>NC_071996.2:82377272-82989318 GCF_028885655.2 Pongo abelii | reverse complement strand
TATACCCAGGCATTGAATAGCATAAATACTTTTAAACTGAAATTGGTAACAATCTTTCTGACTGCTGAGTATCTGGAAGATTGATTACAAAGAGGCTTATAAACAGAACAAGACAAGATCAGTAGAGTTTGCCAGTAATTCAAATACACCATTAGGCTATTTGGAGAAATCAATACTGCAGCTTACATCAATAGAGGGGTTAAAAGAAAACCCATTGTTAACAAATAAATGGTAGACTGAACACTAGCGACTATATAACAGAAATATATGATAAATAATATAAACATTTGCAAGTGGGACAGCATAATTTTTCTGGATACTATTATTATCGCCAACTGTTTTTCTTTCAGAATAAATGCTATAATTTATCTGATGCACTATAATAATGACACAATAACAGCACTTATTTTATTTCCTGGTAGCATCACCACCCACTATTTACTTTCAGCTTTGACCAGTGATAAATTTTGTGTGTATTATTTAAGAGTATACTAATTTATAATCAATCAGCTAAAAATAATGTTATTGCACACATTTTTCTTACTTTGATTGAAAATGGGAGTGATACAAACTAAGTATAAGTTTTGGAGTTACTTATAATGTATAAGAGAATAAAAACAAAACAAAATTTTTTTTTACAGCAAGTAGAGAACTATATAAAACACTATACTGCTAGCACTGGATTGCATGATTCAGACGTTAGGAACATAGGATCAGTGAGTGAGGAACCTGTGTGAATGGGAGGTGGTACTGGGGGCTTGATGGAGACAAAAATAATTAAATTGAGCCATGAATGTGGGAAGGTTCTGAAGCAATAAAAATAACTCCAGGAGCGGTAGAAAGGGAAATAGAAGGATGCTGGGTAGTTGGACTTTAAATAAACATAATTAAAAAGGAAAAAATAGTCCAGTATTAAACTCTTACTAAGGATGATATGCCAGATAGGTGCATAATAAATTTACATACAAATATGTACATCTTTTAAGAGAAATACATAAAAAACCTAATGACATTCAGAGACATTGTTTTCAACTGCAATTTTAACTACGTGAAGTACAACTATTGTTGAAAGGTAATGTGGGAAAGGAAGTCTACCAAGGCCAAAATTAATTTCCTAGTTTCAGTTCTGTTACTCCAAACTGTGAGCCCCCAGAGATCCACTGGTGTAATTTAAACTTCTTTAATCAAGCCCATGAAAATTTAGTACAGAAAAGGATAGTGATCTATTAGTTTCAATGCCTACAGCTGTTATTATAGACATGAACAGAGTTTTCCCTCCCCTGTTTACCATAGATCTTTGCCTGATCATGAGACGTTAGTATTTTCCTACACTATGCTTTCTTCATTTATAAGGAATGTGAACTTGCCTAGGTGTATATTAAATGGATTCAATACAGAAAAGAGTTATTTAATATATTATGTGCCTGGTATGGTGAGAGGTGCAAATAAAGAGTTCCCTAGGTACTTGTGTTGCAGGACTTTTTCTTAGTTCACCCACAGATGGGGTTCTTTGTCTCACAGCCATGAAAATTCAGGCTTGCAGAAAACTTGGTGAGTAAGACAGGGTTTTATTGGGTGAAAAGGAAGAAAAGTGGGAAACAGGGACTCTTGCAAGGCCAGAGTTCCTGCTAGAGCACTTCCCGCCAGCAGCTTGAATCCCAGGTTCCACACAAGAAGAGGAGGGACCAGGCTCCTCCCCACTGCAAACTGTGTGAACTTCCAGAGGCTCAACCCCAGCGTGCAAGCTGGTTGGAGTTTTTCCAGGGACCCCTTCCCACCTGGTTGTCTCATTCCCCTCTCTAAAAAAGTACATCTAACTGCCATTAGAATAAAGATAAGGAAGAAGACCAATCTTAACTGCTTCCTGCTGATGGGAAACAGTCTGAGCTCCCTCAGAGGCCTATCTAAGGGTTCTCAGCAGAAAGGGCAATCATCAGAGTCTTGGGTTGCATGACTGTTTGGAGTTTGATGGTCTGAAGGCAGGAAGAGACAAACCAGGTTATTATAAAACATGTATCGAAATGAAACAAGAGGAGGGGTAAGGATAGCTCAAAGTCTCGAAGCCTTTTACCAGTTTTCACAGGAAAAGAGAGGCCAAAAGCCCAAATGGTAAAAACCAACCAACCAAACAAAAAACAACCTTTACCCTTTTGTGGCATTTTGGGCTCTAGGTTTCCTTCCCCTGAGCCCAATCCTAAGCCAACCAGTTTAAGGTTTGGGACATTAACTCTTTCCAGTTTGGAGGATGCATCTCACAGGAGTTTCCCATAGTATGGAGACACAATCACCTATCCATGAAGAGAGGACAGAGGAGGAGAAAGGAAAAAATAAGACATTTTTCAAAGGAGTCCCAGGGGTTCAGGATGATGCATTCAGAAGGGATACCACCTGAAGATGAATGGCTACCCATCTAGAAAGAGGACAGAAGGTGTCCCTGGTTCCCTTCTCTTCATAGTAGATACTCAGAGTAGTTGAAGGAAAAAGGGAAGAGCATTCTCTTTCCCTCTACCATCTTTGCATACTCAAGTCCCGGTGACCTTGGCATGTCCTGCCATGAGAGCCAAAGCGGCTTGCACCTATGAAGCAGGAAGGGTATAGAGAATAGTAATTATCTGCTCTCACCTATGCCTCTATCCTCACTACTGTCAGTAGTCTTGGAGTTCTCTAGACCTCATTTATGCCATGGATATTAGCCTGGTCTTTATCCATGAAGCAGGAAGCTTGGGATTGGCTTAATCAGAAGGAAATCAGCCATGCTCACCTTGGCTGTGGCTTTTAACCTCTGTTATCATTTGCCTCTGGATCCCTCAGATCCAGTTTTCCTTTCTAGGGCTTTGACCCAAAGCTTGGAATTGAGTTTTAGATAAAAATGTGTCTCAGGGAGTTGTATGGACTTCTTATTATAGCTGAATGTTAAGGTGAAACCGTGGAACTGAGTCTTCCTCCAACAAAAGAGAGAAAAGGATGTCTTATGACACACTCAGATAACTGGCAGCTATAGTTATGCTTGCTAGGATTCTGGTGCATGGTGCTTGGCTTTGATTAGGTCCCTTGGTCTTACTTTCCCGAAAAGAAAACCTCTGGGTGATGGCCACTCTATTTATTCCCTATGTATTTCCTTACCTGGCAGGATTTCCAGCATAACTGCTCAGAACTAGAATATTTATCCAGATTTCTACATTACCCATCCCTCTCATTCTTTCTGAGCTGCAGCCAGAGATTGCTGGTTGGTTCATAGCAGCAAGCAGGGTTAGTCTAAAATGTATGTGAAAACATAAAGACAACTAATGAGTTTAGAATTTAATGACAAAAGTATGATAAATTTTGAAACATGATTTTCTCTCTCTCCAGTCCTCATTTTTATTAAAAAAAAAATCATAAGATTGAATGGTTTGCAAAATAGGCTTTTGTCTTATATTTGGCCTGATTATTTGCATAAAGTGCAGCAAGAACAATTATTTCTACATAAGACTTTTGGATTGATGGAAGTTTGTTCCTCAATGAGGAATCTCAGATAATACCTTTTAATACGAAGCCCAACCAAGGGTTTGTATCCTCAAACACCTGTTAGTTTGGTGATCCATTCCTCTAGAGGTCCCATAATAAATTTGGAGCTCCTGGACATGTTAAAAAGGAACATTCTATGCTGATCACACATCAGGAATCCTGTACAGGGACTGCATAGACAAAAGTGTAAGGCCAGTTTCCCCATTGGGGTTTTATTGGCTCTGCAAGGCTAGATTGACTCCTCAAAGGGAAGCATACCCTTCCAGTCAAAGCCTTGGTAAAATAACCACTTTCTCCAATTGTGTTCTATTGCAAAAGAAAAATGAATTCTTATTACACTGATGCAAACAACTGTATTGCCATAAGAATACTTGCAAATAGTTTCCAAATTCTAGAGGAATCAGGCAGAGAGAAACAAACATGCTCCAAATTGTGATCTCAGAAGTGTATACCTTACTTAATTATTAAAGGCCGTAAATAGTTCAAAATAAGTTTCTTTGACTCTGAAAAACAAAACAAGGATCAGCAATATTCCAAGCAAAAGTCCAAAAGATTTGCTTCAGCTTTCTGATTTCAGTCCATTTAGTTAACTCTTGTTTTGCTTAATATTTGTGAACATTTCAGCTCTTTATAAGTCCTGTACATTTTCCTTTATTCCAATGTTACAATTTCTAAAGTTATTGGAAGCCTGTATTTGAGAGCACCTGTTAAAGTTCTATAGCTCATTATAAACCATCTTTGAAAAGGATTAAAACAAGACAACAATTGATTGTGAATATTCAAATGTCTTGGGTAGTTACAGTTAGAAACACAATTGGCAAAGAAGTTTGGTTATCTCTGTGGTTTACAATAACTTAACATCACAACCTTAATGATTATTGATAGCATATAATTAGACATTAGAATTTTAGAAATTCCATACAATTTTGGAACATATATTAGCATTATTCACCAAGATATAACCTAAAAATGATTGAACAATCTTTTAGTTACATGGGCAATCCCATGTACCTAAAGATGTCAAATAATCCTGTTCACCTCCCTTTTCTGGACACTTCAGGGGCCATCTGAAGTATTTGAAAAGCCAGGTTCCAGGGAAGACAATTTTGAAATTGAAGTTTGATTTTGGAAAGGCTATTAAATCTTTGAGATTTAAAACACTTGATATTATGAAATAGAATTCCAGATTACCATAAGTTATTTGTTTTGCCAAAATGATGACTTAGAAATTTTAAAGAAGCAAAAATCTTTTATAACCCTTTACAAATTTTGCCAAAGAGCAGATTAGCACCTTAGTAAAACCTTCTTATGCTTTTATTTCAATCCTCAATTCACAGGAAAACCATATAATACCCTTATTTAAATGTAGTCAATATCTGCAAGATTAATTTCCACAATTCTTCCACCACTTCTTTGAACCTTCAACTTTTTCCTAATTTAACTCAAAATGATCCTTTAACCCTAGGCAAAAGTTTACATTCCCATGACTTCTTATAACCTTTTACTAAAAAAATACATTTTACTGTTCTTACACACCTTGCATATAAATCTATTTCTAGTAGTTTCAATTAACTCCTAGCAATTTTTAACTTTAAGGTAAAACTTGGTAAGTTGCTTTGTGTGCTAACTGCAACCAAGGTTTGCCTTCTTAATTAAGGGCATGGTTAGTTCCATATGTCCCCAGGCCTTACCAGTTGTGAAGCTGGCAAGTCAAATAGTTCTCAAAACCCAAAAAGCAATTTGCAACCTCAAAACACTTAGAAAAACTTCCATCTCACCTGCATTTTACCAATAGTGTTTAGGGCTGTTTTTATTTCTTAAAGATTAAAGTCACATGAACTGAAAGGTACCACAGATTTTATCTTCCTTTAAAAAATATTAGATCCAAGCACTTGTCTTTCTTTACTCCAAATTAATTAGAGCTCTTTTGACAGACATTACACACAGTACACACACAGAGAGGCAAAAGAAAACCCAGTCATTGGATGGGGCCCTTTAAAAGACAAGGCTAGGAAAACATGCAGGTATTGAACCAGAGAGGTTTCACCCCCTAAGGCAGGATTGATAAACAAAGCCTTGCCAAGCAATTACCAGCCATGCCCTCAGGATGTAAGACAAGATGAAGGCTTGATTTCACACAACCAAAACTGCAGAAAATATAAACAGTGATAGTTGTGGGGCCTGGCCTAGTAAAAAATGTCTTCTAAAAAAAAAAAATTAAAGTTTAACTGCTGATGGGGTAGAGAGGAGGCAAGAAAAAAGGTTTAAATATGCCTGGGGAAGAACCTCTTATTTTTACGCAACTGGTTCCTCCACAAGAGAAAAGCTTAGTTACTGTCTGATAGAGTAAAGCCCCTTGGCTGGGGAAGGGGAAGTCTCTGGTGGTACATGGTGGAAACCGCCATCCAGTCAGCTGTGTGGGACCTTTGTGGCATGCATCCCAACCCCAGCTGGGAGGGGAAAGTGGCAGAGAGCAGCTGCTTGCTGGTCAGTCCTAACAAAGAAAGAAAAAAAAAAAAAAAAACATGAAAAGGCCCAGTAGTGATGGGGGTTGGGTATAGTTTTTCCCATCCTCAGAAGTCCAAGGATGAAAAGGCTTAGAAGCAAGAGTGAGAAGTTTTGAGTCTTCATTTCACTCACCACTTCTTGAGCCCCATGTTGGGTGCCAAAAATGTTGCAGGACTTTTCCATTCAGCCATAAATGGGGTTCTTTGTCCCATAGCCATGAAAATTCAGACTCACAGACAATTCGAATGGTGGGTAAGACAGGGTTTTATTGGGTGAAAAGGAAAAAAAGAGGGAAACAGGGACTCTTACAAGGCCAGAGTCCTTGCTAGAGTGCTTTCTGCCAGCAGCTTGGATCCTAGGTTCCACACAAGAGGAGAGGCCAGCATCCTCCCCACTGCAAACTGCACGAACTTCCCAAGGCTCAACCCCAGTGTACAGCCTGGCTGGAGTTTTTCCAGGGACCCCCTCCAACCTGGCTGTCTCACTTGGTTGGAGATATATATTCAGGTGAGAAGGATGTGGGAATTGAAGTGTAAATGAAAGTAGGACTTGAATAATCAGGAAAGAGAATTCCAGACAAAAGGAAAAGCAGGAGCAAAGTAGTAAAAGCAAACATGAGTTGGTAGTATTAGAACAATAATGAAAGTTAAGGCTCAGGAAAGTGAGGGTTTCTGTGGTTGAGATAGCTAGAGATACCTAGAGTTCACATGGCATAAACATTGTGGAAGAAAATTTTGGAAGTTCAGATAAACAATTGAGAAATAGTATATAATGTAAAAAGTAGACTTTGATTCAAGATTTGAACTCTCCTATTAGTATTTGTATTGGTATTGGTATTGGCATTGGTATCAGTATTAGTGTTGGTATTGGTATTGAAGGAGGTCAAAAGATGACTAAAATGTATTTCTTTCCATCAAATAGCTTAGAGTGATAAAGGGATTTGGGAAAATACAATTAAGCATAATCTAAGGTAGTTTGCTAAACACCGATGAAATAGTACTAGTAAAAGTACACCAAGAATTCTAAGTCTTCTGGATGTGAAGGTTTATAGTTTTAATGAAAATGGAGAGATAATTTGAAAAGTAATTCTAAAACTTCTGATCTAAAGTATCTAATATTATAAGGCTATCTTTTTCTCTAGTATCCAACTCAGCCATAATTCAAGTTCAAATTCTATGTGACTGTAAGATGCCCATTTTCTTTTCATAGCTATCCTTGTCAGATGTCTTGCTTCAGATAAGTGCTTCTGGGAATCCCCCAAGTCCCATCATCTCTGGCCATCCTGTTGCTTCTCAGTGAAACTACTGCTCACTTGAATTCACCTTGGTTCCAATGCCCATACACAGGTCACCCACTTCTTTAGGCTCCCAGGCATATGTAGACAATAAGATGTAGGGATTATAACTAAGTGGAAGGAAATCTTAAAACTAGATATCAGGTAACAGCACCACAAAACTAATGATCCCAAATATCTCTTGATAATGTCCTTAAACAGAAAATTTTGTAAGACCCATCTCTTTTCTTCACTCCTGACATGCTAGTCTTTATACCACTACTCTCCACCAACTGACTTGAGTCTCCCTTATTACTGTGCTTTTTCTTAAGATCCAGCATCCCAGTCAGTTTCTAGGTCTTACCACAGAAGATAAAAATAAACTAATATTAAACTATTTTCCCATTATCAAATAAATTATATTTTATGTAACTGAATACATTATTTAACAGTCGCATCTGTTTTTGGAATCACTAATTTTAGATTTCAAAAGCTGTGGGTAGGACTACATAACTATAAAGCTCACTAAAAATTCTCCCTTAAAGATACAATTTAGCTTTTGCTCTAAAATTCAGAAACTGAGCTGACATGGTTGCTTGCACCTGTAATTTCAACTACTTGGAAGTTGGAATTAAGTAATCCTCCCACCCTGAGGTGTTCAAGACCAGCCTAGACAACATGACAAGACCCCTGTCTCTAATGACAAAATAAAATAAAATTCAGAAACTGTTGTAATTTTAGAAATATAATTTTTCCTTATTTAAGAAATAGAAATGGTAGTGGTGTTGCTGATAGAAATTTATGCTTTGAAACATCCGTTGAGCTCTCAGTATCCCTTATCAACTATTTTACTGGTTTTTAGTCATCTTTCTATTCACTTCCTTTTTTCTGTTTTTCAATGTCACTTTTGACTCTCTCTTATATGCACCCATTCTCACTTCCTCAAAATCTTGATTCCATCTGCCTCACAGATTTTCAAGTTTTTCTAACAATAATCTCCTCTCTCTCTCTTTACCTTCTTTCCCCATCCCTTCTTCTTTCTCCTCTCTTGCCTTTCTATTACTACCTCTATCAGTTCCCATCATTTGGTCTAGCAACATTTTCAAGTTTCTGCAAATTTAACATTATTCTCAGACTCTGTATCCATCACTTATTCCTATAAAAGTTGTCTCTTTTCTTTACAACCAAATTTTCTGAAAATGTGGTTTTTGTTTGTCTGATAATAGCATTTCACTCTGCCTCTTAAATAATAGTTTAGCTCAATATGGAATTACAGATTGGCATTTTTTTCTTTTTTATTTTTCTTACTTTAATTTTGGGTACATGGTCTATATATTTATAGGGTAAATAAGATGTTTTGAAGTGGACAGGCAATGCATAATAATCACGTCATGTAAATGGGGTTTCTGTCCCCTCAAGCATTTATCTTTTGTGTTTAAAACAATCTTATTTTACACTTCTAGTTATTTTTAAATGTATAATTAAATTATTATTCACAATAGTCACCCTGCTGTGCTCTCATCAAATACTAGGTTTTAGTCATTCTTTATAATTATTTTTTGGTGCTCACTAACCATCTCCATTTCCACCCCCCACCTGCCACCCACTACCTTCTCAGATGCTGGTAACCACCATTCCATTCTCTATAAGTTCAATTGTTCTGATTTTCAGATTCCACAAACAAGTGAGAACATGCGATGTTTGTCTTTCTGTTACTGGCTTATTTTACTTAATATAATAACCTCCAATTCCATTCGTGTTGTTGCAAATAACAGAATCTAATTATTTTTATGGCTAAATAGTACTCCATTGTGTATAAGTACCACATTTTCTTTATCCATTCATCTGTCGATAGACACTTAGGTTGCATTCAAATTTTGGCTATTGTGAACAGTGCTGCAACAAACATGGAAGTGCTACTGATTTCCTTTCTTTTGGGTATATACCCAGTAGTAGGATTACTGAATCATATGGTAGCTCTATATTTAGTTTTTTAGTAACCTCCACACTGAAGGTTCTCCACAGTGGCTGTACTAATTTATATTCCTACAAACAGTGTACCAGAATTCCTTTTCCTCTACATCCTCACCAGCATTTGTTATTGCTTGACTCTTGGGTAAAAGCCATTTTGACCCAGGTGAGATGATATTTCATTGTAGTTTTGATTTACATTTCTCTGATGATCAACTGTGTTGAGCACCTTTTAGTATGCCTGTTTGCCGTTTGTTTGTCTTCTTTTGAGAAATGTCTATGCAAGTCTTTTGCACATTTTTTCATTAGATTCTTAGAATTTATTCCTACAGGGTTTTTGAGCTCTTTATATATTCTGGTTATTAATTCCTTGTCAAATGGGTAGTTTGCACATATTTTCTTCCATTCTGTGGATTGTCTCTTCACTTTGTTGGTTGTTTGCTTTGCTGTGAAGAAGCTTTTTCACTTGATGTGATCCCATTTGTCCATTTTTGCTTTGGTTGCCTATGCTTGTTGGGTATTACTCAAGAAAGTTTGGTCCAGATCAATGTCTTGGAGGTTTTCTCCGGTATTTTCTTATAGTATTTTCATAGTTTGAGGTCTTAGATTTATCTTTAGTCAATTTTCATTTGATTTTTGTATAAGATAATAGAGAGGAGCCTAGTTTCATTTTTCTGCATTATCAATATCCAGTTTTCCCAGTACCATTTATTGAAGAGACTGTCTTTTCCTCAGGGTATGTTCTTGACATACCTTTTCCTCAGGGTATGTTCTTCCTCATACCCTTTTCCTCACGGTATGTTCTTCCTCAGGGCATGTTCTTTATAAAAAATGAGTTAACTGTAGGAGTGTGGATTTGTTTCTGGACCTCTATTCTGTTCCACTGGTCTACATGTCTGGTTTTATGCGAGTACCATGCTGTTTTGGCTACTATAGCTCTGTGGTATAATTTGCAGTCAGGTAATGAATTTCCTCCAGTTTTGTTCTTTTTGCTTAGGATAGCTTTGACTATATTAGGTCTTTTGTGGCTTCACATTAATTTTAGGATTGATTTTTTTATATTTCTGTGAAGAATGTAATTGATATTTTGATAAAAATTGCATTAAATTTGTATATTTGAGTATTTTGGGCATATTAACAATATTATTTCCATCCACAAACATGAAATATCTTTCCCTTTTTTGTGTGTCTTCTTCAATTTCTTTCATCAGTGTTTTTATAGAGATTATTCACTTCTTTGGTTAATTCCTGGGTATTTAATTTTGTTTGTGACTATTGTAAATGAAATTATTATTTTTTATTTCCTTTTTAGATTGTTCACTGTTGGCATACAGAAACGCTACTAATTTTTGTATGCTGATTTTATACCTTGCAACTGTACCAAATTTGTTTATCAGTTTTAATAGGTTTTTTTATGGAGTTTAGAGGTCTTTCCAGATATAATATCATATCACCTGCAAACAAGGATAATTTGACTTCTTCCTTTTCAATTTGGATGCCCTTTATTTCTTTCTCTTGTCAGATTGCTCCAGCTAGGACTTCCTGTAGATGTTGAATAACAGTAGTGAAAGTAGGCACCTTTGTCATGTTCCAGATCTTGGAAGAAAGGTCTTCATTTTCCTCCATTCAGTATGATACTAGATATGGGTCGGGCATATATGGCTTTTATTTTCTTGAGGTATGTTCCTTCTATACCCAGTTTATTGAAAGTTTTAACATGAAGGAATGTTGAATTTTGTCAGATGCTTCTTGAATTTTATCAAATGCTTCATGTGTTTTTTGTCCTTCATTCTGTTGATACATGTATCACATTTATTAATTTACTCATGTTGAATCATCCTTGCATCCCTGGCATAAATTCTACTTGGTCATGATGTGTGATCTTTGTAATGTGTTGTTGAATTAGGTTTGCTACTATTTTGTTGAGGATTTTTACATCAGTGTTTATTAGGGCTAATAGCCTGTAGTTTTCGTTTTGTCATGTGTCTTTGTCTGATTTTGGTATCAGGGATATACTGGCCTCACAGAACGAGTTTCAAAGTATTCCCTCCACCTTTATTTTCCTGAGTAGGATTGGAATTATCTTTTCTTTGTATGTGTGGTAGAATTCAGCAGTGAAGCCATTGGGTCCAAGGCTTTTCTCTAGTGGAAGACTTTTATTATGGCTTTGATTTCATTACTTGTTACTAGACTATTCAGATTTTTGGATTTCTTCCTGGTTCAATCTGGGCAAGTTGTATGTGTCTAGTAATTTGTCCATTTCTTCTAGATTTTCCAATTTATTGGCATATAGTTGCTCATAGTAGCCACTAGTAATCCCTTGAATGTCTGCAGTATCCATTGTAATGTATTCTTTTTCATCTCTGATTTTATTTAGATCCCCCCTTTTTTTTTCTTAGTCTGGCTAAAGGTTTTGACAATTTTGTTTTTGTTTGCCTTTTCAAAGAACCAACTTTTTCTTTCATTGACATTTTCTATTATTTTCTTCATTTCATTTATTTCTGCCTTGATCTTTAGTATTTCTTTTCTTCTACAAATTTTGGGTTTGGGTTGCTCTTGCTTTTCTAGTTCTTTAACATACATTGTTAGATTGTTTATTTGAAATTTTTCTTTTTTGATGTGGGCACTTATAGCTGTAAGCTTCCCTTTTTATGCAGTACTGTTTTGCTATTTCCCATATGTTTTGATATATCATGTTTTCAATATCATTTGTTTCAAGAAATCTTTTAATTTCTTTCTTAATTTTTTCATTGACCCACTGGTCATTCAGGAGCGTATTGCTTAACTTCCATGTATTTGTATAACTGCCAAAATTTTTCCTGTTACTAGTTTTTAGTTTTATTTCATTGTGGTCAGAGGAGATACTTGATATTATTTCAGTTGCTTGGAATGTTTTAAGAGCTGTTTGGTGGTCTAACATATCGTCTATCCTTGAGAATAATCGATGTGCTGAAAATAAATGTATTCTGAAGCCATTGGATAAAATATTCTGTAGATTTCTATTAGGTTCATTTGATCTATAGTGCCAATTGAATCCAATTTTCTTCTTGATTTTCTATCTAGAAGATCTGTCCAAGGCTGAAAGTGGGGTGTTAAAGCCTCCAGCTATTATTGTATTTGGTTGTATCTCTTTCCTTAGCTCTAACAATATTTGTTTTATATGTCTGAGTGCTCCAGTGTTGGGTACATATATGATTGTTATATTCTCTTGCTATATTGACTCCTTTATCATTATATAGTGACCTTCTTTGTCTCTTATAGTTTTTGTCTTGAACTATGTTTTGTTTAATATAAGTATAGCTACTCCTGCTCTTTTTGGTTTCCATTAGCATGAAATATTTTTTCTATCCCTTTATTTTCAGTCTATGTGTGTCTTTATACTGAAGTGTGTTTTTAGTAGGCAACAAATCAGTGGGTCTTGTTTTTTAATTCATTCAGTCATGCTGTGTCTTCTGATTGGAGATTTTTGTGCATTTACATTCAATGGTATTATTGATAAGTAAGGACTTCCTCCTGTCATTTTGTTATTTGTTTCCTGGTTGTTTTGTGGTCCTCTCTTCCTTGTTTGTTTCCTTCTTATCTTCCTTTTAGTTACGGCGGTTTTCTGCTGTTACATGATTTAGTTTCTTCCTTTTTGTGTGTGTGCATTCATTGTGTGTGATTTTTGTTTGTTTGTTTTGATGTTACCATGAGGTTTGCAAATACTATCTTATAAACCATTTTTTAGGTTGATGCAAATTTAACACTGTTTTCATAAACAGAGAAGCAAGCAAGCAAAAAGAAAACTAATACTCTATACCTTCTCTTCATCACATTTTTTACCTTTTTGTTTTTTCTATTTCTTATTGTACTATGTCTTGAAAAGTTGTTGTAGTTATTATTTTTGATTGGTTCATCATGTAGTCTTTCTACTTAAGAGTAGTTTACCCATAATTACAGTATGATAACATTCTGTGTTTTTCCATGTGCTTACCATGTCCAGTGAGTTTTGTATCTTCAGAAAATTTTTTATTACTCATTACATCCTTTTTTTTCTGATCGAAGGACTCTCTTTAGCATTTCTTATAAGACAGGTCTGGTGTTGATGAAATCGCTCAGCTTTTGTTTGGGAAAGTTTTTATTTCTCCCTCATGTTCGAAGGGTATTTTCACCATGTATACTGTTTAGGGTAAATTGTTTTTCCTTCAAGACCAAGTCCTCCCTGTTCTTCTATCTCCTGTTCTCCAGCAGAGGAAAGGGATGTTTTTGGAGCCATAAGCTGTGCAACCTGAGGTTAGGGGAAAGATGATGCCAACACCCCCTTGGCTACCCCAGGTGGTGATCAGTAAGTCATATGCCCCGAAGTCGACTGGCTCTGGGACAAATTTATTACTAGGATTTGCCATAGGGCTGCAGTCCTTGTGGCCTACACTGCCTTTCAAGTTTATCTAAGGCCCAGACACTGGGTGGTGGTGAGCCTTGTGGGAACTCAAGTTTGGACTGCTAGGATTTGTGATTCCCCTCTGGCTAGGGCTGATTTAAATGTTACCTCCATGGGTGGGCATCAGCTGAGTTTAGTCCAGTTTTGTTTTCTGCTATAACAGAGCAGCACTGAGTTTAATGCTTCAGAATTCCTGTGCTCTCCCTCTCCCCAGCACACAGAAAGGCTCTCTGCACCATGCTGCTACTGCTGGGGGATGGGGAAGAGGTGGCCTCTGTGACTACTTCTTCAGTGCCTCTTTCAGCAATATGAAGTTAAAACCAGGTACTGTGAGTGCTTATTTGATTTTTTATTCTTATGAAGATGTTTTACTGTGTAAATAGTTGTTAAATCAGTGTCCTTGCATGGAAGACAAACACTGGAGCCTACTATTCTATCATCTTGCCCCCTAGATTGGCATTTTCTATTCTAACCTACCTGTTAAATAAATTATTACATTATATTCTGGTTTATGTTATCATTAGAGAAAACTGCTATCAACTTAATTTTTTTCTATGGTAGGTAATCCCATTTTTGTCTCCAAATGTTTATTATTTTTATATTTTTCTTCATCTTTATTAGAATGTATTTAGGGAAGAACATTATTTTTCATATTTGGGATTTATTGGTCTTCTGGAATTTGAGGATTTATGTTTCTTAATAATTCTAAAAAATTATCAGTCACTTTCACCTGTTTCTCAGCTTTCAGAACTCTGATTATATAAATTTTGGGCCTTTTCTATATCCTATATGGCTCTTAACTCCCTTTTCATGTTTACCTTCTCTTTATATCTATGTGCTGCATTTTGAGTAATTATCTCAGATCCATCTTTTAGTTCTCTTCTTTAACTGTGTCTAATCTACTATTAACCCATTCACTGAATATGCTAAGTCAATGACTATTTTCTGTTTCTAGAAGTTCTATATTTATTCTTAATTCTCTGTTGATAATATCATATCTTTCCTCATGTTTTAGTTACTAATAACATTTATTTCATGGTCCCAATTCAATAGTTCCATTATGCAAAGCTTTTAGTGGCTTATCCTGTTGCTGACTCCAACTTGTGGTGGATTATTTCCACATGTTTTTGTTATTTGCATTTTAAACATGTTAGATGAATCCTTATTAATGGTATTCTATAAGTATTATAGGTGAAAGTTATATCATCCAAAAGGATTTTGTCTTTGATTCTGCTCAATGTCAAGATGTTTTACCAGGTTGTGGCCACTTTTATATGTTAATGTCAAGGCTTGGGGTTCTTCAACTATATGTGTAGTACAACTAAAATTTCAAACCAGTAGACAGACAGATCTATGGTTACAAAGTCTTAGAGAAGAATGTTTTCCCACAATGCCAAGATAAGGGCACGATATCTCCCTGGGCTGGTGGGTAGGATTTTTTAAATCAACTTCTTCTCAGCTTTCTTTTATTCTTGTATAAACATGATTATCAGACTTCTACTTTACCAAACTATTCTCATCCAACTACAAAATCCAGTGGACACTGGATTATACCTGACTTTTTCTCCCTTTAAAAATGCTCTATTTCCCTACCCTCACTTTTGTGATCCACAATATTTTGTCTTGGCTTTCCTCTTGCTTTGGTCCTCCACTAATGTATGAACTCCAAGTTATGTATTGATGGCCTTCATTCCCATTAATTTCAGAGTCATATACTCAACTGCCCACACTTTATTTCCTCCTGGATGTCCCACCAAAACCTCAACCACAACACAGTCAAAACTAACTTAATTTCTCTCCCCTCCAACTCTTCTTCAACTTGGTTGATGACGTCACCATCCACTTAGTCTCACACACACACACAAAATGACATTTATCCTATGTTCTGACCTGTCTCTCACACATTATAGCTAGTTTATCATAAAATCCTGTGCATTTGGCCTTCTATTCAAACTAGCACTACTTCTTAATAGATTATTGCAATAGGCTCTTAAACTAGTCTCTCTTCAGCCTCAATTCATGCATATATCTTTCATTCCATTATCAGAGTGGTTTTCTAAAACATAAATTACTTCACTCCCTCATTTATAGTCTTTCAGAGACTTTTTATTGTCCACAAAGTTAAATCCAAATTCTTTCAGATGCTCTATAATATTCATCAAGATTTGGTCCCTTCTTACATTTCTAGCTTAATCCTCAGCTCTTTCCTTATTTTCCTCAAACAATATGCTCTATTAACTACTTCCAGTTAGAAAGTGGTAAGAAAGGTAGATAACTAAAGAATGCATGCTTTTCTAAAAAGGGCCAAGTCTACTATGCCCTAGAGAATTATTACTGTGAAGAAATCTAAACTCAGTATTGTAACATCTTCTGATTTTCTTTCAAAACTCTTAATCTAGATTATTCTGTGCAATGTCCCAAATGTTAAACATTGCATCTAACTCAAAAAAGTTCATAAAATAGCCTGCAAAACAAACTATACTTATATCATGATTGGACTCAGTCTATGGACTGATAATTTGTGAGTTCTGAACACTTTTTCTGATATAAGTGCAAATTTGAATATCTAATAAAGTATTGGATATAGGGTAGCCCTCAATAAAAGATTCTTGCATGTATGCAGGATAAGGCACAGTATTATTAATACCAAGGTTTAAAAGGTAGTTGAGGCTCAGCTCGGTGGTTCACACCTATAATCTCAGCACTTCAGGAGGCCAAGGTGAGAGGATCACCTGAGGTCGGGAATTTGAGACCAGTCTGGCGAACATGGCGAAACCCCATCTCTACTAAAAATACAAAAAAAAATTAGGCGGGCATGTTGGCTGGCATCTGTAATCCCAGCTACTCAGGAGGCTGAGGCAGGAGAATCACTTGAACCTGGGAAGCAGAGGTTGCAGTCAACCAATATCATACCACTGCACTCCAGCCTGGGTGACAGAACAAGACTTTGTCTCCAAAAAAAAAAAAAAAAAAAAGTGATTGAAAAATATCTGTTGAAATATTTGAGGATTTTAAAAATAAGAAAGTCATTACATTAATTTATTATATTGACTCAGAGAATATTCTACAATTATTTAAACAACATTTAAGCATTTTTAAAAATGTTTTCTCTTTCTTTTGCCCCCCTCTTCAACAGCTATATCGCATATAACTGGCCTAAAATTGAGGTTGGCATGCTACATTTCCTTCCCTATTTAGCTCCCTCTGATTCCACTCCTCAATTCCACAGTTTGAATAAACAGAAAATAAAATTAATAAAATCCATTTCATTATAACTGACCTCCTATAAATTATTTGTGACTCCCTGAATGTGAACACATGGCAAGCTTCAAGGTTGTTAAGTAGGCATGCAAAATATTTACATAAATGGCCTTATAATTTGGTTATAAATTAAGTGAATTACTCAAAGGAAAGGTGCTTTGTAAATATGCAATACTGATGATGACAGAATATTCATTACTAACCATATAAAAAGAGAATAAAATATTTTGGGTATATTTAGCACATAAGCAAATTCTTTTACTAGAAACAATTAAACAGCAAATAAAACATGCTTATGTGCTGGAAATGGACAGCTGGATTTATGCCACCCTTGCAGTATCTCCATCACAAGCCATATGGTTCTTGCTCATTAATGCAATTTTTTTAAAGTCTCACTTGAGAATAAGTCTGAAGTATGGTAAGTAAACAAAAACTTATTATATCATTGTCCCTGTTTCACATCTTAAGGGTTTTTTATTAAATTTTCATGAGCCGTGGGTTTATACTATACCCAGTGATATCTTCAAATCCAATTTAACAAGTACTTGTCACTTTTAACGTAGCAGATCTAGTGATTAGGCTTTTTTATTATTATTATTAACAAAAGTTAATTTAGAAAAGTTAGGCTAACCATAGTTGATTAAGGCAGGAATAGCACAGCAATATTTACAAACATTCCAGTAACTATATTGAATTTAGTTTGGTATCTATAGTCTGTTAGTCCATACAGTGGTTAAATAAAAAAAGTCACCATTCAAGAAATCGTTTGAATTTAAGATTTACAGATTCTTTTTTTTTTTTTCCGTTCTGGGGCAACACATTTTAAAATAAAGACTACTCCATAGGATTTGTTTAGTGACAGCCAGTTCTTTTCTTAAAAGAGAATTAGTTAGAGGAAAATGTTCTTAAGAAGCCATTCAAAAGTCACATGTAAGAAGAATATCTGTGAATACTGCTGTGCCAAATTCTACAATACACAGAACATTTTCTCACTTTTGATAGCTTTGTAGTTGAAAAAATATGTCTTTTTACTTCCTAGTGTACTGTAACAAGTGCATCTTAATAAGTAGAAGGTAAGGTAATGGTAATGATAAAAATAACAAGCCAAAACATGTAAAAAAAAGTTTATGTTGGATACTACAGAAGGGAAATATCTATGTTTAAATTCATCCTAAAATTACGTATTGCATAATTTTGGCTTCTAAACAGATGGCAAAACATGTACAGATTTTAAGGGCCAGCAATCATCCTTCTCTTTATTTGCGAGTCAAATACCCATACATTTGTCAAAAATACCTTCAGCAACATGAGAAAGAAATCTAGCGTATCCTATATTATGAAAGTCGTTTTAACATTATTTAAGAAATATAATAAAATTTAGCCTAGGGGTTTCTAGACTTTATCTTGAGTGAAATATTTAGTCAAAAGCTACAGAAGTGAAAATCAGCATCAGGCACAACTGACTGATTTAATGGTCAGAACACATAATTGTTCAACACTTGAACACAACCAGAGTTCAACATTGGGTGGGGTGCCTTCTGATAATTCCACTGCAATGATGAAAGTATAAAATTGCTAATTGTGTAATCCTTCACCACAGTGCTTGGGAAGCATTAGCATTACAAATTAGGGATAAACACTGTCTTTAATCTTTAACAGGCTGTCACATCAATCTAGGCTAGAGTAATAAAGGAGGTAAATTAAGGCAATATCTCAAGGTGTTGTGCTTGCCACCTCCCAAAATTTAGAGTGACTTCTCTGGATAATCTTCCTCAGGTTGAGCACTTAGCATAGGCTTGGAATTCACCCACCTGCCTCAACCTTGCTGTCTATCTATGGATTTATCTGTCACCAAAATGGCTGCCAGCAACTTCCCACTAGAGCACGGACTGAGTGACTGAAAAAGGACTTCTGGGCAGCTTCCCATGAAATCTATTCTCTAAAATGTATCAAGATAATTACAAGAGAAAATGATAATTAGTGAGGAGGGGACTACTGGAAATCCTTTCAATAGTTTGTTTCCCATGAGAAAATTCTACAATAACAAAACAAATGGAAGTTTCTTTAAGTGTTTCTATGCTGTAAGAGGTGTTTTGCTTTGCTTTTCTTTTTTAAAAAAAAAAATGCATGCTTTATATATTGTTTGCCCTATTTTTTCTCTCTTTGTTTATTTACATAGGGTCCCAATTAGTGTAATGTGTCCCAGTTAGTGTAAAGCATTGAGCAAGTACTATACCTGTGGGCCAGCCTTTTATAAACTGTAGATTATGAACAGTTCCTGAGGGTTCTATGAAATTCTCCGGAATAATGTTAGCTTGAAGTGGGAAAAGTTGTGACAAATTGAGTCAACACAGGCATATATTATTATAAGCTGTGAGACTATGATAAAATCAGCACTCTATTCACCTTTCAACCAAAAATGTCATGTTAGCAAAGCAACACCATTTATCTTATATTTTTGTGTAAATTACATTATGCTCATAGTTCTTTAGTATTGACTAATTAAGTTTACTTGGATTTTATGTTTTTATAAGGGCTATTAGCATGTGGGATTTCATTTATTTTATATTTAAGTACATTCAACTAATTTTATGTTAAAACCAAGCCAATATAGAGAGTCCTATAAGAATTTGGACAGGAGCTTCAAAAGAAGTACAAAGAAGTAAACTTTAAAACCAAGCCATATCAAACAATATAATTACTTTTTATGGCTATAAAAATAAATTCAGACCCCAAGGACTAAATTAGAGTAATTAGTCATATAATTCTTAATATTTATGGATCTCATTAGGAAAAACATCAGAAACTCTGAGGTTTTCTATGACTCTCTCTTATTTACTTCCAAAGTACAAAAATTCATGCAGCTGAAGTCTCAGAAAACAATCTTATATCTACTCTGTAGATAATAAAAAATAGCCTGTGAGTTTTGCCTTCTCAGATACTGGTCATAACAAATGAGGCATGTATTTCCTCTCTCTCCTGAGCATCAGAATTGTGATTCAAATAAACACAGATTTTAATCTCATACCTCTACCCAAATCCAAGAATTATGTTTAGTGTCCCAGAGGAAAGCACAAAATGTTGTATTTCTACTGGCCATAGAATTAACCCAGTTTGTCTACTTCTAAACATTTTCCTCTCTACTCCTTATTTTTACTTGATATTGGTTTTCTGTTTGTGAGTGTGTGTATGGCTGCTTTTCTTTCTATAGATAAAAATGCACCCTGCTGTCTTCCAAATCAGTAAGTCAGTCATATTCTCTATCTTTCTACAACATGTTAAACAACACTTGTTAAATAAAACATATCCACTCGGGCAAATGTTTTCCAAAGAACAAGAAGAAAGAAAAGATTCGTCTTCACTTCACTCATCTTTCCTCTTAACTCTCTAAGTTAGGCTTGCAGAAGAGAACTTGACGTGAGTGTAAAGCTTCTTTAGCTCATGAACCATGTTCCAATTTGACAAGTACTACCTCAGTAAGGTTTTCATAATTTATTAAGTTTAGGAGAGATTTTTGGGCATCATAGTACTCTTAGTTGCAAAAAAAAAGTCCAAGGAGATCTTAAGATTTAGACTCAATTTCTAGCAGGCAAGTAAACATGTCATATAAGAGTTGGCTGTGTGATATAGTAAGACACATAGATGCAAGCTATGAAACTGAACATTTTAGTTAACATAGTGATAAAATGCTGTTGTTGTAGACATGGCAGGGAGAGGGAACCCTAGAGCCTACAGATATATTTACTTTGGCTGAAACAATTTTTAAAGCAATTTAGATTTGAAAAATCTTGACATAGGTCCCTCAAACCTCACTATTTCTATTTGTCTTACAGCAGGACAGCTTCCCTAATTTACATTACCTACCCAATACCTGAAGGCATTTGCTTTGTAATCCCTGGAGAACCTTTAAAAATTCTCTCTGTCATAGTTTATGGATCCTGTCAATATCTGAAACGGTTTCTATGCCTAACAATCCTCTTTACTATTTCAAATTGGTATAATATTCAACATGCACTAAGCCCTTAGGGGATTTTATGGGAAAGGTCAGCTGTAAGAGCCGATTATTGCTCATTATTATTAAGACTCCTTTGTTTCATTCAATCCCTTCATACAGTTGGGGAACACTTCTCAAGGGATGAGTTTATCTCTGTGTACTTTTGCAATAACAGTGGTATTCATTTTTAGTCTTTGCCTTCTTTTAATTCCTCCCTAGTCAAAGAAAGCCTCTTTTGTGGTTAATGCTTTTAAATTATTACTTTAAAATCTATCCCTTGTGATATGTAATAGATTTATTTTAACCTGTTACCTATGAACTTGCAGTGACTCTCTACTAGATACTTAACCCTTATTTACATTTAAGTCTTATTAAGACTTATTACATTAAGTCTTATTTACATTTTTTCCTAAATTTGACTCTCACTACTGGCCACAAATCCCTGATCCAAAATATGGAAATTAACACAAGAATGCTTTTAAAAATCATATAATCACAACCATATTTTAAAAAATTACCCTTAAAATTATTATACTCTATAATAAAGCATTTCTTTTCCCTTGCCAGGTGTCATATTTGTCATCATTTAGTGTATATGGTTTTCTTTTTCTTTTAAGAAGATATTTTGTGCTGGTAACCCTGTGATGGTACAATTACAAAAAGCCACGGAAAAATGGCTGGGTTTTTCTCATTTCTCTTTAGTCTGCAGAAAGCTGTTAAGAGTGTTTTTCAAACCTTAACAATGTGAAAAATACGAAAACTACAAAATCACAATTTTAGTTGAACAATCAAAGAGTCGATAGGGCAAACAGTTGGCTGAATTACAAAGTGAGACAAGCTTCTCCAAAGAGAGAACAATCCGTCTGGCTCACTTGTGACAGAACATGGGAGGAAGGAGTGGTCACCATACAAGAGAGTTAGATGAAATCAACTACAATATTTACAAATTTTGGACAATATGGGCTAATGTGTCTGCTGAGGGTTTCAGATTTAGTTGAGTTCTTGTTTTACTCACTAGCAAGCTTCCTCACCTTCCAACCCACCATGAACTTCCACTGGGATCTCATGAGAAAGAATGTAGCAGAGCAGGAGTTCAAAGACAGAACCCTGCTGAGACCAGCTTGGTCGGGGAGACCCTAAACCAGCGGCGCTAGGGGAATTAAAGACACACACACACAGAAATATAGAGATGTGAAGTGGGAAATCAGGGGTCTCACAGCCTTCAGAGCTGAGAGCCTCGAACAGAGATTTACACACATATTTATTAACAGCAAGCCAGTCATTACCATTGTTTCTATAGATATTAACTAAAAGTATTCCTTATGGGAAACAAAGGGATTGGCCGAAATAAAGGGATGGGTTGGGCTAGTTAACAGCAGCAGGAGCATGTCCTTAAGGCACAGATCGCTCATGCTATTGTTTGTGGTTTAAGAACACCTTTAAGCCGTTTTCCCGCCCTGGGCGGCCCAGGTGTTGCTTGCCCTCATTGCCATAAACCCACAACCTTCCAGTGTGGGCGTTATGGCCATCATGAACATGTCATAGTGCTGCAGAGATTTTGTTTATGGCCAGTTTCGGGGCCAGTTTATGGCCAGATTTTGGGGAGCCTGTTCCCAACAGAACCTCTGGGTAGAACAGGCCTGGAGGTAATTAGCAGATGCTGCTTGGGGAGGAGGAAGGATTTCATGAAACTCTACCCCTCTGACTGGCTCCTTCCCTCATATGAATGAACACCTTGACTCCAGGAAGAGGAAGCAAAACCCATAGTCTTTAAGGAACAACAACAAAAAAACCCACTGTGGTGGAGGCTACAGTAGAAAATATATCTCTCTACCTAGGAGAAAGGCAGAAAACAATCATGCACACCAAGGGTCCTATTCCAGTACCAAACAGATGTGGTCTGATAACACTTGAAAGGGCAGGAAAATATTTCTCGAGATTAACCACAGAAACAAGGCTGAGATTGACTGCCATGGAAAGGAGAAGCAATAATGCTGAGAAAGTCCAAACCCAAAGCTCAGATATGCAAAGCCAAACTAAGCCTGAAGCTGAAACAGGACAATAGAAACCGATTGTCATCCCCACAATTAGCCTTGCACTGAGTGACAACAGCAGTCAACACTGGGTGAGGGGCAACAACATGGAGGAAAAAACCCATGCAAGTGGGTAGGAATGACTGACAGCTGAAAATGGAGTACAAACCCTCAGAATATTCTCTGTCATCACAGCCCTCACCCTAACTGCAAGGAATGATAGCCCACAACTAGAAGAATCTGAAGTCTATAATGCACTAAAAATAAAACCCAAGTCTAGCACAGCTTCTACTATATTGATTCAAATTGCTATACCATTTTCCTAACAGAGGAAGAATCATTTCTAATGTAAATAATATTTACTTGTTTCAACTATTTTATTCTTGATGTTTTATACTGAAGCAAAAATAAGAAATACAAAACAGAAGGAAAAAAATATAGCTAAGAGATATGAAATACATAAAAAGAACCAGTCTCAGGGATTACCTAGAGGTTAAAACCATTACATTGGGACTATAAAATAATTGACTAATGTATTAAACACTCAAGTGGAAAAGATAGACATCATGCATAAGCAGATGAGAAATGTTAGCAGAGACATGGGAACTATTAGAAAACATCAAGTGGAAATGCTAGACAAGAAAAACATATCAGAACATTATTCTGGCAGGCTTATCAACAGACTTAACATGGCTTAAGAAAGTATCATTAAACCTGAAAATAGATCAATATAAATTATCCTCACTGAAGCAAAAAGGGAGGAAAAGAGTGAAAAAATACAGAACAGAACTTCAAACTTCTGGTTTGATCAACTAGTCTAATGTGTATAGAGTTGCAGAAGGAGAAGAGAAAGAGAAGAGGACAGAAGAAATATTTGAAGGGACAAAGACTAAAAATCTTCAGAAGAAATTGTGAAACACATTCAACGACAAATCTAAAGAATTTACAAAACCCCAAGATAAGCAAATACCCAAATTTAAAACAAAACAAAAATACCACAAAACACATAGATACATCACATATGATAGTTGAAACAGCAGCAAATCAGAGACAAAGAGAAAAATCTTGAAGACAGCCAAGGGGAAAAAATGGTAAAAGAACAAAGATAATAATTAAAGCAGACTTCTTGTCAGAAATCATGCAAAGCAAAAGGCAGTGGAATAATATCTTTAACTCACTGAAAGAAAAAATCCTGTTCACCCAGAATATTAAATGCAGTGAAAAATGAAAGCAAAAAGGAACACCAGAAACACAAATTCTGAGAACTATATCGTTGCCAGGAGACTTGTACTAAAATAAATTTGAAAGGATGTTCCTCAAACAGAGCTCATAATACCAGGTAGAAACTTGGATCTGCACAAAGTAATAAAGACTCTTAGATATGGAAGAACAAGGTAATTTTTAAAAATTTTAAATTATCAGTTGCCACAAAAATAAATGTCTAAAGCAATCATATTAATATTGTATAATTTATAAAATAAGTAAAATTAAAACATATGAGAATAATAGCAAAAAGGACAAAAGAATAAGTTTGGGAGAATATTGTCATGAGATTCTTACCCTGCATATGAATTAGTATAATAATACCCAAATATAGACAGTGATAAGTAAAGATGAATATTGTAAACCATATAGCAACCAGAAAAAAATTAATTAAACTGATTTAGGTTATCTGAAGTGGAAAGACAGAAGAGTTGTGAACAGTCAACAAGAAGTTGGAGTAAAAGATATTGCCAAGAACATGATAGCTGAAATTTTAGCCCATAAGTTCTAAGGCTTAATAAACTGAGGATCAACCAGAGTGAATAACCAAGACTTAGAGATAATATAGAGCCACATTAGGATGTTCAGTTGATGCTGAGAGATCTCAAACACCAACGTGAGGGAAAGCATCTCTCAAAATGTATATAGGGAGATGACCAATGGCTATTATCAGGAACCTTGGTATTCAATGGATTAGAACCACCACAAGAATTAGAAACCACTACCCATGCTTTATTCATATTTGAATACCCCAGTTGACTAGCAAAGTACACTGAACACACAGTGGTGAACAAGATAGACAAGTCCTTGTATTAATGGAGCCTACACCCAAAGAAGGGGAGATGTATAGTAAACATGTAATCACATGCAGAAATATTGCAATTTGAGATAAGTATTATAAAGTAAAAGAAAAGATGGGAATATGAGAAAGCTCCTGGTTGTGGGGAAACAAGCTGGTGTGATATCTGAGAAGGCCTCTCTCTGAAGAGGTGATATTTGGGCTGACTTGGAGGTAAGAAGTATCCAGTCCTACAGTACAGGAAGAAGAAAGAGTAAACAAAAATCCCTGATGAAAGAATGTCCAGAGTGGTTGGAACCCAGAGGATTGACATGTGGCTAGAGCTACAAGCAGAGGCCACATTCTACAGGGCCTGGTAAACCATGCCATATGTTCAAATATTCTTTTCATTGAGATGGGACGCTTTTGGTGTTCAATCAGAAACATGACATTAACATTTTTAAAGAGTAAAACCGGAAGCCAGAATAATGCTACATAAAGGCCACTGAACTAGGCACAATATTACTCTCAAATTTTTGGTGATACTGGGCTTAAATATGGTCTCTAATTAATAGTAAAAGTGTTGAACACTTTCACTACTCCCTGTATAACTGCTATCATTTAAGTGTCCATTATGTTCTAGAATCTTTGTAAAAGGTTTTCCCATGCATGATATCTAAACTTCACAGTATCTCTGACAGGAAACTGAGCCTTAGCAAGTTCAGATTAATTGCCACATGGTCACACTTTGTGATAGTTTCCTAATACTAGAGTAAAAAAATTACTAAAATCTGAGTGAATTAAAGCAACATACTTTATTATTGTATACCTCTGAAGGTAAGAGGTTTAAAATGTGTCCACAGGGCTGCATTTTTTCTACAGGCTCTGGGGGAAAACTGTCCCCTTGCCCATTCCAACTTTCAGAGCTTGCCCACATTCCTTGGCTTGCAGCCCCTTTCTCCATATTCAATGTGCATCACTCTAATTTTTTCTTTGCTTCTATCCTTAGCTTTTCTCCTGGACTCTAACTTCACTGCCTTCTTCTTTGAAGGATCCTTATGATTACATTTGTCCCACCTAGATAATCCAGGATCATCTTTCCATCTATCACTTTAATCACATGCAAAGTGCTTTAATCATATAATTAACATATTCACAGTTACTGAGAATGAGATGGGCATCTTTAGGGAAACATTATGCAGCCTACATACAGGATTTGTGCCCCCATCTTTTGGGGACAAGATGACAGAAAAGTCACTATAAACTGAAAGAATCTTTGTGCATAAAATAAGGAAATGCATTCATCTTCCAGGAAAGACATTGACCTGGAGGGAATGACAGATGAATGTAGAGTAGAAATGTAGGCTGACCAGTAGCCTACATGTGTGGACCAGATTAGCATCACCTAAGGAAAATAGAATCAATTTGCCCTTCTTGTGCTGGGCCCAATAAATATGCCCTAAATATGTATCGCCTTATTCAATCTTCACGGCCAGTATATAAAAAAAATACATATTATAGTCTGTATTAGCCCATTCTCACATTGCTATAAATACCTAAGACTGGGAAATTTATAAGAAATGAGGTTTAATTGTCTCACAGTTCTGCAGGCTGTACAGGAAGCATGGTGGCATCTGCTTCTGGGGAGGCCTCAGGAAGCTTTCACTCATGGTGGAGGGCAAAGCAGGAGCAGGTGCATCTCACATGGTGGGAGGAGCGGGGAGAGAGAGAGAGCAGGGAGGTGCTACACACTTTTAAACAACCAGATCTCATGAGAATTCTATCACAAGAACAGTACCAAGAGGATGGTACTAAACAATTTGTATTAGTCAGGGTTCTCCAGAGGGACAGAACTAATAGGACAGATGTATATTTGAAAGGGAGTTTATTAGGGAGAATTGGCTCAAACAATCACAAGGGGAAGTCCCGCAGTAGGCCACCTGCTAGATGGGGAAGAAAAAAGTCAGTAGCGGCTCAGTCCGAGTCCAAAAGCCTCAAAAGCAGGGAAGCTGACATGCAGCTTTTAGTCTAGCTGAAGGCCTGAGAGCCTCCAGCAAGCCACTCATGTAAGTCCAAGAGTTCAAAGGCCAGAGAACCTGGAGTCTGATGTCCAAGGGCAGGAGGAGCAGAGAGAAGCAAGTGGCATGGCAGAAAGATAGGGGCCAGAAGACACAGCAAGTTGGTTTATCCCATCTTCTGGCTGCTTTGATCTAGCCATGCTGGCAGCTGATTGGATGGTGCCTACCCACATCGAGGGTTGGTCTTCCTCTCCCAGTCCATTGACTCAAATGTCAATCCCCTCTGGCAACACCCTCACAGACACACCCAGAAGTAATACTTTACCAGCTACCTAGGCATCCTTCAATCCAATTAAGTTGACACCTAATATTAACCATCACACTATTCATGGAGGATCCACCCTCATAATCCAATCACCTCCCACCAGGCTCCACCTCCAACATTGGGGATTACAGCTCCATGTGAGATTTAGTGGGGACACAGATCCAAACCACATCATAGTTCCACTTTTACAAGTGAGGAAACTTGAACTTTGTCATTACAAGTTAATGAAGTAGTGGGCCACTATCTGTATCTAGCTCAGATTCTAAAGCCTATGTTATATTATTTTTTAATTCAAAAATATCACAGAGAGAACCTTAACAGAAAATTTGTCAAACTGGAACACTAGCCTAGGGAGTAGGTTAGGTAAATATGTCATATTGAAGAAGAGTTTGGAGATGGATCTAGAGATGATTAACTTGAAAGAGAGGACCAGGGGCAGTGGCTCATGCCTGTAATCTCAGCACTTTGGAAGGCTGAGGCAGGCAGATGACCTGAGATCAGGGGTTCCAGATCAGCCCGCCCAATATGACAAAACCCTATCTCTACTAAAAATACAAAAAAAATAGCCAGCCGTGGTGGTGGGCACCTGTAGTCCCAGCTGCTCAGGAAACTAACGCATGAGAATCACTTGAACCTGGGAGGTGGAGGTTGCAGTGAGCTAAGACTGCAAGACTTAACTCCAGCCTGGGTGACAGAGTGAGACTCTGTCTCAAAATAGATAAATAAATAAATAAAATAAAAAAAGAGAGAGAGAAGGAATTGGGGATGATTAACTTGAAAGAGAGAAGTCTTTGAGAAATCTTACGATAATTCTGTCATGTAGAGGAGTGCCTAGACCTGGTACATAAAACTTAGAAAAAAAAAGCCATAAGAAATACAGATTTGAGGTGGGGCTCATTGCTGAAAACAAAATTTAGAAAGCTCTGGATTTTTTTCTAGTGTGGTGGTAAGAACTTGGACTCTGGAAACAGAATGCCTGTTTTTGAATTCTGGCTCCTCCCATTTACTAGTTTTATTTCCTTGTTCAAAATATTTAACTTTCCTATGCCCAGGTCTCCTAACTGTAAAAGAGGACAAAAGCAGTAGCTTTCTCATAAATTTTTTATAAGCATTCAATGAACTGATAAAGCATTTAAGACTATTCCTGGCAATAATATGCACTCTACAAATGTTAGTTATTATAATTATAGGAGGATGAACTAACATAGTGAGTGCCAGTCACACGGAGAAATATAGACATGTGAGGTTGAAAGATCTCCATGACTAGAATGACTCAAACAAAAGTTAGTCAAACACGAAAAATGCTTGAGAGACGATAACAGCATCTGGTAGCAAGTTAAGAGTAGGCCAACTTTCATGTTCCATGAAATCCTTGTAAAATGAGATAATAAAAACTATTTGCGATGGTTAATATTAGTTATCAACTTGATTGGATTGAAGGATGCCTGGATGGCTGGTAACATATTGTTTCTGGATGTGCCTGTGAGGGTGTTGCCAGAGGAGACTGACATTTGTGTCAGTGGACTGGGAGAGGAAAACCCACCCTCAATGTGCGGGGATACCTTCTAATCTGCTGCCAGCATGGCTAGAACAAAGCAGGAGGAAGAAGGTGGGATAACCTTGCCTGCTGAGTTTCTGGCTTCCTTTTTTTCCCGTGCTGAATGCCTCCTTCTGCTCCTTCTACCCATAGACGTCAGACTCCAGGTTCTTAGGGCTTTGGACTTTTAGACTTTCACCAGTGGTTTGCTGGGGACTCTTGGGTCTTTGGCCACAGACTGAAGGCTGCACTCTCAGCTTCCCTGCTTTTGAGGCTTTTGGACTCAGACTGAGCCACTACAAGCTTCTCTCTTCCCCAGTTTGCAGACAGCCCATCATGGGACTTTGCCTTGTAATCCTTCGAGCCAATCTCCCGAATAAACTTCCTTTCATGTATAGATACATCCTATTAGTTCTATCCCTCTGCAGAACCCTAACTAATACACTATTCCATGAGTTGAGGGTCGGAAAAAGGTAATTGGTTAAATAAGTTATAAATGATATCCTTGACTTGGGAATTAACTGTGTATATTATCATGTTAGAGTTCTGAGAAGTCCTACAAAAACAGAAGGCCACAAAACTTATTTTTAAACCCTTGATTTTCACCTGTGTACATGTATATATGTGTGTGAGTGTGTGGTGTGGGGAGGAGGGAGGGAGCCATAAAAAGAGAGAAAGAGATGCTTATTAATGTCTAGTGTATTTTCTTTGGAGTACAGTTTGTGAAATGTGAAATTAATAGACTAGATAATCTCTAAAGTACCTTTGCTTCTAAGCTATTATGCTTCTAGGTTTATATAACATGATTCCACATGCGTTATAATAACATGCTCTACAATAATGTGAAATCTCAGTTTATAACTTTATTTCACTATAGATTTACTAAACACTGCAATTCTTCAGATGCCTATGCCTACATCATTTTAAATTTTCCAAGAGGAATATTCCTAAATAGCAACTTCCTTTGGCAAGGGTACTTTCAGATTCTGAGCAGATGCCGTTTGTTTTTAGAACCAGTTCAACAATAATTACTCTTTAATTCAGGATCAGCCAAAAAGAAATAATGGCACATTCATGGCAAATAACCAGATACATAAAATTCTGACCAGGTATGCCATACACTGCTTCAAAGGTCTAAGAAATATGTAAGATACAGAAAAATGTTTTGTAAACTGTAACTGTTAGCTGTTCATCCATGCAAGAGTAAAATGGAATAATTATTTTTAAAATTATATCATATCCTGAACATGAGTTGGGTCTTTTTCATGTACTCAGCAAAATCACAGATTTGTAGTATTTGTAGTTCATAGCGTGAAGACACAGCAGGCATGCTCCAGTTCTCTTAAGAACTCTTCAAAGGAGGTGTTGTCATCTTCAGAGAGCCCTGCTCCCTTTTTGTTCACTATACTGCAGACATCTTAATCTTTTTTCATACCTCAAACATATCAAGCCTACACTTTCCTCAAGGTGTTAATGCTGCTGTACCCTCTGGTTGGAAATCTTTACTCAGATCTTCACCTTAGTTAACCTCTTTTCACTCAGATTTCAATTCACAATAGCCCCCTTAGAGAACCCTTCTCTGATAGCTCTTATCTAAAAGTGCAACACTCCTAACTAGTGACTAGCTATTCTTTGTGCTTATTGCTATTTGAAACTGTGTTAATAATTTCTTTATTTTTACTAATTATATGAACCCTACTATCATACACAATTTACTAGGCTGAAGCCTTGTCTGAAAAGCTTCTGTTCCTAGAAATATGCTTAGCCCATGGTTGATTCTCAATAAATATTATATTCTTTCTATTAATGAATAAATTTTATCTGCTATTTTGATTAAAAGAAGCAAAAACAAAAAAATTCTTTCTACAGAAAGCTTATTTTAATTTCAGTATACCTCAGATTCACTAACATGGGAGAATAGTTTTTTTTAATGTTATCTACATTCTTAATTAAATATGGCCTTCTTACATAATGCCGAGGAATAGCTTACTAAGCGACCGTTAGTTAAGATTTGGTCGTCTCCACAGGGTCGATGGCAAAATGACTCAGAAGTTTAGCAACTGTAATTTACAGGTGAACCAGACAGATTAAGATCCTACCAGCCAGTTTTCACCATGTAGTTGAAATAAGCTAATAAATTGGATCCAAATTTATAATTAAAATAATTCTCATGTCTTTTCTAGCCACATAGGTTAAAAGAAAACAAGAAGCCTATAATTCTTTCCCACAGATTGAGAGACTGGGCATGTTCCTTTATCCCCAATGACAATAGCTTTGAACTGTGCTTCCAATAGGTAGGAAAATCAGTCACTGGGTTAGATAGAGTGCCTTTAGACCTCACTTACTACAACCTCCTCTTTTTGTGGTTGTGGAAACCAGATGTTGGAAGAGTTATACAACATGCTGGGGCCACACTGTGGTAGAAGAGAGATGAGAGTACTCAAATCCAGGGGCTTCAATTCTCCAGTTCAACTTTCTGTTCACTTGTTCACACCACCCTTCCCTGAATTTCTAGGATTCTCCATGGCATGTCCAACTTCTTGATCACCTCTGTCACATCTCTCTTTGATCATTTTGGGAAAAATATCCTTATAACCAACCAAAATATTATTCTATTCTAAACTTATATTCACTTATTAAATTTATCTATGATCCATAACCAACTATGTTCAATTCTAGTCCTTGATCAATGCTTAAATAACTGATTATCTTCCATTATTCCCTACCAATCCACAGCATTATTAATGATATCTTTTGGGCTTAAAATTGAAACCAACTTATATTGCATTTATTTATGAGTCTATTTTTCAAAGTCATTTTAGGTTATTGTAACCTAAGCCCTCCCCTAGAAAATTATTAAATGGCCTAGCCATAACCTTGGAAAACATGTGCTTAAATGCTGATAGAGGGATTTTGACTAGCAGGTGCAGTTGAAATAAATGCCTCTATGAACTACATTTTACTACATCTTAGTAATGGATTTCCTGATTCTTAAGAGCTTCATTTTCCATTTTCATAATTATCATGCTGTTACTGTCATAGTAAAATAATGTTTATTCATCTTGCTATTTATCCTTCATGATCATTTTATTATTGTTGTAAAAACCTAACGATTAAATTGGCAGAACAAAGCCACAACTAAATGGTGTTCACAGAGAAACTTTTAATAATTTCGTGACCTAAAGTTAGTTATATTTATAAAACAGAAGTGACTTTGAGAAATAAAATTTGTTTATTGATTTTTCCTTATATAAAATCATTTAGTTAAGAGGAATTTATCATGGATATGAAGATGTTATCATCAAGATTGATTTAGATTGACATACCCAGACTGAAGATGTGTTAAAACTATCATAAGACTGGCATCGATATATCACAGTCTCTGAACTATCAAAAATCACTGCTGTGTGAACAAGTGTAAAACTTTTTATTAACATACTCCATTGCTGAAACATAAATTTTGACTTATAGTGTGCTCTGGACTTGAAAGAACTAACTCAGTAATCAAAAACCACAGTAATAGGATCAGATAATAATAAAGAAAGTTTAACTAATACATATAAATTAGCTATTCATCTTCTGTCAGTAATTATTAGTAATTCTGCTTTGATAAAGAAATATCAGGCTCTGAAGCCAGACCAGCTGGATTTAAATTTTAGCTTCACCATTTTATTGGCTATGTCATCTAGGACAACTCACTTAACATATATCAGTCTCAGTTATTTCACAAATTATATGTGAATATTTTATACTGAGATTGTTGTGAAGAAAATATCTTAGTTATAAGAGTACCTAATAATTGATTGTCAAAGGTTAGCCCATAATATTAATAAGATGGTAATATTGTTAATTAATTAACTCAGATTATACTAAAATCACTATGATGGTATGCACAAATTATTTTAAAACCTTTCTTTAGAGATTAGTCAATTCAAAATATGTAGTAATGTGGGTCATCTTTGTGTACAATGTAAATGCTGATTGTAATTTAGATGTGCAAAAATGTCCTGCAAATAGATACTTAAGATTAACTAATTCTGAATGACATAAGTTACTACCAGCTACTAATTTCAAGAAAAGCTTTTCTTGCTCCTTTTCTTTATTCCCGCAGAAAAAATATTATAATGAGTGACCACAAAAATATTCATAGCAAACTTATTCACAAAAATCTCAAACTAGAAATAACCCAAATAGCCACCAACAGGAGAAAGGATTGAAATTATGATATATTCATACACTAGGATAGTATACAGCAATGAAAATAAATGAATTACTGATACACACAACATAGATGGATCTCAAAAAAAACATGATGAAAGAAGTCATGCACAAAAGTGTACATATAATTCCCATCACATGAAGTTTAATAACAGTAAAAGTAACCTATGGTAATAGAAGTTAGAATAGTGCTACTCTAAAGTGCAAGGATGGTGAATACTAACTAGGAAGAAACATGAAGGAACCTTCTAGGGTAACAAAAATGTTCTCTATCTTGATTTGGATAGTGTATTTTCACATATACGTACACATGTAAAATTCATCAAACTGTACATTTAAGATTTGTGAATTAATAGTGTATAAATTAGACCTCAAAAAACTAAATATATATAAAAGACTGAAAGTTGACAACTTAATTGCCTATGCATATCATTTTCATTTCTTAAATTTACACTAACTAGGACTTCCAATTCCAACCAAGATGGAATAACAAAGACATGATTTAATCACTCACCTGAAATAACTAAAGTTCAAACAAAATATACACATCATTTAGACTGGGACAATGATGCCTAAAAGATAGAAACAAAGAATTGAGCCCTGCATTTGTCCAGATTACTGCCTGGAGTTTTTAGGCTGCAGTACAGGGAAGGATAAACTTTAAGTGAATTGGGATAAATTTAAGAGGCATATTGTAGTCTACAGAGCAAACACTAAGAAAATAAAGAAATTGAGCTAAAAATCTGACTATAAAATTAAAATATAAATATTTTATTAAAAGAAGTCAAAAAGGATAAAGGAGAAAAAAGAGATGAGACAAATAATAACCAAATAGCAAAATAACAGACCTAAATAAATAATAGAAAGATTGCTTTTATATATAAAAGTAGAATAAAAACTTCAACCAAAAGTCAGAGACTGTCAGGCTCAATAAAAAAGCAAGAATCACCTATATGCTACCTGCAGAGAAGACAAATACAGTCACAAATCATCAAACATAAAATATTGGGAAAATATATTCCATGTAAATCACAAGATTTAAAAAGGTAGAGTCTTCACATAGAGGCTTATAGAGGCTATATTAATATCAGAAAAATAGACTTCTAGACTGCACATTGCTAGAAACAAGTAGGGTAATGTCCTAATAACAAAAGGTCAACACACCATGAAGACATGACAATTATACATATATATGTACATCATAACAGGGCTTCAAAACATATAAAGCAAAACTTACAGAAATAAAGGGAAAAATAGACAAATACATAATTGTAGTTGGAATATTTAACTTATCAGTTTCAATAATTGATACTAGAGAAATAAGATCAGTAAAGGTAGAGAATAACACTAACAAATGCTTTAATCTAATTGGCATTTACAAATCACTACACTTAACAATTGCAGACTTTGTCAGCAAGAAAGTCAGTAACAGAAGATAATTGCTGAGGGAAAAACAAGGACTGTGTGCCATATCGCTCCCATGATTCAGTCAACCCCAAATCTCCCTTAGATCTTTCCTTCACCTCTCAAAGGTCTCACTTGCTGGTACTGTTATGTCTACATTTAGGAAAATTAGAGAGAAAGGAAAGAAGAAAATGATTGCTCTTTTCATAAGCCCCAAACGGAATATTAATCTATCTCTGCTCAATTTCTTCCCATTTATATTAGAGTTCTCTCTTTTACCTCTACTCGATTTGTTTGGTATTTTAGTAGCACTGAATTGCCCTTTTGACTGCAAGTTCTTGTGCTATTTGCTATTATCCTCAATGCTCTTCTTTTATATATATATATATATTTTTTTTTTTAATTATACTTTAAGTTCTAGGGTACATGTGCACAACGTGCAGGTTTGTTACATATGTATACATGTGCCATGTTGGTGTGCAATGCTCTTCTACATAGTGGTTAGTATTACCAACTCTGAAGTCAGACACGTAGTTCAAACCAAGGCTTCACCATTTACGAGCTGTGTGATTTATGACATGCTACTTAAACTCTGTTCTTGATTTTTTTTCTCACATGTAATGTAAGTATGATAACTATATAATAGAGTTATGAAGATTAAATGTATGAAACATTTTGAATAGTAATTACTCAATAAAAATTAGCTACCATTATTATTGATATTTCAAGTAGAGGAATAAACATATCCCTGGGGATCCAAAGGCTGTGGTTAGCATTAAGAAAACTCAAATTATTTTTGGATCCAGGCAGTTGGCTAGCTGGTTAACAGCCTTTATTCTTGTGGTTCCTTTTTGATTTTCAAAAATGTTTTGTGTAAATTTTCTATTAAATACTATTGCAAAAATACTACCCTTTTTTTCAGCTTCTAGTAAAGAGTTTCTAAAATGCCAGAGAGTAATGTCCTAGCCAGCGGCTGACAGTATTCTTAGCTGAGGAGTGTCTTTTATGACTTCTTTATGGTGTTCTCTGAAAATTAACAAGGTGACTGCATTAAAACATTTATTAGTCTGTTTATGCTTTGGCACTCCTGTTAGACTTTTATTTAATTTCCAAGAGGGATAATGATTGGGAAAATGTTCTATATAAACAGAAAGTGTGAGTAGCAAAGGAAACTGATACATATCCTAATGGAATGCACATGTCCTGAGTGCTATAAAAACGCTACCTCTGACATGACCATAAAATGTTAGAGACCAGAGATTTCTTAGATTACAAAATTTTGGAGTTGGATTATACCTAGGAGATTAGTTTGACAAATTTCTCATTTTATAGGTTTGGGAAAAAAATGAGACAAAAAAATTCAGTAACTTAGTCGAAATCAAATCTCAGAACAAGAGCCTCTTAACAGTGCAATTTTCTTTCCACTATGCCAGTTTTCCTCTCTTGTTGATTTCCCTTCTTGAATGATAGTTTCTAAACTCAAAGCTGAATTTACTTTTCCATGGCCTAAACAGACTTTCATTCAGAAATGTTTCCATTAATCATTAAAATAGTTGATTGAGACTGAAACCAAATATTACTCTGTTTAAATTCTTTTGGAATAACCTAACAAGTCTTTCTTCCTCCTAAAAGTCAGAACTGCGAGTTACTTAAAGATTTGAAATAGACTGTCTTCAAAATTTATTAGTACATAACTAAGGCATCAATAAGTAACCAAACAAGTATGTGGGATTTCTATCAACAATGAGCTCTTTAAGGAGAAACAAAAATTCAGTTTCTCAAAGAGTGTGAGTATAACTGCTCTGATTTCAACCAAGAGAGTAGCCAGGATGGGTTATTTGCACGATTTAATCTACTTAACAGATAAGTTTTATTTTATTTATGGACAATATTGATGTGAGTCATTCAGTCTAGAAAACATTTCCTACAGATTTTAGAAAATTAGACCTCTTTACAGGGTCAAACTCTAGAGATGGAAGAGTTCTCGAGAATACACAGACTATTCCTATACAGAAAACAAATCTGGTAAGTCTAATTAAGTAATCGGGGGGAAAAATGAACAAGCCTATATCCTCTAAAAATTATTCACATATGGGCCCCACTGTAGGTCAAGGCCTCAAATTAAGGTTTAATACTATGTGTTGCCTTGACTTCTGGTAAGATCAAGAGGGCCTCAAATGGCCCAAGTGCAATTTCCCCTCCCCACTCTGCTCCCATGGATAAATTCCACTAGCAAAACAATACTCCTTATTAAGCAGACCAGGCACAATTCCTGCTTATTATCCCTGAGTAGCAGGTTTCAGTTCCCTGCCAACCTACAGAATTATTCTAACAAGCCAATGTCATCATCCCGTGGGGACAAAATGACACCCCACCCTATTGTTACTAAGAATCCTTCCTGCCACAGCTCCTGGTTATTCACTCTGTTCCCAAAGGTAACCCCTGTGTGGCCCAACATAGTATGCAGTGTCCTCTCCCGGCTGTGAGTACATTGACTAATAAACTGCTGTCAATCTCATCTGTCCAGTGTTGAGTGTCCTATGTTCAGCCACCCCATAATTCTAAGGCAGGAATACTTTCATCAATGAAGTAAATAGGAAACAATCAAAACACATGCATAAATGATTTTGTACTATAGCAAGTTGAACACATTAGCTGACAGAGGAGACGCCATTGGGCTGGTCCTCTTCCACCCTGTCTGCATGACATACTCAAACATCCTTGACCCATGCACCTCCTTTAAGGCATATAACCATTAAAATTACAAAACAGACATTTTATATTTCTTATCCTTTTTCCTGTAGGTTGCCAACTTGTTTCCCATTTCAGACAACAGAGTGAACCAAGAAAATGAATGAAATGCTGAATGAGAGATTATATAAAAGAAAGTGACAGGTGTTACACATTCTACTGAATGTGCCTCATTATCATCTTTAAAAAGGACAGATTATCATTTTTAATTTAATATAAGGAAAATAATAGTAAACGGTTTCACTTGGATTGTTAATACTATGATTACACCAGTATTACAGAATAATTTTTATAAAACACTGACAGGAGATTTACAGGTCATGATGGTAGTCTTAAAACAGATTTATATCCCTTGCCGCCTAAGGACTTGTTGAAATGTTCATAAAGGAATAAATATAGTACAAACCAACAACAGAAAAAAGATCAAGAAGTGGAACCAGGAGAAAGGAAGTGATTTTCATAAATTTCTAAGGAAAATGATTGCATACTGACTACTGAGGCAGAGCAGAAGTTATAATCTGGAAAATGTGCCAAGGACACTGCAGTGAGAAAGGCAGCTGACTCAGAGAAAGTGGGGGTTCAGAATCTATAAGTCAGAGAGAGAGCATGTACAGAAGTAAAAAAGAGGGGCAAAAAATGAGGAGATATATTTATGAGTCCGAAAACAGAATATCCCCACACCCACTCTCCTAATCTAGAAGGCATAATAACAACTGGAAGCTAACCAAAGGAACGATGTTCCTAATATTGCTGTGTCTCTTTTTTTTAATTCATTCTTTTTGAGAAGTGGCAAGCTCCTTCCATCTAAAACATTTAAGTTTTTTCATCTCAAATAAGTTTTATTATCATTTGGAATATTATATCTTCCAGTAGATATTGGTCATTTGTAGTTGCCTGACATCTTGAAATATCATTCCTAAATATTGGTAATTTTCTGCAGTGCCACTTCCACTCCCCAAGTTGCAAGAAAAAATACCTAGCTGGGAGAATTGATCTTCCAGCAGGCCTAGTGATAGATATGTCATGCTTTTGGGGCACAGTAGGGTAGAAAAGCTTTTGCCTCCAGTCCTAAGTAGTGAAGCTAATGTCATTTGTGCTATAGAAGCCTTTTTGTGCTTGGGCATTATTCTTGGCTATCTAGCTTCAGAATCTGATCCTCAGTCCTTGGTGGCAGAAGTCCTCAGTGCTGAGGGCAGCTAGAGTTTTGCTAGGGAAGCCCCCAGGTTTTCCTAGGGTGTTACATCAATAGCCATGCTAACTTTCCAGCCAGGCTGCAGAGATATGACCAAATACATTTTAAAAAATTATTTTACTTCTTCAACTAGACAGTGGGCATTCTCTTGTTTGCAGGAAGAATTTTAACAAACATATGTTTCATCTGTTCTATTTTCTCCTTAAAGAAATCTTATTATTATTTATGTGGTCTTCTACATCATCCATGTCTTTTATCAATATAGTCACAATTTTATTTCTTTGTACTTTTTCACTGCCTGAAGATTTTATATTTTATCAAATCTTCCAGAAACCTAACTTGGTAGTCATTTTCCTTTTTTGATTTCTCTACTACTATTTAAAATTCTAAAATCATGTGTTTTTTCCCAAACATCCTTTATGAACTCTAATCATAGGTGCTTGAAAGTGTATAGTACACTTAAATTAAAATGTGTTTTTTTTGTTTCTCGCATTAGTCCTCTGTCCTATAAAGGCATTTGTCCTTGTTCTGTTTTTGCCTGCTGAAAAATCACTGCACTCTGCTATGAAGAGCAATCACTCTGCCTAGCAATGACAGTGGCTGTGGGACACTTCAGCATCAGGATTCATTACACTCTCCCTAAGAGACCATAGATAATAAAATGGGAAATTCACTCCAATGGGCCCGAAGCAAAAGCCTCAGCAAACTGAGCCCTCGCCACTGAAATACGCTGAGGAGAGGAAGATGTGCAGACACATGTGGCAAGGAGCCCTAACACTATTGCCACACTTGAGTGCTGAATAGCTTTAGGGACAGGCAGTATCTTGCAGCATTTACATGCAACAAAAACATAACAGCAGTTTTCCCAACTGGGTAGATTATTTGAAAGTCACCAGCCTCTCCCAAACTGTCATCTTTCTTATCTTAAACATTAGATCTGAGATATATTCAGTGAGAACTGAAGCTAACATAATTTCCTTTTCCCCCATTAAATTATATTGGGACCAGGCACATTTCTTATCTTTGGAAAATTCAGAACATACTATTTTTCATGGCATTAATATATTTTTTCAGTAATGTGGAAATTCTTTTACATTTTATACAAAGTCTACTGAAATACAAAGTCAATTGATCATAAATATCATTTTACTTTGTCAAATATATTTATTAATTAAAATACTAACCAGATTTTTATTCTCACCCAGAAGAAAAAGAAGTACCCACTTATTGAAAAATATGATTTGAAACATTTCATTCATTCAAACTCAACTAATTAATTTATAAAATCTTAGAGAATATTAATCTTACCCATGGTTCACCTTAGGACAGATAAAAAAGATGGGTCTGCCTGGCCAATTTTGCTAAATTTTTATTTTATCTATATTAACATATTTTATGTCTTCTTTCTGGTGTGCTAAGAGACCCAGATAGGAAATATAGTTACACATTTAGGTGTCTCAGATAAAAATCATGTCTATCCATCTATTATTACATAATTATAAGGCAAGTACTACATGACTCTACCAGTAAAAAAAGTTAAAGAAACTAACCCATGGATATATTTTTTCTTTTAAAAATACAAACAACTTCTAAATAGAATGTGGGTCAAAGAAGAATCTCAAAAAAGTTTTAAATATTTTGAAGTAAATGGGAATGAAAATACAACTGATGAAATTAAAATAAGGCTGTGAGGAAAATATACAGCATTAAATGTGTATTTCAGAAAAGGCAAAGATCTGAAGTCAACCATCTGACCTTCCACCTTAAGAAACTAGAGAAAGAAGAACAATTTAAGACTAACAAGCAGAAGAAAATAGTAGCAATTAGAATGGAAATCAATAAAATTGGAAACAAGAAAACAATAGAGAAAGTCAATGAAAACAAATCTCATTTTTAGAAAAGAACAATAAACTTGATACACCTGTAGCGGTCAGGATAACCACGAATAAAAGAGAAATGACACAAGTTCCTAATATAAAAAAATGAGTTGTCATTACTGGTCTCATCGACTTAAAAGGGATAATAAAGAAATGCTGTGATTAGTTGTATGTGTACAAATATATTAAAATGAAAAGAACTAATTGCTTAAAAGACATGTACTACAAAAACCCACACAAAGAAAAATAATCTGTATAGGCTTATATATGTATTAAAGACCTTGAATCAATAATAAATACACTTCAGAAAATAAAGCAATAGGGCCGGGCACAGTGGCTCACGCCTGTAATCCCAGCACTTTGAGAGGCAGAGATGGGTGAATCACTTGAGGCCAGGAGTTTAAGACTAGCCTGGCCAACGTGATGAAACCCTGTCTCTACTAAAAATATGACAATTAGCATGGCGTGGTGGAGCAAGCCTGTAATCCTAGCTACTCGGGTGGCTGAGGCACGAGAATCACTTGAGCCTGGGAGGCGGAGGTTGAAGTGAGCCGAGATCTTGCCACTGCACTCAAGCTGGGTGGTACAAAAGTAGTAGGTTAAGATGGTTTTACTAGCACACTCTACTAATATACTAGTAAAAATTAGGTAAAATAGGTTAGGATGGTAGTAAAACCATCTTAAGAATGAATTGATATTTAATAATGAATGCCAGTCCTTCATAATCTCTTTCAGAAAATAGAAGCAGAGGAAACGCTTCCTAACTCGTTTTCTGAGGCTACTATTATCTTGATATCAAAGCCAGATAAAGATATTACAGGAAAGGAAAGCTACAGAGCAATAACCTTCATAGGCATAGATATAAAAATTGTCAACAAAATTCTAGAAAATTGAATCTAACAATGTGAAAAAATAATTATACACCATGATCAAGGGGGATTCATTCTAGGTATGCAAGGCTGGTTCAACACTTGACAATTAATTAATATAATCACATGAACAGGCCTCAGAAGAAAAATCATATAATTATATGAATTAATGGAGCAAAAGCATTTCATAAAATCTAAGATTCATACTTGATAAAAACTCTTGATCAAGCTAGGAATATAGAGGAACCTCTCCAACTTGGTAAGAACATCTACAAAAAAACTATACTAACATCATACTTAATGGTGAGAAATGAATACTTTCCCCTAAGATTGGGAAGAAGAAAAGGATGTCCCCTCTCAGCACTTCAGTTTAACAGTATACTGGAAGCCCTAGCTAGTAAAATAAGGCAAGAAAAGGAAATAAAATGTATATGGCTTGGAAGGAAGAAAACAGTCTTGTTTAAAGAGGATATGGTTGTCTATATAGAAAATCTCATTGAATTCACCACAGGAAAAAAACCCTCCTGGAACTAACAAGTGACTATATTGTGAGTGATAGAGAAGTTAACTTAAAAAATAAAATAAGACAAACAACAAAAAAAGAAATGGTTATAGCAAGGTTGCAAAATACAAAGCTAATAAGAAAAATCAACTGCTTCCCTACATAATAGCAATGAATAATTGAAATTTGCAATTAAAAAACACAATGTTATTTATAATTACTAGAAAATTATGTACATATGAATCTAACAAAATACATAAAGAACCTACATGAAGTAAACTATAAAACTCTGATTAAAGAAATAAAAGAAGACCTAAATAAATGAAAAGGTATTCTATGTTCCTTAATTGGAAGACTCAATATTGTTAAGATGTCAATTGTTAAGATTTACTTCAATTCCAATCAAAATCATAGAAAGCTATCTTGTGAATATGAAAAAGCTGATTCTAAAATTTATATGGAAGGCAAAACCACAAAAGAATCAATGTAATACTGATAAAGACCAAAGCTGGAGAATTGACACTACTTGACTTTAAGACTTATTATTAAGCTACAGCAATCAAGACAGTGTGCTCTTAGAGAAAAAAAATAGGCACATAAAACAACACAACCAAATAAAGAGTTCAGAAATAGAGCTGAACCAATATAGTCAACTGAACTTTGACAATGGAACAAAGACAATCCTATGGAGAAAAGAGAGTCTCATTAATAAATAGTGCTGGAATAATTAGACATTTATATGCAAGTAAATGAATCTAAACATAGACATTTAAAAAAATTAACTCCAAATAGATCATAAATTTAAATATACAACATAATACCATAAAACTTCTAGACGATAACAGAAAAAAATTAAGGCTTGGACTTGGTGATATGTTTTTAGACACAATATTAAAGTACATCTCTTAAAGAAAAATTTGATAAATTAGAATTCATTTAAATTAAAAATTCTGCTCTGTGAAAGACACTTAAAAGAATCAAAAGACAAGTCATAGACTGAGAGAAATTATTTTTCAAAATATACAAAAATATTTTTGAAGTGCAACAATAAATAACTTAAAAATTAGAAATAACTTTAAAAAATTAAAAATTATGAAAAGAATAACTTAATTAAAAATTTGTCACCATAGAATTGCAAATTAAAGCAACAGTGAAGTGCACACCTCTTACTATGGCTAGAATCCAAGTCCTGACAATACCAAATGTGAGTGAGAAGGTAGAACACAAGAAATTCTTATTCATCGTTGGCAGGAATGAATTTTTTTTTTCTTTTTGGAGTGATGGAGTTTCACCATGTTTCCCAGGCTGGTCTTGAACTCTTGGGCTCAAGCAAACACCAGGCCAGAGAATGAAACTGGATCCTCATCTCTCACCTTATACAAAAATCAACTCAAGATGGATCAAGGACTTAAATATAAGACCCGAAATTATAAAAATTCTAGAAGATAACATTGGAAAAACCCTTCTAGACATTGGCTTAGGCAAGGGTTTCATGACTAAGAACCCAAAAGCAAATGCAATAAAAACAAAGATAAATAAAGAAAAATAGCTGAGAATTAATTAAACTAAAGAGCTTTTGCGTGTCAAAAGGAACAGTCAGCAGAGTAAACAGACAACCTACCGAGTGGGAGAAAATCTTCACAATCTATACATCTGGCAAAAGACTAGTATCCAGAATCTACAATGAACTCAACAAATTAGCAAGAAAAACAAACAATCCTATCAAAAAGTGGGCTAAGGGCATGAATAGACAATTCTCAATAGAAGATATACAAATGGCCAACAAACATGAAAAAATGCTCAACATCACTAATGATTAGGGAAATGCAAATCAAAACCACAATGTGATATGACCTTACACCTGCAAGAATGGCCATACTTAAAAAAATAAAAAAATAATAAATATTGGCATGGATGCAGTGAACAGGGAACACTTCTACAGTGCTGGTGGGAATGTGAACTAGTACAACCACTATGGAAAACAATGTGGAGATTCCTTAAAGAACTAAAAGCAGAATTAACATTTTTATAGCCACTTTGGAAGATAGGTAGTCTATTACATAGCTACACATAGGCTTATAATATGATCCAGTAATCATTCATCTAAGTATTTATTCATTTGAAAACTTATGTTCACATAAAAATCTACATGTGAATATGTGCAGCTTTATTCATAATCATCAAAAACTGAAAGCAATAAAGATATCTTTCAATGGGTAGATGAGTGGATAAACTGTGGTACATTCATACAATAAAATATTATTTATCAATAAAAAGTAATGAGCTATGAAGCCATGAAAAGACATACAGGAACCTTAATATTGCTGCATCTGAAAAGGATACATACTGCATGATTCCAATTATAACACATTCTTGAAAAGGTTGAATATGTGAAACATGGGGGATCTTTTAGAAGTCTGAAACTACTCTGCAAAACACTGTGATTGTGGGTACATGACATGATACCTTGTGAAAACCCATAGACCTCACAGCACAAAGAGAGAAACTTGATGTATGCAGATTGTTAAAAATTATTTCAAAGTTTGGGGAGGTCCCAGAATGGAATGCAGAATATGAGAAAACAGTCTAACTATATGATAAATGTATGAAACTATCTCACAGAAAAGGTAGAGGAAAAGGTGCTGACCTAAGTAACCATGTAAATGAGTGGAGTTTATAAGACTAAAGGCAAAAGAAACTGTACATCAACACCATATTTTAATTGAGAAAGTTGTTCCTATGAAAGTATAGATTAAGACTTCCGATACCACTGTATAGGTACACTAGAATTGAATAAGTAAACAGGTGGTTTAGTTATTAAGTAAACAGGTGGTGGATGGTGGGAGCCACGTTTCTCACTCTTGAAATGGAAAGTTACAGATAAGCAAAATGAGGCTAGGATGATCCATATGATAATAAATTATATGAGCCAGAGATGTCATTATAAACTCAGGTTTAGCTTAAAATAGATACAGATGGTTTCACATAGAAATATTTATAGATATGGGTTTATACATAGGTTAGTACAGACACACATACTTCCTTGCTTTGTTGGATCTTGGGAGGGCCTAGAATCAATAAGCACATCTTCAGTACCAATAAGCACATCTAATAGCTCCTACTACCATCCTTCACTAAAATGAACCAGGTTTCCTGAAAGAATAAGCAGATTCTAGGACTAGAGGGGGAAATAATATAAGATAAGGTTAGAATATCTTATAGCACCAGAAAGCAAGGAAGTGTTAAACAAAAAACACAATGATGGTGTCAAAGGGACACAGGAGTCAACTGAAAGAGCTCTCAATGATCAAAGCTGGAATAAAAGGAACAACAAAATAAATTAAGTAGCATTGGTTACAATCCAAAATAAGATGAATATCTATGAGTCGGTACTGATACAAATAAATGGGAAGAATAGACAAATCTCCAATGCAGAAGATTTCAAAACAATTTCTACAGATACTCCACTCTCAAATGGATGGAGCATAACTCTCCAGTCCTTAATGGGGGCTATAAATAGTGACTTCTTTCCATCTAGTGTGGAAAGGAACAAAAACACAGTAACTTTACAGTGGAGAATCCTTACAATATCACCTCAGCCAGAAGATAAAGATCAATATTAACAGTGATAAGTCATTGTATTAGTTCATTTTCACACTGCTATGAGGAACTATCCAAGACTGGGTAATTTATAAGAGAAAGAGGTTTAGTTCCATACAGCTGGGGAAGTCTCAGGAGACTTACAATCATGGCAAAAGGGGAAGAAGGCACGTATTATATGGCGGCAGGTGAGAGAGAGAAGTGGAAGCAGGGGAAATGCCAGGCGCTTATAAAACCATCAGCTCTCATGAGAACCCACTCACTGTCATGAGAACCACATGGGGGAAACCACCCCCATGATCCAAATCATCCCCAACCAGGCCTCTCCCTCAACACCTGGAGATTACCATTCAAGATGAGATTTGGGTGGGGACACAGACCCAAACCATATCAGTCATGTTGATAGTATATTCTCCCCTGATGTGATGTAGTAAAAATCAAACTTTATCTTTGTGGTCTTCCTCTCAAAAATCCAGGACCTCTATCTAATTATGAGAAAAACATCAAACAATACCCAGTTAAAGGACACTCTGTAAAATACCTGACTAGTACTCTTCAAAACAGTGAAGGACATCAAAAACAAAGTAAATCTGAGAAACTCATCTCTAAGAGGAAGCTAAGGAAACAGAACAACTAAATGTAATGTTGTATCCTGGATGGAACCTGGAACAAAAAAAAGGACATTAGGTGAAAACTAAGGAAAACTGAATAAAGCATAAACTTTGGTTAATAATATGTATTCATATTTGTTCACTAATTATAACAACTATACTGTAGTTATATAAATCTTAGTAATAGAGGAAATTGAGTGAAGGAATATATAGGAACTCTATTATCTTCATAGAGTTTCTATAAATCTAGAACTGTTCTAAAAAATAAAATGTATTAAAAATTGCAAAAAGAGAAATCCATTTTTGTGCATTGCCAAATCTGAAGAGATCAACTAAAAAGGACACATACAAAATTAGAAAAACATATATATCAGCAAAAAGAAATCCCAAATGCAGATTTTCCTTTTTGCTGAAAGATCATCTCCTTGTTTCTTTTAACAGCAATAGAGTTTTATAAAACAATCAGAAAAGATTGTTAAGCTTTTAGAAGGCATTTGTTCCTATACAATTTAATAAATTTTCATCTATAATAAACTATAATGATTATTACCTAAATTGCTAATTGTACGTAACTACTGCCAATCTATAAATGGCTTTTCATTATTATTGTAAATACATCACTATTCATATTATTAATATATGGTGTTAACTCTGAAAGTCAGTCTCCAAGAAAACTAAGAGTGAAATTGTTCTCATGCCAATTTTGTCTCTGAATCCCTTGGATTAATTTTCAATTAACTATGTCTCTGCAGTGAATAGAGGCAAGATTATCTCTGTTAATGTTGGCTTTAAGTAGATATTGTTTAATGTAGGTAGTGATTAAAATAAACACTCAAGGAAAAATGTTGTGGTGAAGCAAGTCACAAGAAGAGAAAAAATTATCAAGTACGTGTGTGTTAGTCAATGTTCAACTGCAGATGACAGAAAACAATGTGACTATTGTGAACCAAAGAGATTTAGTACTAAGAATGAGGTACTTACAAAATTGTTAGATGTTCTGGAGAAACTTGCTCTGGGCTGGACCTCAAAGAACAGTTCCCAGGTCATCATGGCAAAACTGGCTCACCAAGGAAACTGCTACCTCAGCTTCAGTTAGGAAGATGGGGAATCAAGACAGTAACCCAGTTAGGCTCCAGGGATCAGGAAGCTGCTGCTGGAACTGATGGTTCCTGAGTCAGGCCCTGCACCAGGAAAATGCATGACCCCACCACACCCTCCCTTTCCCCACTTCACCCTGCTCTGCATTCAAGCCTCTCCTGAGTACAACTGATTGATTGAATTTAAATTACATCTGGAGCTTCTGCTCCAAAGGAAGTCTGAAAAATGTATTTTTAAGCTTTCTAGTCTCTGCCATACAGAAAACACATTAAGGATGGAATAAATGTTGAGTCAGTCGATCTGGCTTCTCTATCACTTGTGGCATTTGATGATTGCAAGGTGAGTAATGCATTTGAAGGGTTATTATCAACAAGCCTCCTACTTGCAGCATATTTTTACTCCAGAGTTTAACAAAGATCTATTCACATAGACCTGCGGCCAACATATCACCCAGATACCCAAATAAATCATAAGCATAGCACCCCTCAAATTTTTGCAACTTTGTAGATCATTTGTTCTTATAAAATATCTTTTTACCCTGGAGTCTGCATCCAAAATTGCTTTTTGAAAATCTTCCTGATTTTTGTATAATCTCTCTTTGGATTCCTTGAAATATGCATGCATTCACACACACGTGTGCACACAGACACACTCACAAGCATAAATTGGAAACATAAAATTCTATTAAAAACATGCAACAAACAAAAATTACTAGAGGAAAGTCATAGGACTTGTTGCTGAGACATGGTGAGAAAAATGATTGTTAGAAAAATTATTGTTGAATGAGGCATGAATAATGTCTTAAACAGCAACCACAACAAGAAGTCCTCGGGGAACTTGGTTAGCAATGTGCCAATCCACTTCTGTCATAGTTGTATGTAAAGACAGATGAAATGGGAGAAACTGCCAGAGGTTGCTGAGCTTCCTGAGACATTTCAAAGTGCCTCTCAAGTACAGCTGGCACCAATGAAAATGTACAATTTTGAAATAAAATATTCATTTAAGAATAATTCTTTCTTTACTCATTCTTTAAATTTCTTTCTACATAACATATTCTGTTATAGAAAGTGTTATACAAAAGAGTTCTTTAAATTGAGTGGAAATAACAATAAAAAAGAGATCTGAACACAATATAAAAAAACTACAATAAGCTTCTCTTCCCAGTCTATAAAATTCCCCAGATAAATTTTTCAAATGAAGTATTCATCATACAGAAAGAGCGCAAAGAAACAGTGGTTTAAGAGGACCCTAAATTTAACCTGCTTACAACTGAATTTCTACTATGTCAAGAAAGGAATGCTACACGTTGAATTTACTAGCACACATCAATTTATTCATGAAACATCTTTTGTCCTGTAAAATATACTTCATTTTATCTTCATTTTTGTACACCATCCTTAAGAGGAGGTCTTCATGGATGCCTCCAGGAGAAAATAAAAATAAAACTTCTCATCATCAGAGTTTCACTGAAATTCAAAATTTACACTACATTTTTACAAACCCCAATTAACAAAGAATATGATAATGGATTTCTATCAAAGAAAGTTACTTTTAAAACCAGAAAATGCTATATATTATTTTCCCTTACACTTGAACTTTAAAAGAATTATTTTGCAATAAGATTAAACAAAAGCAATATTTCCTATTTTACTTTGCCTTTAAGTAGTGAAGATGGAGGTATGTTTAACATACATGTTTTCTTTCCATAGCAGGCTTCCAAATGGCCTAACAGTCACAGGCTAGTGTAATATACCGTCATAGTTTATTTCTCTGTCAGACACTTCTATGACTTACTGAGCTTACAAAGTGTAATCCTGTTTTATTTTCTTCCATATTTTAATTGTTAATTGAATAACAATAATTTTAAAACAGATTAAAAGCAGAAGTTTACAAATAACAACATTCTTCTGACTATAGGGCAAAAAAAAACTAGCATCTATAAAGTGCCTGCTATATATCTGGTAAGATGACTGAAGCACTCACATTTACTCTTTTAATCTCAACAGCTCTCTGCAGTAGCTAACAACCATAACCACTTTTATACAGAAGAGAAAATGCAGCCTAAAGAATTTAAATATTGTATGAAGTTACATTACTGATGAGTAATAAAATTGTTACTCCAACCCAATTCAGATGTTCCTCACAGCCATGATCTTTCCAAAGCCTTACATATTTGCTGCTATGAGATTTAGTGTTAGAAACATCGAACAGAGCAAGCATTCTTTTTGACTCATGAAGCAAGCTTAGTAAATATTTGTCTTGTATACAAAGCTGCCCTGCAGAATGTCCCTGAACAGCTCTTTATACAAACCATACTGTTATCTCATTTATTCTGTAGTCCAAGATATGCAATGACACTGTGTCCTTCATCTAAGATGGTAGTCCATCTTAGCGCAATAAGATTTTCCTCAAAAAAAAAAAAAAAAAAAAGTTGTTCTTTTAAGAAACCACCTGTTTTTCAGAAGTTTCCCATTCGATAATTTGAATTATTGTTAGGTCACTAAAATATAGTACAAAAAGGCACACCAATAATCATAAGCATACAATCTCCCCAATTAATTTCATATCCACAGTTTCAATGCTGACACCATTTTTATGAAATGTTTTCACACATATGAAATAAGCACAAAGGGAAATTCTGTGAAAGCTGGTTAGAAAAGACAAAATTCTATTGGGAAATGACTCTTGAAGGAGAACTATCCCTGAGTTTTGTTCACATTTGTCCTCAGTGGCCTTTGTAAAGCAAACAAAAAAAGAGGGTGAGGCTGGAAGACCCTGTGGATTAATGAGGAATCAAACTATTTCTTCCTTTCACCAGGGAAAAATCATTCAATTGTCTCAAAAAATAAATTATTTTGACCATTTTTGTTTCACCTTAGCATGGATAATCACTTTGACATCATAGAGGAAAGGACAACTAGCCATCCTCAAAGGTGGCTAATTATCCTCACAGCCTTACTCTGTGGAGATGATTTTTTTTTAACCTGGACATTATGCTACAGTGAAATAGTCACCAGTTAAGTGCATACCACAGCAACCCAACATCATCTTCTTAGTCCTAGTAGAATTACATCATGTCACATCTTATTAGGACCCAGGTTGTTATAATCTGGGCCAGAGTCCTGAAAACTGTCAGTTATGTTGCAAGAGTCAGAGATAATTTTGTTTATTAACATTAATCCTATATTCTCCAACAAAGGCATTATAAGAGTATTCTACAGAAATATTTTTAGCTCTCCTATTAAGAATATTCTAAGTTGAAGTAAAGAAAAGAGCCATGGAAAAAAATTAAATAGGTTTGTTTGTGAAAGGATCTACCAGCACTTCACATTTAATCGGGGAGAGTATGACAATAGCTTCTAGTATTAGAAAGATCATAGCCTGAAGTATACTCCAAATTTGCTATAATTTTTCCTTAGATAATGACTACTGATTGTCTTGCCAGGACTGGATCATCCAGCTAAATTCCCTCTGTTTGAAGTAAAAAGATTTGTTATTTTAAAGCCTAGGAGGCTTGAGGATTCTGGAAGATGGAAATCTAAAGGGTTCAAACATAGTGTCAAATATGATCATTTAAAATTTCCCCCCATGCTCTATCTCACAGTATATATCCAAAAAAACCCAAATTGTCTTACCAAGAAGACACATGCCCTTGTATGTTCATCACAGCACTATTCACAACAGCAAAGACACGGAATTAACCTAAGTGCCCATTAAAGTAGATTAGATAAAGAAATTAGTGCATATGGGAATAATGGGCTATACTCATCAGGTTTAAGATTAAGGAAGCTGGTGTTACAGAAGAAGAAAAAAGTTCAATTTGTCAGCTGTTTGCCAAAAATATGGGAATATTTGGACTTTTGAGAGAAAGAAATAACCTATGTTTCAAGGATTTCTAAGAAATGTTATTGAAGTCAGTTTAAAATCAACAAACTATGTAAATATTGAGGATCTTTTTACAGCAAAAGCCAAATAAGGCAGTTCTTATCAGATTTTTTTCTTATTGTAGTAAAACAACTAACTGAAGATTGTATTGTATTTTGATAATACTCCATATTTAATATTCAAAACAATAAAATCACTGTTTTATTTTAAATGTCAGGCTCCTTCAGGGAGAAACACTTGCTAGATAGCTGTGTTGAATTCACACAGTCAAACTTCTCACAGTAGAAGCCAAAGATATCTATAAAGATGTTGCTAAACTCTGGGAGGAAATGCCCCTTCTAAAATTGTATGGTTGAGCGGACTGAGAAGTGATCAATGTCCAGAGCTGACTGTGCAAGGGCAACATGTTGGCGAGCACTCGAAATGTGGCTATTTCACATGAAAATTTTTTGTAAGTGAAAAATATACATCAGATTTCAAAGACTTCAGACAAAAATAAGAATGTAAAATACCTCATAAATAATTATTTGTGTTGATTATATGTTTAAATAATTTTGTATATATTGAGTTAAATACAATATATTATTAAAATTAACTTCATTTGTTTTTATTTGCATTTTTAAATGTGGCTGCTAGAAAATTTTAAATTACATTGTGTGGCTGGCATAGTTCTAAGAGACAGTGCTGGTCTAGATCTTTGAATCAACAATATAGCTAAAGAAAAATTACATAAGAGAAAGTGTCCACTCACTTCTAGGAAGCCCCAATACCAGAGGAATGGACCTGGAACTACTAACTTCCCTCTTATATAAGGTATATTATCTACAACAGCCAGAATTGGTTCTTTCTTCCATGCCTCCATCATCTATCAATAACTTCATTCCTACATCCATTAATGAAGACACATCTTCTAGCAATGCAACTTGACCAGGAGTGAAGAGCATAGGCTATAATAAGGTGCAACGTGGGATATCCTTGGTGATAGGTAAGGGCAAAGCCAGGAAAGCTCTGGGAATACTCAGTGTCCATAAGGGACTGAAACTTTCTCTTTTTTTTATGACTTCAACTTTTATTTTAGAAGCAAGTTTGTCACCACCTGGGTATATTGTATGATGTTTGAGTTTGGGGCACAATTGAACCCAGCACCCAGGCACTGAACATGGTACCCAATTACCCAATAGTTAGTTTTTCAACTCTTGAGCCCCTTGCCCCATCCTCTAGTAGTCACCAGTATCTATTGTTGCCCTCTTTATGCTCATGTTTACCCAGTGTTTTGCTGCCATGTGTAAGTGAGAACATGCAGTATTTGGTTTTCTGTTCCTGTGTTAATTCACTTAGGTTAATGGCCTCCAGCTGCATCTATTTTGCTGCAAAGAACATAATTTTATTCTTTTTTATGGCTGTGTAGTATTCCTTGGTGTATATGTACTACATTTTCTTTATCCAATCTACATTAATGGGCACTTAGGTTGATCTCATGCCTTTGCTCTTGTGAATAGTGCTGCGATGAACTTACAAGTGCATGTGTCTTTTTGGTAGGACAAATTGTTGTTGTTTTTTTTCGTATACATACTCAGTAGGGGATTGCTGAGCCAAATAGTAGCTCCATTTTAAGTTCTCTGAGAAATCTCCCAACTGCTTTTCACAGCGGCTGAACTGATTCACATTTCCACCACAATGTATGAGCTCCCTTTTTTCCATAGCCTCACCAGCATCTGTTGTTTTCTAACTTTTTAATAACAGCCATTCTGACTAGGATGAGATATTATCGCATTGCGGTTTTGATTTGCGTTTTTCTGATTATTAGTGATGTGGAGCATTGTTTCATATTTTTGGCCACTTGTATGTCTTCTGAGAAATGTCTGTTCATGTACTTTGTCCTTTTTAGATGAAGTTATTTGCTTTTGGCTTGTTCAATTGTTTAAGATTCTTATAGATTCTGGATATTAGACCTTTGCTGGATGCTGGATGGATAGTTTGCAAATATTTTCTCCCATTCTCTATGTTGTCTGTTTACTCTGCTGACAATTTCTTTGGCAGTGCAGAAGCTCTTCAGTTTAATTAGGTTTCACTTGTCAAATTTTTTTGGAATTGCTTTTGAGGACTTAATCATAACTTATTTCCCAAGACTGATGTCCAGAATCATGCTTTCTAGGTTACCTTCTAGGATTCTTATAGTTTGAGGTCTTACATTTAAATCTTTCATCGATCTTGAGTAAGATTTTGCATGCAGTGAAAAGTCCAGTTTTCATTCTTCAGCATATGGCCAGCTAGCAATCCCAGCACTATTGAATAGGGAATCCTTTCCCTATTGCTCATTTTTGTCAACTTTGTAAAAAAATCAGATGGCTGTAGGTATGCACCTTTATTTCTGGGTTCTCTAGTCTCTTCCCTTGAGACTGAAATTTTCTTCTTATGTAGTATTCAGAAATAAGTCACTTATTTGTATTCAAAAAATGGGTAATCAAAGAAAAAGAACCCATTTCCCCATGTCAAAGGAGAGTTAATAAAAAAATTATAAAATAAAAATTTCACTAGGGACTGTGTAGATTAACTTTTGTTCTAGTATGTATTCTGAGAAAGAAAGTCTGGCAGTAAATGGCATATTAACCTTGGCTGTATCTTTTCTAGTTCAAGAAACCTATGGAAAGATTTTATAGCATAAAAAGAAGAAATTAATCAACTCAAGATTTGGGAGAAATGAATGCCTGTGAACACAGAAGAAAATGCAATTTCATCTGGTTCTACAGACTCCATGAAATAAGAGATTAACTGACATGACAAGAAAGAATACTAGCTAAGACAGAAATAGAGTAGGCAGATATAAGAAAATAATTCAGAGAAATAAAATAAAAAATCTATATTGAAGGCAATGGAGTGCAGAGTCAACTCGAAAGTGAGACAGAAATATGATTTAGAATATTGGTTCTCAAATTCTTGTCAACAAGCCAACTGCATAAAAATCACATTGATTCATATATACAAATATAAGAAACTCCCTTTGCAGAGTCTAATTCAGTTGATATAATTCGTCCTGAAAATGTGTGTTATAAAAAGTCCTCTAGGTGATTCTAATATACATTTACATGTAAAAATGGTTGATGCAGGGAACCAGAAGCCATATGCCAATGGAAAGGGAAGCATAAAGATAGGAAGGAAAATGCCAATATAGGAGGAAGCAGAGAATGGAGATACAAATTAGCAATAATAAGTTTCTATGGGAGAGAAAGAAACAAGGGAGTAAAAATATTTTCAGAATTTAAAAAATAGAAAGATAGGCAGATATCTGCAACCTGGAATAGATTTATGGAATTCTGTGGAAAATAAATAAAGAGGCATTACTGGACTTATTTTGGTGAAATTCTTGATTGTCAAACATTAAGAAAAATTCATACAAATATTCAAAGAGAGAAAAGTTACTTGGGGTTAATTTCAAAGAATAAAAAATCAGCCTTTTTCCAACATCTTGTCTGAAACTAATTTGCTGCATGCAATGAAATGTTGTATAGAAAATTTGATTAAAATGATCTTTAGTCTAAGAATTAAAGATCCTTTAAAGAATTAATTAGTTGACCTTTGATTTATGTGCAAACGAGACAAATATATTACAGATATTCAGAGGCATTAAAAAATGAGTCAACTAGAATTTTTTTCCATGAATAGGTAGAAAACTCAGTGATTTAGTAAAACATCTTGAAATTTTTTAAAATTCAAAAATTGGTAAATCAGAAAAATAATAAAAGAAAATGAATATTACCAGATTAAGGCCCATGATAAATCTACAATGATTAAAACCATGTGATACTTTAAGACAGATTGTTCTAGAAACAAAACAGACAAAAGCAAACTGAAGTATACATTTAAAAATATATTTTCAAAGAATAATGAAAAGGAAATAGTTTGTAAATATATCAATGTGTAGAGAAAAAATATACGAGGTAAATTCAATGAAAACATTAGTTTACATGGTGGGAGATTTTTTATTACATTTAATATTACTTCAAAATTTGCTAATGAAAAGCTTGCGTGAGATATTACCTGATGAAAAGAATAATAAATATAATCAAAATTATAGTCCTTAATAGTATTTCCTGATATTGTAAAGATCTTGTGAAATATTATTTGGTTTGTAACACCAAGGTCACTGTGTATCTGCCACACATCCAGACAGAAAATCAATAAGGAAACAGTGGACTTGAATAACATTATAGACCAAATGAACCTAACAGATATATACAGAACATATGACCTAACAGCACCAGAATCCACATTCTTCTCAAGCGCACATGAAAAGTTCTCTAGAATAGATCACACGTTAGGTCACCAAAGAAGTTTTAGCAAATTTAAGAAGATTAAAATCATACCAAGTATCTTTTCCAACCACAAGTGAATGACACTAGAAATCAAAAACAGAAGGAAAACTGGAAAATTCATAAATATGTGGAAATTAAACAGCGCTCCTGAACAACCAATGGATGAAGAATAAATAAAAAGAGAAATCAGGAAATAGTCTGAGCCAAAGAAAAGACAGCATATCAAAACTTCCGGGATGCAACAAAAGCAGTAATAAGAGGGAAGTTTATAGCAATAAATGCCAATATGAGAAAAATTGAAAATAAAAAACCTAGCTTTACAACTCAAGAACTTAGAGAAAGATGAATAAAATATGCCCAAAGTTGGCTGAAGGAAGGAAATAATAAATATTAGAACAGAAATAAATAAAGTAGATAATAGAAAAACAATTGAAAAATTCAACAAATCTAAGAGTTGGTTTTATAAAAAGATAAAATCAACAAAACTTTAGATACATTAAGAAAAAAAGAGAAAACTAGAAAAATAAAATCAGAAATAAAAGAGGAAACTTTACAACTGATATTGCAGAAATTAAAAAGGTCGTAAGGCACTGCTATGGGGGAGTGATATCAGCAGGACTTAGGACTTTTCACTGTTTGTCTCCCTGAAGAAACATCAATTTGAACTATAACACATGAAAATACCTTTACAAGAGCTAGAGAATTTAGGTGAGAGATTATATAACTTGAGTTTATCACAGAAATGAGAAAAGATACATTGAAAAGGATAAGAAGGACAGTTTCACCTTATTCATATAATCTTTCTTCCAAGCTCAGGCAGCATAGCATGGAGAGAGATACACTGCATGCGAGAGAAGAAGAATGAAGTGTGCACCTGCCTTTGCCCCAGATACCAGCACCAGGCATATCCCAGTGAAATCTGGCACCAAGCCAACCCCCATGGCCCCAGGCTCCAAGACTCAACCTCCAGACTCAAGCTCCAGGCCAACCTCAGCCTCCAAGCCTGCCCCATTGCCAGTCTGGCACCCATGGACCCAGGCTCCAGTCTGGCATCTGCCAACCTAGTTTCCAGGCCCATCCCAGTGCTAGGAGGCCACTGTAGTTCCAGGCTTCAGGACTGCTTCTGAGGACCCAAGCTCTAGGCCTGCCTCAGAGCCAGGCCAGTCCCCATAGCTTTTGGCCAACCCCAGGCTCCAGGCTAATTCCGTTGACCTGGAGTTCGGAACCATCCTGCACGCCAGAATCCCGGCCCACCTTATGCAAAAATCAACTCAAAATAGATTACAGACTTAAAAATAAAACTTGAAACTGCAAAACTCCTAGAAAAAAACTTAAAGGAAAATCTTCATGGCATTGGTCTTAGCAATGATTTATTGGATATGTCACCAAAACATAGGTAACAAAAGCAAAAATAGACAAGTGGGGTTGCATCAAACTAAGAAGTTTCTGTACAACAGAGTGAAGAGACAACCTACAGAATGGGAGAAAATATTTGCCAGCCACACATCTGATAAGGTATTTACATCCAAAATAGAGAAGTTGTTTCTATATCTATATAGCAAAAAATAAAATAAAATAATGTGACTTGAAATGGGCAAATGACATGAATAGATGTTTCTTCAAAGAAAACATACAAATGACCAAGAGGTATATAAAAAGATGCTCAATATCACTGATCATCAGGGAAATGCAAATTAAAACTACAATGAAATATCACTCACACCTGTTAGAACAATCATAATTTTTTTTGAAAAGTGTTGTTTAGGATGTGGAAAAAAGGGAACACTTGTACACTGTTGAGGTGAATATAAAATGGTGAAGCTGTTATGGAAGACAGTATGGAGGTTACTCTAAAAATCAAAAATAGGTTGGTTTTTCAAGATGGTGGATTAGAAGCCTTTAGCATGCCTTAGCCACGTGAAAATAGTGAGATAGTGCATAAAGATCAACTCTGTGAGCTTTGTTTCAAGAAGGGAAACTGGAATCCACCAGAATTGGGAAGGACACCTCAGATCCCAGGGAAGAGAATGCCAGCAAATAGCCTGTGTGACAGTGTCTAGCTGATGAAAGTGAGTGAAGCCCAGTATGTAAGAGAGGAAGACAATCTTCCTCTGTGACTCACCTTTCCACTGGGGATCTAAGCAACCCAGGCTGAGGGAGAGCATGTTATTTCTCCAAGCCCTGGAGCTAACTTCAGAAGAGGCTTGGAGATGCTGTGAGAGAAAGACACCGGGAAAAGCTGCAGATATTTTCCCACACCTGGGACTGAGAGCAAGACACCATTTTTGATCTGGGTGCACACAAAGTCAGTCATTCTTTGGCAACCTGGTAGCGTGGCTGCACAAGCATTTTAGTCTCAGGTCAGAGATTGGAGTGCCATCTTTAGAGTGGGCTAGGGGCCTCCACAACCCGAACTAGAGAAAGTGCCTCAACAGTAGTCACTGGAATTGTGCTCTCCCTCATCACAAGCCTAGGGTGTGAAGAGAGCTGCTACAGGTGAACTTTCCCCTGAGCAACAAGATTTGCAGCCAGGACCAGATTTATGTCCTGAAATTAGCATGTGCCATTGCTCAGTGCCCCGGCCTGCCCTGCTAACATTATGGTACAGCAGGTCCTTTTCCACTCTACCCTTAGGCAGATTTCTAGACATTTGGAGCACCAGTTCTCCTTGTTCAGCTGTCTGAGCTGCCTCACCCTTCCTGTGCCTAGATTGTGGTGCAGTGGGACTCTCTCTACTCTGCACACAGGCAGATCTCCAGGTATCTGGAACACCCACTCTCCTGGCTTAGGAGCTTAGGTTTTCCCCCAAACACATGCAGAAAACTTGAGGCCGAGGAAGGTTCCCAGATCCATGCCTAGGCATACCTCTGGGCACTTGGTGGCCACCCACTGAATTATCCCTCAGTGCTGGTGCCTGTGCCTATTATCAGAGAACCTGTAGGCAGATCTGCCCAGTCTGGCCTCATCCACCTCAGCCCCTCCCCCTCAGGGTTGAGCAGGGACCTCAGATGACTGTGCATGCCACGGACCAGCACGTTGCCTAAGGCACTGGAGAGCTTCTGCCAGAAAACAAGGATAAAGTATATAGCCAGCCATATTGGCCACAGCAAGCTCTTACCTATAAGCATCTACTGGCTGGTAGGTCAAACCGCAAAGGCCAGTATAAAACCTACCAATATTAGTGCATAGGGCTACAGAAGCCCAACAACCCTACCCAGTGTTCTCTATGGCCATAAGCCCTAGGAAAGGGTGGAGGGAAGAGAAAGGGAAAGAAAAAAATTATAAGAAAAGAAAGAAAAATTTAAAAATCCAATCTGTAAGAAAATAATTACTAAAATTAGAAGCACCACTATTTTCAGACTGGAAAAAACCAGCACAAGAATTTGGGCACCATGAAAAAGTCTGAATGAATTCATAGCACCAAAGAATCACACTAACTCTCCAGCAGTGGTCCCTAACCAAAATTGAAAATCAGAATTGACCGACAAAGAATTCAAAGCATGATTTGCAAGGAAGATCAAGGAGATCCAAGACAAGGTTGAAAATGAACACAAAAAAAACTTCTAAAGCAATATAGGAAGTGAAGGAAGAGATAAATATTCTAAAAAGAGATCTGTCAGAGCTTCCAGAATTGAAAATTTCACTTAAGGAACTTCAAAATACAATTGAAAGCTTTAGTAATAGATTGGACCAAGCAGAAGAAAGAATTTCAGAGCTTAAGGAACACGCTTTTGAACTAACACGGTCAGACAAAAATAAAGAAAAAACAATTTTAATGACCAGTCTTTGAGAAATATGAGATTATATAAAGTGACCAACCTATGAATTATTGGCATTCCTGAGAATGAAGGCGAAAAAGTAAACAACCTGGAAAACATACTTGAGAAAATAACTCAAGAAAATTTTCCTAATATTCTTAGGAAGGTTGACATCTAGATACAAAAAATCCAGAGAATGCCTGTGAAATACTATACAAAATGAACATCACTAAGTCATATAGTCACCAGATTATTCAAGGTCAGTGCTAAAGAAAAAAAATCTTAAAGGCAGCTGGAGAAAAAGGTCAGATCACGTACAAACGGAACCCCACCAGGCTAATAGTGGGCTTCTTGGCAGAAACCTTACAAGCTAGGAGAGAAAAAAAAAAAAAAAGACTGTACTGTACGTTTAAAGGGTAGAAGTGTTGAAAGGGTAGGTATTAGGTATCATGTTAAAATGTTCTTATTATAATAAAAAATAAACATAAATGAGAAAAGAGTGAAACAATAACAATAGTAATAAAAATAACCAGACCTCCTACCATCCCACAAAAGGCACATTAAAAACTGTGTAAAATCTCATTGATACTACACACCTTTAACAATTACTAAAATCACACTAAAATACTAACAGTAAAATCATGTGCTAGACAGGATGCAGAGCAACTGAAACTGATACAGTGTCAATGTGGATGCAAAATATTACAATTATTTTGGAAAACAGTTTGTTCATGTCTTATAAAGCTAAACATGATTTCCCATATAATCCAGCAATCCCACTCCTAGTTATTTACACAAGAGAAATGAAATCATATTTCCACACAAAAACCTATATATGAATACATAAAGCAGCCTTATTCATAGTCACCACAAACTAGAAAAAGAACCAAAATGCCTATTACCTGGAAATGGAAAATCAAATAGTGAGTATTCAATGTAATAGTCACTCTGTAATTAAAAAACAAACCCATGATGTATGCAACTATACAGATACATCTCAAATGCATTATGCTAAATGATAAAAGTCAACGCAAAAAGCTACATTCTATATGCTTTCATTTATAGGCCATCCTGGAAAAGGCAAAACTAATTGAAAGAGAAGAGATCCATGATTGCCAGAGGCTGACAGTGGGGTGGGAAGAGAAGTGATTAAAAAGGGGCATGAGGAATGTTTGGGAGTGAATGGATATGTCTTATGTCTTGATTGTGGTAGTAGATATATGACTATATGTTTCATCATAATTCACTGAATGGTACACCTTTAAAAAGGTGAATTTTATTATATATGAAGATGTACATGTATATGAATTATACCTCAACAAACCTTACTTTTAAAAATTAAACAAAGATCTTAAAGTGTGGATAAAGGGCAAAACAAAAAACGTTCTCAGTTGATGACTGAAGTTGAGAATATATTAATTCTCTAAAAAGTATCATGTAAATTTGTGAAGTTCCAATATGAATTCCAAAAGGATGTTTCTAGACTTGAGTAAAATAATCTTAAACTTTATATTGAAGAATATATAAGAACAGCCAAGAAAATAGGAATGAAAAATAAATTAGAGAGACTTATCATACCCAATATCAAAATACACTATTGTAATCAAATTAATATGGTATTGGTATGGGAACAAACAGACTAGACTACAAAAGAGTATACAGATATGGCTTTCAATGTGTAAGTTCATTTACTATATGATAAAACATAAAAAAGAATGGAGGGTTTATTATATTCTTCATACAAGTTGTTTATTTAACCCAGGAGAAAACAATATGAAGCCTTTTCCTCATACCATAAGCAACAATAAATTACACCAGCAGGATAGAAGACTTAAATGTTTAAAACATTAAAATCATAAAGAAAAATTTATAAAACAAGTGTAGGAGTATGGAATCTGTCTTCACCAAGACAGAAAATCCCTGAAGCCACAAACAAGAAAGGAGGCATATTTGAGAATAATCTATATAGGAAATTATTCCCATACAGAATCTATAAAACAATGATTTACATAGGAAAAATATCAAAATACACTAATGTATCTCATTGATATGAGATACAAAGAACCCTTTAAAGTTGACAATGGAAAGAACTTAATAGAAAAATGAGCAAAGAATATAGGTAATTCACTAATGAGCTAATCTAAATGGCAAGCAAACATGAAAAAGAAGCATAAACTTACCATAAGTTTATAAAATATAAATTAATGTAACAATAAAATATTACTACATTCATTATAATGGCAAAAAATTTAAAATGACATGGGAGAGTGGAAATATAAGTTATTGCAACCTTTTTGGAAAGCAATAAGACAGTATCCATTTTTGTCTTTTTTCTTAGCAATCCTGGTCCTAAGAATGTATTCCATAACGATAAAAATCACCAGTGTAAGAATATTCCCTGTACTTTTGTTCAGAATGTCAAAAAATTGAAATAAAATAAATACACATCAATAAAGAAGAATGGCAGAATATTCACTGTGAAATATTTACATAACAATTAAAGGAATAAATTGGTCTATGCCACTTGATGTGGTGACATTTCTACAAGGTACTATCGAGTGATTAACAAAAGATGCAGAAAAGTGTTTCATGTGATATACAGATAGACACACAGACAGACAGAAGAAAGGTGGATGCATGAATTAATAGACAAAGTCTTTATATGTGGTTATATGAGGACAGAGGAAAAGAAAAAGATAAAGAAGTTTTTAGGTATTCAATAAGGTTGGAAAGAGCTGGAAAAGTAGGGCAGATGAAAGAAAAAAAGGGAGGAGGAAGACCACTCAAATAGGAAATTAAACTACTAATTTTAAGAAAGGGTACATAAGATATTATCTCTTTTATGTACAAGTATATGTATAAAGTGTTTGATTCTATGAATGTGTGAATTAATTAAAGATTTGATAAAACCAAATTAGATATGTCTACTGATATGTGGGAATGTCAAGGGGATATTTATTATGTAAAAAAGCAAGTTTTTGTGTATATGGGGATTTATGTTTGCATGTATTTCAACAAGCAAAGAGAAAGGTATAGAATAATACCAGGCTATTAATGTTAACCCCAGAGGCTTGGGAATGAGTGATACAGGGTGCACATAATAAACAGGATGTATCACTGGTCTGTAATGGTTAACTTTTCCTCTATACATATTTGTAGTATTTAATTGTAATAGGAAGTGTACACTACTATTATAATTTAAATATCAAATAATGGGAGAATATGATGTGTGAAAGAAGAAAATAAAATTACCATTTTAGGTTAATGCCTTTAAAGCAGTTGGAGGAATAAGACAAATTCAAACAGATGATTTATTGTGAGTCTCTGGGGAAATGTTTCATTTATAGACATACACTTAAATCCAAAGCAAACATATTAAGAATTTACTTTGGTATAGCCTGTGGACTAGCATTTCTGAAAGGGTGGATTCTAAATACCTCCTCTACACTGCATGTTCTCACTCATAGGTGGGAATTGAACAATGAGAACACGTGGACAGAGGAAGGAGAACATGACACACCGGGGACTGTTGTGGGATAGGAGGAGTGGGGAGGGATAGCATTAGGAGATATACCTAATGCTAAATGACAAGTTAATGGGTGCAGCACAGCAACATGGCACATGTATACATATGTAACAAACCTGCACGTTGTGCACATGTACTCTAAAACTTAAAGTATAATAACAATAAAAATAAAATAAAATAAAATACAATAATTATCAGGGGAACTTATTAAAAAGAATATTCTCTAACCCCATTCCAGAACTTCTGAATTAGAGTCCTAGGGATGAGACTCAGACATCTACATTTTTACCAAGTTCTCTCCCTTCCTCTAGATGATTCTTATACAAAAAAATATGCTAAGAGACAGCGCTTTAGACCAGTGTTCCCAGGAGTTGACAGATCATAAGAATCACCCATTTAAAAAATACGACCTAGCAAGTTTGGGAAATACGACTAAGGCAATTTCATTGAAGCATCCTATAAAACAATTGACTTAGCCAAGGAACAAGATCACTGCTTTACTGCAACATGGTTATAATTTTACAACAATATTAATAGTGTTTATGAAACAGAAAAGGGAAAGTGAGATCACAGGTTGTTTTCATGAGATATTTATGCTAATATTTTCTCACACTTACATTTGCTTTCTCATTCCACATAAGCCACCTAATTACAACTATTATTATCCTCCTAGCACATGGCTGATAGTCTGGCCCAAGATTTTTGGATTTTTGTAACTCAGAGACCAGCAAATGGTAAAGCCAGAAATTTAATTCCATTATCAGAAATTTCTGGAGGGGAACCTTTTCGTCTTTAAAAATCACAGCTATTAGAGGAGCTATTAGAGTAGGATTTGTATCAGTGATAACTTAAATATTTTTCCTTGTTCAGCTCAGGGTCTCACGACCAATTTACTCCAACAGCCCAGTTACCAGTCTCTAACAGGCAGACAATAGACTGCAAATCCAGTCTAAGTTACATTTCAAATTAGCTGTGTGGCTTTAAAAAAGTCACTTCACTGTGCCTCAGGGTCCTTGTCATTACATGATGAGAAGCTATTGAAGAATCTTTATGAATTTCACATCCCTCTATAAGTTTTAAAATACCCAGTGGAAGATAATATTGCAGTAAATACTGCACTCTGTGGAAACTTGGAGAACACTAATAATGCAGAGAAGATCTTATATTAGTTAATACACGGGCTATTTTATGTTCTTCATCCTATTGTTAAACGTTTGCCTTTTTACAATGCTTTCCACTTCTGGGTTCCCTATAAATCCCACATATTGTCAAGCTTTGCTTTTTAGACATAATTAATATGGCCAGATTGGAAATGTTTGTATTAAAAAAAAAGAATAACTATGTTGGCTGGTAGAAGAATTCTTAGAAAGAGAACAACTCTTTGTTAAGGAAATACAGCAATAAACTTGCTTGGAATAGAAGGCAAGAGATAATAGGACCTGAGTGTGGGTAAAACTGTTTGGCTTGAGACAAGGGCATGAACTGATTTTTTTTCTTTCTGTAAAGAAAGAGAAAAGACAAGAAAGGAAAAGGAGAAATGAGAATAAACGATAAAACAGAGCTGAAGCAAGAGGAAAGTCTATGTTGCAGTGTGTAATGGGATTTCTGTAGAGAGCCCCCATGTTTTCATTTGTCTATAAAATTCACAAAATTCTTGCTACCAGTGGATGTAAAAAAAAAAAAAAACAAAACAAAACCAGAGAAGGCTTGGAGCTTTGCACATGCGTGAAAAGGCAACATTCTTAAATGTAAGAGCAGATACAGAGAGGGTCTTGAGGAATTTGCTGAGAATTTCCAGCAATTAGGGAAAGCATTCTAGCCATGAATTTGGGACTTAAACCAAGTTCTACAGCAATTCTCAAGGGTCAGGGAAGCTCATAATACGTCTAACCAACCTCTGTGTATTTTAAAGATCAAGCATTAATGCATTATCAAGAAACTGAGAATTTATATGTGGCTTCAGAAGAAATAATAGTATGTCTGGGTTAAATGAAGGCTTTTATGTTAGCGGTGAAATGCAAATATCTGAAGCATGACATCACTATAACTAAAAATATGAACAAAATTGATTTTCCAATATCTGTACACAAACCAGCTCAAACAAATAGCAATATACTAAGTATATGTCTAATTTAAAGTGTTTTTTTCATATAGAGAACACCAAATGGCAAAATCATTTGTATAATTTAGAAATACACCATTTAAATGAAAGTAATATAAAAGCTATTTCATAATTGACTTTAAGCATTTACCTCCTTATGTATTCTTTTATCAAGTATTTATTGAGCACCTGTACATGTATTTGATTGCAGAGTCCCTGAAGGAACTTAAAGGTATGTAAGAACACAGTCTTGAAAAGGCTCAATAACTACAGAGATGGTCAGTCTTTTAGATGCAGCAAATTAAAAAGAAACAAGTTAACGAAAACAGATTTTTTATTGCCTAGAAGAGAATTTCAGAAGCTAAAGTGTCCTTGGTTATACTTTAGGCAATACATTGATACTGAAAATTCACACAAATAACAAAAGCTATATTCCAAAGAATAGAAGTATACTTTGAATGCTAGTAATCAGTGATGCCTTCATATAATGGGGAAATGAGAACTTGGTTGCCATTCCAGCCTAAACAATGATGTGGAGGCCAACATGTTAGGACACAGTGAGGCTGGTGGGCTGAACCAGGGTTTATGGAAGGAACACTATGAAGTGATATGAGGAGTAAAACAGAGAGTATGAGAAAGCCTAGGACCTTCAGGTTATGCAATAAAAATTAATGATATCTGACTGGACTTCTTCACAAGTGTGCTATAAAATCAAACATTTTCATGTACATGGGGGTAAAAACTCTTGAAAGTTTTTTTTTATTATACTTTAAGTTCTAGGGTACATGTGTACAACATGCAGGTTTGTTACATATGTATACAAGTGCCATGTTGGTGTGCTGCACCCATTAACTCGTCATTTACATTAGGTATATCTCCTAATGCTATCCCTCCCCCCTTCCCCCATCCCACAACAGGCCCCGGTGTGTGATGTTCCCCTTCCTGTGTCCACGTGTTCTCATTGTTCAATTCCCACCTATGAGTGAGAACAGGCGGTGTTTCATTTTTTGTTCTTGCGATAGTTTGCTGAGAATGATGGTTTCCAGCTTCATCCATGCCCCTACAAGGGACATGAACTCAACCTTTTTTATGGCTGCATAGTATTCCATGGTGTATATGTGCCACATTTTCTTAATCCAGTCTATCATTGATGGACATTTGGAACACTTTTACACTGTTGGTGGGTCTGTAAACTAGTTCAACCATTGTGGAAGACAGTGTGGCAATTCCTCAAGGATCTAGAACTAGAAATACCATTTGACCCAGCCATCCCATTACTGGGTATATACCGAAAAGATTATAAATCATGCCGCTATAAAGGCACATGCAAACGTATGTTTATTGCGGCACTATTCACAATAGCAAAGACTTGGAACAAACCCAAATGTCCATCCTGAAAGGTTTTTATGACTACATGTCAATTTTCTTTTCATTACTATTGATGACAGACCTACATTTTTAAGATGGATAATCTCTTGGGTTATCAAGGACCCACTCCTGGCAAGATTCATTACCTACTGACTAAAGAGCCCTTGGGCCCAGCCACAGTGGGGTAGAGTAATAAGCAGGGACTTGGGGTTCCCAAGTCCAGGCCTAGGCTCTTAGACAGCATTTCTGGACCTTCCCTAAGCCAGATGGAAGGCCCCTGCCTTGAGGGGTGAGTCCTAGGGCTGGCAGCATTCACCATAAGCTTACTGAAGAGCCCTTGGGCTTTAAGTAAACATCAGCAGTGGCCTAGTAGAATCCCCTGTGGGTTTGTGGCAGTGGTGGCCACAGGGAGAGGCTCCTCTGCCTATGGAAAGGGGAGAGAAGAACAGGAAGGAATCTGTATTGTGGTTTGAGTACCAGTTTAGCTGCAGTAGAATGGGACATCAGGTAAATTTCTAAGGTTTTTATTCCAATCTCTGATTCCCAGATAGCACCTCTGGACCTGCCCAGGGCCTAGGGGAACTCACTGCCCTGAAGTAAAGGACACAAAACTGGCTGGCTTCACCACCTGCTGATCATAGAGCCCTAGAGCTTTGAATGAAATAAGTGGTAGCCAGGTAGCAGTTACAGTGGGCCTTGGGTGAGACCCAGTACTGTGCTGGCTTCTGGTCTGACCCAGCACAGTTCCAGTGGTGGTAGCCACAAGGGTGCTTTCATTACCAAATCCCCAGTTCCAGGTGGCTCAGCACAGAGAGAGAGAGACTCTTTGTTTGGGGAAAAGTGAGGGAAAAGAAAAGAGTCTCTGCCTGATAATCTAGAGAATTCTTCCAGATCTTATCCAAGACCACCAAGGCAGTACTTCTAACAGAATGCAAAAAACACACCATTTACTGGGCTTGGGGCCTAAGTCTCTTTGAATACCTTCAAAGCCTTCTCAAGAAGGAGCATAAAAAAGGCCAGACTGTGAAGACTACAATAAATACCTACCTCTTCAATGCCCCAAAACAAATGAACATCTAAAAGCATCAAGACCATCCAGGAAAACATGACCTCACCAAATGAACTGAATAAGGCACCAGGGATGAATTTAGGAGAAATAGAGATTTGTGACCTCTCAGAGAATTCAAGACAGCTGTGTTGTAGAAACTCAAAGAAATTCAAGATAACACAGAGAAGGAGTTCAGAATTCTATTACATAAATTTAACAAAGAGATTAAAATAATTAAAAAGAATCAAGCAGAAATTCTAGAAGCAAAAAATACAACTGACATACTTATGAATGCATCAGAGCCTATTAATAACACAATTGATGAAGCAGAAGAAAGAATTAGTGAGCTTGAAGACAGGCTATTTGAAAGTATATAGTCAGAGAAGAAAAAAAAAGGATAGAATAAAGCATGTCTATGAGATCTAAAATATAACCTCAAAAGGACAAATCTAAGAATTATTGGCCTTAAAGATGAGGTAGAGAAAGAGATAGGGGTAAAAAGTTTATTCAAAGGGATAATATCAGAGAACCTCCCAGACCTAGAAAAATATATGAATATCTAAGTACAAGAATACCAGCAGGTTATAGGATACCAAGCAGATTTGATTGAAAGAAGACTACCTCAAGGCATTTAATAATCAAACTCCCAGAGGTCAAGGATGAAGAAACAATACTAAAAGCAGCAAGAGAAAAGAAACAAGTAATATACAATGTAGCTTCAATACGTCTGGCAGCAGACTTTTCAGTGGAAACCTTAAAAGCAAGGAGAGAGTGGCATGATATAAAGTACTGAAGGAAAAAACTTTTATCCTAGAATAGTATATTCAGAAAAAAGAAATCCTTCAACCATGAAGGAAAAATAAAGACCTTCCAGACAAGCAAAAGCTGAGAAATTTCAATCTGAACAAGGATGCTAATGAGCAAGAAGATATCATCTGAAGGTACAAAACTCACTGGTGATAGGCACATAGAAAAACACAGAATATTGTAACACTGTAATTGTGGTATATAAACTACTCTTAAGTAGAAAGAATAAATGATGAACCAATCAAATAATAACTACAACAGCTTTTCAAGACATAGACAGTACAATAAGACATAAACACAACAAAAAGTTAAAAAGCATGGGGATGAAACTAAAGTGTCAAGTGTTTTATTAGTTTTCTTTTGCATATTTGTTTGCAATCAGTGTTAAGTCGTCATCAGTTTAAAATAACGTGTTCTAAGATAGTATTTGAAAGCCTCATGGTAACTTGAAGTCAAAAAACATACAACAGATATACAAAAAAATAAAAATAAAGACATTAAATCATACCAGTGGAGAAAATTACCATCACTAAAAGGAAGACAGGGAAGGTGGAAAGGAGGAAGAGAAGACCACAGAACAACCACAAAACAAATAACAAAATGGCAGGAATAAGTACTGGCTTTTCAATAATAACACTGAATGTAAATGAACTAAACTCTTCAATCAAAAGACATAGAGTGGCTGAATGAATGAAAAACAAGATCAAAGATCTGTTGTCTGCAAGAAATACACATCACCTGTAACACATAGACTGAAAATAAAGGAATGGAAATGATAGTCCATGTAAAAGAAAACCAAGAAGGAGTGGTGATACTTATATCAAGACAATATAGATTTCAAGACAAAAACTGTAAGAAGACACAGAAAAGGCATTATATGATAAAGGACTCAATTCAGGAAGATAATATAACAAATGTAAATATATATGCACCTAACACTGGAGCACCCAGATATAATATAAAATTATTAGAGGTATTAATAATATAAATTATTAATAATACAAATATTATTAGAGCTAAAGAGAAAGATAAACCCTAATAATAGCTGGAGACTTCAATACCCCACTGTCAGCCTTGGTCAGCTCTTCGAAAATCAACAAAGAAACATCAAACTAAATCTACGCTATGGAACAAATGGACGTAGTAAATATTTACAGAACGTGTCATTCAACAGCTGCAGAATACACATTCTTCTTCACAAACACATGGATCAATTACAAGGATAGACTATATGTTAGGTTCCCAAAAAAGTCATAAAACATTCAAAAATATTAAAATAATATCTAGCATCTTCTCTGACAATAATGGAATAAAACTAGAAATCAAAAACAAGAGAAATTTTGGAAACTATACAAATACATGGAAACTAAACAATATGCTCTTGAATGACGAGTGGGTCAATGAATAAATCAGGAGGGAAATTGAAAAATTTCTTAAAACAAATGATAATGGAAACACAACATACCAAAACATATGGGATACAGTGAAAGCAGTACAAAGAGGAGGAACTTATAGATATGTGCCCACATCAAAAAGAAGAAAAACTTGAAATAAATAACCAAAGGATGCATCTTAAAGAACTAGAAAAGCAAGAGCAAACTAAATCCAAAATTGGTGGAATAAAAGAAACAATAAAGATCAGGGTAGAAATAAATGAATTTGAAATGAAGAAAACAATACAATGGATCAATGAAACAAAAAGTTAGTGTTTTGAAAAGATAAACAAAATTTAAAAACCTTTAACCAGACCAATGGGATAAAAAAAGGGAGAATACCCAAATAAATGAATTCAGAGATGAAAAAAAAGAGACATTACAACTGACACCACAGAAACTCAAAGAATCATTAGAGGCTACTAGGAGCAACTCTATGCCAATAAATTGGAAAATCTAGAGGAAACTGATAAATCTATAGACACATACAACCTATCAAGATTCAACCATGAAGAAATCCATAACCTCAACACACAAGAAGTAATGAAATCAAAGCTGTAATAAAAATACTTCCAGTAAAGAAAAGCCTGAGACTTGATGGCTTCACTCCTGAATTTTACCAAACATTTAAAAAAGAACTAATACCAATCTGACTCAAACTATTCCAAAAAATACAAGAGAAAAGAATACTTTCAAATTCATTTTACAAGGCCAGCATTACCACGATACCAAAACCAGACAAAGACACATCAACAAAATAAAACTACAGGCTAGTATTATCGTGAAGAACATTGATGCAAAATTCCTCAACAAAATACTAGCAAACCAAATTCAGCAACACATTAAAAAGATCATTCATTATGACAAAGTGGGATTTATCCAGGGCAAGGATGCTTCAACATATGCAAATCAATCAATGTGATACATCATATCAACAGAATGAAGAACAAAAACGACATGATCATTTCAATTGATGTTGAAAAAGCATTTGATAACATTCAACATCACTTCATGATAAAACCCTAAAAACATTGGGTATAGAAGGAACATACTTCAACACAATAAAAGCCACAGCTATCACCATACTCAACAGGGGAAAATTGAAGACTTTTCCTCTAAGATCTGGAACACAACAAGGATGCCCACTTTCACCACTGTTATTCAATATAGTACTGGAACTCTTAGCTAGAGCAAACAGACAAGAGAAAGAACTAAAGGGTATTCAACGGGAAAAGAAAATAGTCAAATTATCCTTGTTTGAAGACAGTATAAACTTATATTTAGAAAAATCTAAAGACTCCACAAAAATAGATTAGAACTGAGAAACAAATTCAGTAAAGTTCCAGGATAAATAAATCAACATACAAAAATCAGTAGCATGTCTTTATGCCAACAGTGAACAATCTGAAAAAGATACCAAAAAAGTAACCTTATTTAAGATAGCCACAGACAAAATTAAATACCTAGGAATTAACCAAAAAAGGGAAAGATGTCTACAATGAAAACTATAAAACATTATTGAAATAAATTTGAAAAGCAGATGGAAAAGTGAAAAGATATTCTATTCCATGTTCCTGGATTGGAAGAATCAATATTGTTAAAATGTTCATACTACCCAAACCCATCTGCAGATTCAATGAAATTCTTTTCTTTTTCCTTTTTTTTTATTATTTTATTTATTTTATTTTATTATTATTATTATACTTTAGGTTTTATGGTACATGTGCGCAATGTGCAGGTAAGTTACATATGTATACATGTGCCATGCTGGTGCGCTGCACCCACCAACTTGTCATCTAGCATTAGGTATATCTCCCAATGCTATCCCTCCCCCCTCCCCCCACCCCACAACAGTCCCTGAAGTGTGATGTTCCCCTTCCTGTGTCCATGTAATCTCATTGTTCAATTCCCACCTATGAGTGAGAATATGCGGTGTTTGGTTTTTTGTTCTTGCGACAGTTTACTGAGAATGATGATTTCCAATTTCATCCATGTCCCTACAAAGGACATGAACTCATCATTTTTTATGGCTGCATAGTATTCCATGGTGTATATGTGCCACATTTTCTTAATCCAGTCTATCATTGTTGGACATTTGGGTTGGTTCCAAGTCTTTGCTATTGTGAATAATGCGGCAATAAACATACGTGTGCATGTGTCTTTATAGCAGCATGATTTATAGTCGCTTGGGTATATACCCAGTAATGGGATGGCTGGGTCAAATGGAATTTCTAGTTCTAGATCCCTGAGGAATCGCCACACTGACTTCCACAAGGGTTGAACTAGTTTACAGTCCCACCAACAGTGTAAAAGTGTTCCTATTTCTCCACATCCTCTCCAGCACCTGTTGTTTCCTGACTTTTTAATGATTGCCATCCTAACTGGTGTGAGATGGTATCTCATTGTGGTTTTGATTTGCATTTCTCTGATGGCCAGTGATGGTGAGCATTTTTTCATGTGTTTTTTGGCTGCATAAATGTCTTCTTTTGAGAAGTGTCTGTTCATGTCCTTCGCCCACTTTTTGATGGGGTTGTTTGTTTTTTTCTTGTAAATTTGTTGGAGTTCATTGTAGATTCTGGATATTAGCCCTTTGTCAGATGAGTAGGTTGCGAAAATTTTCTCCCGTTTTGTAGGTTGCCTGTTCGCTCTGATGGTAGTTTCCTTTGCTGTGCAGAAGCTCTTTAGTTTAATTAGATCCCATTAGTCAATTTTGGCTTTTGTTGCCATTGCTTTTGGTGTTTTAGACATGAAGTCCTTGCCCATGCCTATGTCCTGAATGGTAATGCCTAGGTTTTCTTCTAGGGTTTTTATGGTTTTAGGTCTAACATTTAAGTCTTTAATCCATCTTGAATTGATTTTTGTATAAGGTGTAAGGAAGGGATCCAGTTTCAGCTTTCTACATATGGCTAGCCAGTTTTCCCAGCACCATTTATTAAATAGGGAATCCTTTCCCCATTTCTTGTTTTTGTCAGGTTTGTCAAAGATCAGATACTTGTAGATATGTGGCATTATTTCTGACGGCTCTGTTCTGTTCCATTGATCTATATCTCTGTTTTGGTACCAGTACCATGCTGTTTTGGTTACTGTAGCCTTGTAGTATAGTTTGAAGTCAGGTAGTGTGATGCCTCCAGCTTTGTTCTTTTGGCTTAGGATTGACTTGGCGATGCGGGCTCTTTTTTGGTTCCATATGAACTTTAAAGTAGTTTTTTCCAATTCTGTGAAGAAAGTCATTGGTAGCTTGATGGGGATGGCATTGAATCTGTAAATTACCTTGGGAAGGATGGCCATTTTCATGATATTGATTCTTCCTACCCATGAGCATGGAATGTTCTTCCATTTGTTTGTATCCTCTTTTATTTCATTGAGCAGTGGTTTGTAGTTCTCCTTGAAGAGGTCTTTCACATCCCTTGTAAGTTGGATTCCTAGGTATTTTATTCTCTTTGAAGCAATTGTGAATGGGAGTTCACTCATGATTTGGCTCTCTGTTTGTCTGTTATTGATGTATAAGAATGCTTGTGATTTTTGCACATTGATTTTGTATCCTGAGACTTTGCTGAAGTTGCTTATCAGCTTAAGGAGATTTTGGGCTGAGACAATGGGGTTTTCTAGATATACTATCATGTCATCTGCAAACAGGGACAATTTGACTTCCTCTTTTCCTGATTGAATACCCTTGATTTCCTTCTCCTGCCTAATTGCCCTGGCCAGAACTTCCAACACTATGTTGAATAGAAGTGGCGAGAGAGGGCATCCCTGTCTTGTGCCAGTTTTCAAAGGGAATGCTTCCAGTTTTTGCCCATTCAGTATGATATTGGCTGTGGGTTTGTCATAAATAGCTCTTATTATTTTGAGATACGTCCCATCAATTCCTAATGTATTGAGAGTTTTTAGCATGAAGGGTTGTTGAATTTTGTCAAAGGCCTTTTCTGCATCTATTGAGATAATCATGTGGTTTTTGTCTTTGGTTCTGTTTATATGCTGGATTACATTTATTGATTTGCGTATATTGAACCAGCCTTGCATCCCAGGGATGAAGCCCACTTGATCATGGTGGATAAGCTTTTTGATGTGCTGCTGGATTCTGTTTGCCAGTATTTTATTGAGGATATTTGCATCAATGTTCATCAAGGATATTGGTCTAAAATTCTCTTTTTTTGTTGTGTCTCTGCCAGACTTTGGTATCAGGATGATGCTGGCCTCATAAAATGAGTTAGGGAGGATTCCCTCTTTTTCTGTTGATTGGAATAGTTTCAGAAGGAATGGTACCAGCTCCTCCTTGTACCTCTGGTAGAATTCGGCTGTGAACCCATCTGGTCCTGGACTTTTTTTGGTTGGTAAGCTATTGATTATTGCCACAATTTCAGCTCCTGTTATTGGTCTATTCAGAGATTCAACTTCTTCTTGGTTTAGTCTTGGGAGGGTGTATGTGTTGAGGAATGTATCCATTTCTTCTAGATTTTCTAGTTTATTTGCATAGAGGTGTTTGTAATATTCTCTGATGGTAGTTTGTATTTCTGTGGGATCGGTGGTGATATCCCCTTTATCATTTTTTATTGCATCTATTTGATTCTTCTCTCTTTTTTTCTTTATTAATCTTGCTAGCGGTCTATCAATTTTGTTGATCCTTTCAAAAAACCAGCTCCTGGATTCATTTATTTTTTGAAGGGTTTTTTGTGTCTCTATTTCCTTCAGTTCTGCTCTGATTTTAGTTATTTCTTGCCTTCTGCTAGCTTTTGAATGTGTTTGCTCTTGCTTTTCTAGTTCTTTTAATTGTGATGTTAGGGTGTCAATTTTGGATCTTTCCTGCTTTCTCTTGTGGGCATTTAGTGCTATAAATTTCCCTCTACACAGTGCTTTGAATGCATCCCAGAGATTCTGGTATGTTGTGTCTTGGTTCTCGTTGGTTTCAAAGAACATCTTTATTTCTGCCTTCATTTCATTATGTACCCAGTAGTCATTCAGGAGCAGGTTGTTCAGTTTCCACGTAGTTGAGCGGTTTTGAGTGAGATTCTTAATCCTGAGTTCTAGCTTGATTGCACTGTGATCTGAGAGACAGTTTGTTACAATTTCTGTTCTTTTACATTTATTGAGGAGAGCTTTACTTCCAAGTATATGGTCAATTTTGGATTGACCTGCGCCCACTGTCTGGCACTCCCTAGTGAGATGAACATGGTACCTCAGATGGAAATGCAGAAATCACCCATCTTCTGTGTGGCTCGCGCTGGGAGCTGTAGACCGGAGCTGTTCCTATTTGGCCATCTTGGCTCCTCCCCCCTCAATGAAATTCTTATCAAAATATGAATGACATTCTTCACAGAAATTTTAAACATCCTAAAATGTATATGGAACCACAAAAGATCCAGAATAGCCTAAGCTTTCCTGAGCAAAAAACAAAACAAAACAAAACTGGACGGGTCACATGACCTAACTTCACATTATACTACAGAGCTATAGTAACCAAAACAGCATGGCACTGGAATTAAAAACAGACACATAAATCAATGGGAAGGAATGGAGAACCCAGAAACAAATACTTATAGTGAAACCAGAAACATACCTACAGTGAACTCATTTTCAACCAAGTTGCCAAGAACATACACTGAGAAAAAGACAGCATCTTCAGTAAGTGGTGCTGGGAAAACTAGATGTCCATATGCAAAAGAATAAAATTAGACCCTTATCTCTCACCATATACAAAAATAAAATTAAAATGGATTAACAACTTAAATCTAAGATCTCAAACTATGAAACTACTACAAGAAAATTTGATGGCTTCACCACTGAATTTTACCAAACATTTAAGGAAGAACTAATGCCAGTTCTATTCAAACTGTTCCAAAAAATAAAGGAAAATAGAATATTTTCATACTCATTCTAAAAGGACAGTATTACCATGATACTAAAACCAAAGACACATCAATAAAATGAAACTGCAGGCTAATATCCCTGAAGAACAAGAAGAACAGGAAGATATTTCTCCAGTGTTATCATAAAGAGAACAGTGGGGAAAATCCCTAGGACATTAGTCAGGGCAAAAATTTCTTGTGTAACACCCTACAAGCACAGGCAACCAAAGCAAAAATGAATAAATAGGATCACACAAAGTTAAAAAGCTTCTGTACAACAAAGAAAACAATTAACAAAACTAAGAAACAACCTACAAAATGGTAGAAAATGGGAGCTCAAACAACTCTAAAGGAAAACAATCTAATAATCTGATTTTAATAGGCAAAAGATTTGAATTGACATTTCTCAAAGGACATACAAATCACACAAATAGGAAAAGGTATTAACATCATTTATTATCAGAGAACTGCAAATCAAAACTACCATGAGATATCATCTCACAGCAATTAAAATGGGCTTTATCCAAAAGACAGGCAAAATGTGAAATGTTGGAGAGGATGTGGAGAAAAGGAAACTCTCATACACTGTTGGTGGGAATGTAAATTAGCATGGCCACTATGGAAAATAGTTTGGAGGTTACTCAAAAAACTAAAAATTGAGCTATCATACAATCCAACAATCCCACTATTGAGAATAAACCCAAAAGGAAAGAAATCAGTATACCAAAGAGATATCTGCACTCCCATGTTTGTTGCAGCACTGCTCACAATACCTAAGACATGGAAGCAATCTAAATGTCCATCAGTAGATGAATGGACAAAGTAAATATGGTACTTATGCACAATGGAGTACTATTCAGTCATAAAAAAGAATAAAATTCTGTCATTTGCAACAACATGGATGAAACTGGAGGTTATTTTATTAAGAGAAATAAGCCAGGCACAGAAAGACAAACATCTCATGTTCTCACTTATTTGTGGGATCTGAAAATAAAAACAACTGAACTCATGGAGACAGAGAGTGGAAGGATGGTTACCAGAGGCTGGGAAGGCAAGGGTAGGAGGGGGTAGATGGAAGTTGAGAATGGTTAATGGATACAAATAATAGTTAAAAAGACTAAATAAGACCTAGTATTTGATAGCACGACAAGGTGACTATAGTCCAAAACAATTTAATTGTACATTTTAAAATATCTAAAAGTATTTGATTGCTTGAAACACAAAAGATAAATGCTTGAGGAGATGTATACCCCATTTACAATGGTGTAATTATTACATTTTGCATGCCTGTATTAAAATATCTCATCTACTCCATAAATATATGCACCTACAATGGACCCAGAAAAATTTACAAAATAAACACAAAAATAAAGTACAATATCTTTGTTAAAGAGATGCAAAAAATTTATCTGTGCAGATTTGATAGCATCCCACAGAAAGAAGGAAATGAAGTCTGTTTCACAAGTTATAGTTATAATTTTAAAAATGACATTATCTCACTTACTCAACAGATAGTCAGTGAGTGCTGTATGACAGGTGAAAGTACAGATCTAAAAGCTATCAGCCAGAGCAATCAGACAAGAAAGATAAATAAAGGTCATCCAAATAGGAAAAGAAGTCAAACTATCTCTCTTCACAGGTGATATTATTCTATACCTAGAAAACCTAAAGATTCCATCTATCAAAAGGCTACTGGAACTTATAAATAAGTGCAGTAAAGAAAGTTTCAGGACACAAAATCAATACACAAAAATTAGTAGCATTTTAGACACCAAGAACATTCAAGCTGAGAACCAAATAAGGAACACAATCCCATTGTGAGTATACAAACACACGCACACACACACACACACATACATAAAATACCTATGAATACATCTAACCAAGGAGGTGAAAGATATTTACAAAGAGAACTACAAAATACTTCTGAAAGAAATAATAGTTTACACAAACAAACGGAAAATATTCCACACTCATGGACTGGAGGAATCATTATTATTAAAGTGGCTATATTGCTCACACAATCCACAGATTCAACATTTTTTCCTTCAAACTACCAACATAATTTTTCTCAGAATTGGGAAAAACTAGTCTAAAATTCATAAGGAACCAAAAAGGAGCCTAAATAGCCAAAGTAATCTTAAGCAAAAAGAACAAAGTTGGAGGCATCACACTACCTGACTATAAGGCTACAGTAACCTAAATAGCATGGTACTGGTACAGAAACAGACATATAGACCAAAGGAAGAGAATAGAGAACTGGGAAGTAAAGCTGCACGCCTACAGCCTTCTGACCTTTGGCAAAGTTGACAAAAATAAGCAATGAGGAAAGGATCCTTTATTCAATAAATGGTGCTGGGATAGCTGGTGAGCCATATGCAAAAGAATGAAACTGGACCCCTAACCTTTCACCACATACAAAAATTAACTCGGCCAGGCACAGTGGTTCATGTCTTTAATACCAGCATTTCAGGAGACCAAGGCAGGTGGATCACTTGAGTCCAGAAGTTCAACTAGCCTGGGCAAAATGGCAAAACCCTGTCCCTACAAAAATTAGTCAGGCATGGTGACACATCCCTGAAGTCCCAGCTACTCAGCAGGCTGAGGCAGGATCGTCTGAGCCTGGGAGGCAGAGGTTGCAGTGAGCCAAGATTGTGCCACTGCACTCCAGTCTGGGAGACAGAGCAAGACCTTGTCTCAAAAAAATAAAAATAAAAAATAAAAAAACTAACTCAAGATGGATTGAAGATTTAAATGTAAGACTTCAAACTATAAGAATTCTAGAAGGTGATAGAAGGGACACTTTCCAACTATAAAGTCAACCTCAAGGCCTGTCAGTTTTCCTTGATGTACAAGAAAATACGTATTTAACATTGCAAAATGTAGCATGACTTTAAAAGACACATGTTCTCAGGTATGTTGTATTTACAAAGGCAGTTTGGAAGGGAGAGTTGATGGTATTTTATGGATAATAATAATATAGCTCACACATGAATCATGTATAATACGTCAAGTATTACTCTAAGCATCTTAATATTTTCATTTATTCAATCTTCACAATAATTCTGTGAAGTATATGCTCTTATTACCTTCATTTTACTGATGAGGAAATAGGCAAAGAGAGGCTAAGTAACTTGCTCGAGGTCACAGAGCTTGTAAATCCAAGAACTGATTCAGACTCCTAGGTTGGTACCCTTAACCAGCACACCACATCCCCTCTCTGACCCAAACAAGTAAATTAAAAAGAGACTACAAAAAATTGCTATTGTTTAGAAAAGCCATGCAGTTTTCTTTCTCTTCTCCAATCTTGCCTAAATTATATGGAAATATCTAAACATACATAGCAGTTTCTGCACAGCCACCAAACCCTTGGACTTTCCCCATCTAAACATAACCACCACCTCATTTGCCTTTGAAGGTCAAACTTTAATATGAAGTCAGTGCCATATATTTCAAAAGAAATCTAAAAAGCTTTTTCTCAAAAAATAAAGCAGAGAAAAATTTTTTAAACCTAGAAAAAAACCTAGGAAACATAATTCCATACATCAGCCTTGGAAAATAATTTAAGACTAAATCCTTAAAAATAATTGCAATAAAAACAAAAAATAATATCAAATGGATCCTAATTAAACTAAAATGCTTCTGCACAGCCAAAGAAACTATCAACAGAGCAAACAGACCAACCTACAGAGTGGGAGATAATATTCATAAACTATTCATCTGACAAAGATCTAATATCTAGAATCTATAAGGAACTTAAACAATTGAACAAGCAAAAAACAAAATAACGTCATTGAAAATGAGCAAAAGAAATGAACATCTTCTCAAAAGAAGACATACAAATAGCCAACAAACATATTAAAAAAGTGCTCCACATCACCAATCATTAGAGAAATGCAAATCAAAACCACAATGAGATACCATTTCACATTAGTCAGAATGGTCATTATCAAAAAGTCAGAAAACAACAGATGCCAGCAAGTCTGCAGAGAAAGAGGACACTTACACACTGATAGTGGAAATGCAAATTAGTTCATCCACTATGGAAAGCAGTTTGGACGTGTCTTAAAGAACATAAAACAGTACTACCATCCAGCAATCACATTACTGGGTATATATCCAAAAGAAAACAAATCCTTCTACCAAAAAGACACATGTACTGGCATGTTTATCACAGCACTATTCACAATATCAAAGACATGGAGTCAACCTAGGTTCCCATCGACGATATGCTAGATAAAGAAAATGTGGTACACATAGGCTATGGAATACTACACAGCCATAAAAAAGCCATGTCCTTTGCAGCAATATGGATGCAGCTGGAAGCCATTATCCTAAGTGAATTAACACAGGAACAGAAAACCAAATACCACATGTTCTCACTTACAAGTGGAAACTAAATATTGGGTACTCATAAACATAAACATGATAACATTAGACACTGGGGACTGCTAGAAGATGGAGGGAAGCAGGGGGGAGGGTTGAAAAACTATTGGGTACTATGCTCAGTACCTGGGTGACAGGATCATCCACGCTCTAAGCCTCAGCTTCATGCAATATAACTAGATAAGAAATCTGCACAAGTACCCCCTGAATCTAAAATAAAAGTTGGAAAAAAATCCTTAAACTGCAAAAACACAATAAAATAAAATAAAACAAAAGCTATCAGTATAGTGCTGAACCATTCCTGTCTTTTGGAGTTTGCATACTAGTGAAGGAGGCAAATAATACATAAAAGAATCTATACTGTAATACCAGATAATAATAAATGATAGGAGAAAAGTAAGGTATGGAATACACGGTAACTTAAATACAAGCAATAGTTATTTTAGATTCTGCAGTCAAAAAAAAAACAACATCTTTGAGGAGGTGACATTTGAGCAAAGACATGAATAAAGTAGATTTCATTCTGGTTGACAATAAGCAACTGAAGATTTTAAATAAAAAAAGATATAATCTGATTTATATACTAAAAGAATCCCTGTAGCTTGTATGTGGAGAATGGCCTGTGGGCTGGCAAGGGATGAAGCAAGAAGATGATGTACAAAGTTATTCCAATAAGAGAATGTGGTGGCCAAGACAAGAGTGATACCAGTGGAGGTGAGAGATGTATTGCAAAGAAGGCTTGCACGTGGATTAGATGTGGAGTGTGAAGAAAAAAGAGGCATCTAGGAAGACCCCTCAGTTTTTAATCTTGAGTAAATAAGTGATGAGTTAATTTATTGAGAGGAAGACATTTAGGAAAGAAGCAGGTTTAGGAAGCAAAGTCAAAACATTAATTTTGGCATGCCTACCAGATATCTAAATGAATATGTTCAAGAAGCACGAGGATATACAGGGTATTCTTTTTTTTTTTCTTTTTTTTTTTTTTTTTTTTTTTTGAGACAGAGTCTCACTCTGTCGCCCAGGGTGGAGTGCAGTGGTGCGATCTCGGCTCACTGCCAGCTTCGCCTCCCGGGTTCACGCCATTCTCCTGCCTCAGCCTCCCGAGTAGCTGGGACTACAGGCACCCACCACCATGCCCGGCTAATTCTTTCAAAGTGCTGGGATTATAGGCGTGAGCCACCGCTCCCGGCCGATATACAGGTTTTAAGAGGAAAGAAGTCAAGACTAAGACATAAATGTAAGTGTTGTGAATGTTCATTTTCATCTCTCACCTCCACTGGTGTCACTCTTGTCTTGGCCACTACATTCTCTTATGGTGATAACTTCTTAATAGTATATAAATATTAATTTAAATTTTAGATATAACTAGATAAGATTATAGGAGGAGAGTGTAGATACAGAAGAGATCATATCTAAGGGCTGAGTCCTAGAGGCATTTCAACATTCAGAGGTCGGTGATTTATTTTCTCTTTGCAAAAAAATTTCCTCTAGAGTGATCAATTATTCCAATTTGCCCAGGACTGTGGAGCTTGCCTAGATTCAGAACTCTATGTGCTAAAACCAGAAAGTCCTAGGCAAACTTGGATGAGTTTGCCATGCTAGACCCTCAAACCATTCTCCACTGTTTTCTTCTCCGCTCTGTGCCCCAGGAGGCTGAACTCTACAGACCTTCATCCCTTCCCTCCTTCTTATTAGAAATCAGCAAACAGATGGCATCATCAGTAGATTAGCAAGTGGAAAACAAATCATGAATATTTAGCTACCCCACTTCCCACCTCTCCACAAACATGGCTGTTCCTACGCCTGTGCAGGAGCCTCTTATGATTCTGAAGTCTTTCTCCAATTCCAATTACAGCATTTCCTCCCTTGCACCATCAGGCCTCAGGATGGTAACAGCTTCCTGCTGATACTAACACCCAGGTGCTTCACCATTCTCTACTCCTTCCGCTAACCTATACACTAAGCTATTCTCTAAAGAGCCCCTAAGTTAAACTCTAAGCCCCTGGTTAAACCTAATGGGCCTGACTGATACACAGCTTATGAAAGGCAGGAGGAGCCAAAAAAGGAGAGGCTAATGAGGTAACATGATCAGGGAAATTTGGCAACTGAGAGGCCAGAGGGGCTATGAATAGTCGATGTCAGTGATTTTCAATTTGATAATTCCTCCCCATTCGAGGTATTTTAGAAATTTGTGAGGCTCTTTTTAGCTTTCATAATAATTGGGAGCATGCCACTGACATTTAGTGGGTAGAAACAAGGAATGCCAGAAGTCCTTCTATATTGTGGATGGTCCCAATTAAAGAATTGCTCCATGTCCTGAAGATTTTGAAAGGGCTCACTGGGCATTCATATAATTGGGGGAAAAAATTGCCAGTTTTTATCTGAGGTTGGAACCTATTTTACATATGGCATAGTTTCAAAGATTTAATATGCATTTTTCATAAATGCAAATAATATGTAAATCAAAGGAAGGTTGTATTAATTTATTTGGAAATTTACCAAAGTAATTTATTATTTCAGAAAATTATGTTACTGATGGCATAGTATTTAATTCTCCATTATAATATGGCCACATCAGTCTGCACTTCTGTATATTTGCAAGCAGATTGCTATTTGTTTATGTCTTCTGGTATAGTTTTACTGAACAGTCACATAGCAAAGTATATATTATTATACATTATTTTTTCTCATAATTAGGTAATTATATTGACTTTTAAATATTGTACATGCCAGTAGATATTATCTATAAAATTTATTTCAAGATAGTAAAGGGAAAATTATATTTGTCATGGGGCAGTATTGAGTATGATATAGTTGAGAATAATTGATAAACATGGGCACTGGAATCAATGAGAATGATGACAATTTACTATTAAAGAGAAACAGGTGCTAAAAATCTTCAACAAATGAGAAGAAATGATTAGGACACTAGCTCTGAAACTTTGCTGCATTTTAGAATCACTTGGAAAGCTTTTATAAGTCTTAATGCCCAGGCTAACCACGCTAGAATCCCTAAGGTTAGGACCCAGACATTAATTCAAAAACAAAAAACAAAAAAGTCAGTCCAGCCTCGTTTGAGAACCAATGAACTAAGAGATCAGAAGAAAATTATAACAAGGAAGAATTGAAGGTGGTCAAGTCCAATGGAATGCCGTTTATAGAATCAGGGATTTTTCAGGAGTAGAAGAATGGAAGAAGTGGTCCCAAATTGACAATATGGAGCCAGGAGAACACCTGCTCCCTCTCCAAGTCTGGGGGAAATGACAGCCACCCTTGAAAAGGCTTCAGAGAAACCGGAACTCTCAGGGGTGACAGGTTTCATAATAAGAAATAAGTATAAATTAGAGGACTGTGGTAAAGGATAAGGTTGGAGATATAGGGATGTTTGCCAAGTTCCAGAGGAACAATGAACAGCCATGGAGTGGTTGGGGAAGTATACAAGTTTGAGTCATATTAGGAGATGCATAGAAAATATGCTGGTAAAAAAATGTTCCAGGAATAACCTAAAAGAGACAAATGTAATACATGATGGAATTGGTCCTGATATTCTTAGGGGAAGATGGGTAGTCAGTTTTAATTTTAGTCCCCAAAGCAGATATTGTCAGTGTTCCGCCTGGGTCCTCTGGGATTCCTTTAGCACTTCCTTCTGGTGCCCCATTCCTTTTTTTTTGCTTTTCAGAGTTGGCATCTGCATCTCTCTTCAGGGACTTGCCGTTGAGCTAGTGGCTAGTGGAGCCACTTGGCAGAGCTGGAAGTGCCTAGACTTTTCATTCTCACCAGGCAGCCTTTTCCAGTCCCTAACTGGTATAGGAGCATGAAAACTCAACTCCCTTGCTTCAAGTAAAGTTACAGAACTTAATTTATATTCCACAGCTTTCCTGCAGGAGCAAGCTGAAATGATCCTGCTTTTCCTAAAATTGTCCCTTTGCTTGGCTTCTTCCATTCCCCTCTCCTTCTCCCACTAAAGAAGTGGGTAAAGAAAAACTGGTAAAGAACCAGTTTTTCTTGCAAAGACTTCTTTAATAAATTACTTGTTCTTGAAGCTTTTCTCAGGGTTATCTTCTGGGGGTTCCATCTAAGACAGCCTTCTTCTTAGAGTAGACTGGCAGCAATATATGTTAGCAGGAGCAGGAGAGGCCCTGTAGGACTCCCTAAGCACAGGCTGAAAAGACCATCATCACACAAATGGAGGAACAGTTTTACCATGTGGAGGTGGAATTACAAAGATAATTATTCTTGATAGATTACAGGGTAAGTTTTTCCATGGGTCCTTGCAAAGAGGACAAAATTTTCAATAATACCTTCCAAGAATTCTAGCACCAATGTTCAGAAGGGTGTTTTTCTCACATCATCATCTATCAGTCAATAGAACCAAATGATGTCATTTAGAAACAAGCAACTGTATAGGGAGTCAAAACACGGCATTAGTGTGTGTACCCAGCTCTCCTGTAACCTGGCTTCACCTAGAGATAGATTTTGGAGTGTCTAGAAAAAGAGACAGACCTGTATCCATCAGGTAATCTCCCTAAAATATTTTTAAGATTAGTTAAGCTTTTGATAAATATTGAGCATCAGTGAATTCAAAGTTTTTTTTTCCAATGAACATTCAGAACTAGATATCAGTTGCTGGCTAAATGAAGAGCAATATATTTCAAGTGTCAGTCAAGGTGGTGCTATGGGCTGTAATTATCAGAATCTATAAAGACAGGCAAAAATGATGCAGCACAGGTAGTAAGAATTAGTGCATTTCTGACTTCTATCTCACTATGTCTTTTCATCCCCAATATCTAACGTTTTGAGGGCAGAGTTTGTATAATTATATGAAAAAGACTAACTTTCTACTTGAACCCAAACTCCCAGACCTGTCACAACAAGAACAGAGACATTCATAACCACTGGAATGTTATCTTAGGCTTTGCTTCTTCTTTCCAAAAGTACCCCCTTAAGTCCTAAAGGGAAGAGAAAAGAAGAAAACATGTCCAAAGATTAATAAGCAGATTAATTATAGAGATAACAGGTAAGAATGACTAGGAAAACACTCTCTTTTCAGAGCACATTTTGTGAAATCCAGTGGTGGCCATAATGTGGAATTTTTCAGCAATGTATTCATCCAAGCTTAATCTATTCTTCCAAGTCTAATACTGAGTCTTGATTACTAACATGGTAATATGAAGATGTGATTATAACAATATCTAAAGTCATCAAATTATTCTCTTTCCCTCTTCTGGTGGGAAGGCATTTCCAATACTCAGAGTAAGAAAACTATGTACACGTACAAGTGTACCATGCAAGGTTGCCAAGGCTTAAGACCTTCTTCAAGAGACAGCCCACTGAAGTGGGGGCACACCAAGCCCAGAGCAATGAGGGATGGATTCCTATCTGTGGCGTTGGGGGTGTGGGGAGAAAAAAAATCTTCACAGTGGAGTGGGAGGAGGAATGTCTCAATAGAGCCATATGACCAAGGAAATGCACAGAGAGGGGCCCCCTTTAGAACACCCAAAAGAAAAAAGATGATACAGAAGAAAAACCACATTTGGAAACCAGCTGCGGAGCCACAGATAGATGAAGGAGCAAAAATTTTCAGATGAGAAGGACCACAAATTCAGTTCACCACCACTTTCCAACAGGTTCTTTAAGAGGCAGAACTTCTCCTTCCTTATTCTTTCCCACCCCTCAACACACACACACACAACACACATACACACACACAAAAACACACTTGTGATGCACAGGTACAGGTGAATGTAATATGGGGGAGAAAAGAAGAACAAGAGAAATCAGGCTACATTCTTTTCAACTGGAAATAGTTTATAGCAACCTTAGAAGCCAAACAAGCTGAACTATGGGATTTTGAAGAACTTTTAACAAGAATTAGAAGAAATACAGGTATACCTCATTTTATTGTGCTTCACCCTTTTGCACTTAACAGGTATTGCATTTTTATTTCTACAAATTGAAGGTTCATAACTACTCTGTGTCCAGAAAGTCTGTTTGTACCATTTTTTCAACAGTGTGGACTCACCTCATGTCTCTGTGTCACATTTTAGTAATTTCTGCAATATCTCAAACTTTTTCATTACTATATCTCTTATGGTGGTCTATAATCAGTGATCTTCGATGTTACTTTTGTAATTGTTTTGGAGTGCCAAGAACCACACCCATATAAGATGGAAAACTTAATAAATGTTGGGTTCTGACTGTTCCACCAACAGGCTGTTCCCTTCTCTCTTCCTCTTCTCTGACCTATTCCCTGAGATGCAACAACGTTGAAATTAGGTCACTTAATAACCCAAAATGGCCTTTAAGTATTCAAGTGAAAGAAAGAATTAAACATCCATCACATTGACTCAAAAGCTAGAAATAGTTTAGTGAGAAAGGCATGTGGAAAGTCAAGAGAGGCTGAAAGCTAGGCCTCTTGCACCAAACAGTTAAGTTGTGAATGCAAAGGAGAAGTTCTGGAGGGAAATTGAAAGTGTTACTCCAGTGAACACATGACTGATAAGAAAACAAAACGGGCTTATTTTGTTTTCTTCCGGTGTAGTAGAAAGAATTACAGTCATGCCCCACTTAATGACAGGAATTCATTCTGAGAAAGGCATTGTTAGGTGATTTTCTTGTATACAAACATCATTCCCTTAAGCCAAAGCCTAATCCACAGCAAGACCCTAACTCTCTTAACTCTATGAAGGCTGCAAGAGGTGAAGAAGCTGTAGAAAAGAGGTTTCAAGCTAGCAAAGGTTTATTCATGAGGTTTAAGGAAAGAAATCATCTCCATGTCACAGATGTGCAACTTGAAGCAGCAAGTACTGATAAAGAAGCTGCAGCGAGTTACCCAGAAGCTCAAGCTAAGATCATTGATGAAGGTAGCTACACCAAACAGTTTAAATGAAATAACCTTCTATTGGAAAAAGATGCCATCCAGGATGGCTGTCACTAGAGAGGAGAAATCAATACCTGGCTTCAAAGCGACAAAGAACCGGCTGACTCTCTTGTTAGGGGCTCATGCAGCTGGTGACTTTAAGTTGAAATCAATGCTCATTTACCGCTTTGAAAATCTTAGAGGCCTTAAGAATTATGCTAAATCTACTCTGCCTGTGCTCTATAAATGAAATGACAAGGCCTAGATGACAGCACATCTGTTTATGGAATGTTTTACTGAATACTTTAAGTGCACTGTTGAGAACTACTGCTTAAAGAAAAAATTTCCTTTCAAAGTGTTACTGCTCATTGACAATGCACCTGGTCACCCAAAAGCTCTGATGCAGGTGTACGAGGATATTGTTCATTCCTGCTAACACAACATTCATTCTGTAGCCCCTGGATTAAGCAGTATTTTTAACTTTCATGTCTTATAATTTAACAAAAACATTTGTAAGGCTATAGCTGATACAGATAGTGATTCCTCTGATAGATCTGGGCAAAGTGAATTGAAAGCCTCCTGGAAAGGATCTACCATTCTAGACGTCATAAAGAACACTCACGATTCATAGGAGAGGTCAAAAATATCAACATTAACAGGAGTTTACTTAACTGATAAGGCAGTGGCAGGGTTTAAGAGGATTAACTTCAATTTTGAAAGAAGTTCTACTGTGGGTAAAATGTTATCAAACAGCATCACATGCTACAGACAAATCTTTCATGAAAGGAGGAGTCAATTGATACACTAAATTCATTATTCTCTTATTTTAGGAAATTATCATAGCCACCTTCAACAACCACCACTCTGATCAGTCAGCAGCCATCAACATTGAGGCAAGACTCTCTACTAACAAGAAATTTTATTCCATCAGCTGTTCAATTTCACCTTGCTGAGAGCTCAGATGATTGTTAGCATTTTACAGCAATAAAGTATTTTTAATTCAAGTATGTACATTGTTTTTTAGACATAGTGCTGTTGTTCACTTAATGAACTACAACATAATACAAATATAACTTTTATATGTACAGGGAAACCAAAAACTTTGTGTGAATCACTTTATTGTAATGTTTGCTTTGTTGCAGTGGTCTGGAACTGAACCCATAATATCTCTGAGGTACTCCTGTGCAGAATTTGCTCCCCAAAGTGATCACAAGTGATTAAAATGTCATTTAGTCTTCATTTTTTATTATCTTCTCAATCCACTGGAATACGCCAGCCTGTATCTATTATTAGTAACAGTAGAAAAAAATGTTCTGTTTTTTTCATTGCTGAGTTGAGAGCTTACATTTCTATGAGGGTCTGACCTCTGTTGATAACATGGTATTTCAACAGATTTTCCTTTAATCTATTTGAGCATTTGTTAAATAAGAGAGTGGTGTAGTAGAAAGAATTAGAGTCATACCCCACTTAATGACAGGAATCCATTCTAAGAAAGGCATTGTTAGATGATTTTCTTGTATACAAATGTCATTGAGTGTACTTCCACAAACCTATATAGTTATACTGTACTGCACACCTAGGCTATATGGGATAGCCGATTTCTCCTAGGCTATTAACCTATACAGCATGTTGCTGTACTGAATACTGTAGGCAATTGTAATGCAATGGTATTTGTATACCTAAAAATAGAAAAGGCTCTGTAAAAATATGGTATTATAACCTTATGGAACCACTGCCGTACACGTGGTACTTCATTGATCAAAATATCATTTTGGGGTGCATAACTGTGTACTAGTCTGTGTGTCAGTCTGACTCTATCATATGCCAACTTTATGATCTCAAGAAAATGTCTCCCCTCCCTCCTTCCTTTCTCTCTCTTTTTCTAACACCTCTACAGCCTAGTTTTCCAAAATTTAGACTAGGGTTGATAATACTTATTTAAACAGTAAGCACTTAAGCTCAATAAATGTTTGTTTGAATCTCACTCATCTCCTCCTCTCTAGACCAATCTTAAATGCTATTTTTTTCAAAAAATGGACATGCATTACATTAAGCCCAGTGGTGCTATCGTTGTAATCAGTAAGTTATTTCCATTTTATTTATGCTAAAGAAGTGAACAGTTTCCCTCTAGGATTTTTGGTTTGCATCTTCAAATGATACTTAACACTTGGACAGCTATTGTAGTATAATTCTAGAGTATGTGTGAATTTAGAGCCCCAATTCACCTTGGCTTGTTAAATCTGTGACTTAACAGCTTTTGCAGAGCAGGGATACCAACATGACCGAATTGTATGTCTTCCCTCTGTGCATATTTGTCTTCCTTCATTGATATTTGAGTTAGTCCTTTTAATTTTTTTAAGACAACAGTGTGTTTGCATTTGGCCTAGTTCAGCTATAATAAATTCTTGTTCTATCCCATGACAGGTTTTCTTAGGCTGCCATGTAAGTGCCTGTATCCTGTCAAATTTGCTATTCAAATATTTGGATTTTTCTTCTTACTTTCTTATGTCTTATCTTCCCTCTGGTTTCTGGTGGTGATTGTTTCCTGACCCTCAAAGACTCTAATTTCCATACCCCTAGTAACTAGTTTATAGTTAGCTGTTTTAATAGTTCCCAACAGTGCCTGGAGTCTTTAAAATAGTTCCCTGTAGCAAATCATATCTATAAACATTTTACAAGAAGGGTAAGTCAACATGTTTAAATAGGCTGCCTCAGAAAAGACCTGTATAATTTATGGAGTAGAATAGAGATAACTGCAACCAGAAGCGTTTTCTTATCCTACTAAACTATAGCATGGTGTCAATGTTTAGTAACTGACTTTGTTCAAGGAAGAGATCCAGGAGGAGGAAATAAATCTTAAGGTACTCTTCTGGAATCTATAATCGATTTTTCTTTCTATCTTTACATGGATATAAATAGCTCTGGACCACATGTCTTGAAATTCCTCTCAATTTCTCTTGACTTTGGGAAAGTTCCATTAGTAAATTACCTCTGTCCCTCAGCTTCTTCATCTGTAAAATAAGCATGATAATAGCACCTCTTTCATAAAGTTGTTGTGAGCAGTAAATGACTTCATGCATTAAAAGTACTTAGCCCAGGTGCGGTAGCTCTCAGCACCTTGGGAAGCCGAAGTGGGTGGATCACCTGAGGACAGGAATTTGAGAACAGCCTGGCCAACATGGTGAAACTCTGTCTCTACTAAAAATACAAAAGTTAGCCAGCTGTGGTGGCAGGCGCCTGTAATCCCAGCTACTACGGAGGCTGAGGCAGGAGAACTGTTTGAACCCACGAGGCGGAGGTTGCTGTGAGCCGAGATCTCATCATGGCACTCCAGCCGGGGCAACAAGAGTGAGACTCCCGCTCAAAAAAAAAAAAAAAAGTGCATCGACTAATCACTGGACCTCAGTACACACTCAGCCAGTGTTAGTTATCAGTTTTATTCCTTCTATCAACTGTTCAATGCCTTCCTCATCTCCCTGACTCTCTATCAGGTTAATTGGGTAAAGGTAGGAGGAGGACCAAAGCCAAAGAGGGAAGATAAACCCTTTCTTGGATTTGTTTCTCTTAGGTTTTGTCCTTTTTCTGTTGACTTTCACATCAGTGAAGACTTTCAATCTTTTGTTCCAGCCCATTGTTTGCCCACAAGTAGCTGTTTATTTCCCTCCTGTCCCCTGCTACCCCATTGTCTTCCCATTTATCTACTGAGCCTTATTTCAGTGAACAAGACCACAAATTAAACATGCTACTGTTACTTTCAATTTATTATTATTGACACAGGGAACAAGCAGACACATTAGGAAGAATCAAAGCTAAAAGAAAGTAAGCTGTGGACATGCAAGGATGAAAAAAGCAAGTAAAAAAGCAACTTCCAGTACCAGACCTTCCTTAGGTTTTCAGTGCTCACTGCCAATGTCCCTTCTTTAGTAACAGCCATGAGAATAGCTGAGAGGTTTATTAGGTAACCAAATAGATATTGTGGCTCCACGGATGTGATTATGTTCTAGTCATTAAGAGAGCAGCAAACCATTCCTAGCTGCAACCAACATACATTGCAAAAATATTTCCCTAGATCTAACCTAATAAATACGTATCTATTGAATACTCAACTATGTGTACTGAGGTATAAAATTATGAACAAAATACAGCAAATTGCCTTCAAGTAGCTCATGATCTAGTAGGGGAAATAAGCTACGTACACATATAGTTATAATATAAGACAAAATACTAAGTGCCACAGTTCTCTTTTAAAGTTAAATTTACATTTAAACATTTAAATAATGTTCTCTCAGGCAAAACCTGAAAAGTGTAGTCAGTTCCCATTAATTGACCATGAAACTCATTTGTCACATGAGAATCTCTATTGAAATAGCTACTTCACATTCAAATAAAATTTGACTGACTGCTGGTCTGAACAAGGACCTATACTGAAATCTACATAGGATGCAGACGTCGACAGGGAACCTATAATCTTGTAGGTGACATAAGACATACAGACATACAATCAAATTAAAAGGCTGAATGTCAAAAAGGACATGGGAAGTCAGAGCAGAAAGTGATTATTTCTAATCAGATCTAGACAGGTGACACGTACGGAGATGGTGAACTCCCTAGCCCAAGCCCACTATCAGGACTGACCTTGTCCATTGCAATCACCTTTCAGTGGTTTTCTTGCTTCTGTTCTTTGTCCTGGTGACCTCATCCTTCCTCAAACTGTGGTCAGAACAATTTAAAAATGTAAATCAGATCATGGCTCCTCTTTGTCTGCGACCTTTCAAATGCCTGTATTGCCCATGAAATCACATAGCCCCGGCCTACAAAGCCCTGAGAGAGGAGCAGATTAGCCTTGCCTACCTCTAAGCTAATTCCACTTGTTCACTCCCCTGATCTACACTGACTCCTTGCTGTTCCTTGGCCTTGTCAAGCATCTTCTCTTTTAGCATCTTTGTACTTGAAGTTTCCCCTTCCTAGGACTCTTCCCCACACTCTAATCTGACCTAGATTCTAATCTTGCTTCTTGAAAACGTGGCTTTCTCTCCCCCAGCCTGGTAATAATTGGCTGCCTGTGTTCTTCTTATATCTGAGTCATTGGCTTAATACTCTGCCTGCCTTTCAGGTGCTGTGAAACTGACATGTCCCTTTGCTCTCCCAAGGATAGGTCTCCAAGTAGGCTTCTTAAGCCCCTTGTTAGGGGTAGAGTAGTGCCATGTACCATTGCTGGGACAGTGAATTAGATAACGTTCTGGTCAAAGTGTGGTGAGATAAGTGTTGGCTATGAAACCTATATTCCTCCTTGAATGTTTCCACTCACTACCTGTGTGATGTAAATCAAGTTGCTCAACCTCTCTGTGTCTTTGTATCCCCATTTAGAAGGATCTCTAATGTCCCTCCTAGGTCCAGTCTTTTTTCTTTTACTCCTCCATTTCTTCATCTCATATGTACTTATTGAGGTATGCTACTGTGGTAGCCCCAAGGGCTAAGTCACGAATAAAACAGCTACCATTTATGGCTTTAGGAGCTAAATTTTTAGCACAAAAGAAACATATTAAGTAGTTTTATCCTATGTGCAAATAAAATAGCCATCTCCCTCCCAGATTCTTGATTGGGGTATGTCCTAGATAGGGAAAAAGATAAATACCTAGATTACACAGGCCTGTGGGAAAGAGCACCCTTCTCAGGAATTTAAATTGACACAAGGTACAAGAAAAACTGTCATTGCAAAGCTTCTATGTTTGTTTGCTTGTCCTAAAGAGTAGATAGCTTTGTTGTTTGGAAAGTCACAATAATGGGTCCTGTTTCACATTGATAAGCTTCTAAGTGTGATCTATTTATAAAAGCAGGAGAGTAAACAAGGGAAAAAAGTCTTCTAGCTACATGAACTTTCATCTCCACTGAGGAGATGGTAGACTGCACAGATTAAGTTAGATTTAGAGAAAAATTTTTGTTCCTTAATATGAATATAAGCTGTGCAATTTATGAAAATTACTGTTTTCTCTAAAAGGTGTGTACATGTGTGTAAATGTTCCAACAGTTCCTACCAGGAGATTTAAGAGAAAAAGGAAACATATCTTCATTTCACAGGAGTAGAAAGCCTACTAAGGTTAGCTACCTTAAAATGAAAAACTCTCTAAATGATCTTATAGAATGCCACCATGGTCTTATTTTAGGCAGAATTCAGATTTTAAGAAATGTTTTACTGTGGTTAATTGCATCCTTTAGCTAAACCTCGTAGACAGAGAGGCAAGAATTATGAACTAGATCAGCAGTTCTGAGTAAGGAGTTGAATAAATGGATCAAAATGTGTCCCATGATAGTCTGAAGAAAAGATCTTACTCTCCAAGGTGTGAAGTAGAGCAGACTTGAGCTTGGGAAAAAGGATTAACAATTGAAACTGCTTCTAAGGAGGACCCATATGTGAAGTTACTTCCTTTGAACTTTTGTAATACTGACATTTCACATCGAGTTTCAAGGTATTTTTCTCCTATACTGTAATATCCTCTGATAATCCCTAACTCCTCAATCAAGTGTATTACATGTGGACAGCCTTTTGTTAGTAAGATTGTGGGTAATTAAGTTAAAGGTCAATAAAGGGAATTGTGGCCTCCCTCACATCATCTCCTACTGAGGCTAGCAGCAAGGACTGAAAAAGACAGTGGCACCCGAGTCCCACAAGGGGAAGCAAAACAAGTAGTATCCCAGGCACTGCTGAGAGTAAAAAAGAAGAGCCCTTGATGTGGTAAAGTCAGTGCCACCCGGGCAGATTCAAAATGGCCAGGAGTTAAAGCTCCTTTTCCCAAATATACCTAAAGAAGGAGATTCTCAAAGGACCAAAGATGACATTTCTAATATAATCACGTGCACAAAACTACAATTGTGGCAGGTATTCCTGCCACAGAAAAGGCACATAATACTAGAAAAGCAAAGAATGGGGAAACTAACAATTCTCAAGGGTCTGAAGGCTGAGTAGGACTTATTATGATGAAGGGGAGCATGCCGAGAAGAGAACCCCAGCTAGGGGAAGAGTAGAGTGAAAGCTGAGGGGTGTTTGAAGAACTGAAAGAAGGGCCTGAGTGGCCAGACCACTCACTGTGAGACAGGCTGAGGCTGGTAAACCTGGTGGGGCCAGATCTTAGAAAAATATTTAGGCCAGATTAAAAATCTTGGGTTTCATCCTTAAGTAAGAAAGCTGAACATTCCTCTAGGTCCCTTAGTCTAAATGCCCTTAACTATAAAAGTAGTGAATTCTCCTAGTCATGAAGTCTTTGCCCATGCCTATATGTTGAATGGTATTGCCTAGGTTTTCTTCTAGGGTTTTTATGGTTTTAGGTCTTACATTTAAGTCTTTAATCCATCTTGAGTTAATTTTTGTATAAGGTGTAAGGAAGGAGTCCAGTTTCAGTTTTCTCATATGGCTAGCCAGTTTTCCCAACACCATTTATTAAATAGGGAATCTTTTCCCCATTGCTTGTTTTTGTCAGGTTTGTCAAAGATCAGGTGGTTGTAGATGTGTGGTGTTATTTCTGAGGACTCTGTTCTGTTCCATTGCTCTATGTATCTGTTTTGGTACCAGTACCATGCTGTTTTGGTTACTGTAGCCTTGTAGTATAATTTGAAGTCAGGTAGCATGATGACTCCAGCTTTGTTCTTTTTGCTTAGGATTGTCTTAGCTATATGGGCTCTTTTTTGGTTCCATATGAAATTTAAAGTAGTTTTTTCTAATTCTGTGAAGAAAGTCAATGGTAGCTTGATGGGGATAGCATTGAATCTGTAAATTACTTTGGGAAGTATGGCCATTTTCATGATATTGATTCTTCCTAGTGTGGCAATTCCTGAAGGATCTAGAACCAGAAATACCATTTGACCCAGCAATCCCATTACTGGGTATATACCCAAAGGATTATAAATTATTCTACTATAAAGACACTTGCAGACATGTTTATTGCAGCACTGTTCACAATAGCAAAGACTTGGAACCAACACAAATGCCCATCAATGATAGACTGGATAAAGAAAATGTGGCACATATACACCATGGAATACTATGCAGCCATAAAAAAGGATGAGTTCATGTCCTTTGCAGGGACATGGATGAAGCTGGAAACCATCATTCTCAGCAAACTAACAGAGGAACAGAAAACCAAACACCGCGTCTTCTCACTCATAAGTTGGAGTTGAACAATGAGAACACAGAAACACAGGGAGGGGAACATCACACACTGGGACCTGTCAGAGGGTTGGGGGCTAGGGGAGGGATAGCATTAGGAGAAATACCTAATGTAGATGACAGGTTGATGGATGCAGCAAACCAATATGGCACATGTATACCTATGTAACAAACCTGCACATTCTGCACATGTATCCCAGGACTTAAAGTACAATAATAATAATAATAATAATATTAAAAGTGGTGAATTCATGCTGTGTCTTACAAGAAAGGAAAAGCACAGTCCTTTGAGGGACCAGGAAAAGCTTCTTGGGGCATGCAGGCCCTGAGGATGATCATGAAAGACTGATAGAACCGATGGGTCAAGAGAATGTGAGAGGGCTTCTAGACAAGATAAAAGAGAACATGCATAGCCCAGAGAGTAAAGTGATCATTGTTTTCATAACCAAGGTTTTAAGTCTGTCAGTCAGGAGCAACTCATAATCATTTTTCCTTCTATAGAAATAATTATTTGTAAAATATCTCAGTTTTGATTTTTTAAATCAATGACATACATAATTAAACATTTTAAGACCAAATGCAATGGACTGAATATTTACTTGTGGCCCTACCCCCTACTGCCAAAATTCATAGTTGATATGTTAACCTCAATGTGATGGTACTAGGAGGTAGGGCCTTTGGGAGGTAATTAGATCTCAAAGGTGGGGCCCTCATAGATGGTATTAGTGCTCTTATAGGAAGATGTCAGAGAGCTAGCACATTCCCTTTCCTTTTGCTATGTGAAAATATGATAAGAAGTCAGCCATCTGCAACCTAAAAGAGAGTCCTCCCCAGAGCCCAATCATGCTGGCATCCCTATCTTGGACTTTCAACCACCAAAAGTGTGAGAAGTCAATGTCTGTTATTTATAAACCATCCAATTTATAGTGCTTTGTAATAGTAGCCTAAATAGACTAAGACACCAGATGAGCTTTGATTTTCTTTGACTACAACACTGCTGGATAATTTCTACTGTTACTGTACAATTACTGAAATTTCTTCATATTAAAGGTTCACTTATTAGTCTAAAATAATTTTCCAAGAAATCAGAGTTAGATATTTTTTTCTTACCTATGTCTGTGCCATAGGAGTATATACACAATTAAGAAATGAATTATAATCACTGATTTCCTTCCCACTCCTCCTTCAATTTTTTTTCTTTTTTTTGAGACAAAGTCTTGCTCTGTCACCAGGCTGGAGTGCTGTGGCACGATCTTGGCTCACTGCAAGCTCTGCTTCCCAGGTTCAAGCAATTCACCTGCCTCAGCCTCCCGAGTAGCTGGGACTACAGGCGCATGCCACCATGCCTGGCTAATTTTTTGTATTTTAGTAGAGACAGGGTTTCACCATGTCGGCCAGGATGGTCTTGATCTCCTGACCTCGTGATCTGCCCACCTTGGCCTCCCAAGGTGCTGGGATTACAGGCGTGAGCCACCACATTCAGCCTTCTCCTTCAATTTTTAAGAGTAACTTGAAGTGGTATTTGTCAAGTCAAACTTTTATTCTAGATATTTTTCTTCAGAAAAATAATTCTTTCAGGGTGCCTTGAGCTGCAAAATGACAGAAAAGTCACTGTAAGTCATTTAGTTAATAATGGGCGAACAATTGCACATAACAAGGTAGGTGGTTCTGAGTCTGTGCAGAGGCACAAAGGCATCAGTATGGACGTGGGAATTCTCCACCTTCCTGCTCATGCATGCGCAGTATGGCAGAGATGTCTTCCTCATGGCTGCAAGATAGTTGCAGCTCCGGGAGTCACATACAAACACAAAAGCATCTAGCCTTGAAGAGGAAGATTTTTCTTCAGCAAGTCTCTTTTTGGGGGGAAGAAAAAGCCCTCCAAAACTGTCTGAATGCAGTCTTTTCCTCCGGCCTCATGGACCAGGCCTAGGTCACATGAACATGTATAAAGCAATCATTGGAAAGTTAAATAGGATTAAAATGATTTGCTAGACTAATCCTGATATATGCTGCAAGGCTACAGTGCATATCACCTTTCATGGGGGGAAATGGGGACGGTGAATGCTGAAATAAAGCTGGAGATGTCCTAGAGAGGAATAAAGAGGTGAAGGCAAGGGAGGGCAAGAATGGGGCAGGGAATGAATGAATCTGAAACACAGGGCCTGTTTAAGGAGGTGTAAGCATGGTAGAGGAAACTCAAGAACAGGGTTCTCCATTATCCCTAGGCCTGAAGGAGCAAGGGAAGAGAGTAGTTACCAAAACACTACAAGAAGAAGTTGGGTTCAGAGGGCCTCCCCTTGAAGCCTTGATAAGACCAGCCTGAGGCAACCTTATAAGGAAAGAGTAAGGAAAGAACAAGGAGAATAAACATCTTGACCTCATCCATCTCCTATTAAGGCTCCCCATTGGCCAATCCCACCTAGAAGCCAGAAAGCAAGTAGTCCAAACAGAAGAGTCCCATAGGGCAGATAAGGGGAAAGAGGGAGAGATGACTTGCAGATGCAATGGAAGATATCTAACACAATCAATACAACCATTGATTAATACCATCCTTCCTGTCATTGCAAATAAAAATCATACTGCATGTGCATTTTCAAGCACAAAATATTGACTTACTTTTAATTAAGTAAAGAGTTTTTCTCTTTGCCTTTATCTTCCTCTTAAAGTATACCCACATTAAGTAATAAGTGTTGTGCTCTGCCTTTATCTTCCTCTTAAAGTATACCCACAGCTTTTATTATTCTCTTATATTAGTAATAGATTTAAAAAAAAGATCAATCAGCAACATGTTAACAGCCATAGAAAATGGTTATGCTTACAAGTATAGGCTAAGAAAAGGGAACCCAGAAAATCTGGTGTACAAGTTAGAGAGACAATTTCAATGGAATGGAGTCATAAAAGATGAAGCAGTTTGAGAGGCTGTTTAAATTGTTCCAGCAAGTTTACGTTTTGAAATAATTTTCAGAGCTTTTTAAAAAGTTGAGTAATTCCAACCTACACAGAACAATGTTATCTTATTTTATCTGCCTGGATTTCTCCCCAGACTTCTTTACAGGATCCTCAGTATTTTTTAGACTAGTTCAGATTTTTTCACTCAAATTCCTGCAGCATCAGGAGAAAGAAAAAGACAGAAACATGAATAGAAAGCAAAGGAAGAACAAGAAAAATGTGAACGTGTTAACCCTCAGAGTTTCAGTCCCTTACTTTAATCTATATCCATCTGACATCCTTCTGCCTTTTGCTGCTCTGATCATGGAAAAATAAACAGATAATTGGCATGTCACCTTCATTTGAGTTCTATCAACTACTGCAGTTGGCTTTCAAGAAACTTCATTTTGTCTTGCTCCTGGCTGAACTACTAAGTGTGTTTCAATGTGCTGTTAATATTAAGGTGCATGTACCATGCTTAATCAATTGACTCTGTATTTTAAAACATGGTGGTTTCAGGTAAAAAAAATACAGAGAATGAATAAAATAGTTATGCAGGCCCCGTTATATGGTACTAATTGATTTTTAGTACATCTTCTAATCCAAAGAAATTTAAATGGGGTAATTTGGGATAGCTGTTAGCAACACTTAATCTTTTCATGCCTGAAATTTATACTCTATGGCTAAAATTAAGAAATCTCTTTGAAATACTTGATATCAAATAGAATGGAAAAGATCAGCTGGACTTTGTTTTAAATAGCTAATTCTCTAATGGTGATTTGAATCTTTTTGCTAATAGAAAGGCTTATTGCACAAATGTAAGATTCATGAGAGCAGACATTTTTATCTGGTATGTTTACTACTGTATTCTCAGCTCTAAGAACAGTGCCTGACCCATCATGGTGTTAAATTAATATATGTTGCATAATGAATATCAATAAGTCAAACAAGAATGATTTTATTCTAATGTCAGTTTGACCTCTCATGTTGCTTTGCTCAATCATCAACAGTGGCTAGTATTCCCTGAGAATGAGTCTTGGAAAATTTAATACACATTATTCTCTGTATTTCCAAATACAGTAAATACGGTAAGTAAAGCCCCAAAGTAAGACTATCAAACAATTTAAATATAAAAATATGGTTAACTTATTCTACACACCAAATGCTAATATCAAAAATAATAACACTGTTATCATTTAATATTTACCCTTTGCCAGCCCAAGCTGAGTGTTTTATTCATATGCCTTTTGAATCCTGACAATGTGTTCAATGCTACCATGTGACAGGTAGTAAGAGTCTCATCCTTTAGATGAAAAAGCTTAGATTTATAAGGGCTATGATTTGGTTAACCCAGGATTCATATCTTCATCTATCTTGTCTCCAAAGTACAATCTCTTAAACACAAAGGTGTAACACTTTGGAGTAACACCTCAAACGAGGAATCCAAGATTTCATTCTTGAATCAGAAAATTTCTCACGACTTGGGCTCAGGTTGGTCTAGCTTTGAATGTCTACTAGGTCACTTTCCTTTGAGTGACAGTACACAAATTATTTAACATCTCTGAGCCTCAGTTTCTTTATCTGCAAGATATGTTTAATTATCCTACCTCATGAGGATTTTATTAGAATTATAAAGATGAGACATTCTTGTGAAGCTTGCCTAGTATATAATTAATGCTTATTTTGGAGATTCTGTGGATCTACCCACAGAAGCACAATGAAGTAGTGTGTTAAATGATATTGTGAAACAAACTTGTAAAAATATGATCTAAGTAATTTCAACACTAAACGCACTTATTGTTACATTTTTTTCCCCTTTTTGTTGGGTAAGGATGAAAACAGGCATTCACTCCCAGCATCCTAGAGTAAACTACATGTCACTTTGGCAATACAGAGAATAATGTCTATTAAATCTTCCAAGACTCATTCTTAGGGAATACAAGCCACTGTTGATGATTGAGCAACGAGAGGTCAAACTGATGTTAGAATAAAATCATTCTTGTTTCATTTATTTATAACTTTATTTTCAGGGTCCAAGGAGAGCACTGAAAAGTAAAGAAGAGAACATTGCTTGCTAATTACTTTTTATTAACTCCTAATTCCTAGCTGTATTTGTTTATTAAACATCTATTTTAAGATCACAGACATTTTCTTTCATTGCTTCATTTTCCTAAATTACAGGTGAGCATGAGGCATCCTCAGGGATCATCTTCCCTGTTGTACTTGTAGTGAAGGGCATTTTTAATGACTGAAGCCTTTCCCTTTTTTTCTGAGAATTATTACATACCAAAGTAGATTAGCTTAAAATGAATATAATGTATAAGCCAGTGTTTGTTTGAGTTCCTCATCTCCTTGAAGGCTTCCACCTGAAAGAGGGCAAGTCACAATGGGCAGGAAAATAATACAGGAGAAAGATTGAGAGAAAGAACAAAAGGAATTAAGACTGAATTATAGTATAATCCCTTACTTTGTTTATTTTAGAAATTATTAGCTTGCAGACAGCTGTCAAAAAAAAAATGAAGTCTTCATAGCATGGGTAGAAATTGAAACACTAATGGGCAGAGTAAGGCATAATATTGTAGAACTGCCAGGTGACAATTTTAAAATAGTATGTGGAATTGAACCAAACAAGTGTAAAACTAAAGTTCAGGTGAGACAAAGAAGGGTGTTCTGGATTTGATTGAGAAGACAGGAGGGTAGTTCTGAAAACAATTTCAGAGAGCAAGTTGGACTAATGCAATTGTTTTCAACTTTGGCTGGCCATGATAACCACTTGGGAAGCTTTTGAATATCCTGTTGCCTAGGGTGCCCTCCCAGGCCATCAAAGTAAGAATCTCTGAGAATGGGATTTGGGCATCCATATTTCCTCAGGCTCTCAGTGATTCAAATGAGCAGCCAAGGATGAGGACCATTAGAGTAAGGAGGTAGATTTAGTATATAATTCTTCCCCAGCATTTTGAATTACACAGAAATCTTAGTAAGCAAAGTCATTGTTTTTCAAAGGGACAGTATTAAACCAAGCACACTTTCTCTATGAATTTGCTGACTGAATTTCCTGACAACTGTCCATTGTCAGAACAGGTGACAATGCTATGGGTAAGAATTGAATTGCAGCTCCGACTGAGTTTTCTGAATGGCAGACTTATAAATCAGGAGCTGGCAGACCTCTGTGCTCCTGTACAGCTGTTGAAAATCGAGAGGACCTCTGGAGCCTGTTCTTCTTCCAGCAGCCCAAGGAAACACTTGCCACTGGAACCAGCTGTCCCAAAGCATGAATGGATTAACCTCTGCCAGGGATCACAAGCAGTTGCTGAAATCAGCTGCTTGGTACAAGGTGAAGGAGAGGGTAGAGGAATACTTCTGTAGCCATTGTCAGCTCCTTGGGAAACCCCATGATGTGGGTGGCATGGAACACAAAAGGGTGAAAGCTTGTGGAACAATTGCTAACAAATATCTGCAAATGGAATTGCTTATTAAGGAACACAAACTTTTTGACAAGAAGCTACTAATGACTTTCCATTTACTTGGCAGAGTAAATAACCAGCATTTTAAAAAATTATGTCTTAAAATGCTAAAATATGTTTCAAATGTACAGGACTAGATTGTTGTTTTCTCATCCTTTCTTCCTTTTTTAAAAAAATCTAGTCGTTAACAATTTTTCTTAGTATTTGTCAGGTTTGATAAACATGAGCTAAGACTTTTTTTAAGCCACTTTAAATGAATGAACTCTTCTTTCATTCCAAACTGCAGTAGTTTACATATTTTAAAAACACATTTTTAGTGAGTTGGAAAGTACATTTAAAGGTGTTATCAAATTCTAGAGCTTAGGACATATATTTCAATTTATCTGGCACTTAGTGAATGTTGCCGATTAGCTTCAAAATCCAGAAGTCATCAAGGTCCTATGCCTATTTTAACACTTAATTTTTATCTGTTACCCCCAAGGTAATATTCTTACTTTGCTCCATGCTTTTTTAGATTTCTATGCCTCAAATGTCTTGTGGCGTGATTTAGCTTATTATCATTTTACTTCAATATATGGTAGATTAACGAACACAGCTGTAGTACAAAGTATAAACAAATGATAGTTTGAAGTAATTCTGTAAAAATTTCATGCAGTTTTGTGGTTTAGGGGCCATAGATTTAAAATCACAACAATTAAGTTTTTCTACCTGAAAGTCTCAGATGTATTGGTAAGGTTGCAAATATAGTATTTTTTAATCCATCACCAAAGTCTTTTTGAAATCAATTTTTTCCTCAGGGTGAAATTTATTTCTGATACAATTTTTATAAGGTTGCTCAAGAGGGATCATATACATACAAATATACCTTTGGAGTCTAGAAAGATGGATTTAAGAAGAAGCTGGAGAACTGGGGAAAGTTCAAGGCAGTGCTGTGTAGATAGGCAAAAGGTGGAAATTGAAACACACACGGAACAAGGGAGAAAATAGGAATAAATTAGTAAAGACAATTTCTATTACAAATTACATGAAAATAAATATTAACACTTAGAAGTAGCCACTTTCAGCTGAATCTATTTTTGAAAGACATCATTAGAAATCTGTTTTTCTTCATTTTTTATTTCTGTTTTCCTCTTTAGTCCTTCATTTCTGGGCAGGATCTCATAAGTGATGATAAAGGTCATGGGAAGATCCATGCTTACAAAGTACTAGCTTAGCAATCACAGAGGAAAGGACCTCTTTTATATATATCTAGTCTAGGGGTTGAATTTCACTGGATAAAATTATATCAATTGCCCTTCTCTGAGCTGAACTGTGCAGGAAATCTACAATATACCACATGCCCACTCCTAAATCTGAAGGAGGATTGTCGTTACTACCTGAGTTACATGGACTGAAGGTGGAGGAAGGATTGTAACTCAAAAGAAAATCTATGAGGTAGTGACAGGAACACACACATGCATGCTGTGTGTGAGCCTTATATCATTCAGCTTCCTAGGTGGTATCCTCAAGATAGAATAATCCAAAGAATGTCTGATGAAAGACTATTCAATTAATAAAAGTTTGGCTAGGGAATGGAAAGAACACAAATAGTAGGAACTAAAGGAGACAACAGTTATCAGAATCTGAAAGAATAGAGTCTTTTAGAAATGGCCACCTTGAGAGGAACAATGGCCTTTTGTCATGGAACAGAGCCAGTCCAAGGCAACTGGCAAGGAGGATGCCAGGGAAACAATACTCCAACCTCATCCTCCTCATTCCCTCTGATTTCTGCCGGGGTCCCCATTGACGAAACCCAACAGCAAGCCAGATGACAACAGAACTCGCAGAACATGGTAAAATAATGGAGAAAGTGAATCTGCTGGGGCAAATAGAAGATATCTAGCACATAATCACTGCAAAAGATAGATTCCAATAGTGTTCAGTTGTAAATGTGTGACAAAACCAATTCAATTACAGTACATGTCATAGGAATAAAGATATCTGCATGACTTAATGGAAATCTATCCTCAACTCCACATAACCTCTAGTCCCAACATTTATTTATCTATCTCTATACTTTTCTTCATAGCCAAGTTTCTTGAAAGAATAGTCAAGATACCCTTCTCCTACTTTCTCATAGACTATTTACTCCACAATTGTACGTTGGCTTTTGCTCTCAATACTTTATAGCAGTGGTTTTCCAAATGTGGTCCCAGACCAGCAGCATCAACATTACCTGGTAATATGGTTTGGCTCTGTATCCCCACCCAAATCTCATCCCAATTTGTAATCCCCATAATCCCCACCTGTCAAAGGAGGGACCAAGCAGGAGGTGATTGGATAATGGGGGTGTTTTCTCCCATGTTGTTCTTGTGATAGTGAGTGAGTTGTCACGAGATCTGATGGTTTTATAAGGCACTTTTCCCTGCTCTTTCTCATGCTTTCACCTGCCTCCATCTCTCACCTGCCTCTTCTCCTTCTGCTATGATTGTAAGTTTCCTGAGGCCTCCCCAGCCATGCAGAACTGTAAGTCAATTAAACCACTTTTCTTTATAAATTACCCAGTCTCAGGAATATCTTTATAGCAGTGTGAAAACAAACTAATACACCCGGGAATGTTAGAAATGCAAGTTCAACTGTTCCTTTCAAAGAACTGGTGGACCAAAAACTCTGAGAAGCTGAAGCCCAGAAATTTGTGTTTTAGCAAGCCCTCCAGGCAATTCTGAAGCACAATAACATTTGAGAATCATTGAATTGCAGAATTTCAGAAACTTATATTTAAAAGATTACCAATAAGCTCTACCACACTAGACTCTCTGAGCGGTTTTCTGTTCTCATCTTTCTTGACCTTTCCTTTGACTTTTGTGTGTGGTATTTAACATTGTCATCTCTTCTGCAGGGGGAATCATCCTGTCCTTTTATATGCCTTCTCACATCAGAAAATAGTAACAGTCATACTTTTGGAAATATTGGGACAAAAACCACTGCCAATGTCTTCACTCAACATATCCCAAATCTTTCTAATACTAGTAAGCATTTTGTTGATAATAAGCAGAGCTAATGAAATAAAGGTCACTGTTCTTGTGTGAAATGCCCTTTCTTATTTTATTATTTTTCTAGTTGCCTGCTTTCAAACTTTATTGAATGCTTTTTCACCAGGGCAGTGTGAGAAAGTGAAACCTATAATTTTTCAGCCATTGTGCCTGCTAGTAGGAAGGGTAATATAATTCGAGGAGAAAATAAGAAGGGGCCCATTGTGGCCTCAAATATAGGCCAAGTTTTTCCAATCCACTTTTTCAACAAATGATGCTGACATTTTGATCTTTGTCTGACTCCTATTTTTTCAATTCAGAATCCCTGAAACTAAGGGAGAAGTACAGTTGTCATCCTAAATTCTCAGCACAAGATGCATCAGCTGGCAAACTATGAAAATAGATCCAGGACTGAGTTTTATATCAAAATATGGCATGGGTCTATTAAACTTTCTAATGTAGCTGAAATGAAGAGCTTTAACAAGTGATCGCTTCTCGGTTCTTTGAAATTTGAAGTGAGCAGAAGCTTATATTTTTCCTGGAAGTCTACGTGAGTGTGGATTCATGTTAACAGGCTTAGGTTATGTAGCTAAACACAAAAATACAGTGAGCAAGTGAAGCTTTAAGCAAAAATTTGAGTGGTGTGCTTGAGCTGAGAACCACAGTAAGGTTTAATCAGAAAAAAGCATTCAACTTAGCAGTCATGTTGGGCATTTCAAAGCCTTCAAATGGAGTAAGTGGTAATCTGATCGTAAGTGCAAACATAATGTTTTTTTCCTGAGTTTTGAGGAACTTAAACTGGAGAGGCACTGTTATATATTCTAGGATTTGGTCATACATAGAATGAATAAGATCATTGCTAGAACCAGGAAAGACTCTTACCAGGTAGAGCAGAATTTTCATGGATGCACTGTTGGGAGGCATCTCAGCCTGGAATATGAAGTACTGGGCTAGAGTAAACATCTCCTGATCTGTAGAAGTTGAGACTTTTCATGACCTGGATGTTGGTAGAAGAAATCTGACAGAGCTTTCCTTGTGCCCACCTTCATTGTGTTTCTTTAGTGCTGCTAAATGAACCATAATGGAAACAAGTCGAGTCCTGCTTAGAGGAAAACAAATGGTAGAGACAATGCCATTAGAATCATAAAGATTAACCAAGAAAAAGGGAATTAAAAATGTAAAATATGAAAGTTTATTCTGAAGAAGCACATAGCACAAGTTACTGTTACTGCTTTTCATTGGACTTCTGTTTTTGCAGCTAAAAAAACCTTGGACTTACAGAGTGGAAATTATTGATAGCCAACTGACCACTATCATAGAGAAGCTAAAACTAAAAATATCTCTATCTTCTTATTTCTATCTAGCCGCCATATGCTACTAAATGCATGATCCTTGGCTGACATCTGTGGTGAGGGCCTGAATAGTATTATGTTCTAAACTATGGTTATATTATTTTGCTAGTACTGCTGCTGTGGCACCTATAGACTTTTTGCTTCTCAATCATATGACTGACCAAGAAGTATTGTGATGATCCAGTGTGTCCTATCAATTCTTGAGCCCCTTTAAAGGAATCCAGTGTAAGACGTTGCAGGTTACAGCTGCTGAAGGAACTCCCATTGACTGAAAACTCCAACCCAATTGAAAATCAGCATAATAAGACATAATAGAGAGATAAATTTTAAGTTTTCTTTAGGAATTTAATTTAGAAGCAAATTTATTCTGGGTATTAATTTTTCCTTAGCAATTTGATAATTAGAGGGTGTTCTGAAATTGCATATTTGGGTCATGTTTTCACTGCTGGCATTGTGCTATCTGGAACATTTTTATACTATAATTTGACTGAATATATAATTCCTTCTAAATTTTGAATAAATACAATTTGAGATATGGAATAGAATAGAAAAAACTTAAAATTCAGAATAGTAGATAGATTTTTTAATATAGTCTTCTTTTCACCCATTTCAGATCATTCTGGGAACAAAATATGAATTTCCCACCATGGTTCAAAGAAGATAATGGTGAGTGGTGGATGGTGACAGGGAGTGAATTCACAATGATGAGAACAGGACTGACCTTGCAAATTGTAGCTTTTCTTTCCTGTTTATCATAGGTTTAAGTACCAAGCCAAGGTGTCATGAGATGAAAAGCTGGGCAGAGTAAGGGAATTATTTTCTGACACTCCACACGTGCTACCTTCAACCCCTAAGGTGGGAACTTCTGCCCTCTCCAACTGCTTCACTCACTGCCCCAAAAGAAGAAAGATAGATATTGGTGACAGCCTGCCCTCTCTTGGTGAGAGTTAATGTGATAAAAATTTTTATGAAATTTCTCCTTTAAAAACTCCATATTCTTGTGGCTACTCCATGCTCTTCCAATATTAATTCCATTCCTTTTTAGTATCTGTCACCAGCTCCACTCCTATCATATATCACCTCAGTGGGTTGTTCTCCAGGGCCCCATCTTTGGTCCTTCAAGCGTTTTTCTAAAATGCAAATGGACACATAGCACTCTCAGCTTAAAATATTTCAATGGATTCCTTTAGCTTGCAGAGTAAACTCTGAATTCTTTAGCTAAGTCTTGATGGCTTTTTCTAAATACATAGGGAGAGACAGGATCAAATTTATAGATCTGAAATATTACTTTGTTAGCAATGTGGGTAAACTAATAGGTACTCAGTAAATATTTGTTGGATGAATGAAGGAAAGAAGGAATAAGGATATGAGACCTGGCTGAAGAATTTGTTGGAAAGAGGGAAGAGATACCTAAAAGATAATAAGAAGGTAAAATCTGCAGCAAAGCTGACTAACTAAATAGAGGTGGGAGATTAGAGGAGGAAGATGATATCCAGATTTTTGTTTAGTTTGTGGTATTATTTTTCAAGAGAAAGAATGATAAGAATTAACAATTTTAAGGAAGAATTCATGAGTCCAGTTTTAGAAATACTAGTTTTGAGTTTTCAGCCATAGCACAATATGAATTATTTGCTCCATCAATTTGAAAGCATTTACCTGAAAACATAATGGTATTTTATGCTTTCTCTGTATCTGTCACACTTGTTCTGACTGCCTTGAGTGCACTTCCAGACTTCTGCTCCTGACACTTTTTCATTCTTTGAAGCTTACTTTAAGCATTCTCTTTTTCAGAGAGGAGCCATACTCCTTCTATCAATCCGTGGTCAAATTAGACCCGTTCATTTATGTGTCCTTCAATCCACATTTATTCTACTCAATATATATTTATTAAGTACCTACAATGTGATACACACTGTCCTTGCTCTGTTCCCCCACTTCTAAAATAATATTTAATGCATTACACTATAATAATTGACTTATAATATTTCTCCTCCATATACCATAAGCTCTTTGAGTATAGGTACATGGTCTTATTTGATTTAATTTTCCTAGAAACTAGCCCATTATTAGGCACACAAAAATTGATGGAGGTTGCTTAGAAAATGATTGTGGGCTAGTCATTGCAGCTCACACCTATAATCCCAGCACTTTGGGAGGCCAAGGAGGGCAGATCTCTTGAGCCCAGGAGTTCATGACCAGCCTGAACATCATACTGGGACCCTGTCTCAACAAGAGGAAAAGAGAAAGGAAGAAAAGAAGGGAGGGAGGGAGGGAGGGAGAGAAGAAGGAAGGAAGGAAGGAAGGAAGGAGTATTAGAATTCTCTACAGGGACAGAACTAATGGAATATATATATTATACAAGGAGTTTATTAAGCATTAACTCACATGATCACAAGGTACCACAATAGGCTCTCTGCAGGCTAAGGAGCAAGGAGGCCAGTCCAAGTTCCAAAACTCAAGAACTTAGTATCAATGTTCAAGGGCAGGAACCATCCAGCACAGGAGAAAGATGTAGGTTGAGAGGCTAGGCCAGTCTCTCTTTTCACATTTTTCTGCCTGCTTTATATTCGCTGGCAGCTGATTTTGTTACAGCTGGGTCTTTATTCTTAGAGCTCCCAAGATGGTGGCAGGCTGCTCCCAAGATGGTGGCAGCCACTCCTAAGATGGCAGCAAGCCTTTTGTTCTCTGACCTGGGATTCTTGGCCTCACAGATTCCAAGGAATGGAACCTTGGGCCATGCGGTGAGTGTTATAGCTCCATTAGAAGCCATGGGTCATGGAAAAGAACTGTGGAACCCAGTGACTAGTGTTCAGCTCAATTAGGATGAACCCGGGTACTTAGCTGCACAGGAACAATAGTGAGCCTCTAGCCTGGACAGGAGCTGCAATGGGTGCCTCACTACATCAGAAGCTCAACGGACACCCTGACAGATCCGGAGGGGTGGAAGTCAATGGTGGGTCTGCAACAGCGGTGAACAGCAGTGGTGGATGGTGAGCGAAAGCTCAGCTCAAGCTGGAACAAACACGGCCCAGAAGAGTGTGCAGTTGCAAGATTTTATAGAGTGAAAACAGCTCCCATACAAGGGGAGGGGACACAAAGGCGGCTTCCCACCCCCGGCTCAAATGCCTGGGGTTTATCTCCAATCATTGTCCCTCCCCCTGTGCTCTCAGGCAATAGATGATTTGATTATTTCTTTACCTCCTATTTTTAGCCTAATGGGTATTTTAGTGAGTTCTCTTTACTACCTGATTGGTCAGGTGTGAGCTGAGTTACAAGCCCCATGTTTAAAGGTGGGTGCAGTCACCTTCCCCAGCTAGGCTTAGGAGTTCTTAGTCAGCCTAGGAAATCCAGCTAGTCCTGTCTCTCAGTCCCCACTCTCAACAGAAAAACCCAAGTGCTGTTGGGGAGGTTGGCCGACAACCACTCTAACAGCTTCCTGCTGAATTTGGGGCATAGTAGGGGTTGTGCAGTTGAGATTTCCTCGGGATGGGTGCCTTTGATGTCATCAACATTGGAGCATGGGCTAGCAGGCTGGTCCAGGGGTCCATGGTAGATCTTAGTCATGGACTGCATCTGGGCTCCATTTGAAGAACCATCTGTAGTTTTACAGCTTTGATTCCGGAAGAGACAAACTTAACAAGGAGGTTAAATATACAGGGATTGAAATGTATGGCCTGAAGTGCAAAGGGAGGCACATCCAACAGTTAGTAGGGTTTTGGGATAAGGGCAAGCCAGTATAGGCTGGATGCATTCCTCAATGGGGGTCCTGGTGTCTTTGGATAATTTTAGCCCTAAGTATTTAAACTGCTGTAAGCAGAGCTGAGCCTTTGGTTTGAAAACCTTGTAGTCACAGGTGGTGAGGAAGTTTAAGAGCACTTGGGTGGTTTGATGGCACAAGGTTTCTGAACGGGCAGCTAAAAGTAAATCATCCACATACTGAAGGACAAGAGTGTCCAAGTATGAGAACTGGCTCAAGTCTTGGGCTAATGCCTGGCCAAACAGATGGGGGCTATCTGTGAACCTAGGTGAGTTAAGACGTTGGGTTCAGAGGATCTCAAAGGCAAACAAGAATTGAGAGTCAGGATGTACAGGGATACAGAAAAATGCATCCATCCTTTAAGGTCCAGGACTGTAAACCACTCTGCTTCCTCTCGTATTTGGGAAAGCAGAGTATAAGGGTTAGGTACAGCTGGGTACAGAGGGACAACAGCTTCATTGATAATCCTGAGATCTTGCACTAACCTCCACTCTCTGTTTGGTTTCTGTACTCCTAAAAGTGGAGTATTGCAGGGACTATTGCATGGTTTTACTAGGCCTTGGGCTTTTAGGTCCTTAATCTTTTGGAGTCCTTGTTGGGCCTTGGGTCTAAGGGGGTACTGCCTTTGGTAGGGAAATGAGGCAGAATCCTTTAGTTTAACTTCAATGGGACAGGCATTCTTCACTCATCCATTATTGGGGAAACCAGCCCCACACTACCCAGTGGGTAACCCTGAGTCTGGCAGAGACAAAGGAGTTAGAAAGAGACAGAATAAGTGTTTAAAAGGCAAGTCCAGGGGACCGGAGCTTTGGAGCCTTGCTCATGGCCCAGAACTCTTGGGCTGTGCCCAATTTATTGGTTCACAAGCTCTTTGTTCTTAGGGCAGATGGGAGGGGGAGGAAGGGATGAGAAAAAGGATTAATCAGTGAAGGAGAACTCATCAGTCATTTTATAAGATGTATAGCAGCAGGGTTTCTGTGAATTTCCTTGAGCAAAGGCGTGTGTCTAAGCTACTTTAGATCTTTAACTTATTGGGACTGAAATGGGTGGGAGCGGGTTTCAGGAGGAGCCAAGATGTTTGATTATAGTCCACTGCTTCGAGGGAGTGTTATCGCCTTGAGCAACCTGTGGAATGCCACTGAGCAGTTATGCTCTCAGGGCATAAAGACATGAAGGCAATAAGGAGACTTTTCTCCTCAGAGGCCACCTATGGCTTCCCATGGGTGTCTCACACAGGGGAGACCAACTCAACTGGCACCACAGAAACTCTCTTTCCCACAGTCCATATTGTCCTTCTGTTGCCCAGACTTCAGGATTAATTCCTTCCTCAAGTAGGGGACAACATACATGTGTTCTTTCTTCTATGTTCAGGTATATAATGTCCCCTGCTTTTGCTAGGATGTCTCTCCCTAACAAAGGAGTGGGGCTTTCAGGCATAATTAGAAAGGCATGTGAAAAGAGTAAAGTTCCCCAGTCACAACTTAGTGGCTGGGAGAAGTATCTAGTGACTCCCTGTCCTAGGACCACTCAGATAGTGACAGATCTGGAAGACAGTTGTCTGGGCCAGTAGAGTAAGACTGAGAAGGGCACACCAGTGTCCAGGAGACAGTTAACTTCCTGGCCCTCAATGATCAAGCATACCCAGGGCTCTGTAAGGATGACAACATGGGCTGGCGCTTGCTCTGGGCACCCTCAGTCCTGCTGCTGGATCATCTGGTTAGTGGTTTCTGACTCAGAGGACCTTCATTGCCTGGGGGAGGGAGGCTTCCAGTGATTCCCTTGACATAAGGGGCATGGATGAGAGAGCAGCTTATTTCTATTCAGACAATCTTTTTTAAAGTGTCCTTGTAGACCACACTGGAAGCAAACCCTATTAGGCATTTGATTTGCCCAGCCATTCCCTTTTCCAGAGCCTCCAAATTCTGCTTGCCTGAGGGCCATGACTAAAGCGGTGGCCTTTTTTTTTTTTTATCCCGTTTGTCCAATTCTGCCTGCTCCTCCTGATCTCTATTATACAAAACTGACGTTGCCAAGTTCAACAAGGTTTCTAAGTTTTGCTTCGGGCCTAAGGTGGACTTTTGAAGTTTTTTTTTAATGTCTGCAACTGACTGAGTGATAAACTTACCCTTTAAGATTAGTTGGCCTTCAATAGAGTCAGGTCATAGAGAGGTATGCTTCCTCAATGCCTTCCTTAGTCTCTCCAGAAAGGCAGTAGGATTTTTTCCTTTCCCTGTATTATAGTGGACATCATTGAATAATTTATAGGCTTCATCCTAGTTTTCCTCAGTCCTTCTAGCACACAAGTTAGCAAATGTCTGTGGCACCAATCTCCATGTTCTGATTCTGCATCCCAGTGAGGGTCTACACTGGGGACTGCCTGCTGGCCTGTGGTGAATTGTTCTCTTTCCTATGTTGTCATCCTATCATTGACCTGACTGAGATACCAGAGATCACCAAACTCTCAGGCTGCAGTTACAGTGGCACTTCTCTCATTTGGGGTTAGTGTCTGATCTAGCAGTAATATTATATCTCTCCATGTCAAAGGATTGTCCTAACCCTTGTAAAACATCAATATAGCCATCAGGGTTACCTGAGAATTTACCTAGGTCTACTTTAATTTGCTTCATGTCTGAGAGGGAAAAAGGTACATACACACTGACTGGGCCAGATTCTCCAGAATAAATCTTAGGGGTGTTTTTGCATTGGGAGGAACATTTCCCATCTGAAAAAAGAACATAGGGATGCCAGCATCCCTAGTCATTTTCTGATGAGCATTAGTCCTAGAGCGTCCTCTATGGTCCTAATGCTTATTCCTTTCCAGGGTGCGTAACCACCCATGGACCTCTGCTTATCAGATTAGTTACGCTAATCAATGTAGCAGTCCTGCACCTGTTTTCCTGCCTTTCTTGACCACAAAGAAAGGGGTCAGGCTGCTGGATTATAGTGGTCCTTTACCAGCATGCCCAACATTGCCCTTGCACTCAGGGGTGAGTCCTAGAGCTGGGCTGGATTCCTGAGTATTTCACAACAACCCAGCTGCCCCATCAAGATGCATTCCCATAAACAACAGTTCTTATGCAAATTCATTTCAGAGATGGTGTAGGTAAGATTCTGAGTCAGGATTGAGATAGAGTTTTTTGATTCTGTAAGTACTTTAAGGTTTGGCTGAGTGCAAACAGCTCACACATTTGAGCGACCAATTATTAGGCAATTTTCCTAACTCTGCTTCTATAATAGTCTCACTATCAATTACTGAATACCCATTGTGGTTTTTTCCCTCAATCACCTGGGAGGAACCATCTATCATCCTGTCCTGAAGGGAGTTCTTCCTAGGTCTGGTAGGACCTTTGTATGGTAATTAAGATTTAAGTCCTCTGTTAGGAAATCTGCTGGGTTAAGGAAATTTTCAGCGGTTAATGTTAAATCATCTTTTTCTTTTATTATACTTTAAGTTCTAGGGTACATGTGCACAATGTGCAGGTTTGTTACATATGTATACATGTGCCATGTTGGTGTGCTGAACTCATTAACTCATCATTTACATTACATATAAATACTAATGCTATCCCTGCCCCCCTGCACCCCATGACAGGCCCTGGTGTGTGATGTTCCCCACCCTGTGTCCAAGTGTTCTCATTGTTCAGTTCCCACCTATGAGTGAGAACATGTGGTGTTTGGTTTCCTGTCCTTGCTATAGTTTGTAGGGACGTGGATGAAGCTGGAAACCATCATTCTCAGCAAAGGACATGAACTCATCCTTTTTATGGCTGCATAGTATTCCATGGTGTATATGTGCCACATTTTCTTTATCCAGTCTATCATTGATGGGCATTTGTGTTGGTTCCAAGTCTTTGCTATTGTGAATAGTGCCGCAATAAACATACATGTGCATGTGTCTTTATAGCAGCATGATTTATAATCCTTTGGGTATACATCCAGTAATGGGATGGCTGGATCAAATGGTATTTCTAGTTCTAGATCCTTGAGGAATCACCACACTGTCTTCCACCATGGTTGAACTAGTTTACACTCCCACCAACAGTGTAAAAGTGTTCCTATTTCTCCACATCCTCTCCAGCACCTGTTGTTTCCTGACTTTTTTGATGATTGCCATTCTAACTAGTGTGAGATGGTATCTCACTGTGGTTTTGATTTGCATTTCTCTGATGGCCAGTGATGATGAGCATTTTTTCATGTGTCTGTTGACTGCATAAATGTCTTCTTTTGAGAAGTGCCTATTCATATTTTGCCCACTTTTTGATGGGGTCATTTGATTTTTTCTTGTAAATTTATTTAAGTTATTTGTAGATTCTGGATATTAGCCCTTTGTCAGATGAGTAGATTGCAAAAATTTCCTCCCATTGTGTAGGTTGCCTGTTCACTCTGATGGTAGTTTCTTTTGCTGTGCAGATGCTCTTTAGGTAATCAGATCCCATTTGTCAGTTTTGACTTTTGTTGCCATTGCCTTTGGTGTTTTAGTCATGAAGTCCTTGCCCATGCCTATGTCCTGAAGGGTATTGCCTAGGTTTTCTTCTAGGGTTTTTATGGTTTTGGGTCTAAAATTTAAGTCTTTAATCCATCTTGAATTAATTTTTGTATAAGATGTAAGGAAGGGAACCAGTTTCAGCTTTCTACATAAGGCTAGCCAGTTTTCCCCGCACCATTTATTAAACAGGATATCCTTTCCCCATTTCTTGTTTTTGTCAGGTTTGTCAAAGCTCAGATGGTTGTAGATGTGTGGTATTATTTCTGAGGCCTCTGTTCTGTTCCATTGATCTATGTCTCTGTTTTGGTACCAGTACCATGCTGTTTTGGTTACTGTAGCCTTGTAGTAGAGTTTGAAGTCAGGTAGTGTGATGACTCCAGCTTTGTTCTTTTGGCTTAGGATTGTCTTGGCAATGCAGGCTCTTTTTTGGTTCCATATGAAGTTTAAAGTAGTTTTTTCCAATTCTGTGAAGAAAGTCATTGGTAGCTTGATGGGGAAATCATTTTTTCTAACAGAATAGCCCTATACTTTAAGATTTTTGAGTTAGTAAACTAGCTTTTTGCTTTTTTGACTTAGGATAGCTCTGAACTGGTGAGGTGTGCTCACAATGAGGTTTCCTCTAAAGGTTATTTTTCTACTTTCTTCTGTTAGCTAAGCAGCTGCCACTACCGACTGAATGCATTTGGGCCATCTGTGGGTTACTGGGTTAAGGATTTTTGATAGGAAGCCTACGGGTTGTCAGTGGTCCCAGTGTTTTCAGGCTACGTCCTTGTTTACACTGACAACAAGGTAGTATTGGAATGTTATAGGGTCATGGAGAAGACCTTCAATTAACAATTGTAGGTTTTAAATTTACCCTGGCCAATGCTGGGATTTTGGGACTACAGCTTTCTGCCTCTAGTTAGCCCTTGGCTTCCCCAGGAAAATTGTGAAAGTGGAAGCTGGTTCCAGGCAGACCAACCCTCCCAACCCAGAAGTGTTGGGGGTTGTTAGAAAGTCTTTTCCCAGACAGCCTCACACCTGAGTCTTAAGTCTGGTGGCCATGCTAATTGTTTTTAACTGGCTGACAGGTACCTGGTATTTCCTCCAATTCTAAGGAAGTATAGCACAGAATAGCAAGCAAAAGTGGTCCAATATTACTCACTGATTTGGAGAATCCCCATACAGGCCACCAAATGTTATGGGTGGGTCTTTGTTCTTAGAGCTCCCAAGATGGTGGCGGGCTGCTCCCAAGATGGTGGCAGCTGCTCCTAAGACTGTAGCAAGCCTGGGGTTCTTGGCCTCACAGATTCCAAGGAATGGAACCTTGGGCCATGTGGTGAATGTTATAGCTCTATTAGAAGCCATGGATCGTGGAAGAGAACCGTGGAACCCAGCAACTAGTATTCAGCTCGATTAGGACAAACCCAGGTACTTAGCCATGCAGGAACAATGGCGAGCCTCTAGCCCAGACGGGAGTGACAATGTGTGCCTTGCTGGATGAGAAGCACAGTGGACACCCTGACAGATCCTGAGGGTGGAAGTCAATGGCAGGTCTGCAACAGTGGAGAATGGCAGTGGTAGATGGTGTGCGAAAGCTCAGCTCGAGCCTGGACAAACACGGCCCAGAAGAGTGTGCAGCTGCAAGATCTAATAGAATGAAAACAGAGCTCCCATAAAAGGGGAGAGGACCCAAAGGGGGCTTCCCACTCCCGGCTCGAATGCCTGGGGTTTATAACCCAATCATTGTCCTTCCCCCTCTGCTCTCAGGCAATAGATGATTTGATTATTTCTTTACCTCCTGTTTTTAGCCTAACTGGTATTTTAGTGTGCTCTCTTTACTACCTGATTGATTGGGTGTGAGCTGAGTTACAAGCTCCGTGTTTAAAGGTGGGTGCAGTCACCTTCCCCAGCTAGGCTTAGGAACTCTTAGTTGGCCTAGGAAATCCAGCTAGTCCTGTCTTTCAATTTGATTGTGCCCACCCAGATTAAGAGTGGGTCTGCCTTTCCCAGCCCACTGACTCAAATGTTAATCCACTTTGGTAACACTCTCACAGACACACCCAAGATCAATACTTTGTATCCTTCAATCCAGTCAAGTTGATACTCAGTATTAACCATTGAAAGAAAGAAAAAAGAAGAAAGAGAGAGAAAAAGAAAGAAAGAAAGAAAGAAAGAGAAAGAAAGAAAGAAAGAAAGAAAGAAAGAAAGAAAGAAAGAAAGAAAGAAAGAAAAGAAAGAAAAGAAAGAAAAAGTGACTGTAAAGAAATGAATGCAAGAAACCTATTGATAGGTATAGATGTCAAACTCTGAACAGTGGTCCCTTTAAGAATCTGATCCTTGTAGATTCTGCTCTTGAGAAAGATAAGAAATCAAATGTAACACAATGCCAAAGGTCAGAAGCCAAACTGTGCATCAGGCTTAAGGAAGCAGGCATTAGTGGGGCTGATAAGCTAACAAGCCTTACAAGAAACAGAGGAGAAATCCTCCTAATAAGCACCTTTCAAGTCAACTTCACAGTGTTAAGCAATTGCCTGGAGCACATTTTATGTACCATTAAGAATGAATTTCTTTGGGACGGGGTTGAATTCATAAAGGAGTAGAACTCAATGAAATACTGCTGGCATTATCATTAGTAGGTCTTTATGGAGTTGTGAATAAATCTTCCATTATCTTAAAGTGTATTACAACTTTCTTATAACTGTAATTCTATAACCTTCTTTGGCTACTAAATACTACCCTGTCTTGAAAATTCTTACAGCATTACTCTTTCAAAATCAAGTTACAATTCATCCCATATTTTCCAGAAATAACAAAACAAGTTACATAAAAGTTGTCTTTTGTTTTCACACTTAATAAGTTGTCTAAGTTTGTCCAACAAGATCAAGATTCCTTTGTTATCAATGATTTTTAAACTTGTCTAAACTAACTTTAAATGTTCTCTTTTGTTTAAATAAGAGATGTATGCTCATTCATTAGCATTTCTTTATAATAAGTATTCTTAAAGCCTGATTTGTTTGCTTGAACATATAGCTATTAAAGAGGATATTTAAAATATTATATATGTTTGCAGGCAAAATGGCAAACACATAGTATTATAAAATAGTAAAATTTAGCTTCTAAGAATAAGTTTAAATTGGATGCGTAAGTCATTAAAACATAAAATATGCTAAAAGGCCATAGGACTTTATCATTATTAGGTCTTCATTGAGTTTGGAATGAATCTTCCATTATCTTAAAGTATATCACAACTTTATTATAACTGTAATTTCATAAACTTCTTTGGCTACTAGATATTACCCTGTCTTATAAATGGCCTCTGTATCAGAGGGATTTGAAGAGATACAGATAAATAAGAAAAGCTTATAGAATATGATTGGTTATAAGGGGAGAAGAAAGATTTCTAGTTTGGTTGACTATACAAATAGAAAAACCACTGATAAACAGGAAAATAAAAATGAGAAAGAAACAAATTTATCAAAAAGCAAATGAGTTTGGCCTCAAAGATATTGAATATAGTGTTGCAGTGGAATATCAAAAATGACAGTGCACAATTATCCAGAACTTATAGATGTGACAGTAGAATTTAAGGAGATAATGAATGAAGTAAAAATCATACATGAGAGTCTTTTACATAGGATGAGAATGTATGACACAGTTAAGAACTTATGGAGTAGAGATTTAGAGCAAAAAGGCAGAAATCATTGGAGCAAATGAAGGAGAAGCAATCAGAAACAGAAGAAATGTGGCCAAGACGGCATTGAGACAGTGCAGAGTTCACTCAGCTAGGTGCAGAGTAAAAGGCCATCAAACATGTGGATGATGGTGGAGGTTCTCAGCTCAGTCTGAGGCATGGTTGTTACAGAACACAACACATTCCTCTCTGGAGTCAAAAACATAATAGAGGTGACCCCTCAGACTTTTTATTCTGTTTTTTATGTGCCGCCTCTACTTGTGATGAACAGTAAAAAAAATCCACTCCCCAAAACACTCCACCACAAATAACCACATTCAAAATCATGAGCTTTTATCATTGCCAAAGTTACCCTTCAACCTTCAAACAAAAACCATCTTGCTTAATCAAGGACTTCCCTTGCTTTAAGGGAGAAAGAAGAGTGTATTCATCAGAATAAGCAAAGAGACTGTAACAACCCTCAAAACCTAAATGGATTAACAAAAGTTTATCTTCCCCTCAAAAAGTCTTTGTAGTTTGAATAACTCTCCAAGGAAAGTGTCCTCTGTGCAGTCACTCAGCAATTGAAGAAGCTTTGATCTTATGACACCATTGTTTCAACATGTTGTCTATGTGCTCACCCCTGAAAGAATAAAAAGAAGCTGGAAGGTTACACTAGGGGTGTGGGGGTTTTATTCTGTGTTAACTTGACCAATCTGAAAATGTTTCCCAAAATCCCTTTCCCTTAAGTTTCCCTTATTAGAGGTGGCCAAAAAAGAAATTCTTACAAGATTTGGAAAGCAAAAGTGAGATAGCAGTGATTACATTCTGAAAGTTATCCTGGCTAGAGATAGTGAGAGACAGATGCAGAGCTATCATCAGATTCTACCTTGTTTTGCTCTCTGCACACTAAGAGATAAATGCAGAGGTGTAGTAGATTCTAGCTTATTCTTGCTCACCTTCACTCCATGTCCAGCTCTTTTTCCTTACTGCCAGGCTTTCTAATCAACAATAAGATCAAACCCACCCCCAGACACAGAGGCAACAGATGTCTATAGACTTCTCCAGCAGTTTTCCTTCACTCTTTCACACTGGCAGGCAAATGTATTCCCTGACAACACCCAATTTATTCACCTGTGTCAGTGGCTCAGAAGTTCTGGTTAGTGACCTTTCATCGATTCTTAAATCTTCCTTTTACACTCTTACTTCTCTAACATTTCCTACAATTGTGCAAAATCTTAACTAATAATAAATCCTTTGTTCCATAATGCTCATAGTGATTCTGCTTTCCTGACGGAGGCTAACTACTACAATTATTGGTACCAAGAGTAGTTCCAGGGCAACAGACCCAAATACCACTATAGACCACTAGTCAGCCATAATATAGACAGGCTTATGGAGGTAAAGTCATTAATGAAGTTTTGAAAAGCATCTATTTCATCAACATGTCCCTAAAATCAACCCATATTTCTTTGCCTGCTTCTAGCATGCATTATAGGTAAAAATATAATAAACAACTAGCAGAATCTCCACATTGGTTTCCTAACTCATAATATAGAACTAGTATGGTGAGGAAGACCAACTAGAAACCTCTAGAACTACCTCTACCAATCAGATTAATAAAGGCAGTTCTTCATTCCTTGGGGAAATTTCAGGTATAAGTGCCAACATTAAGGACTTGAAGGATACAGAGAGGGTGATTCCTACCACATGTCTATTCAACTTGCATATTTGGCTTTTGTACAGAACAGAGGGATCCCAGAGAATGATAGAGTATTACTGTAAACTTAAACTGAAATGATGCATACTGTAGCTTCAGTTCCATATGTGATTTATTTACTAAGGCAAATCAATACATTCCTGGGTTCCTGAAATAATAATGCTGATCCTGTGAATGCTTTCATTTGATACACCACCACAAATCTACTTCAGAACTATCTGTATCAACCCTCACATCCTATGTCATAATCTATCCTACAGGAACCTTCTTTGATCATCTCTCCATTATGCAAGACATCCTGATGGTCTACCTTAATAATGTCAGGCTGATTAGATTTGGTGAGCAGGAAGCAGTAATTACCTTAAACACCTTGGTAAGACGCTCATATTCAAAAAAATTTCAGAAAAGTTTCTATGGGTCCAATGGTCAGGGCCATGTTATTATATCTTTTCTAAGGCAAAGAGAAAGCTGCTAAATTTGGTCCTTCCTAACATCGAGAAAGAGACTAAGCCTGGTGGGCCACTTTGGATTTTGAAGGCAACATATACCTCACTTGGGCATACTACTCTGACTCAATTATTGAGTAATCCGAGAGACTGCTATCTTTGAGTGGAATCCAAACAAGAGAAAAATGTGTAAAAGTTCCAGCTTTCCATGTAAGCTGTTCTGCCACTTAGGCCTTATAATTCAGCAGACCTGTGATTGAAGTGTTTATGCTTTACCATGGAAATTTTTTAGCACTAATGAAAATTTTTTTTAAGTACTGAACTTTAAGATTTAGGAGCTAAACTTCACCATTCTTTGTGGATATTGCTCACTTTTAAGAAATAGCATTTGAACTATGTTGGGTCCTAGTAGAGAATAGATACTTAACAATGGACCACCAAATTATCTTGAAAATTAAATTGACTATCAAGAACTAATTTTGGATTTAACCGCCCCATAAAATTGGGAGTGAACAGTACAACTCCATCATCAACACCAGCAATTCCTAAAAGCACAAGTAAGATGCATGAGTAAGTAAGTCAGCTTTCCATTGCTCCCCTTACATTTCCTCTACTCTATGAGCCCACAGCTGTGTGAGTATTTTTAATCAGTTGACTGAAGAGAAAGAAAGATGTGGCAATGGTTTACAAATGGTTCCACATAGTACCCTGGCACTTTCTAAAAGTGCTACTTTTAGCACTACTACTCAGGGAAAATCCCCCCAGCAGCTATAACTCTGAGCAGTGCACCTGAGATTTTTTTATTTTGTCTAATAAGAATAAGAGATGAACAGAGAGATTACGAGGTCAGGAGTTCGAGACCAGCCTGGCCAACATGGTAATACCCCATCTCTACTAAAAATACAAAAAAATTAGCTGGACATGGTGGCACATGCCTGTAATCCCAGCTACTCAGGAGGCTGAGGCAGGAGAATCTCTTGAAACCAGGAGATGGAGGTTGCAAGATCATGCCACTGCACTCCAGCCCAGGTGACAGGGCAAGACTCCATCTCAAAAAAAAAAAAAAAAAAAGAGATGGCCAGAGATATAGATCTATGCTGATTCTTAAGCAAAGGCTGACAATTGTTAGATAGTCAGGGGCTTGGAGGAACATGATTAAATTTGGTAAAAAGTAGTTCTGGAGAAGAAGCATGTGGATCAACCTCTGAAAAATGGACACAGAGTGTGAGGATATTTGTGTCCCATATTAATGCTCACCGAAGACCTCCAGCCAAGGAGATTTTAATAAGCAGGTAGACAACCTTTCTTAGTCTATAGATGTCAGTCAGCCTCTTTCCTCAGCCACTTGTGACATTTCTGTATCAGCTCACTAATAAGATAGTTACAGTAGTAAAAATAAAAGGCATTCATGAGCTCAGCAACATATACTTCTACTCACAAAGGCCACTCTGTCAACAGCCACTGCTGAGTCTCAGCCTGAGAACAACAGAGATTAACACAGAGTTCCAACATGGTATACCATTCTCCAGGGTAACCAGCCACCTCATAGCAGTTTGATTATATTGAACAATTTCTTTCAATGAAGGGGCAGCAATATTTTCTCACTTGATAAGATACCTTTTATGAATGCAGTTTTGCCATTCCAGTCCACAAGGCTGTAGTAAAAACAACCACCATCTGTAAACTTAGAGAATGCTTTATTCACTAACATGATGTATCATATAGCTTTGCTTCTGCCCAAGGAACTTGTTTTACAGTAAGTAAAGAGCAACAATTATTTTTTGCTTATTTAATTTACTGATCCTACCATGTTTCCTGGAATAAATTTTTAAGACTCAAACACAATGTTAACTGAATGATCACACTTGATGGAGTGCTGCAATGGCATTCAGCATATAGTATATGCTCTGAATCAATTACCAATATATGATGCTGAGTTTTTTTTCCCATTAGTCAAGATTCATTGGTTAGGGAAGCAGGAAATAGAAAATGAAGTCGCTTCTCTCCCTGTTACTCTTAATTATCCAATAGCAAAATTTTTGCTTCCTGTCCCTACAATTTGGGATCTGCTATTTTAGAGATCTTCATTCCCTAGGAAGTAATGCCTCCAATAGGGCAGTCATTAAACCTTAAAGTTCCTTAAAATGATCTCTTTTGACTCCATGCCTCATATCCAAGGCACACTGAGGTGAAAGGTAGGCTCCCACAGCCTTGGGCAGCTCTGCCACTGTGGCTTTGCAGGGCACAGCCTCCCTCCCGACTGCTTTCAGAGGCTGACATTGACTGCCTGTGGCTTTTCCAGGCACACAGTTCAAGCTGTCAGTAGATCTACCATTCTGGGGCCTGGAGGACAGTGGCCCTCTTCTCACAGCTCCACTAAGCAATGCTTCAGTAGGGACTCTATGTGGGGACTCCAACCCCACATTTCCCTTCCATACTTCCCTAGCAGAGGTTCTCCATGAGGGCTCTGCTTCTGCAGCAAACTTCTGCCTGGACATCCAAGTATTTCCATACATCCTCTGAGATCTAAGTGGAGTTTCCCAAACGTCAATTCTTGATTTCTGTGCACTTACATGCCCAACACCACATGTAAGCTACCAAGGCTTGGGATTTGTACTCTCTGAAGCAATGGCCTGTGATGTATGTTGGCCCCTTTTAGCCAGTGCGGGAGTTGAAGCAGCTGGGACACATGGCACCATGTCCTGAGGCTGCATAGAGCAGGGGAGCTCTGAGCTTGGACAACAAAACTATATTTCCCTCCTAGGCCTCCAGGCCTGTGTTGAGAGAAGCTACTATGAAGGTTTCTGACATGACCTAGAGACAATTTCCCCCATTGTCTTGGTGATTAACATTTGGCTTCTCATTACTTATCTAAATTTCTGCATTGGGTTTCATTTTTTCCCCAGAAAAATGGATTTTTGTTTTCTATTGCATCATTGGGCTGCAAATTTTCCACATTTATTTTTTGGCTCTGCTTCCTGTTGAACTTTTTGCTGCTTAGAAATTTCTTCTGCCAGATATCCTAAATGATCTCTCTTAAGTTCAAAGTTCCACAGATCTCTAGGGCAGGGGCAAAATGTCACCAGTCTCTTTGCCAAAACATAGCAAGAGCCACCTTTATTCCAGTTCCCAACAAGTTTCTCATCTCCACCTGAGACCATATCAGCCTGAACTTCATTGTTCATATAACTATCAGCATTATGGTCAAAGCCATTCAACATGCCTTTGGGAAGTTTCAAACTTTCCCACATCTTCCTGTCTTCTGAGCCCTCCAAGTCTCTAGGAAGTTACAAATTTCCTACATTTTCCTGTTTTCTTCTGAGCCCTGCAAACTATTCCCACCTCTGCCTATTACCCAGTTCCAAATTCACTTCCACATATTCAGGTATCTTTACAGCAATGTCCCACTCCCTGCAGTACCAATTTACTGTATTAGTTAGTTCTCACACTTTTAATAAAGACATACTTAAGACTGAGTAATTTATAAAGGAAAGAAGTTTAATTGACTCACAGTTCAGCATGGCTGGGGAGGCCTCAGGAAACTTATAATCTTGGAAGAAGGGGAAGCAAGCACTTTCTTCTTCACATGGCAGCAAGAGAGAGAACTGCTGAGCAAAGGGGGAAAGGCCCCTTATAAAACTATCAGATCTCATGAGAACTCACTATCAGAAGAACAGCATGAGGGTAACTGCCCCCATGGTTCAATTACCTCCTACCAGGTCCCTCCCACAACATGTGGGGATTATGGGAATTACAATTCAAGATGAGATTTGGGTGGGGACACAGCCAAACCATATCATTAATATATTCTTACAGTAAAAAAGTTAATGGAACACTACTAGAACTTGAAATTGTCAGTACTATTAATGGCATAGACACCAGGAATTCAGTTTTGGGACCCTCTACAAGTCAAGAAACCATGATCAGCTAAGTCACTTGCTGAGGATGAAGGGAATATGGAATTGGTATTCAAAGAAGCAAGTAATATCAGCTACAACCATGAGACTATTTACAAAAATTAAAACTACAGTAGTTGTATTTCCTCTTTACTTATATATAAATATATTTGTGTGTATATATCCATATAAACATATATCCAAGAGAGGGGAAAATAACAAAGAAATAGATTAGTTAATACAAGATACAGAGATTTGTATGTGTATATACATATTGACCATTCTTTTTTACTATCCAACATAATATGTGTTAATAGTGATTAACCTAATATGTCAATATTTAAGTTATTAGAAGATATGAAAGCAAGAATGCAACCAATCTAGGAAGGGAATAAACACCACCCACAGATGAATGAAATGACTATGGGGCTTTGTATCCTCTTTTGGTGGGAAGTGAGTGAACTGGAGGAGGGAGTTAGCAGGTTTTCAGTTGCATGAGAGATAGGCGCATCATGTTAGGTAGAATCATCACTTACCTATTAGAAGCAAATATGGATAAAAGAGATGTGAATGACACCAAGCTGACATGAGCTGGAGTGTGGTTGTTTTGTAGTTTATCAACTTGTTTAACCTGGAACAATATTGCCCAGAATCCTCTTTCCCCATATGGTTCTCAGAGGTGGTCAAAAGATAATCCAATGTGATTTGGAAAGCAGAAATGAAGCAGCAGCCATTACTCTTTGAAGTTCATCCTAGTTAAAGGAAATAAGAAATGTAAAGATCTTCCAGAAGATTTTCATTTGTCTTTAATCTTCTTGCTGTTGAGAGACAGACACAAACATACCAGTGGATTCAGCTTGTTCTCACTCCCCACTCTGCATCCAGCTCTACTTCCAAATGCCACTGATGAATAGGATCCCCTATCCTTCAGCAGACATATAAACAGCAACCTTCCACAGCCACTAGCTCTCCTGTACACTCCTATTCTAGCAGCTGCATATATGTTGCTTCACTAATTTCCTGGCAAGCTCTAATTTGTTCACCCACGCCAATGCATCAGAGGGGCTGAGAAGTGACTGTTCTCCAGCTTCTTCTACAATTGTGCAAGAACTTATCATTATAATAAATCCCTACTCTACAGTACTCTGAGTAGTTCTGCTTCCTTGATTTAGTCCTGACTGATACAGGAGCTTCTCAGGTTCCCCAGCCACATAGAGACAATCCATGGGCCAGAACAGTCCACAGTGCATTTACCTGCAAGGAGGCTGGGGAAGACTGAAGAACTGACAAGTGAGCAATGGTAATGTCAACCATTTCTTTTTCATTTCCCAATGTTAATTTCTTATTTTAAAGAAAAAATAATAGCCATGTACTCAATATTTTTAAAATTACCAGGAGTAAAAAAATATATCTTATCAAAGTCTAGATGCTCCCTCTATCATCCTTCCAATAATCCCACTTAAGGGGGAGCCCTTTCTTTCATACACAGGGTATAGAACAAACTGTTAAGACTGAAGTTACATCATGCTCATCTACAGAGGAGAATACAACTGAAAAGGTTAGTAAGAGGCAAAATCACTTTTAAATCAAAATTACTTTTAAAATAACAGTTTCAACATCCTTGTGGGGGGAGAAAAAGAACAGAAGTAAAAATAAGGACTAGATGGTGAGGAAACAGAGCAAAAGGCAGCGTGTTAAGAAGTGAACCAGTGGATGGAGGAGGAGAATGGTACAGCAACCTGAGAGAGTAATAAAATCCTTCAAAGGTTTTTCTGAGATACGGAGGATATGAATATGTTTATAGAAAACAGAATGATGTTAATGAACTCAAACTAACAAAGCGGAAAAGTAACCAATGTTTCAATAGACAGAAAATATAGGACAAGACTAGAATCAAGAGCATAAGGACAGAGGGTACCTTACAAATAATAGACCCCACTTCCTTGACCAATAAAGAAGAGGATAACAGCAGGAGGAGAAATGGCAAAAATAAATAAATAAACAAATAGATCAATGAAGAAAGGAGTACAGTTTCTCTCTTCCTTTCTTCTTCACTCTCTAACACACACTAACATCCATAGTCAAGTTTTTTTTTAATAGCTAATAAATCGTTGACATAAAATCAAATTTTGAAAAGGAACACGTCTTACTCATATAGAGGTGCATCCTGGCTGAACCTAAATTAAGATTAGAAGTGTGAGGCCAACAGATGCTCTCTGCCTCTGCAACCGCCATTTCCTGACTCACAAAGATGGAGGGAGAGGTGCATGGAACAAAAAGTGGCCTGTAAGAGGAATTTAGAGGATAGAGAGAAAAATGTTATAAATAGCACAGTATCTCATTACATTAGCTGGAAAATTGTAATCTAAATCCACGACTATATTGATTTAATTATAGTCATCAAAATTCTAAAAAAGGAAGAAAGCATAATTAAGGAAAACATTAAAATGTAATCTAACCTTTAATATTCACTCTAGAAGCTCATAGTCTACTGGCAAGCTTATGGGAAAATAATAAAACTTAGCTTATTTAACTTTTGGTCCTCAGAACCTCCATAAGATCAATAACATTATTACACACTACTTCCTAATAGTAATAATAGTAAAAGCTGACATTAATAAGAACTTACTATGTGCTAGATATGTTAGACTTACTGTTTTAACTATGTGTTAGAAAATATAGCTAAAAGCTATATTGATCTCATTTAATCCTCATAATTCTAGAAGGAAAGCATTACTGTTATCTCCATTTCACAGATAAGAAAGTTGGAATTTAGTGATTTACCCAAGATCACACAGTAAGAAAGAAAACCTAAGCCCACGGCTTTCTGACGTTCCAAGTGCACAACCACTAATCTATGCCACTGTCTTATATTCATAGACCTCCAAAAATATCCAACTTTAAGCACTGGCTGTTTAAATATGTATTTCCCAGCAAACTTTTTTTTCTATATTTTACAAATTTTTCATGAATGCAAATATTTTATGAACCTCTACTTTAAAAAATGATTATTTTAGTTATTTTCTTGGTCCTGTTTTCTTTCAAAAAGACAGTCTCTGCAAACTCCAGGTTTAATTTAAATTCAACCCAAGTTGAAAAGGGCTTGCCACTCTCCTGAGTCCTACTGTTCTTGGCATGGAATTGCTGACCTAGTTCTAAAGAGAGGGATAAATGCACATGGCTCAAATGTAGTCTTCGGGGGAAGAGGAAAGTTATTGTTCATGTCCCATTTACATAGAATGCTGACCTTTCAATGTAAACCACTTCTTATTGCAAACGTTTAACAAATAAAAATAATTGAGCTCATGCTTTACCAACAATGATCCATGCTGCTTTAACCTTGCTTTACTTCTATGTTATAATCTGAATACCCAACTTGAGTTCAGTCTTGGGGAATAGGGCATTGTTCCATGTTGTATAGGTAAAATATCACACTTAAACCTATATACCTTTAATCTGGAAAATAAAATGGGTAGATAGAAAACAGTGCTGTCAACTTACTCTAAATCCGATAAAAAGAGGGAAAAGCACACTATCTATCTGATGTTAAGCATACAGATACGACAGTTGTATTGTCAGCACAGAGACATTGGTTCATATCATACAGTATCAGCAACACTTTAAAATGTTACTGATTAGAAGTATTGAAATTACAACCTGTATCACTTACAAGCTTCAAAATCAGAAAATGCCTTCAAGCTTGTTGTTTTACAGTATATACGAGGAAAAAATGTTTAAAGGAATATTATAGACTTTAGAAATTGTTACCAAATATGGTATAAAACTCCAAAACATAAATAATTGTAAAGAAAATAATCAGAGTTAGAGTTGTGGTATAAACTCTAACTTGTTATTACTTGCTTGTTTTAATACCTATTCCATATTCCCTTCATCCTCAGCAAGCAATTTAGCTGATCATGGTTTCTTGACTTGTAGAGTGTCCCAAAACTGAATTCATTACTGATGAATTCAAAACTGATGGCATTAATTAAAAACAATGCCATCCAAGGTGATTAAGTATGAGCTAGAGGTTAAAGAGAAATATCACAAGAAAAATATTCAGGGAAAAACATAAAAACCTATGCTTTAGAAAGGGTATATTTGATTATAAGAATCAGAAATCCTCTAAGTCTAGTGTAATGAAAATGGGCTTAACATAAAGGAAAACATGCAAATTCCAAGGGCATACAAAGACAGGAAATGAAGAACAGCCAGAACACAAGAAGCCCAGAAATGGAAGGGAAAGGGCAGGCACTAAAGCATCTCTCTGTTTCTCCCATAAATCACCCATGTCTCTATTCTCTCCCTCTGATCAGCATCCTAGACTTGGACATGGCCCAGTGTGGCCACATTGTCTGCAGCTCTAATCTCAGGCTGTTGTTTAAGTACCTACTAGCGTCTGATGATCACAATTCCCAGTTGCCTCAGCTGTGAATTGTTTGCTGCTGAGTTGAGTATTCATGCCAAAGATATGTCAGCTTCAACTGAAAGGCAATTTTATTATTTTATTTTATTTGTGTTAACTTTTATTTTAGTTTCAGAGGTACATCTGTAGCTATGTTAAATGGATAAATTGTGTGTCATGGGAGTTGTGTGTACAGATTATTTCATTGCTCAGCTAAAAAGCATAGTTCCCAATAGGGTTTTCCAGTCCTTACCTTCCTCCCACTCTGTACCCTCAAGTAGGGCCCAGTAAAAAAGTTAATGGAACACTATAAGAACTCAAAATTACTCAAAAACTCAAAAACTGCTAATGGCATAGACACCAGGAATTCAGTTTTGGGACACTCTACAAGTCAAGAAACCATGATCAGCTAAATTGCTTGCTGAGGATGAAGGGAATATGGAATAGGTATTAAAACAAGCAAGTAATAAATATCAGCTACAACCATGAGACTATTTACAAATTAAAACTACACTGGTTGTATTTCCTCTTTACTTATATATAAATATATTTGTGTGTATATATCCATATAAACATTCTTTCTGTCCATGTGTACTCAATATTTAGCTCCCACTTAGTGGAGTGAGGACAGGCAGTATTTTGTTTTCTCTTCCTTTGTTAGCTTGCTTAGGGTAGTAACCTCCAGCTGCATCCACATTGCTTCCAAAGACATGACCTGGTTCTATTTTGTGTCTGTGTAGTGTTCCAAGGTGTAGATGTACCACATTTTCTTTATTCAGTTTACCATTGATGGGCATTTAGGTTGATAATATGTTTTTGCTATTGTGATAGTGCTGCAATGAACACACGCATGCCTGTTTCTTCAGGGTAGAATGATTTATATTTCTTTGGGTATATACCCAATAATATGATCACTTGGTCAAAGAGTAGTTCTGTATTAAGTTATTTGAGAAAATACCAAACTGCTTTCCACAAAGGCTTCACTAATTTACACTCCCACCAGCAGTTTTAAGCATTCACTTTTCTCCACAACCTCACTTTGTTATTTTTTTGGTTGCCATTCTGATTGGTGTAAGACAGTATCTCACTGTGATTTTGATTCACAATTATCTAATGATTAGTGATGTTGAGCATTTTTTCATATGCTTGTTGGCCATGTGTATGTCTTCTTTTGAAAACTATCTGTTCATGTCCTTTGCCCACTTGTTAATGGGGTTGATTTTTGCTTATTAATTTGTTTAAGCTCCGTATAGATTCTGGATATTGTTGGATGAATAGTTTGCAAATATTTTCTCCCATTCTGTAGGTTGTTTATTTAGTCTTTTTATAGTTTCTTTTGTGTACAAAAGCTCTTTAGTTTAAGTAGATCCCATTTGTCAATTCTTGTTTTTGTTACAATTGCTTTTGGAGTCTTCATCAGGGAATCTTTGCCAGGGCCTATTCCAGAATGGTATTTTCTAAGCTATATCCTAGAGTTTGCCTACTTTTAAGTTTTACATTTAATTCTTTAATACATGTTGAGTTGATTTCTGTACACAGTGTAAGAAGGGGACCAGTTTCAATCTTCTGCATATGGCCATCCAATTATCCCAGCACCGTTTATTAAATATGGAGTCCTTTTTCCATTGCTTGTTTTTGTTGACTTTGTCAAATATCGCATGGTTGTAGGTGTGTAGCTTTATTTCTGGGCTCTCTTTTCTGTTCTGTTGGTCTATTTGTCTGTTTTTGTACCAGTAGCATGCTGTTTTGGTTATGGTAGCTTTGTAGTATACTTTGTAGTATGGTTTGAAGTCAAGTAATATAATGTCTCCAGCTTTGATCTTAGGATTGCTTTGGCTATATGGATTCTTTTTGGTTCCATATTAATTTTAATATAGTACTTTCCAATTTTGTGAGGAATGTCACTGATAGTTTGATAGGAATAGTATTGAATCTGTAAATTGTTTTCATCAGTATGCCCTTTTAACAATATTGATTCTTCCTATCCGTGAGTATGAAATGTTTTTTCATTTGTTGGTATAATATATTATTTCTTTCAGAAGTGTTTTGTAATTCTCATTGTGGAGATCTTTCACCTCCCTAGTTAGCTGTATTCCTACGTATCTTATTCATTTTGTGGCTATTGTGAATGGGATGGCATTCTTGATTTGGCTCTCAGCTTGGATTTTGTTGGTGTAGAGAAATGCAACTGATTTTTGTGCATTGATTTTTGTATCCTGAAATTTTTCTGAAGTTATCAGATCTAGGAGCTTTTGGGCAGAAACTGGGATTTTTTAGGTATAGAATTATATCATCTGCAGACAGAGATAATTTGACTTTCTTTCTCCCTATTCATATGTCTTTTATTTCTTTCCCTTGCCTGATTGCTCTGGCTAGCACTTCCAGTATGTTGAATAGAAGTGGTGAGAGAAGGCATCCTTGTCTTGTTCTGGTTCTTAAGGGGAATATTTGCAGCGTTTTCTCATTCAGTATGATATTGGCTGTAGGTTTGTCATAGATGGCTCTTATTATTTTGACGTATGTTCCTTTAATGCCTGGTTTGTTGAAGGTTTTTAACCTAAAGGAATGTTGTGTTTTATCACAAGATTTTTCTGCATCTATTGTGATGATAATGTGGTTTTTTAGTTCTGTTTATGTGATGAAATACATTTATTGATTTGTATATATTGAACCAACCTTGCATCCCAAGAATAAAGCCTACTTGGTCATGATGGATTAGCTGTTTGATGTGCTGCTGGATTTGGTTTGCTGGATGGTTTTTTTTTTTATGATTTTTTGCATCTATGTTCAACAAGAATATTGGCCTCAAATTTTCTTTTTTTTTTCCTGTATCTCTGCCAGGTTTTGGTATCAGGATAATGCTGGGCTCATAGAATGAGTTAAGGAGGAGTCCCTCCTCCTCAATTTGGGGAATGGTTTAAGCAGGCATCATACTAGCTCCTTTTTACACATCTGGTAAAATTCAGCTGTGAATCTCTCTGGTCCTGGGCTTTTTCTGGTTGGTAGGATTTTTTTTACTAATTCAATTTCAGAACTTTTTATTGGTCTGTTCAGGGTTTCAATTTCTTCTTGGCTTAATCTTGTGAGGTTGTATGTTTCTAGGAATTCATCAATTTCTTCCAGTTTTTCCAGGTTTTTTTTTTTTTTTTTTTTTGCATAGAGGCATTCATAAAAGTCTCTGAGGGGTTTTTTATTCCTGTATGGTTAGTGATAATGTCCCCTTTGTCATTTCTGATTGTGTTTATTTGAATCTTCTTTTTTCTTTATTAGTCTAGCTACTGGTCTATCAATCTTATTTATTCTTTCAAAATACAAACTCCTGGATTTGTTGATCTTTTGTTTGTTTTTTCACATCTTAATTTCATTCAGTTTAGCTCTGATTTGAGTTATTTCATGTCTTCTGCTATTTTGGGGGTTGGTTTACTCTTGTTTTTCTAGATCCTATAGGTACAATGTTAGGTTGTTAATTTGAGATATTTCTAACTTTTTGATATGAATGTTTAGCACTATAAACTTTTCTCAATACTGCTTTAGCTGTGTCCTAGAGATTCTGGTATGTTGTATCTTTGTTCTCATCAGTTTCAAATAATTTCCTGATTTCTGCGTTAATTTCTTTGGACAAAAGTTTTTCAAGAACGGGTTGTTTAATTTCAATGTAATTGTATGATTTTGAAGTATCTTCTTAGTATTGATTTCCATTTTTGTTGCACTGTGGTCCGAGAGTGTGGTTACTATTTCAGTGTTCTTGAATTTGCTAACAATTGTTTAATGGCTGATTGTGTGGTAGATTTTAGAGTATGTGCCATATGCAGATGAGAAAAATGTATATTCTGTTGTTTTTGAGTAGAGAGTTCTGTAGATGTCTATTAGGTCCATTTAGTGAAGTGTTGAATTCAGGTCTCAAATATGTTTGATAGTTTTCTGCCTCAATGATCTGTCTAATACAGTCAGTGGGGTGTTGAAGTCTCCCACTATTATTGTGTGGTTATCTAAGTCTCTTCATGGGTTTCTATTAACTTGCTTTATGAATGTAGGTGCTGCTGTGTTGGGTGTATATATACTTAAGATAGTTAGGTCTTCTTGTTGAATGGAACACTTTACCATTATGCAGTGCCCTTTTTTGTCTTTTTTGGTCATTGTTGGTTTGAAGTCTGGTTTGGCCGGGTGTGGTGACTCACACCTGTAATTCCAGCACTTAGGAAGGCCGAGACCAGTGTATCACCTGAGTTCATGAGTTCAAGACCAGCCTGGCTAACATGGTGAAATCCCATCTCTACTAAAAATACAATAATCAGCCAGGCATGGTGGTGCATGCCTGTAATCCCAGCTACTCAGGAGACTGAGACAGGAGAATCGCTTGGACCCAGGAGGTAGAGGTTGTAGTAAGGCGAGAGCATACCACTGCACTCTAGCCTGGGTGACAGAGTGAGACTTCATCTCAAAAAAAAAAAATAAAAAGTCTATTTTTTTCTGAAATTGAATAGCAACCTGTGCTTTTTCCGTTTTCCATTTGCTTGGTAGATTTTTCTCAATCTCTTTACTTTGAGCCTATGAGATTGATCTCTTGAAGACAGTATACAGTTGAGTCTTGCTCCTTTATTCAACTTGAAGGGCAATTTTAAAGAAGGGAAACTTTGATAGTAAACACAACCTTCCAAAGTGCACATCTACCTCTGCCTATGAAAAGGACAATAGAAACAAAAAAGTAAGATGTAGGCATTAGGCTACACAGATGGTTCCCTACTTAGGATGGTTTGACTTACATTTTTTTTTACTTTTCAATGGTGTGAAAACCATGTGCATTCAATATGAACCATATTTTGAATTTTGAGTTTTGATCTTTTCCCAGGCTAGTGACATGGGTACAATACTCTCTTATGATGCTGGGTAGCAGGAACCACAGCTCCTAGTTGGCCATGGGATCATGATGAACAACAATGCTCTACAGTGAACTATGTTGCTAGATGATTTTTACCAACTGTAGGCTAATGTAAGTGTTCAGAGCACATTTAAGGTAAATGAGTCTAAGCTATGATGTTCAGTAGGGTAGGTGTATTAAATGCATTGTTGACATAATATTTTCAACTGATGATGGTTTATCAGGATGTAATCCCATCATAAATTAAAAAGCATCTGATCTGTATACTGTATATTTAAAGCTCAGATGAGAAAAATAGAAAACTTTTATAGTGGTAAATGGGGCTTGCCCAGATTAAAAAAAAAAAAAAGGAATTCCCAAGACTATTTATTGATTAACTTTTCCCTGTTTCTAACACAAATAAAACATTTTACTTCATTTTTAGATTACTGCAAATTAAAAACAAGTGTTTAACAATGCTTTTGTTTTTGGCTTTTGAATCCAACAAAGCCTGCTTCAATGACATTTAATATTTAAATTAATAATTAGACTGGACACAGTGGCTCACACCTATAATCCAAGCACTTTGGGAGCTGAGGCAGGAGGACTGCTTGAAGCCAGAAGTTCAAGACCAACCTAGGCAACAAAGTGAGACCACCATCTCTATAAAACATAAAACAAATTAGCTAGGGATGGTGGTACATGTACTCGGGAGGCTGAGGTGGAAGGATTGCTTGAGCCTGGGAGGTCAAGGCTACAGTGAGCCATGATTGTACCACTGCACTCCACCCTAAGTGACAGAATGAGAGTCTGTCTCATAAAAAAAAAGTTAATCAATTAATAACTAAATTTCACAGCTTCAACATGCACATTTTCAAATGCACAAGTTTCTGTATAACATGTAGAACACAAGATTCAGTCCAATATTTACAAAAATATTTACATGACAACCTGAGAATAGCATTTCAATTGTGGTTCAAGAAAACAAAATCTTAAGGTTTAATGCAATTTATATTAAATTGGGATTTGCTTGATAGACTCATAAAATGTTAGTTATTAATAAAAAATCAGGCCAGGCACAGTGGCTCACACCTGTAATCCCAGCACTTTAGGAGGCTGAGGAGGTGGATCATCTGATGTCAGGAGTCCAAGACCAGCCTGACCAACATGGTGAAACCCCATCTCTACTAAAAATACAAAAAAAATTAGCCAGGCATTGTGGCACGTGCCTGTAAGCCCAGCTACTTGGGAGGCTGAGGCAGGAGAATCGCTTGAACCTGAGAGGCAGAGGTTGCAGTGAGCTGAGATCGTGCCATTGCACTCTAGCCTGGGTGACAAGAGCGAAACTCTGTCTAAAAAAAAAAAAATCAAAATTTCTAATATTTTCAAGTATACCTCTAAGGTATATTTCTAAAATTCAGTGATTCAACCATGTATGTATAATATTATAAAAACTACCTCAATCATAAAGCTATATGAAAATATCACAGGCACTATTGTTTTTCATTTGCTGTAGAGGCACCTATTAATTTAGCTTTTCTTTTTTTTTGCTTAGATTCTACAAAGTATTTTCTATATTCCACGGAATTCTTAATACCATGCTTTCAATAAAGAAGACATTTTTAAACACACTGACCGATTTTCATCTTTGGCGATCTATCTTTCCCTTATCTACAATTCCATAAGTTTTAATAAGTGCCCACTTTGTGAAAAGCACTGTAATTAGTGATACAATTAGGTTTTAGACTGGCTGTAATCAGCGATTAAACCTCCATTTTATTCTCTTTTCCTACAATTCCCTAACAGATTAAGAAATACATACACGAAATGGTAAGTCCTTAGATAATTGAGGATTGATTACATTTCCTAATAATATACCTACTTTAATTGGGTTGCCTTTTCTGCTATATACATTTTATCGCAGGATTCCTCCCTTAGCAGTCTTTCTCAGAGCATCTTAAAATGACAAGTGTATGTCACAGAAAAAAAAATGAACATTTTTGTTTGTAATTAATCACGAGTCATCTTGAATTGATCTTTCTTTAAAAAGAATTGTAAAAATTTAGATTTTTTTTATTTTCAAGTTTTGTGAAGCTGAATTTGCTGCTACTTTAGTTAAGAAATATTTCTGTGGATGAAAACACTGCCAACTAGTATTTAGCCAATCATGCAGAGTATTTGGTGGTTTTTAAAGTGTGTGTATTATGACTCTAAATATAGTATGAAAGGTTTTACAAATTTTATCATCTAGAATTTATGTTCTTTTTTCAAAGTAGCTATTAGTATAAGTAAGCCCCTACTTCCACTTTTCGTCTTGCCATATTAGCAAGTATTGTTTATTTAGCTTTAACTACATTTTGGAAACTTTTTTACAATAATAAATCTAAAACTTAAGCCTTGGTTATAGCACACTAATATTTTATTATTGCCCACAATTGCAGATCTTGAATAATAAAAACAATACAATTAGAACCAGTGAGCTAAGTACAGCATACACGTGTACAGAGCGGGAAAGCCATAGGCTAAAATTCTGAGATAACCTGACTTAGAGAGGACAAACCAGGTGCTAAGACCAAATCAGGAACTCAGTGTTCTAGCTCAGGGGTGAGCAAGTTAAGACCATTAGGTACTAAGAAAAAAATCCAAAATCAAAGGAGGAGGTCAGAGGTCAGTTATTTAGCAAGAGTTGACAATAATTTTTCAAACTGAAGTTAGTAACAGAACAGAGGCAGGGATCAAGAGGGAATGGGACAGGCCTTCAGGTCAAATAGCAAAACAATAAAATAGGACATACTATACCCAAGAAAAACAAAAGTCAAAGACGACAAGGCAACAAGAGAACAGGAAGTAACAAGAACACTCTATAGAAGTGCTATCCAAGAGAATTTTGTGTGATAATGGAGAGTTCTACCCTTGAGCCTCCAATGTCATGGCCCAGCCACATGTGACTTTTGAGCACTTGAAATGTGACAAGTACAATTAAGGAACTAAATTTTTGAATCTTATTTCAATTTAAGTAATTTAAATTTAAATTACATTTGTAGCTACTGTCTTGAACATTGCACCTCTATGAACACATAAATATCACTGGCTCTGACTGAGCCTCATGGATTGTGTTTCATTACCATAGGACCTCCTGCAAGGGCCCGATCACACTGTTGCACTTCCAACAGTTTAAAAAATGCAGCTCCTTTCACACAGCATCTGATACTACCTACTCTTCATTGTTTCCCATGACAGCTATATCCAACTGGGATAAAATGTTGGTATCATAGGGGTATGTTAGATCAGAACATTGGGTTGGTGTGCAATTTCTAGGCTCCCAAGTACATTTCTTGTATGCCTACCAATATGTGTCTCCCAATTAATCCACTGCCAACAGACACCGCTTTCACTGGCTACACACCCAAGAGTAGGCATGGGAGTGGTGCTCCTTGTAGATACAGTCCCGAAAAGGAGGAATGAATAGAAAATTGAGAGTATTCAAAGGGATAGGTGGAATGGTTGGAATGCTGTCTCCTATCTGTTTCTTTCTAACAGATAGGAGACAGCATTTATGAAGTACCATCCTAGAAATATGTTACACAGTGTTCCAAAGAAAAAGGTGGTTACTGACAGTTGGTGGCATTCTTATATCTCAAATACACTGGATAAAAGGTGCCCTAGAGAAAAGCATAGGCTCTGCAGTTGGTAAACTGAATATTGATGAGATTCCGCTCTTTCATCCCAGGTAGATTATAAATCCAATGATGCTGCTCTTTGCAGGTCTCAGAGGGCTTGAACTTCAAGTTCAGAGTGAGAATAGATGTCTGAACTCTATGAATAAAAGAGATAAGACACCTGCAATTTCTAAGTTGAGTATGGGGAGGAAAAAGGAGTTGTTCCATCCTATACACTCACATTGAATATATGACACTAATTCCAAATAATTTGGGAACAGCATGAGGACATCATCTGTGATAACTAGTCCTGTTATATTCTCAGTTCCTAAAACAGTGCCTGGAACATAGCTGACACTCAATAAGGGTAAGTTGACTGCCAAGCCATGACTGCTCCAGCCTGGACTGTGCATTGTTCTGAAAATGGTATTGTCGGGTTGATGAAAATGTCACCATCCATGTGGTCCATCTGTTGTAGATTTCTGAGTGTTTTCTCTAATGCATGGATGAGGATTAGGTAATGCAGCACATTTTAGCTATCAAAAGTAGAGCACAGACTTCTTCCAAGAACATGAATTAGACCTACTTTTCTCTCTTCCCGCTAAGTACAACTAAAAACCCTGGATATTATACTTTAAAGAAACATAAAAAGACTCTGAAAGTTGGAAAGAAGAAAGCTGACTAGCTGAGGACCATCTCAGGACCCAAAAAGTGACATGGTTGTAAGTTCCTTGTGTTTTCTTCCTGCCTTATTTATACCTGATTTGGAGTTAAAGACGCTAACAACCTGAAAATACCTATGGGTGCAGTCAAAAAAAAAAAGAGAGAGAGAGAGCCCCAACAAGCACCTTCTGTCTTTAGCCAAATAACCTAGAAATAGCCAGCCTAGTGAGACAGAAAACTTTTCAACAGTAACTTTTCTACTCCAGGCAAACACCATAGAAAACACTGTGAGCTCCTACCACAGTAGCAAAGGTCCAGTGGGGAATTTAGACTTTTACCATCATAAGACTAGAATGAGATGTCCCCAAACCAGTGCCAGAGAAGGCCAAGTATAGAGTTGAGACTTTCATTTCCATCAGCTGGCAATGAAGTAATCTCCCAAAAGTATAGGTGGAGACCATATAGGGAGACAGAATTTCTACCATCACCCAGAAATAATGAGGTTTCCCTCCATATCCCTACTGGGGTGGTATTAGTGAAGGCCTAGTAGACAGTTAAGATGTTCATCATTGCCCAGTGATTTTGAGGCCACCTTCACTATAGTACCAATGGACGCCACATGGGGAACCAGAAATTTCAACCCCATCCAGCCGTAACAAGGAACCCTCACATTGGGTGTCAATGGTGATCAAATGGGGAAACTAGACATCTTCCTCCACTTGACCCTAACAAAGCCCGTGCCTTCTCCTCTCTTTCCAGGCCAGAGCTGTGTCACAGAAAGACAGCTAAAACAGATTTAAACAATATCCAGAGTCTCAAAACATAATATGAAAATATTCAAACCTCTAGCAAGAATAAATAAAGACACAAATTACTAATAATAGAAATGAAACAGGGATGTCACTACAGAACCTGCAAACATCAAAATGATAATAAGAGTTACAATGAACAACTCTATATATCCACAACTTAGATAAAATTGACCAATTTCTTGAAAAACACAAACTACTATGACTTACCTAATATGAAATAGATCATTTAACTAGTCCTGTGATACTGAGAAAATTACATTTGTAATTTTAAAACTCCCAAAAAAGAAAATTTCAGACCCACATGGTTTCACAAATTTCTGCCAAATGTTTAAAGAAAAAGTAACACCAATTCTACAAATCTCTTTCAGGAAATAGAAGGGAAGGAAACTTTCCAACTCATTTTATGAAGCTAGCATTACCCTGATACCAAAGCCAGACAAACACACTACAAACAAACAAACAAAAACTACAGACCAATATGCCTCATAATTATAGACATAAAAATCCTTAACGTTTTAGCAAATACAATTAAGCAATACATAGAAAGACCCCTATACTGTGACCACGTGTGGTTTGTTCTATGGTTGCCAGGGTGATTCAATCTTCAAAAATTCAATGAATGTGGTCCATGTTAACAGGCTAAAGAAGAAAAATCACATGAGCATATCAAATGCTGCAGAAAAAGCATTTGATAAAATTCAACACTCATTCATGATAAAAACTCTTAGAAAATAGGAATAAAGGAAACTTTCTCAACTTGACAAAGATCTACAAAAAACCTACAGCTAATATTCGTCTTAATTGTGAAAGACTGAATGCATTTTCCATGAGACTGAAAATAAGATAAGGAAGTCTGCTGTCACAATTTTTATTCAAAAGAGTGCTGGACAAACAAATGGAAAAACATTCCATGCTGAAGGATAGGAAGAATCAATATCATTAGAGTGGCCATATTGCCCTAAGCAATTTACAGATTCAATGCTATTCCTGTCAAACTGCTAATGTCATTCTTTGCAAAACTAGAAAACACTATTTTAAAAACCATATGGATTCAAAAAAGAGCCCAAATAACCGTAACAATCCTAAGCAAAAAGAACAAAATGGGAGGCATCACATTACCTAATTTCAAACTATAGTACAGGGCTACACTAATCAAAACAGCATTGTACTGGTACAGAAACCACCACATAGACCAATGGAAATAGTAGATCTTTAACAAAGTTGACAAAAACAAGCACTAGAGAAAGAACTCCCTATTTAATAAGTGATGCTGGGATAACTGGCTAGCCATATGCAGAAGATTGAAACTGGACCCCTTCCTTACACCATATACAAAAATCAACTCAAGATGGATTGAAGACTTAAGTGTAAAACCTAAAACTATAAAAATCCTGGAAGACAACCTAAAGAATACCATTCTGGACATAGGAACGGGCAAAGATTTCATGACCAAGATGCCAAAAGCAATTGCAACGAAAACAACACTTGACAAGTGGGACCTAATTAAAATAAACAACTTCTGCACAGCAAAATAAACTATCAACAAAGTAAACAGACAACCTACAGAAAGGGAGCAAATATTTGCAAACTATGCATCTGGTATAGGTATAATATCTGGACAGGCATAATATCCGGAATGTGTAAGGAACTTAAATAAGTTGAGAAGCAAAAACTCCATTAAAAAGTAGGCAAGGGAAATGAACAAACACTTTGTAAATGAAGAGCTTTTCAGTAGCATACTAAGAGGTGTCCAACACTAGAATGAGCTGCCTAGACATGTGAGTTTCCATGTAATGTGTTCAAGCAGGAAGAATGTTGCAAAAGGCACAATTGCATTTGGAGATTGGACCTCATCAGGAAATCATAAAGTCAAATGCCAACAGGAAGCTAGGTAAAAAATATGAACTATTAAAACATGCTGGGTGATTGTTGCCTTGTAAGAATGCTGAACTGGTGGAACTACCTCTTCTGATGTTTCAAGAGAAGCTGGAAATCTGGCTTTCTATATGACATCTCCCAATAATTAAAATGTCTTCACTAATTTGCCTATTATGTCCAAATACTATGAGATCCAACACTGTGTAGTCCGAATAAAACATATCTAGAACTTATATTAATTTTATTAATTCAAATGAATAAGAAATGGTTTCTATCATTGCATCCCTGCATTGTTAATTTCCAAAAACCTCTTATGCCGATATTCCATCGTAAATTGCTGTTTCCATGAAAACATCTTAAGAATAAATATCTCATTTTCTGCAATTTGTATTTAACATTAAGGGTGCAATTAGAGCAATGTCTTTGTGTTAAGCTCTGCAAATGATGGCCCATTTTTTTTGGAGGTTATTTATGAAAGCTCCAATTTTCTTGCAGAAAATTGTCTATCACATACTCAGTCAAATAATGACATATTATGTTTCATTGCTCAAATCTGCTTCATAAGGGTGTGTCTTTTCTCCAAACATGATTGGAACTTTCTTGAGGGAAAGTGTCAAGTTCTTATAGTTCGTTTGTCTATCTCAATTTGCTCACTAAAGTTTGGATCACACAACAAGTGCTCAAATATGGCTATGTCACAAGGATTTATTTACCACCAAACTTTGTGTCCAATAATATAATTGAAGCTATTCCTGGCCTAAAAGGGAAATGGTGGGACAAATGAGTGGGGAGATTGATTAGTCCTACCCTCTATAGACTCTTACCATCAATGCTATCACACCCTCCCAGACCATCAGCAGGCCTTTTCCTCTTGACTTTTCAGCACCATTTGTGTCTCCCCCGGAGTTTTCAGGAGTTCCCCAATAGGCTGTGATTGAGAGTATCCACTCACTGTTTTGAATTTCAAAAAAAAAAATGAAGAAAACAATCAGGCAAACTGTGTTTGACGCATTTTATGTAACTGTGGCCTTGGAAGGAACTTGCCTTATAGTGCAAGATGGGATTTATCAACCAACAGTGGAGGTAAAATGCTCCTATTCATTACATTTCTATCTTCTAATTTCAAGTAGCTGTTATGGTATCAGTGTCTACAATGTCTATGGCAATTTGAGAGTCCTGTGGCAGACGCAGGGTTTCTAAAAATCAGGTAAAGTAATGGAAAACATTGCAGGTGGCATCTGACAGCAGATAAAAGAACTCTAAGCTCACAGGGGATTTTTCTTCAACCTTTCCTACTTGCCTTTCAGATACTGAGATTTTGACCTATGAAAACAATTTTGTGTTTAAAGAATATAAACTTACTAGAATTTAGATAATATTATCCTAAGGAGGAAAACACACACACACACACACACACACACACACAGAGTATTCATTTGCCCATTAAAAAAATGAAACATTTTAAAGGGCTATTCACAAGGTCTTTGAAAATCAAATATGGTACACTTTTAAGCAGGCGAGAAAAGGTAAAGTTTAGCACTGTTGGTATCTAGAGAAGCTTCATCAAAAACTACTTTTAAGAATGTTTAGTTCCACAAAAAGAAAGAGTCTGAGAATCAAAACCTGGTTTCAGAATGTCCACCTACCAAGAGTGAAAAGATGTTAAGCTGCTGGGCTTTGGGCAGTGTGCCCTGGGCAGGGCTCCTGACTTTTCGAGACAGAGCAGTGTTCATGTCATTGATTCCTGAACTGACTTGAGTTGTGTTCTGCCTTCCCTCCCAGGAGGCTTCATTTCCTTTAACTTTTTCTTTGTTTCTGTCAAACTTATCCACACTTAGCACATTCTTTCACCCAACCATTGTTCTAAACATGACACGTCCCTTTCTTTCTTCTCTACTGATGTGGTAACTGTTATTTGGCCTTCTTGAATGTGTTGTTTTATAGAAAGAAAAAAAAAGACAAAAAGAGGCCTGTGTCCTACTGAGTATTTCAGCTTCAAAAATTATTTCTGAGGACAAAAGCTGCACTGGGAAGGGTTGGCCAGAATTCCGGGCGTAACGGTATGTAAACCTCAATACTAGAATAGTCTTCTCAGATCCTGAAATGCCGCAGAGCAGCACAAAGGAGAGAGACATGCTCTCTGGTATTTCATGTCACCTTTTAGTCCTGAAAGAACAAAGGTTACTAAATGATAGACAATTTCTCTCAACGTGCAGTTCCTTTGCTGACATTGAGTGTTAGATCTAAGTCCAGTGAGAGCAATAGCAACAGTGTTAACATGGGCTTTTTATTTTTATTTTTTCAATAGACAGCAGAAATGAAGGCAATTTCTTGTTTAGCTGGATTACTGAACCAGGCTCTTAACTGGTCATGTCCTTCTGCCCTTGTTTCCCCCACCCTCTATTTTATTTTTAAGAGTAGCCAGGATAGCAAGCACATCAGATGATGAACTTCTGCAAAAAGCTGCAATAGAGCTGGGGTTAAAACTTAGAGTTGAAGCCCAAGTTTTACACCATCTCTTCACCCATTCATCTCTTACTGTATTGATACTTATCATTCCCACACCCCCTCACAGTGCTCCAACCACAAGAGTCTCCACTGTCCCTTGCGTACACTCGGCATGCTGTAGTATTAGGGAATTTCCAGTAGCAGAGCCCTCTGCCAGGACTATTTGCTCATCAACACTACTGCCTTCAAGACTTTGCACAAATATCAACATCTGAAATATCAACATCTCAAAGAGACTCACTTTGAGCAACCTATAAAAACAGAAATTTTTACCCTGCATTTACTATGCTTCCAACTCTTAATCCTGACCAACTTTTTGTTTGTCCGTATTATTACTTACTTACTATTACGTATTATTTATTTTGTTTACTGTGTGCTTACTGTGGAGGTTAACAAAGGCAGGAACCTTTGTTTTATTCACCGATTTAACTCAAATCCCTAGAACGGTGCCTAGCATATGTGTAGGAGACACTCAAATTTGTTGAATACATTAGTTAATGGTAAATTGGTTTATATATTATTTCTTTGAAGATAACAAAGGTATTATTCTGGAAAGAAGAAAAATCACATTGTTAACAAAGTGATTGTAATTCATAGTCACTGGAGAATCAAAAACTGCATATTTTCTGAATTCAAATTCATAGACTTTTGTTTTTCCCCCAAAGATTCATGGAAGATCCTCCGTATCTCTGGAATGAAGGGAAGCTGGGAAGTTCCAAGCAAATTTGAGTTAGCAAGCAAATTGGAAATTTAGAGAGCATTTTTTAATTGCCCTTCATCTAGGAAATCATAGCCACCTTCACTCTCAGACCAGTTGCCCCCCATTAGCTGCAAAAACATAGAAACTAGAATTCTGGTGTGATATCAAAATTCTCTCCCTGCACTTTGGCTCAGTATCAAATTTTTTTCCTGTTTCTTGGTGCTCATGTCAGCTAGTCAGGCTCCCTCCTTGCTCTGGACATGCTCTGCTCTGGGGCCTGGGCCTGTGTCCCTGACTCATGCTTTCTGGTCTCTTAAGCAATGCCTTGTAGCCCTTGTTTTCTAATCTCCTGGCTCTCTGGGTGGGTTACTTGACTGTGCAGACTCATGCTTGTTTCTTGAGCCCTGGCTTATTTTCCAAATCCATGTAGTAGATCCAGAGATGTATTACGCAGACCTCTCTTCTTGGAAGTACTTGTTAATCGGGTGCGGCGAGTGCTATCAACAGACCACCCCCAACTGTCAGCCTCATCAGGGACTGCCTCAGCTGCAAAGTGCTGTCTGCCCATGGTCACAATCTTCCACAGGACAACATGCTTTCAGGGATGGCCCAATGATAAGTCCTCTAAGGAAGAGTACTTGCTCCAGAGCTCCCAGCCAGTTTGCTGAGACATAGCCAGCCAGGTATCACAAAACAACTTCTCCCTCTCCCAATCCCACTTCCACTCCTTTCCTTCACAGATACTGGCTCCTAATAAACATCTTGTATCTCCAAATGCCGTCTCACTCTCTGCTTCTAGAGAAGCCAACTGGCAACAACCTCCAACACTCTTAACTCACAGAGATTTCAAAAATGGGACTTGAAGAGGTGGAAAGCAGAATATATGTGAGCAACACTCGGACAGCTACATGATACATGGAGGAGACTGATCTACCATTGAAGCAATGCTAAAAACAGTAATGAGTCCTCATTATATTGTGTATTTTCAATATCTGGTGATAATATAAGAATGCTATTTTGCTCTCTTAAAGTTTTGAGCCAAAAAAACCTTCCAACTCACCCTCTGGAAAATCTCCCTTTGTTTTAAGTTGATAATTTATTTTAAATAAAATAAAAATGTATTAATTATGAAGAAATGATCAGAACATAGTTTAGATTCTAGATGAGGGCCTGGAAGACCTGGATTTAATAGATCATAGAATTGGTAAGGATTTAATCCTGAAATTTGTATATTGACAACATCCATTTGTCTGAAATGTACTTTCAACTATATAACTTTCACTTTTCAAATAATTTTAGAATAGAGTGCCCTTTTTATATTTGAGATACAGTGACAGTACTAGTAATATTTCTGTTGCTGGTTGGTACCACCTTGTGTTGACTGAAATCATTCATCCCTACTTTATTGTGATATTTCCTTACATTATTCAAGGTAAAACTGTCTTTGATCCAATGCTTCTAATATCTAGGAGACACCTTAGCTGGATCCCAAACTTTGCATAGGTGCCACCTCCCCTTTCCTTGACGGTGAGCATACTTAGAAATTTTCAATTCCTTTCTAGTCACTACTCAATCCTCTGAGTGGTTGATTTCTGTGCGGAGTCCATTTGGCTTGGCCACTTAGGAGCGGTTCTGAATTCCAAAGGCTTCTTGTTTGAAAATTCATGAGCTTCTCAATGATGCAGTTCCTTTTTTGGCTGCCCTACTGCTCAGTTAGTTCAGACAACAAGCTGCTTAGAGACGGATAATTTTTCCTTTTAACTGCCAAAACCTACAGGGGGGTTGATATTTTACTGCTATTGTGGAATTTTCAGAAGTTTGGAAAACAGTGCATTTTATTTTTTGTTTTGTTTTGATATAGGACGTTTTGACAATGGCTTTGGCAGTGATACAAAAATCTCAACGCTTCTAAACCAGAATAACATTTGCAGCCATCTGGCTTCCATATAGCACCCTCTGAGTGGAATAGATATAAAAACAGTTAGCAATTAGGAGGTTTAAAATGGCTTTCCCATTAGTTTCTGAACTAAACTATCCCATTATAAAGACAGCATACGCAATGAAGGAGTTGCTGATTCTTTGTCAGCACACTTTTCATCATGATAAAAATTGCCTGACACCTCCATTATTTCTTAATCTCCTCCACTATCACCACCACCTTTCACCTAGATTTCTGGACTCAAATTTTTCCTAAATGTAACATCCCCGAGTAAGACAGGCTGCAAAATGTATTTAAAGATCCACTATGTGCCCAGTTAAGGTTGATTATTTTCCTTTTTGAATATGACTAAGTCTTGATTCCAAGGAAGGTAGAAAAACTTTAAACAGCATAATAAGAATTAGTCTTTAATTTTAAATTTCAAAGTTTAATGATATGACATATAGATATGATATTGATATGATAAACATTAGACATTAGGAAATTTTTCAATGACATAGCATAGAATATTTTGATTCTTGCAACTAAAAAGACGTAGTTCCTTTAAACCAGAAATGATGCGCCTTTGACCTTTTAAAAATTATTCAGAGGTAATTGTTGTAATAATCTGCACATATAAATAGCACTGCCAACCTGAAATCTTGTCAATTCCCAGTGCAGTAATAAGAGATTAAAGATATCTAATATGCTGGAAACAAATTTGGAGGGGTGGGCTGAGATAAAAGAGGAAAGTGAAGTCATTTGAGAAGAGGTTTATGTTTTCCTCTATCTAGCTTGTCCCGCAAAATCATTTTCTGCCTGCCCAGGAAATGTGATCTACTAATAATCTACAAAAGATTTGTGCTGTCACTTATTCTGCACTTTTTACATAGAGTAACATTTTTATCCAAGGCTTTCAGATTTCTTCTTTAAGTTGTCAAATTCAGAAAACTCAGAACTGGAAGAGATCAGACAGGAATTTTCCCAAACAAATTAGCATGTTGAAGGAGAAGGATGTAAATAGTAGAGTCGCTGGCAGCATGAATTTACCCTATACTTGAGCACGTTTTTGCAGCACAGCTAAGACATTAACAAGTGATGGTTTCACACACTTGGGCTAGTGATTTACAAAGTTGCTTCCTGATTAATAGAGTTCTAGAAAGGATTGTTGTTATACGAACTAAAAAGAATCATAAAATGGTAATGAACATTATGAAACTTCATGAATATTTCATCTGAAGACAGGCTATCAGATTTATCTTAAGGTTAAAGAACACATAGGTCATAAATCAGGCCCAAGATGGAGTCGCTTGAGGTTCATAGTTGGTAAGAACTGTTTACGTGTTAGTCAAGGCTATCTGTGGGTGTTTATTACTTCAGTTACATGTTAGAATCCAGTTAAGATAAATAAAAAAAGATGAGTTTTATAATAGATCACTTTAAAAAGGATCAGCAAAAATTCCTGGAAAGAATTAGAGGTATTTTTTGAAACAAAATGGGCTTCATTGAAATTGTTAAGTATTCAGAACTATAATCAATATTTAATAAAAAGGTATCACAAACTATTACTATTATAAAATAGTACAATGAGCATAAGCTCATTGTTAAGCTATAAACAGCATATAACTATAATTTATATTAAATCTTTAATATATCTTCAGTTTCAAGGCAATTTCTCATTTGGAATATTTATGGTGAGCTTAAAATTTACTACTTATGTTCTTAGATAGGTTACTACTTATATTGTTAGATAGGTATATTTTATTTCCTCCAATAGGACCCCAGAAAATTATTCTTCCTCAGTCTATACTAATGACATGGAATTAAAATTTCAGTGATTGTGGGATTTTCCTCCTAGCTTGGCAGCTAGCTGAGAGCAAGCCCCTTAACTCCTTTAATTGAAGTTTTTCCCCTTTCTTATGTTTGTCAAAATATTTAAAGTGTTATTTAAATATAGAGATAACCTTCCTGCATATTTTTTATTTACCTGATGATGGAATTAAAACCTATGTTTATTTATTCATTTGATCAGTCACTCAGCAGTATTTGAAATGCCTACTGTGTGCCATGTACCTGTTAAATGACAGGGATGAAACTGTGGATGAGTAAAACATGAGCCCTACCATGCAGAACATTTTGCATCAGGAAGGAAGACCAGTATGTAAATATGCAACTGCAGAAAATGTGATGGCTGACATTAACAGGGCTATGGGCTATGTGAGCACATGGAAGGGGAAAGTGTCCCGGGTTGAGGGGTCAGAGAGCATCTTGAAGAAAATAATGCCTAAGGCCAAAGCTACCTGAACAATGAGTGAGGTCATGGTGAAATAAGGTGCAAACTAGGAGAAAAAAAAACATCATAAACTGTCCTAGGAGTGGAGAAAAGCTTGTAATGGTTGACATGTGTTTTATGTGCAGTGGGTGTAAAGATGAGGAGGGAAGCCAAGGAGAACATAGACCATGCTCATAAATCCTGCAAAGAGTTTTAACCCTACCTCAGCACAATGGATTTCACTGAAGGGGCTTCAATACTGTAGTCATAACTAGATTCGCATTTCATCCTGTTTAAAGTTACATCTCTTGCTTGGTAGATAAATTGTTTTATACTTTTGCTCTTGAAACTAAAATGAAAATCGAGAATTTGATCAGATGTTATAAATCAGTGAATGATGGGTTTTGAAGGTAATTTTACAGAGAGTTGGGGAGAAATCCGATCATTTACATAGAAAATGTTGAACATCACCAATGCTCTTGAACGGTGGAAAACAGTAATCCAATAGATACACTTCTCTAAGAATAAAGTCAGATTGGAATTCATTACCCTAAAGAATTCCTCGTAAGAATGGAGTAGTTCCAAAGTTAGGTCGTGAGATCTTTTTATGACAGTCTTATAAATAAAAATTATCCTTCATTTTAAAGAGAAAAAGTAGTGCACATTCTAAAGAAATCATTGCCCTAAAGACTTGTATCTCTGCATTTCGGCATCCCCATCCTGCCTCACTACCTACAAAATCTACTACAGGTTGAGTATCTGTTTTTGTTTTTTGCTTTTTTGAGACGGAGTCTCGCTCTATCTCCCAAGCTGGAGTGCAGTGGCGCAATCTCAGCTCACTGCAAGCTCCACCTCCAGGGTTCACGTCATTCTCCTGCCTCAGCCTCCCGAGTAGCTGGAACTACAGGTGCCCGCCCACCACACCCTGGCTAATTTTTTTGTATTTTTTAGTAGAGACGGGATTTCACTGTGTTAGCCAGGATGGTCTCAATCTCCTGACCTCGTGATCCACCCGCTTCAGCCTCCCAAAGGGCTGGGATTACAGGCGTGAGCCACCACGCCTGGCTAGGTTAAGTATCTCTTTTACAAAATGCTTGGGACAAGAAGTGTTTTACATTTGAGATTTTTTCAGATTTTGGAATATCTGCATATACATAACGAGATATACATAACGAGATATCGTTGGGAATTATTTCTAACTAAGAAATTAATTTATGTTTCATATATGCCTATAACTAAAAATAATTTTACATAATATTTTAAATAATTTTGTGCATAAAACAAAATTTTGACTATAACCCATCACATGAGGTCAGGTGTAAAATTTTCCACTCTGTCGTCATGTTACACTCAAAAATTTTCAGAATTTCGAGGAGTCTGGATTCTTTATTTTTGAGTTAGAGATGTTCAATCTATATCAAGGTAAAAACTAATATTGACTAAGGAGTGCCAGTCCCTGTCCTAAGTGTTTTACATGTATTTGTTTATTTAACCCTCATCTAAAAATCCATACAGTAAATAATATGAATATCCTCATTTTAAAGATGAGGGAATTAGGCACACAGAGTCAAGTAATTTGTCCAAGTCATGCATTCAGTGAGTGGCAGTGCTGGGATTTACAATGGGCCATCAGGATATTCTCTGTCATGACATACTACATACAGAGTAACACAGTGAACACAGTTTTCATAGCAACAACTAGCAGGAATATAAACAAAAATTACCATCAAAAAGAAACACTGTTCCCATTTATCCTTGAATAGTGTTTTATGTCTGTTTAGGAGGAAGTCCTTATTCAGAGGAGGAAGAAAATTCCAATTTGATTTTCTGTGAGGCAACCATACTATTGCAGATTCAATACTCAGAATGGTATATTTGCTCATTGATTATTGATGAATGAGCATTGATTGTGCTCTTACTGTGGTACTTGTGTACAGTATGTGCATTGAATACATGACATCACTTATAAGGGAATAATTTTTAAAAACTTTACAGAAAATATATCATATTGAAATGTCACTAACATTACCCTAAACTTAATTTTGTTATTGCATATTAGCTGTCACATCCTTCATTCCAAGTGGAAGTTGAGTTTTTTAATTACTAGTGGAAAACACAATGCATGTTTAAGTCCAGGTATAAGAATAACACAAAGACTTCCTGGTACAAAGAGTAATTTGTTCAATTTTCTGACCTGTTTCGGCCTAAAGAACAAGAACAGCATAGGATGACAAAAGGTTTCCAGCAGAAAGAGATTTATAGTCAGAATCACTTTTCTCTGTTTTCATTCATTCTGAATGAATACAAAGAATAATCTTGCTGTTAATACAAATGCAGCAAACTGAGCCATTAAATTGACAGTGTGATCTATCCCACTTCACACTGCTTTATAAGCAAAATGTATCATTCTTGGGAACTCTCTCTTGGTTAAATAATTGTGAGAAATATATCTCTTGCCATTACTTTTACTGATAAAACATAGCATGTCATCTTAATTCATCCTTCCACTGCTCTATTTCATCATCTACTGAGTGATTGGGATTCTGATCACCCTGCGTTCTGCTGTCAGAATGAAAACTTCTATCTACTCATCTGTTATTCTTCAAGAAGCAAAGCTCTGGTGTAACATCTGTTCCTTACTGAATCTTCACCAGAGACTCCGATTTCAGCAAGCAATAACCTTGGGGTCTCCCTAGAAACCCTCAAGGGCTCCTGCTATGTCAACAATTGAAGCTTTCTAACAGAATTAATGCACCGAGTCCTATGACTGTATTTTCATTTTCAAATTTAATTTGGGGTACATAAATTTGGTGGTGAAATGGTAATGCTTTTCTGATTTTTGAAACTAGTCATCACTTGGTTGAGAAGGCTGAAAGCTTTAGCTCTGTGTCTTAAACTTTATTCTTTCCACTTTTTCTCTATTGATGTTCAACTACACTCATATCTTAATCTCAAAACACAAAATACATTTGTTTTGTCTCACTCAGGTATTTTTACGAAATTTCTCACGTCTAATCACAAAAGATTTCTATTCTGAAATGTATCTATTTGGATATTTTGTGTTTCTTGTTGAAAATTATTGTATCCACTTAATTTGAATTACTGAGAGAAGATTACAATGAATGTAAATCAGAAGTTAATTTTGATCATAACATGAGTAAAAGAAATAATCCAGAAAATTTGTAGATATTGGTCATTTTTATAATTATTCATAACTTATGCTAAAAGCCAAACTGTATACCCTAAACCAATGTGCATATGTGTGTATTATAAATACTTATACATAGTATTTTTATACCTCTACAACATGTTGATAAATTTTTTAAATCATTATTAGAAAATAATAATTAGAATACTGTTTTATTGTTAATTGCTGCAAAACAATCCACTCAAAATGTAGTGGCTTAGAACAATGATTTATTGTTTTTTACAAGTCTGTCAGACAACTAGGAAGTTCGTTTACTCCATATCCATAGACATGGTCATTGGCTGGATCACTCACTCAGCTACATTCAGCTGGTGACTAACCTTGACTGAAAGATCCCAGAAGACTTAACTCACATGTCTGGGACTTCATTGCTCTTCCACATGGCCATGCCACATGCCTAACTTGGAGCTCCTCATAGCATGGTGGTCTCAGGAAAATCAGACTTTTACATAGCAGCTGGCTTCAAGAAGAAAGTGGAAGTTACTAGCCCTCTTAAAGGGCTAGGTCAAAGATCAGCATAGCGTTACTTGATCTGCATTCTAATGGGCAAAGTAAGTCACAAGATCAGCCCAAATTCAACAGGAACAGAACTAGACTCTACCTCTTGAATGATAATGCAACATGAATGTAGAGAAAAGGAAGAAATTGGTGTCTATCTTTGGATACTATCTAGCACACACACCTCAATTCAAATTTCAAAAGCATTCATTTCTATATTAGAACAGAAGGACTCTTGATGTTCTTCATTATACTAGACAATAATAATTTATTTTTCCAAAACATTAGTCTGTCTAAACCCAAGGTAACCCCGGATGTTTAAAAAATGCATGGAGGAATCTGCCTGTGATGCTATCCTAAACATTTACTAATCTTAACATTGAAATCACACCTCAGATTTTAACTTGATTGTCTTTCTCTCACTGTGCTTACAATTTTTACTAGTTGTTTCTTCATTTGCTTACATTTTCCACTTGGATACTATTTTAAACCAAGTGAAAAATGAAAACTGAAGGCAAACTTATATAATGTCTTTACACATATGACCCACCTAACCTAGTCAAACCAGATCATCCATCCACAAGAACAACAGGAACCAGGAAGCAGTGTGAGAAGTTGGCAAGTAGTGTTTCTTTCCTACCATCTCTGTCAGCCTCTGTCAGGGGAAGTATCTCCATTTTCCAATTATCCATGCCAATGGTTTCCCCCATTAACAGGAGTAATTAAAAGATGACTTTATCTTCAGCTAGAGTTTAATAAATGTTAGTCACAAAATATTATTTCAAATATATCAAAGAATGTCATCCTAATTTTTTGTTTGAAATATTTGTCAAAACCCCAGTATATGCTAGGCTTTGGGAATGTAAATTATCTCTTTTTTAAAGTTTCAAAAAGCTAAGAGGACATAAAATACTTCCTGATATTTCTAGTTTGGGGTTTTTATTAATCTTTAATGTAATAATAAAAAACAAAATGATCTCTCATGAAAGTTTTTATTCATAGTGCTTTTGGTATCTTCAAGTGAGATTAAATCAAATGAAACTGCTATATAATGACATAAGAATAACAATAAAAGGTTTCTAGAACAAGAAGAATGATTTTAGTAACAGTTTTCTTATCTGCAGATATGAGACTTGAGGGACATAAACCTCACACAGAACAGTCTTCTGTAGCTATTACAGAGCAGAAAAGTCCATTCCAACAAGATGAAAGTGATATATGAAAGCTTTGGCTTATTGATTAACCCAATACATACTTTTTTTTGAGCACCTAGTATGTGCCACCTTGAAGCTGGGTATGCAATGCAAAGCAGAAAAGATGAAATTTCTGCTTTCACAGAGCTCCTGTCTGGTGACAAATATGGACACTCAGGCAGCTACAATCTAGTGTGGTAGATTTCAAGAGTGAGTAATGTGAAGTCCCATGGGAGCACACAATGGGATCTCCTAATCTAGGGGTAGGAGGTCAGGAGCAGCCTCAGTAGGAAGGCAGCATAAATGGGCACAATGAAAAGTTTGGAAGTCGGAGAGAAGAGTGTCCAGGAAGAGGAAATAGGACGTACATAGACCCTAAGTTAAGAGAGTATGTCCTCTTCTGGGAACAGAAAATCGTTTAGTTCCACAGGAGTACTACTGTGAGAAGAAACTGTAGAATGAGGATTCAGCTTCAGTAGGACTGCTACAAAATCTTGGGGAGTGGGAAAGGAGGATTTTGGTTATGTAAGTCCATTAACATCCCTATTCTAAAGATTTCCATTTATAGAATGTATTATGTACATTTTTAGCTTTTAACAGCATGTGTGTATGTATTTGAACATATCATACACATTTTTTAAATGGGGCAAAATGTATCAACATGTTAACCAGATGATTTTTTTTTCTAAATTTGCTGCTTTGTACTTTTTTGTATTTCCAAAATGTTATACAATACTACTGGGCAAAAATTATATTTAACGAAAAAAAAAGCATTGTAAAAATGTAACTTTACTTCTAAATATATCTACAAATGATATATTTCTGAATTTTTTTATACTTCCTCTTCGTCTAAGGGACACTTTCTATACAAGTGTTGTTTCTATTTCTTAATAATAGATGATTCAAATTGGAAGATAAGTCAGCTGAATCGAGTGAGTAACAAACTTTAGAACTAGATCTTCTATAAAACAAAAGCAATATTGGGCTGGGCGCAGTGGCTCATGCCTGTAATCCCAGCACTTTGGGAGGCTGAGGCAGGCGGATCACGAGGGCAGGAGATCGAGACCATCCTGGCTAACACGGTGAAACCCCGTCTCTACTAAAAATACAAAAAATTAGCTGGGCGTGGTGGCATGCACCTGTAGTCCCAGCTACTCGGGAGGCTGAGGCAGGAGAATGGCGTGAACCAGGAGGTGGAGCTTGCAGTGAGCCGAGATTGTGCCACTGTCCTCCAGCCTGGGCGACAGAGTGAGACTCCGTCTCAAAAAAAAAAAAAAAAAAAAGCAATATTAAAAAAAACAAAAAGTATACATTTTAACCCTGTTCGCAAACTCACAGAACGTAACACTTAAATCTTATATGATACATAATATATATATGACATATGATTTTCATTCAATATAGTACGTGTTAAACATGCTGTAAATATCATGAATATTGCTAAAATTCATCTCTTGCACAAAGCACCTCTTAACTTCAGTAAGACATAAATAGAAGTTATTTTTTTCTAATTCTAACAGTCTTTTCCCAGTTTTCTGTTCATTAGTCACCCTACACAATATTTTCCCCACTATTTGTTTGTAAACTCTGCTTATTAAACCCAATCCACAGAAGCATCATATGGTTCAGAATTTAAACTCAGAGAAGACAGGAAAAACAAATTTGTGTTTAACCTTGTGTGTATGGGTGAGGCCACCAAAGATGCAGTCAGAATAAATGCATCTTGTGATGACCACAATAAAGATGGCAAGAGTGATGGCACGTCTTCAAAAAGCAATAAAAATAAAAGGTGCTTTGTCCTCCCAGTTCCATTTCTCAGAGCCGAGTTTATGCTGTTTGCCATAATTCCAGCATGAATTGTCAGCATGGAAGTGAACGATTGGACTCTTAGCTCAAGCACAGACCTTCGGAGGCCTCTGGCAAATTCAAAACATCAAAATTCATAACTTAATTTGTTTACTTTAAGGAAACTCTTACTTGGTTATCAACTGTGAAGTGTTTCAGAGCTAAGATTAAAAGAAAACTAACATGCCTGAATTATTAATTATCAGTTTACAGTTTAAGTCTTCTCTTGGCAAAACAATTTACTTTTCAAAGATTGCTATAACAAGTCTTGGGCACAGCTAGAGAAAACATTTGTGTTTGTATTAAATCTGGCTATTTCCACATATGCTCACTGTGACTCTAGGAACAAAGCCATCGGGAGGAAATAAGGCCGGCAGTCATTCACATTGTGCTGATAACAGCAATTTAGGTTGGTAGGCTAGCTGTGTCAAAGGTAACACTAATATTAATATTTATAACTTGCCTTTCTCCTGTCTTAAGTCTACTTAAGATATTGTTATATTTCTATTCAGGCTATTCTTATGAGAAATATAGATACAATTTTTTTTTAAAAAAAAGTAAGAAGGTTTCTATAATCCTAACTTTTAGTGTACTCTAGTTTCAAGTAAGAAAAATATCATAGGTATTTGAAGTTCCCCAACTGACATTCCCTCACTGGATTAATAAACAAACAAACAAACAAAGGCATTCCAAGTATGTATTTTCTGTACAGTAGCCCCAACCAATAAAAGTGTCCCTTATAGATTGAAGAAAGGAAGATAACAGGCTAAATCTAAAGGAGATTGATTGGATCTGCAACAATGTTGCACTGTCTTTTCCCTCCACAATTAGGTACCTGGTTCCAGTCCTTTAAAGTCTAGATGGAGAAGATAGCTCAAGGACTGCATGGTAACAGAAGAGGCTAAAAGAACCCTGGGGATTATCTACACTATTTCTCTGCCTCAAAGCAGACCATCTCTCAAACCATGTTGGGAACAGCCCAGTCCACGAGTGGTGGGACTCATCCACTTTTAGTGATGAAATTCTGATGTATCTAATCCCTTGTGTTCAATAAATGTAATGTTAAAATTTCCATCATATACATATATATACACTTTATATTTATATACTTTATATACTTTTATATACACACATCTGTACTTTCTTGTATGTCATTCTTAGAAATTCAAAAAAGAATGCCTCTCAAATTTCCTTCTTCCGTCATTTCTTCCTCCTTTCCCTTTCTTAAAATGGGCACTGGAAGACAGAATTTGATTATTGGAAGGGTATGTATTATGAACATAATAAGCACCACAAGAAGGACCAGAATAGCTTAAAGGAACTAATAATTTTGGAGTAATAGGAAACAATATTAGAAACAAAGGACAGGTCTGGAAATTCAAGTTAATTGCAGCAATTACAAATTGATTTCAGGTTAAGATGCAGATTTTAACAGACATTGCCAGTTTTTCAAATGATCTACAGCTATTTTCACAGTTTCACTAACAATGAATAAGAGTACCCACACCCGTAAATATTCTTCTACCCTAACCTTTAAAATGGATGTTAATTGGTTTTTCCATCGGTCTGAATGGTATATAATGATCTTTTATTGTTGCCATAATTTACATACTGCTAGTTTGAGAACCGTATTTGTTTTGCCTTGATTTTTTCTTATTTTTTTCTTATTTATTTTTTTTTTTGAAACAGGGTCTTGCTCTGTTGCCCAGGCTGGAATGCTGTGGCACAATCAGGGCTCACTGCAGCCTTGACATCCTGGGCTCAAGTGACTCTCCCACATCAGCTACAACTACAGGTGTGTGCCACCATGTCTGGCTAATTTTTTAATTTTTTTGTAGAGATAGGGCCTCGCCATGTCACCCAGGCTGGTCTCAAACTTTCGGCCTCAAGCAATCCTGCCATCTCAGCCTCCCAAAGTGCTGAGATTACAAGCATGAGCCACTGCACCTTTTCTTTCTTATCTTTAGCAATTTGGATTTGCTCACTCATAAGTCACCTCTTCATATCTTTCTCATATTTTTCTATTGGTTCGCTTGTCCCCTTCTTAATTTTTAAGTTAGCTCTGTTCTCTGTGCTACAACTGGTTCTTCCAAGGCTACCAAATATCAGATGACTTTATCATTCCCTAGGCATATGTTTATCCAGTCGAAATGTCTCTTTATGTTGGTTTTGTTTCTAATCTTGGTTAAGAAGGCCTCCCCTTACAATTCAATCTAGCAATCCTAAAACTGGGAATCTTTTTCAAAGAAATTATGACGACCGCATATAAGGATTTATTAACAGGATATTTAACACATCATTGTTTGTAGTTGCCAAAAGTCTGGAAACCAAAGGAATAGGAAAATAGAAACCAATAGGAAAATGACTAGATAGATTATGGCACATATACCCCTTAGAGTGAATTTGAGCCCAATTGATTGATTTAGAGGGACTTCCACACAGTGTTATTGAGTGAGAAAAGCAACATGCACAAATGTGTAAAACTGGATTTCATTTTTGAAAATCAGTGACTAAAAACATGTATATCTATTTGTATATATTTTTGTGTGAGTATATATAAAAATATATATCCCATATAAGTATATAAACCTAGAGGCTTCACACTAAATTATAACTATGGGTTAGGAGTAGGGTCTCTAAGAAAAATAAGGAAAAATATCATCTGAATGAAAACAAACAAATCATTAGGACATGATTATATTTGCATATTTTATATATTACATCTAATATACAAATATTTTAAAATAGATAATACTGTGTGTGAGTGAAATTTTTTTAAACTTAATGACAATTTCCCCCAAATAGAAGTGAAGAAACAAATACGACAACTCCCCAATTAGTTTTATTTTTAAAATGCAAGTTTATTCATTTTACCATTAAATGCCATCTGAATATAAAAGTATTACATTATATTAATTAGCCAAATGTTGATGACCATATTTACATATCTTGAAGCTTCTCTGTGTGACCTTGAGAGAGTTAAACTCTCTGTGTCTCATCTGTGAAAGGAAAGCAGGATAATATCAGGATTTATCATAAAGGATTGCTGTGAACATGAAACTAGATAAAATACGTAGGATTTAGGACAGTGTCTGGCTAAATAAACACTAGCAGTGCTGGTAGTGGTTAAGGCAGAAATCAAAGTAATATCTTATGACTGCTCTTAAAACTCTTTATCTAATTAGATGCTTAGTTTGTATTGATCTCCTGGGCAGTTTCCTATTAATTCTTAATTCATCTATCAGCATGAGACTAGACATCACCCACTGCTGTGCTAACACTCAGATACTCATTTTTGTAGTATATTGTGTTTCCTTAATTTCTGTTTGATTCTATAAGCTATTTCTTGTATCCCCATAACACCTTTAGACTTGTTATATGTCTTTAACAATAGCTGTGTAGTTTACAAAAATCATTACATATTTTTAATCCTTACAGTTCACCAAATAAAATAGCTAAGAATTAAAGAAGTTATTATTTTCCCCAGATTATGGCCAATAAATGAAATACCAAGAGCCAAACTCAGGTCTTATGACTCTAAACTCTTACTCTTTTCCATTTTAATAGCGATAGTCAGATTGATTTTTCAAATACAAAAAGGATGGCTAAGATCTAGTCTTATTTTTCACAGCAATTCTTTGAGATGTGATTATAATATATTTTATGTAATTCTAGCATTGGATTTGTAATTCCCATCATCTTTTGACACCACATAAGTCCTGGGAATACAAGTTTGATCATGAAGCAAAAACTGTTATAGTGACAGACAAACTTATTGCATGTTATCCTATATTTGGCTAATACAATCTTCATTCTCTTATAAATGTCCCAGAGCTGAGAAAGAAAATTTTCTGTTAAGGTAAGCTAATGATGTTTTCCATACATTAGAGAATGCATTTGTCCCTATCTGCATCTGCTTTTACGTGAGCAAATTTGAAAAGCCAGTGAGCACATTCAACCATCTCTAACAGAAAAATTATATAACTTTGACATCTTACGTATAAATTCAAATGTTTAATGCCAAAGCAAATGTATTTGAATTTCGTATGTTGAAGAGATGAATACATTGTGTTCACAAGTTCTTTTATGTTTTTAAAGAATTAAGAGGCTCACAAATCTATCCACATACCTTAACTCTTACAAAAGGGATTATTGGCAAAGATAAAGGCCTCTATTTTGTCTCAGAAGTGACACATTCATTTGATTGTAAACTATTACCAAATGTTTCAGGATACTTTCTAAACACAGGGCCCTAAATGAGATAAAGGAAGAAATGTAAATAGTTTTATATGGACCTTATTCTAAAATAATCTATAGGCTACGAAGGGAAATAACACACACACACACACACTCTATAAGATAACAGATGATGAATATAAAAAGATAATGTAGGATGATGAACTAAAAATGTATGGGCTTCAAAATCAACCAAAACCATCTCCGATTTTCAGCTATGCCAGTGTGACTTTGGACAAGTTACATCAACACTTTGGTTTATTTTCCTTTTTTTCTAGAGAATAGGTGTAATAGTGCACATCTTACATAATTGCTGCTGTGACTAAATAATGTAATATGTATAAATCACATTGCTTGGTGCCTAAGCCAAAGAATCCAACCACATAATGGTGACTCTCATCATTGTAAGAAAAAAAAAAAAAAAAAACTGATGAGTCACCCTCAAATTTTAGAGGAGGGAGAAATAATTTTAAGAAATATCATGGGAGTAAAATTTATAGAACTTATTATTATAATTATTATTATTATTATTATTGAGACAGTCTCACTTTGTCACCCATGCTGGAGTGCAGTGGCACCATCTCTGTTCACTGCAGCCTCCATCTCCCAGGTTCAAGCGATTCTTCTGCCTCAGCCTCCTGAGTAGCTGGGACTACAGGCACTTGCCACCATGCCATGCTAATTTTTTGTAGTTTTAGTAGAGACAGGGTTTCACCATGTTGGCCAGGCTGGTCTCAAACTCCTGACCTCAAGTGATCCACCCGCCTCGGCCTACTAGAGTGCTGGCATTACAGGTGTGAGCCACCATGCCTGGCTAAAACTTGTTATTATTAGAGGTGAGGGGAAGGAAAGCAAGCTTAATGAAAATTTTCAAAACTGATGAGTTGAAGGATAGTGGTACTATTAATTTAAACAAAGATGATGATGCAGGAGGATGAGAGGATTAACCAATGTTAAGAACTGCTGTTTACAGAAAAGAACATTATTATTCTCTAACCATCTTGCATTACCTAAGTATTTTACAGATGTTTAGAAATATGAAAGTTCTGTTCCCGTGGGCCTATTTTAAGGAATTTAAATTATACATTCAGCAAAAGTGCTTGATATTATAAGAAATGTACTTTCATAAAATTTCACATATGCAGGCCTCTTTGGACCACGTGGCTGGCTCAGAATTAATCTGACTGTGCAAGAAAATTATTTTGACAGATTTGAAAAACCTGGCTGTTGAAGAAAAAATGTTATTGTACCTACCTTTAGCAATGGATGAAATCCAAACCAAAAATGAGTCCAAAATTTTAAAATTTTGTATGTTAAAAAAAAAAAAGAAAGCAAAGAAAGTCTTTAAATGCCAGATGATGTAAGCTTAGCCTGGGAAATGCTATGAATGATGAAATCATATATTACATTAAGAGACTTACAGTGAATTAAAGAACTCTCAGGTGGTTCACAGAGCACACGTGGCTTTCAACTCAGTATCCTATGAGAATACTGATAAAGGCAAATTAGCTGCGTAAAAGGATTTTTCTGGTCCCTATGAGTAGGTTCTTGCTATTCATCAAAATGCTTCTTATATTTTGCATTCTCATGGTAATTTTTCTTCAGAGGTGATTAGCACAGTATCTTGAAACTATTCAAAATGTAAAGGTACTTCAAAACATCCTTTCCACTGTGACAATAGAGAAAACACTCACAGTCTTCCCTCAGTCACCCAGGCTGGAGTGCAGTGGAGCCATCTCAGCTCACTGCAGCCTCCACCTCCTTGGCTCAAGCCATCCACCTACATCAGCCTCCCAAGTAGCTGGGACTACAGAGGCGTGCACTACCATGCCAGGCTAATTTTTGTATTTTTTTGTAGAGACGGGGTTTTTCCAGGTTGCCCAGACTGGCGTAGCTCTTTCTAGCTGTAGTTTTTCCAGTTAAACTTCTAAATCTGTCCAGAGCCCTACCTCTTACTCAGTAGTTTTCTATACTTAACAATGAAGTCACACATCATAGTCATGGCACATACATCCATAAAACTATGGGATATGTTCATCGAGCAAGTGTAAAATATTCTTCAGGAATATGGCTCTATAGGAATGTTCCAACCAGCAAAAATCTCTTATTTCATCCAATATGATAGGAAAAGTCCTTTCACATTTTTATTTAACGTTCACTAGTTCCTTGATACAGAAAATATGAAAATAAAAATAAAGCAGTTCATAATTCTACAACACACATAAACTCTTCTGACATTAAAACCAGAAAAAAAAGTGAGTAATATATGCAAATGTAAGAAATTTCAAGCACTAGTGAAGGGTATCAAAGTCTCCCTCTGTATCTCCAATTTTAAGCCCTTTCCACAAAGACAAACAGTGTTATCAGTTTCTTGTACATTCTTTGAGAAAATAATTGGCATATCCAGTATACTATATGCGTTGCATTTTTTACTTACTATATCGTGGATATCTTTACCAGTGAGTAAATATAGACCTATTTCATTTCTCAAAAAGAGTCAAGTAGTGCATATAAGCTGTGATTAGTTTATTCAACTGGTGGACATTTAGGCATGTCCAGTTTTGCTTATTTTTATAAATAATCCTGCAATAAACACACTGTACATGTATCTTATGTGCATTATCTATAGGAAAAACTTCCTAAGAACAGAATTGCCTGGACATGCAATATGTGCATTTGAAGTTTCATAGATATTTTATGGAGGTTTCATAGATATTACCTATTCATCTTCCAAAAAGTAAGACCTGTCATCTGCGTAAAAATGCCCCTGCTTCCTCCCTCCTTACCAAACTTCACCAACTATTCACCAATTTTTTTAATTGTTTAAAAATTGTTATGGGGTGAATCATGTCCCCTGAAAATGTTGAAATCCTAACACCCACTATGTGTGAATGTAACCTTATGTGGAAATAGGATCTTCACAGATGATCAAGTTAAGATGAAGTCATTAGGATGGCCCTAATCCAACATGACTTTGTTGTAATAATAAAGGGAAATCTGGATACAAAGACAGATGTGCAGAGGGAGAACACCATGTGAAGATGAAGGCAGAGATTGGGTGATGTTTCTACAAGCCAAGCAATGCCAAAGAGTGCCAGCAAACCACCAGAAGCATGGATCAGATTCTCCCTCAGAGCCCTCAGAAGGAACCAATCTTGCCAACACCTTGGTCTCAGAATTCTGGCCTCCAGAACTGTGAGACAATACATTTCTATGATTTTAAGCCATCCACTTTGTGGTAGATAAAAATAATATATTATTGTTTGATGTATCCTTTATTCATCCTTTCTCCCATCTTCATCTATAATCAAACTTTTTCATTTTTATATATCCCCCAGCATTATAGCACAGTCTTGCATTCAACAAATGATGATAAGCATTTGCTAAGTGAATAAATACATAGTATAATAGGTACACTAGTTAAAATTTATAGAAAAAATGTATAGATGAGAATTGTATATTATTGTTGTTTTGACTGGCATTTTTTGTGAATTAAATTGAGCATATGATTACATTATTATTGGTCCTTTGTTGGGTCTCTTTTATTTTCACCTAAAATTGCTTCTCCACATACTATGCTTATTTTACTGCTGAATAGTGCATTTTTTATTATCGATTTGTACAAATCCCTTGTAAATCAAAGAAATGATCAGTTTGTCCTATGTGCTGCAAGTAAATTCCTAGCTCATTATTTTTTAATTTAGAGGTAATTTTATTCTTTTACATTTGTATAATATTTTATGTCATTACATAGTCAAATTAATCAAACTTTTCCTGACTTTTGGAGTTTGTGTCTGATTGGGAAACATCTTTATGCTTTTAAATTATAAATAAATACAAACTACTTTGTTGCTTTACTTTTTACATTTAAATTTAAATAATATATTAATGTTAGGTTGAATCATACATTGGGTCAAAATATCAAATATAAGCATTTTCAAAAGATTCAACATAATGGTGTGTCTCAGGGTAAATGAGGTAGTTGATCTAGTTTATTTTTTTCTAAATGGCTATTCAGATGTCCCAATATTATTTGATATATAAATTATTTTTTCTAATGCCTTTTAAACAATATTGAATCTATTAGATACCTAGGTCACTTTCTCATTTTCCTTATCTGTCTATTCTCATTTCTAGTATACTCTATTTTTATAGTTTTGGGGTTTTGTCACTCCTTATTTACAATTATTGTAAGAATATTCCTACATGTTCTTATATATGTATTATTAAAATAAACTTAGAAATCAACTGGGCAATTTTTCCTCCTGTCTTCCTCTCCAAGAAAAAGAAAAAAGAAGTATTTGGACTTTGATTGAATTTGCAATAAATTTTTATAGATTAATATTGGGCAACTGATATTTTTATAAAACAGATACTTATTAAAGAGAAAAGTATTTCTATATGAAGTCCTTTTTATTAATTTCCATTCAAATTACTTAACTGTGTTCTTAGTATTGTCCTACTTACTTCTTATATTTATTTCTGGATATTTTATGATTTTTTAAATTGGCGTTATAAATTAGGTCTTTTGCAAATATGTTCCTATTAATATTTGTTGATTGAAAAACTATTGATTTACATATACCAATGTGGTACATGACCACCTTGCAGGATTTTCTGATATATAATAGTTTTTATGTCCACTCTCTTATGTGATTCAAGTTACAGTCACATCATCTGCAAAAAATAATGTTTGCCTCCTCCTTTTCAGTGTTTTAGTGTCTCATTTAATCATATTATTTTGCACTCTACAAAACACTAAATATGCTGATAGGCATTCTTGTTTTTGTTGTTGTTGTTGTTATATTAAAACCATTAATGATTTTGCCATTAAGTTCTCATTCCAGCCAGGGAAAGGAGAATGAATTTAACATTTGAGCATCAATTTTACAAACTTAAAAGTAATCTTAAAATGCTTGTCTCACATGCACATATATATTTATTGCAGCACAATTCACAATTGCAAAGATATGGAACCAAACTAAGTGCCCATAGACCAATGAATGGATAAAGAAAATGTGGTGTACATACACCATAGAGTACCACTCAGCCATAAGACCAAAATAATATCTCTTGCAGCAAAATGGATAGAGCTGGAGGTTATTATTCTAAGTAAAATAATTCAGGAATGGAATACCAAATAGCTTATGTTCTCGCTTATAAATGAAAGCTAAGTTGTGAGCATGCAAAGGCATACAGAGTGATATAATGGACTGTGGAGACTCAGAAGGGAGACATTGGGAGGTGGATGAGGGATTAAAAAAACTACATATTGTGTACAATGTATACTACTCAGGTGATGGGTGCACTAAAGTCTCAGAATTCACCACTACATAATTCATCCATGTAGCCCAAAACCACTTGTATCCCCAAAAACTATTGAAATAAAAATAAAATAGTTAAAAAATGTTTGTCTCATATGGTTGTTGTGACAATAAATTTTTGATACATCCAATAGACTTGGCCCATGGTAAGCATTTAATAAATGCTATACAATCTTTCTCCAGGAAAATTTTATAGATTTTTTAGTAATTTTAATTATCTACTGAAGGAGAAATACTATTTTTATTTAAGCAAAAATTATTTGGACCAAAAATATTTAGGCATAATTAAATCACACCATATTTACTATGTTGCTAGCAAGAGCAAGACACCATGGAAGCCGCATAAGACTTCCTTACCCATTCTCTTTCACACACTGCACTGCTATACAGCAGGCTCTTGCTACTCAAACTATTAAGCAGCCTCCTAATGTAGTCCACATAATAACAGCAAACATTTATAGAAGTTAATTCATGCCAGGTATTACTCTGTGCATTTTATGGCATTTGCCATTTGTCAGGGCTCAGTACATGATACCCCAAAATATGGAACCTTGGCATATTGAGTGTTTTTAGCTGAAGGAAATTGAGAAAACCACAGAAGTAGAAAGGTCACTCTCTGACCTGCTCCCACTATTTCCCCAGAAGCAGGTCAAAAAGAATTCTCTGACCTGCCTTGCCTGAGGTCATAAGACTCTCATTCAAGAGGGGTCCTGCTCTATACCTGGAGGCCAAGAAGGCTCTGAACAAACAGGCCTTGCTAAGTTCCCCTCGGTTCACTACCCTTAGATCACACCCTTTCAGGCTCCAATCACACTTTTGCATAACTGTCCATAAAAATACGTCGTTTTCCCTGGGTTTTGAAGTCTTAATTTCTGAAGCCCCGTGTCACATGAAACTTACATTAAATACATTTGTATGCTTTTTCCTTATTAATATGCCTTTTAATATAGGGGCGTAAGCTGCAAACATTGCAATGGATGAGAAAAAGATACTACCTTTTCTCCCCGACACAGTTAATTCTCATGTTTTTATCCCATTTTATAGATGAGGAAATTGAGGCACACAGTATAAAAAAACTTGCCAAGTTCTTTCAGCCTGGTAGCAGTCAAAGTGCAAACCCAGGCAGTCTGATCCAAGGCCCTTACTCAAAACAAGCATGCAATACCATCTCAAAGTGTGGAGTCCATGCTTCTATTCATCCATTCATTCAATATTTGATGTGGGTTATATCTTTTTCACATCTATTCCTTTATTTCACACCTGTACTTTCCTTTATATTCCTCCCCTAAGCATTCTAAAATAAGCCCCGATTAAGTTCTCCTAATTGACGGCAATTGTCTCAGAACGAAGTCGTCTCGACTCCTCTCTGCTCTGTACCATACCTCTTATTTTATCATCATACATCTGCCAGTCCAATGTTTTCAAAATAAAGTTCAAGTGCAAATATTTTAGGTTGGCATTTATAATGTCCTGTACATCCATGTTCCAATCTACCGAGTACCTAAAATACTTCTATGTGTATTTTATATGTTGTTCAAACAGAATTTTTCATCACTCCTTGGGAATACCCTATATTTTCCAAACTTTTATTGGCTTCAGATGCTGTTTCTTCTACCAAGACTGGCCTCTCCTCATGTCTTTAGAAATTCTAAGCCACTTTTCAAGGACTCTTTCAAATATTAACTACAATAGGAATCTTTTCTCAAGCTCCAGGCTGAAACTGCTTTGTCTCTCTTCCTCCTACCCTAGCATTTGAACTGTGCTTGTGGTATGAATCATACTGTATTTTACACTTAGTTAATTGCATACGTATGGGCACACTTGGACTGGTGTGCTTATATAATATCCATAGGGGAGATTGTATTAAAATCTATTTAGGGAGGTTTTAATATTAGGCTGGGTTTTGATAAGTGAATGAATTTTTTTTAGAAGGTAGGTGGGGGGAGAAAAATTAAGGCATGAGACAACTAGAAGAGAAAATTTCTATAAGGGAACAGGTGAAAAATGGGTCCAGACCATTGAAGACATTTAATTACTTATTAAATAATTTAGATTTAATCTTGTATGGAATGGAAGACATCTAAAGGTTTCACATTTAGGAATGGAGTACAGGTAAGTGGTGTCCTGGGAAGATTAAACAAGTGTAGAGTGAGGATGTATTTGCAGATGGGAAGACTTGAGGCAAGGGGAGAGCCAACAGTGGAGCCAGGATAAAAATTCAATTATCCTTCTGGTTAAACTTGAATCAATCCTGAGATGTGATTGGCCAGAGAATATTACTGTATCAAAGAAATTGTCCCAAAGCAGCTACTTAACAGCAAGATCTTTCAGGTCAAAAGGACAATATCCCCCTTGGCAAATTATTTTATAATCAAGTTTTCTCTAACAGCAAGGAGAGTTTCCAGGCTGTTATCTATTGTTAGTAAAGGCCTATACTTCCACAGTTCCCTAATTATTTTCATTCTGATCCCTGGAAACACATTTCTGCATCTCCTTAATGGAGAAATAGAACCAATATTTGTAGAGGGATTATTAGATTTCACATTTAATCTTTACAACAAGACTACAATTTAGATATTATTTTCCCCATTTCACAGTTGTGGCAAAGAAGTCTCAAGATTAGGTAACTTATTCAAGATCATATAGCTGGCATGTAGCAAGAATAAGAATTTAACTGCATCTTCTTTCAAGGCCATAATGAACTTTTTGTTTAAAATGAGGGCCTTCTTGAGACTTTGGTTAATGTGTTTCGTAGAACTTTCATTAAGATGTTCCATAAGATACTGATTCTGGGGAAACAGGCCCAGGATTTACAATTTACCAAGAACTCTGACTCATTATTTGTAGAATTGAAGAATGAGGAAATTAATTGGTTTTCTAATGGTTTGCTTTCTCATGAATAGAGAAGAAGAAAACAATGGAACTTTTCTCATTTAAATAAAAAAACCTGAGTAGTTCACCTTTTAAAATCTGAATAACTTATTTTGAGTTAATTTAGACACACCAACTTTTAAAGATGAAGACAGGCATAATGGGTAGCACAGTATTTTATGAAGCCTCTGAGATCTCCAAACTTAATGAAAATATTATTTTTCAGTATGACTTCTCTGGTTGCCAGGCTCCAAGATGGCCCCCAGTGATCCTTGCTTCCTGGCATTTATTTTATGCAGCCCCCTTTTACATTGTGTGAGAACTGGTTTGCATGACCACTAGAATGCAATAGTTATGTATTTCCAAGGATAGGTCATAAGGACATTGTGGATTCTGACTCTCTGGGATCGCTGGCTTGAAGACAGCCAGCTACCATGCTTTAAGAAGCCCATGTGATAAGGAACCGAAATCTGCTACCAATCACATAAGCAAGTTCACAAAAACATTGTTCAGCCTCGTTAAGCCTTCAGATGACTGCTGTCTCTGTTGCTTTGAATTGTAACCTCATGAGAAATACTAAACCAAGCTACCCAGGGAAGCCATTTTAGAATTCCTGACCCCCAAAAAAGAGAGAACATCCTAGTTAGTCTCCTTGATTTCTTTTAATTTCTGGAAACACTGAATTGTTGGATGTTAGGAATATTATAAAGCTTAAGGATACTGTTTAATAGTTCATCGTTGTAAACGGGTGTGCATGTATATACATACATGCACATATACATGCATGTGGGATATCAGCAACATAATTTTCAAGGCCCAGCACAAAATGAAAGTACAAGTCCTCGTGTTCAAAAATTATTTAGAATTTCAAAATGTCAACAGCAGAGCCCTAAAGTAAGGTCTGAGCACGAAGTCATGTGCATAGGTTGCATGCATATGAAACTGGCCTTGTGTGTTTGTGTTAAATAGTCACAGCTAATATTTATGGAGTGTTTCCCATACCCCAAATGCATACTCCACAACCATATTTTAAGTTAATCCTCACACAACCTTTTGAGGTAGGCCCTATTACTCCAACTTCAAATGATGAAAAATGAAGCTTAGAGTTGCTGTTAACTTGCTGAAGTTCAAACAGGTATTAAATGACAGAACTGAGATTCAAACTAGCATAGAAATTCCAGAGTCCAGACTTAAAATTGCTGCATTGCAACTTTAAGGATATTGTTCCAGTTACTACTACAGCATTTAAAAAATTACCCCCAAATTAAGCAGCTAGAACCACCATTTTCTTTTGCTTATAATTGTGTGGGTTAGGAATTCAGGGAAGACTCAGCTACACAGTTCTCACTTGGAGTCTGTGGTGAGGTTGCAGTCAGATTCTGGTTGGGGCTGCAGTTGTCTGGGAGGTTGGACCTTGCAGCTGACTGGGAGTTCAAGTGTCAATCAGAGCAATTACACTTGGATCCTCCAGCATGGCAGGCTCAGAATAATTGAATTTCTCCCATGGTGACCCACTCCCCCAGAATAAGTGTCCCGGAAGAACCACACAAAAGCTGCATGGCCTTTTCTGACTTAGCCTTGTAAATCACAGTGTCACCTTGCGTTGGTTCTAAGTAAATTACTAAGTAGGTCCATGTTCAAAGGGAGAGAACATAAACCCCACATCTCAATGAATAAATTATCAAAGAATTTGTGGATATGTTGTAAATTACCACAGAAATTAGCTGGATGGTTATCTGGAGTCAATGTACCTGTTTGAAATTTGCCCCCATTAAGGAGCTGCTTAATCTAATGAAATTTAAAATAGTCTGGATAATTGCTGATAAGTACAGATGAGATTTTATGATTAATTATTGTGGACAACACTGATAGAAGAAAAATTAAACTAACAGTGCTTGTTTATTTTACTAATTGACCAAGGCAGTCTAATTTGTAAGCAAGCATGTAGCAAACCCTTACAGGGAACAGGATTTAACCTTGAGTCTTACCTTAATAATTAATATTTACATATGAAATAGCAACAGTATAACTTGCCTTAATAAATATATTAATGACAATTATATTTATTCCTCATTGCTTTGTATATTGCAAAGTTGTATTTATATTTCTGAGGTGAAATGAATTGCTTAATGAGTTGCCATTTTTTAAAAATTTGTGAAAAATATACTTAACAATGAGTCAACATTGTATGTGTGTGTGAGAGGAAAAAAAAAGAGAAAGGCAGAAAGAAAAATGGGTAAGAATTAAAGATAAATGCTTTGGACCAGGGGTTGGCAAACTACAATGGCCAAACTGCAGCAGCCAAATCTGGCCTGTTACTGCTTTTTGTGTTTTAATATAGCCTGAGAGCTAAGACATTGTTTTGGTTTTGGTTTTTACATTTTTAAGTCTTTTGTTAAAAAAATCAAAAGAAAATAATATTTAATGACATAAACATTTTAAAAATTAAAATTACGATGTCTATAAAGTTTTATTGGAACACGGTCATGCTAATTCATTTCCAGATTGTCTATGACTACTTTAGCACAACAATGGCAAAGTTGAGCGGTTGTAATAGAGACCACGTGGCCCACACGTGGTAAAAATTGCCTAAAATATTTACTGTCTGCCCTTTTACAGAAAAAAATTTACCAACCCTGATTTTGACAAAATGAGAATTAAGAGAACTGAAATAACAGAGTTATTCTTATTGGCATAAACCACAGAGCCACACAAAGCCAATTAATAATGCTGAAAGAAATAAGTTTGTGAAAATTTTAGTAAATGTTTAAAACTATAACAAGGTTTTTAAAGATATAAAATACATATAAATAATATAACAAGGTTTATTTTTATATATAAATAATATAACAAGGTTTTTCCTGATTTTATACCTATGTTAACTGAGATATTTGTCCTACAACATCTTTTTCCATTCTGCCAGTGTGAAGCTGCAAATTTAAACACACATCTTCAATAATAATTTTCAATAGTTACAAATCAAAGGGTTTACAGAGTTTTCAGAAATGTTTGTGCCACAGATGTGAAAGTTTATGGAGAATAAAACTGGAAGTGTTTTTCTCCATGTACTCCTTTATTTAATGCCATTCTGTAAATTATTAAAGATATAGGTGTTCTTTGCAACAGATTTTCTATTGTTTTAGCTATCACTAGCCGAGGATCAATGTGCTGACAGGTATCTCAACTGCAAATTACAATTTCAACCAGAGACTCATAAAGCTGGAACATTAGAGTTGGACTGTATATATTTTTCTTTAGTCTAGCTGTGGAAATAGATGCCTCAATAAAGAACAGCACTAATGACTACAGTTTGAATTCCCCCTCTAATAGACATATCCAATCACAAGTTAAATGACACAAGAACAAGCAGCTTAGATACAATAAATGCAGAGTCTTTCACCTCTAAGCTAGACTGAATTTAATCTACTGTGAATGACATACTGATTTTATCTCCTATGGAAAATCAATCACTCAACATCTTTTCAGGGCTGATTGTTAAGTCTGTGAGAATGGATGGAATTACCCAGCCTGGGGACAGAGTCTGAATGTCTCATGGAGAAACACCTGGGCCAGCACTCTAAGAGCTGAGGCATGGACAGAGAGGAGCAGAAATGACCCTTAAGCTGTAGAGCATGGAGCCAAGAGAGTTTCAGAACACAGTGCCCAGGTGGGATAGGGAGGCATCAAGTGTCTTCTGAGGTGACTTGCCTATGAAGTATATTAGCCAAAAATGTTTGAACTAACTCTAATCCAACTTTTCACATTTAACTTTTGGCAATGAGGAAATGAATATGATGAGAAAAAGTCTGACAAAGTCAGAATGTGAGGTTTTCTATAAGAAGATTAGCCTGGAGTCCTGGAAAAGTAAATATAGGGGCAGAGGGGAGGGAGGAAGGGATAGAACAAAAAAAGATTATGAAAATATCCTTTTATAAAATATGAAAACTTTTTCAATTTCTAAAATTGTCTTAAATTGACATAAAATTGAATGTATTTATCATGTAAAACATGCCGTTTTGAAGTACATATACATTGTAAAATGGTTAAATCTAGCAAATTAACATATTTATTATCTCATACTTCTCATTTTTATGACAAGAACACTTAAAATCTACTCAGCATTCTTCAAGAATATAATATCATTATTAACTGGAGTAATCATGCTGTTCAATAATCTCTTGAACTTATTCCTCCTATAATTTTGTGTGCTTTGACCAACAACTCCTAAACCCACCTACTCAACTCTTTCAGCCTCTGGTAACCACTCTTATACTCTACTTCTAAGAAATCAACATTTTTATATTCCAAATATGTGTGAGATCATGCAGTATTTCTCTGTCTCTGGCTCCTGGTTCATCCATGTTGTCACAAATGACAAGATTTTATTCTTTTTTTTATGGCTGAATGTTATTTCATTGTGTATATACCATATTTTTTTATCCGTGCAACCACTGATAGACACTTAGGTTGATTCCATATCGTGGCTACTGTGAATAGTGCTTCAGTAAACATGGAGTGCAGATATCTTTTCAACATACTGATTTCATTTCCTTTGGATACGTACCCCTTAGTGGGTTTGCCGGATCTTATGGTAGTTCTATTTTTGAGGAACTTCCATACTGTTTTCCATAATGACTACTAATTTAAATTCCTACGGATATTGTGCAAGAGTTCTCTTCTCTCCACATCCGCACTAACAATCATTATCTTTTTGTCTTTTTCATAAGAGACATTTTAACAGCCCTGAACTGATATCTCATTGTAGTTTCGATTTGCGTTTCTCTGATGATAGTAATGTTAAACATGTTTTTATATATCTGTTGGCCATTTGTATGTCTTCTTTTGAGAAACATCTATTCTAGTATTTTGCCCATTTTTAAATCAGATGGTTATCTTGCTATTAACTTGTTTGAATTTCTTATATTTTTTTGGATATCAATTTCTTATCAGATATGTAGCTTGCAAACATTTTCTTACATTCTGTAGGTTGCCTCTTCATTATGTAGATGGTTTCTTTTGCTGTGCAGAAATTTTCTAGTTTGATATAATCCCATTTGTCTAGCCTTGCTTTTGTTGCCTGTCCTTTTGAGGTTTCATCCAAAAAAAATTATTAACCAAACCAATGTCACGGAGCTTTTCTCCTACATTTTCTTTGAGTAGTTGCATAGTTTCTGGCATTACATTTAAGTCTTTAATCCAGTGTGAGTTGATATTTTATATGATGTGAGACTAAGGTCTAGTTTTATTCTTCTTCACATAGATATCCACTTTTTCCAACAACATTTATTAAAGAGACTGTTCTTTCCTTATTGTATATTCTTGGCATCTTTGTCAAAAATTAATTAGCCAATTAAATGTGTGGATTTGTTTCTGGGCTCTCTATTCTGTTTCCTTGGTCTATGCATCTCCTATGTATCTCTTTTTATGTTAGTACCATGCCATTTTGGTTACTATAACTTTATAGTACATTTTGAAGTCAGGATGTGATGCCGCCAGCTCTGTTTATTTTGCTCAGTACTGATTTGACTATTTGGAGTCTTTCATGGTTCCATACAAATTATAGGATTTCTTTTTCTATTCATGTGAACAACAATATTGTATTTTGATAGAGATTGCATTGAACTTGTAGATTGCTTTGGGAAGTACGAACATTTAAAAAATATTAATTCTTCTAATCCATGAGCACAAGATATCATTCCATTTATTTGTATCTTCAATTTCATCAATGTTTTATAGTTTTCAGTGTAGAGATTTTTCACCTCTGCAATTAAATTTATTCCTAAGTACATTATTTTTTGTAGCTATTATAAATGAGATTGTTTTCTTACAGTACACTATCTGAAAAATTAAGAAAACAATCTCTTTATTGTGTTGAGATACAAGTTTTTATAAAGGGACATTGAATATTTTTAAATGTCTTTTCTGCATCTATTGAAATGATTGTATGGTTTTTCTCCTTCATTCTGTTAATGCAATGTATCGAGTTTATTGATTTGCATATCTTGACCCATCCTTGCATCCCCGAGATAAATCCCAATTGATCATGGTAAATTATCTTTTTAGTGTGCTGTTGAATTTTATTTCCTAGTAATTTGTTGAGGAATTTTTGTATTTATGTTCATAGGGATATTGGCCTATAGATTTTTTTTTGTTGTGCACTTGTCCGGTTTTGATATTACGGTAATGCTGACCTCATAGAATGACTTTGAAAGTTATCCCTCTAATTTTTTGGATAGTTTGGGAAGAATTTATGTTAGCTCTTCTTGAAATATTTGATAGACTTCAGCAGTAAAACTGTCAGGTCCTGGTCTTTTCTTTAATAGGAGACTCTATTACTAACTCAATCTCCTTACTTGTTAATGCTCTGTTAAGATTTTCTATTTCTTCATAATTCAATTTTGATACATTGCATATGTCCAGGAATTTATCAGTTTCTTCCAGTTTGTTGGGATATAATTGTACATAATAGTCTCTTTTTTAAATTTAGTTTTATTGTTGTTATTATTATTATTAAAGACAGAGTCTCACACTGTTGCCTGGGCTGGAGTGCAATGGCACAATCTCTGCCTCCCAGGTTCAAGCAATTCTCCTGCTTCAGCCTCCTGAGTAGCTGGGATTAAAGGCACCTGTCACCACGCCCAGCTAATTTTCTGTATTTTTAGTAGAGACAGGATTTCACCATGTTGGCCAGGCTGGTTTTGAACTCCTGACCTCGTGATCAGCCCGCCTCAGCCTCCCAAAGTGCTGGGATTACAGGCGTGAGTCAACACACCTGGCCTATATTTTTTTTTAAAACTTACTATTTCCATAGGATTTTGGGAAACAGGTGGTATTTGGTTATATGAGTAAGTTTTTTAGTGGTGATTTGTGAGATTTTGGTGCACCCTTCTCCCAGGCAAGCAGTATAAGGCTGAAGCCAATTTTCTTATGATCCTTTGTATTAATGTGGTCTCAGTTGTAATGTCTTTTGTTTCATCTCTAATTTTATTAGAGTCTTTTTTTTTTTTTTTAGTTTAGGCTAAAGGTTTGTTGATTTTATCTTTTGAGAAAACCAATTCTTCATTTTTTCATCATTTCTATTGCTTTTCTAGTCACCAGTTTATTTATGCTCTGATTTTTGTTATTTTCTTCCTTCTAGTAATTTTGGGTTGAGTTTGTTTTTGTTTATTTAGTTGCATAAGGTGCAATGTTAGGTTGTTTATTTGAGATCTTTTTTTTCTGTGTAGGTATTTATTACTATAAACTTTCCTCTTAGAACTGCTTTGGTTCTAACCCATAGGTTCTTGTATGTTGTATTTCTACTTAAATTGGTCTCAAATTTTAAAATAATTTCCCTTTTAATTTCTTTATAGATCCATTGGTTGTTGAGGAGAATGTTGTTTAATTTCCATGTATTGGTGAATTTTTCTACATTTTCTACATTTCTTCTGCTATTTTTAGTTTTATACCATTGTAGTCAGAAAAGATACTTGATATGATTTCAATCTTTTGATTTACCAAAACTTGTTTTGTTCCCTAACATATGATCCATAATGGAGAATGTTTCATTTGCTGTTGGTTTTCTCAAAAAGCTAAGAAAAATGTGTATTCTGCAGCTGTTGGATGAAATGTTCTGTATTTGTCTGTTGGGTTCATTTGATCTAGTGTATAGAGTTTAAGTTCAAAGTTTCCCTATTTCTTTCTGCTTTATGTTTCCATTGCCAGAAGTGGAGTGTTGACAGCCCCTAGTATTATTGTATTGCAGTCTATCTCTTCATTCATATTTATTCATACTTGCTTTATATATCTTGGTGCTTTGATGTTGTGTGCATAAATATTTTCCATTTTTACATCCTTTTATTGAGCTGACCTTGTTATTATATAATGATCTTCTTTGCATTCTTTTACAGTTTTTGACTTAGGATTTATTTTATCTAATGTAAGTACAGCTACTCTTTCTCTCTCTTAATTTCCATTTGCACAAAATTTTTTTTTCATCCTTTCACTTTCAGTGTATTCTTACAGGTAAATGAATCACATAGCAGGTACTTGAATCTTGGGTTTTTTTAATCCATTCAGCTACTATTTTTTCATTAGATAATTTATTTACATTCAAGGGAATTATTGGTAGGAAGCACTTACTACTGTCATCTTGTTTTCTCATTGTTTTGAAGGTCCCTTGTTTCTTTGTCTCTTGCTGTCTTTGTGGTTAAGTGATTTTCTGTAGTGGTACATTTTGGTTCCTTGCTTATTATTATGTGTATATCTACTATAGATTTTCCTGTGTGCTTATTGTGAGGATTACAATAAATATTTTATAGTTATGTTATTATAAGCTGATAACAACTTCTTTGATCATCAAAAATACTTTAAGCTTTTATTTCACTCCCCATCTCACATTCTGAATTCTTTATGTCACAGTTTTATATTGCATATCTCTTAACAAATTATTATAGCTACTATTTTTTACCCTGCTTCTAGGGGTCAATAAGGCAAGCTACTATTATTTTTAATAGTTCTTAAAATATTATATTATGTGATGTGGTATGGCTGTGTGTCCCCACCCAAATCTCCTCTGGAATTGTAATCCCCATGTATCAAGGAAGGGACCTGGTAGGAGGTAATTGGATCATGGGGGCAATTCTCCCATGCTGTTCTCATGATAGTGAGTTCTCATGAAATCTGATTGTTTAAAAGTGCCAGTTTCCCCTTTGCTCGCTGTCTCTCTCTTTCCTACCATCATAAAAGATGTGCCTTGCTTCCCCTTCACCTCCCACCATGATCATAAGTTTCCTAAGGCCTCACCAGCCATGTAAAACTGTAAGTCATTTAAACCCCTTTTGTTTATAAATTACTCAGTCTCAGGTGATATCTTTATAGCAGTGTGAGAATAGACTAATACAGAAAATTGATACTGGGATAGTGGGATACTGCTGTAAAGATAACCTGAAGATGTGGAAGCAACTTTGCAACTGGGTAACAAGCATAGGTTAAAATAGTTTGGAGGGCTCAAAAGAAGACAGGAAGATATGGGAATGTTCGGAATTTCCTAGAAAGTTGTTGAATGGCGTGGCCCAAATCCTGATAGTGATATGGACAATGAAGTCCAGGCTGAGGTGGTCTCAGATGGGGATGAGAAACTTGTTGGGAACTGGAGTCTTGCTATGCTTTAGCAAAGAGACTGGTAGCATTTTGTCCCTGCCCTAGAGATCTGTGGAACTTTGAACTTGGGAGAGATAATTTAGGGTATCTGGCAGAAGAAATTTCTAAGCAGCAAAGCATTCAAAATATGACCTGGCTTTTTCTGAAAGTGTAGTCATAAGCATTTACAAAGAGGTGATCCGATCTAAAATTGGAACTTATGTTTAAAAGGGAAGCAGAGCATAAAATTTGGAAAATTTGCTGCCTGACCATGCAGTAGAAAAGAAACACCCATTATGTGGAGAGAAATTCAAGCTGGCTGCAGACATTTGCATAAGTAACAAGGAGCTGAATTTCAACAGCAAAGACATTGGGGAAAATGTCTCCAGGGCATGTCAGAGATCTTCACAGCAGCCCCTCCCATCACAGGTCTGGAGGGCTAGGAGAGAAAAATGGTTTTTTGAGCCAGGCCCAGGGCCCCACTGCTTTGTGCAGGCTCGGTACATGGTGCCCTTCATCCCAGCTGCTCTAGCTCCAGCTGTGGCTGAAAGGTGCCATGATATAGCTTGGACTGTGGCTTCAGATGGTGCAAGCCCTAATCCTTGGCAATTTCCACATGGTGTTGGGCCTGCATGTGCTCAGAACAATAGTTGAGCTTTGGGAGCCTCCACCCAGATTTCAGAGGATGAATGAAAATGCTTCGATGTCCAGGCAGAAGTCTGCTGCAGGGATGGAGCCCTCATGGAGAACCCCTACTAGGGCAATGCAGAGAGGAAATGTGGGATCAGAGCCCCCCCACAGAGTTCCCAGTGGGGCACTGTCTAGTGGAGCTGTGAGAAGAGGGCCACCATTCTCCAAATCCCAGAATAGTAGATCCACTGACAGCTTACACCATGCACCTGGAAAAGCCACAGACACAGGTCTTGGGAGCCCACCCCTGGCATCAGCATGCTCTGCATGTGAGACATGGAGTCAAAGGAGATCATTTTTCAGAGATTTAAGATTTAATGACTGCCCTGCTGGTTTTCAGAATTGCATGGGGCCTATGGCCCCTTTTTTTGGCCAATTTCTCCCACTTGGAAAGGGAATATTTACCCAATGCCTGTATCCCCATTGTATCCTGGAAGTAACTACCTTTTTTATTTTACAGGCTCATAGGCAGAAGGGACTTGCCTTGTCTCAGATAAGTCTTTGGACTTGGACTTTTGAGTTAATACTGGAATGAGTTAAGACTTTAAGGGACTGTTGGGAAGGAATGATTGATTTTGCAACGTGAGAAGGACACGAGATTTGGGAGGGGTCGGGGTTGAATGTTATGGTTTGGCTCTGTGTCTTCACCCAAATCTCATCTGGAATTGTAATCTCCACATGTCAAGGGAGGGACCTAGTGGGAGGTGATTGGATCATGGTGGTGATTTTCCCCGTGCTGTTCTCATGATAGTGACTTCTCATGAGATCTGATGGTTTAAAAGTGGCAGTTTCCCCATTTGCTTGTTCTTTCTCTTTCCTGCTGCCATGTATAACATGCCTTGCTTCCCCTTTACCTCCCACCATGATGGTAAGTTTCCCGAGTCCTCACCAGCCATGCAGAACTGAGTCAATTAAACCTCTTTTGTTTATAAATTATCAAGTCTCAGGTATATAGCAGTGTGAGAACAGACTAATGCATTGCATCTATATAGATGAATGTTCTTAATTTGGATATATATACTACAGTGTTTAGATAAATTCATTTCTGTAATTTACTTTAAACCAGTTGAGCGTATATAAAGATAAAAAAAATCAACACGAATATAGTAGGTATATGTGTGTTAATTTTACTTTTTTGTATGGTTGAAAATTTTATTTAAAAATCCATAAAAACTTTCTGAGCAAAGAAGAGATATGCCTTATCAAAGCATTTATCTAAGGTTTTCACTAGAATGACAGAATCCATCTATGCCACAAAAAGTAGTGCCAAGAAAGAAGGAAGCGGGAGCTAGAGTGATGCCCTGAGATGCTGCATATAACCAAGAGGTTTTCCATGCCCTGGATCACCCTTATCAACAGCATGGAAGTTAATAACATATCAGAAACACTGAACCCTGTGCTCTCTGTCCACTGAATCTCTTTTCTGTTTCCAAACTTCAGTTTATTCTGCTATTGGCCTTCCTGATAATCTTCTTGCAAGGCCATGTTGAAGTTTTACATTAGTTCTTAGTTATTCATCTCCTTTGCCTTTTATAAATATTTAAAATCTCATAAGGCTCTATAAAGATGAGCAACACTACATTTGCTTCCATCTCTTTTGAGTCATATGAATCTTTTATTTTATATTTGGAATTTTACTCTTGAAAACTCTCAAGCTTTGGAGACTGTTTTCTTTTTATGCTTTCAGGCTACAAGAGTATGCCTATTTGAGCTCTTACTTGGAATTTGCTTTCCCAAAATTAAGGCACTTCCCTTTATTCACCATTCTTTTTCCAGGACTGCATGAGATCTTCAAGGGTGGTAGTCATTCTGTTCCAAGTTCTAGAATATTTAATTAATTGACTAGCCCCAAGTTAGGTTCAAAGTAGCGGATATCAAGTTTCTAACTTCTGAGAAATTAAATAATCAACAAAGAAGTATAGAATTTAGCTTTGAGTGCTACTTAGCTCTGATAATTCAGCAGATACCTGAATACCTAAATTCCTCAGTACTCATTTCACCTTTGTAATCTGTGGAAAGAATAAGACACATTTTTCCTCCATTTGGCCACTTATGTTTTTATCCTCACTTAAACGCTGTACTTCCTCTGTCCTTGATTTTCTCAGGTATTCCTTTATAACAAACTTTATTATTCCATATTATCTCTTGCCCACTTTTGCCAACAGTTTCCAAACAAATGAGGAATGGAGTCAGAATTAGAGAACAGAAATCTGACTTCACAGTATCACACTGATTTTCCTTCTAGCCAACATGAAAAAACAGGTTGGTGAGTGAGGAGCTTTCATTAGAAAGAGTCTGTTAGCTCCTGTTAATGAGGAAAGGGAAGGCTAGACAGACATCGCCCCTAAAAAATTAGTTTTAAGAATGCTGACTTAAACCCCAGCCTCTAGAGCAGCAATTCTGGTGGAAATAATCAATGAAGGGAATTGGGGGACTGGGGAGAACAAAATTATAAGGAAACTAAGCCCTAATCACATATGTGACTGCTTTGGGGTGTTACAACCCAAACCCAATGGGTTACTTTGGCTTCCTTTGGAAATTGGGTCTCAGTAGCAGTCAAACTATTGTCTAACTGGAGTAACTTCCATCATATTAAATGCCCACCAACCCCTTTCAAGGGAGGATGCCTAGGACAAAGGAATATCCTGACCTTGGACTAGTACAGGTTCCACTATTTAATTGACAGTTACACCCACAAAAAACAGGAATGTGTTCCTAAAGTCCTGCGTGTTAAGGCTGCTTGTATTAGATTAACCCACATGAATAGGTTAAGAAGGAGTCCCCATAGATTCCTCTTTTCATCTAAAGACAAATTCATATGCTTCAACCTATAGAACAGACAGTGGGATAATCATTTTAGGTAGAAGAATAAAACATGTCGTAAGTGAGGAGATAGTAAGAGAGAGCATATAACTACTCTGTATTGAAAACACTAGGTTCATATTAATTCTAACTTGAAGAAACATGACCTCAGAGCCAGGTTAGTAATTTGGAAAAATGTTTATAGAAGATCCAGATGCCTTGAAATTATTATGCTCAATCAGAAAAAAAGGAAGGAATATGGAAGCTACAGATGTGGATATTTGGCAAAAATCTAAATATTCAGGAACTGATTATACAGTTAGCTTGTGAGCATTTATTTTTAAAAAGACAATGTAGTGATTGCTAAAGCAATAGTGTGTCTGGAACAAATAGCCAAAGCATACTTACCAGTGAAACAAGATAGAAGAAATAATTTAGAAACACTAAATCTGGAAAATTGCATACAAAATTTTCATTATTTCTAGATAATATAATTGTATAATCAGAAAATTATAGAGAATCAATTGAAAACCCAGTTGAATTAATAAGGCAGTTCAGTAAATTAGCTGAATAAAAGATAAACAAGAAAAATCAATAGCTTTTCTATGTTCTTCCAGCAACCATTAGAAACTAACGAAGGTGAATTCACAAAATGGCACCTGGCTGGTAAGATGTGAATCAGCCTTGTTCAGTTTCCCAAGAAGATAGCTATGACAATGCAGAAATGATGCATTTTAACAATGCTGAAAATTAGGACTACAGGCCAACTAATTGCAGAAATCAGGAAATATTAGCACTAATATTAAGAACTATTGAGATTAAATGATCATTACAATGTATACCCAAATTAGACACATATTTCCCATTATTCATCTTTTATGGTTAAACAGTTAAGAAATAGTGATTTATTTGCTACTTAGGAATTATAAAAATGTAAGGTCAAGCATCTTTCAAAGTTCAGGTTAAATTTAAAACCATGTAAAATTAGAAAATAATTTGAAGAGAAACAAGGATAACAGTAACGAAAAAGTTGTCTACATAGCAATAGGTAAATGGAAAAGGAGGAGGAGGAGGAATGAGGTGACAGGAAGCAGAAGAAAAAAAGAAAGGAGAGAAGAAAGAACAGTGATAGGAGGAAGAGTGAATAAAAAATAGAAAATAAAAACAATATGGAAGTATTAGGCAAAATATACAGTTATGGCAGTAAATTAAAATGTGTTGTCTCAGCACAGTGGCTCACGCCTGTAATCCCACCACTTTGGGAGGCAAGGGTTGGGCGGACACATAGGTCAGGAGTTCGAGACCAGCTTAGCCAACATGGCAAAACCTGTTTCTACTAAAAATACAAAAATCGCTGGGCATGGTGGCGGGCACCTGTAATCCCAGCTACTTGGGAGGCTGAGGCAGGAGAATCACTCGAACTTGGGAGGCGGAGTTTGCAGTGAGCCGAGATTATGCCACTGCACTCCAACCTGGGCGACAAGAGTGAAACTCTGTCTCAAGAAAAAAAAAAAAAGTGTTAAAGACAAAGTCTCCAGTAGTGAACCTTAAACGAAATACAACCAGACATCATTCATAAGAATGACTGAAAAAAGTGATATTAAAAAAAAGTTTAAAAGTCTAAGCATACAAAAAGGTTTTTCAAACAAAAAGAGTGATTAAAAAGTATAACTAGCATGAGCCATTAAGTATTAAATAAGAGCAACAAAAACACAAGAGTAATTTTAAAAATATATATATAAGAAGAAAAATGACAGAAAAGCCAGCAGGAAACAACACACCTCCCTCAGTCTTTGATCAATTAGGAAAAATAATAGAAGTTCTAAACTGGATAATATAGATCTGGCCGGGCACGGTGGCTGACACCTGTAATCCCAGCAGTTTGGGAGGCCAAGGTGGGCAGATCACCTGAGGTCAGGAGTTTGAGACCAGCCTGGCCAACTTGGCAAAACCCTATCTCTACTAAAAATACAAAAATTAGCCAGGCATGGTGGCAGGCACCTGTAATCCCAGCTACTCGGGAGTCTGAGGCAGGAGAATTGCTTGAACCCGGGAGGCAGAGGTTGTAGTGAGCAGAGATCATGCCACTGCACTCTCCAGCCAGGGTGACACAGCAAGACTTTGTCTCAAATAATAATAATAATAATGATAATAATATAGATCTAACTTTAGATTCACACAGTTTTCAAAAGCATATAGTTAACATTTACAAGAAGAAAACTTTTCTTTCATTCATTCAATAGATATTAATTGCTTACCTGTATGCCAAATGCCTCTAGTACTCTGACTCAAACATAGTGCTATTAAGTGTTAGAACATGAGAACCCCAGGACTCCATTCAAAGCAGAAATTTATCTGACTATACTCTCCGATCACAATGTAACAAAACTGGAATTGAACAGACACACACACACCCACACACACACACACACACAGAGCCCTCGTCTTAAGTAATCCTGAGGAGAAATGAAATCAACTGCAATAAAAAAAAATTTAGAAATTTTTTAAGTGAAAAAATTATAAGTTAATGACAATGAAGGCATGATATATAAAAATGTATGGGATATAGGCACAGTTTAACTCAAATGCCAATACATAGTTTTAAAGTATTTCGTTATTAGATAGGAAATATCACAATAATCAAAGCACTTAACTCTAGACAGAAAGGTACAACAGCATAATTAAGTAAAATACATTTGATTAGGATATAGAAAGTCAAAAGAGACCATAACTCTCACCCTAATAACCAAAACAAATCAAGTAAGTTGCAACATCATAGTTTTTAAGCCAATTAGGAATCTGAAGATACAAAGAAATCTAAATTAATTCAATAAATGAATGAGCCAAGCCTTTCATAGGAGAGAAAAAAGACCACAGCTGCTTATGTTTCAGGCATAGTGACAGGAATGAGGACAAATGTACCACAGATGGGTTGAAGGAGGAATGAACAGAACTTTTAACAAACTTTTAACCACCATATGGCATTACACACTAGAATTCAAAGAAGCCCCAGTCAGAGTGTATCTACACCCACACGCCACCATTTTCCCATAGTCGTTCACCTGGTACAAAAAGAATGCCCCAGCATCCCAAAAAGCTGGCAGTCAGAATATAGAGAAGAGAGAGATCACCCATAGTTAGGAAAGCTTGTGGTTCACCTGTAAAGCACTAAGAAATTTCTGGAAATTTTCCAATGTATAATCCCAAACACTATTGAAAGGAAAGTCCTGATCCCACTCCCAAAAGTGTTGAAGCCAGAGGTGAACTGAGTCAAATGAAAGGCAAATGAATTAATTAATGAATGAACGAATGAGTGAACAGCTCAACAACAGACAACCACACTAACTTAGGTGCTCCTCTAGCAACTGACAAGAAAAGTAGCATGCTTTTTTTAGGAGGTAAATATTAACTTTAGTGTCTAGTATCATTTGATGCAAAATATTCTCTATGTAATCAAACATTATGAGACACAAAAATAAGCATAACACTGTGGCCCATGGTCAAGGTAGAAAAGTGTCAACAGAAGGCGGCCCAGGAATGGCTCAGAGGTTGGATTATTATCATCTTTAACTTATCTGTGATAAAAATGCTAACAGATTCAGGGAGAAATGTAGACAACATGCATGAGGAGAGAATTTCAGCAAAGAATTGGGAGCTATATTTTTTTTAAAAAGCTTCCAATGAAAATTCTAAAACTGGAAAAGAGAGTATCAGAAATCTTCAGGGGAAGTATCAGAGCAGACATTCTCACCTTCTTCCTGATGTTAAGGGAGAAGCATTCAGTCTTTAACTGTTGATGTGTAAGGCTAATTGTAGACTAGAAGGGAGTGGCTTTTTCAAATGTCCTCAAATGGAAGAAATTCCCTTTTTTGGTTTGCTGGGAGTTTATTTTATTATAAATGAAGGTTGAATTCCATCATGTCTTTTTTTCATCAATTAAGTTAATACAGTAAGCATCAGAAGTGGGATTCTCTAGAATGACTGAATCATGGAAGCATGGTAAAAGCATTGTTTGGGGGAAGTGTGAGGAACAAAGAAAGATTAACTTTTGATGACTAGGTAGCTACCAAGTCCCCTTGGGTATGAGACAGCACCATGCTATGATCAGTTACTGGAAGTGAAAGTTACCAGCAGAATTTAGAAATGATAGACCCAACTCCTAAGTAGTTTGCTCACTGGATACATAAGGAAATGCAAAATAATAAGCAAGCTAAATATACAGTCCTTTGGTTTTTCTTTTATCTGTAATAGCTAAGCTCAAAATAAAGCAAAATGTTGGGGTAGACACTGTTACTGCATCAACCTTAGGTTTGGGACAATCTGAGCTAGAGCATGTAGCCTTAAAGCCACTATGAAAGGGAAAAAATAATAGTGAAAAAACACTGCGGTGGGAGGAAACAAAAAAACTACTGAAACCAGGGAGCACAATGTGAAGGAATTGTTTCATTTTGCAGTTCAGTATCATCGGCTTCCTGAAAAACCTTTACTAAATGGATTGAGTGACTAATTTAGAAGTCTCCTTAGTTTTGAATGTTGCAAAATGGAGGAGCATGGATTGATGCAAGGCATACAGATCACTATTGAATAATAGATGACTGTACAAATCCCCTGGGGGGAGGTCCAGCACATAGCTGGCAAGTAGACTACATCAGACCACTACTGGTAACCCAGGGAGGCTATCAATCGGTCTTGACAGGAATAGACACTTACATGAGACAGGGCTTTGCATACTTGTGGTAGACACAAATGCTCACAACAACATAAATGAACTAAGACAGAACACACTATGCCAGTTTGCACCACCAAGCTACATTCCTTCAGACCGAAGAACACAGTTTATAGCCGATAGCAAGAGGACAATTTAATAATTATTCTTAAAATATAACAATGGCTTCTACATCTGCATTTTCAGTATTTAGAATGATTGTGATTAACATTTACATAACTATAATAAAAATATGATTAACCTGAACAGCTATATAATTTTTATATAACCCTTCATATTTGCACTCTATGTTCTTTAAACTCTAATAAATTACATCTTTTCCTTAAACTGCTTGGTTTCTAGAAAAGTATCACACACAGCAAATACACAATAATCTATAATGATATTAGCGTGATAACGGAGAGAAACTAATTACAGTTATTTTTAAAAGCAAAATTCAAAAGGAAGGTGGGAGGGGAAGCAAAGAAAGAAATCATTTAACAAAACCATTCAGCAAAACAAGTAATGGGGAACAGGAAATGCTTAAGGCACTGATACAGCAGCAATTATATCCATATCTCCCATTAACTTTCTATTTGATGCCTCAGGGATTCTTAACTCGCATCCCTGGGAGACATCATTCTGGAAGGTTGGTTTACTTACTTGTCATTTTTCTTTTAGAATAATTTTTTTTAAGGAAAATCGGTATATTTTACATAGTAAATCTTCCCACCCTTAAAATGTCATATAAAAATAAATATATAATAATATATACATATTTAGGTCTTACTTTCTTCAATATTTTCCTTTATAAATATCTCATTGTGTTTTGTATTTTAGTTTCTGTTGTGAATATTTAAAAATCGTATTTCCTAATCTGTTTCTATTAGACACCATTGATTTTTTTAAAAAGTTGTGTATTTTGACACTGAACTATTACCTAACAATCCTGATAAACACTCTCATTTGTTCCAATAAATTATCTGTAGATATTTTAAGATTTTCAACAAAGACCATATCATTTGTGAACACTTTTGATTATTTTCTTTCAGTTGCTACATTTTTCTTTCTTTCTCCTTCCCTCTCTCTTCCTCTCTCCTTGACTCCATTTTTCTTTCCTTTTTTTTAAATATACATTTTTTATTATACTTTAAGTTCTAGGGTACATGTGCACAATGTGCAGGTTTGTTACATATGTATACATGTTGGTGTGCTGCACCCATTAACTCGTCATTTACATTAGGTATTCTTTTAGAATTATTAAACTCATCATTAATGGTATTTTTTAAAAAGTAACATACACAAAAATTACTTATAGTTAAGAATTTGATTGTTTTGTAAATTAATTGCTTGAATATTTTGATTTTTATTGAGTATGGTAGGAGATGAATGGGTCTCCTACCCATTCATAAATGACTAATTCATTAATGATAAACATTCATTCCTTTATACCTGACAAACACCCCCATTTTGTACACTTTTCCCATGTAGTGATGAAGAAGTACCAGAGAAACTACAGGCCTCTCTCAGGCCAAGAGCATCCAGGGATTCATGTAGCCATCTGTGTAAAGGCTGGCAAGAATATTTAAGTTTATCTGATTGAATGTCCTCATTTTGATATAGCAGTTTCAACTCCACTGATACTCCCCTAGGATGGTTAGTTGCTAGTCTAGAGTGAAGCCACAATTTTCTCACCATATTGTTTTTGTTACTCTCCAGTTCACCTACATTTCTTCATCCATCATATTCTGTGTTAAACTGGGAATCAATTTATATTACTCAGGATTAGCAAACAGAACTAATACAATGTATGTGTATATATAGAGAAAAGACATTTATTATAAGAAATTAGCTCATGTGATTATGGAGACTGGCAAGTCCAAAATCTGTAGTGTGTATCCACAGGCTGGAGACCCAGGAGAGATGATGATGCAAATAAAATCCAAAGATATCTGCTGAAGAATTCTCTCTTGCTCAGGAAACTTAGTCTTTTTGCTCTATTTGGACCTTCAACTGATTGTGTAAGGCCCACCTGCACTATGGAGTGAGATTTGTTTTACTCAAAGTTCACAAAGTGTTAATCTTATCCAAAAACACCCTCCAACCCGACACATACAATTGGCTATCACACAATTCCTCAAATATTTTCCTGGTAATGCACTGTCATTGATCTTTGCTAAAGTTGGGGGATTTAGACAGCAGACAAAACTTAGTTTCACTCCTTTTTTCTTCCCTGAAGTAGGTAGAATTGAAGCCTAAAAGGGAGCAGTGGTGAGCATCCTAGGAGACGTCCAGGAAGAAACAAAACAAACCAGGTGTGGGAACTGAAGAAAATAAAACACCATAAACTTGAAGGAAATAAATATTCTCAAAATACAGATATTTTCATATCCCAATAATTTATCTACAGTAAGGATGTTTAAATTATGTAAATTTTCACATCCCTCAGTACCAGACTTAACTATATTTGAAATCGCAACTATTTCATATTCATAGAGCCAATGGGACAGCCAGGTTTCCTAGAAATAAGATGATCAAATAGCAAGATGATATAAATTTAGCTATTCTCAGGTCAGTAGTAGTAGTCAGTGGCCCATAAGCAAAATGCAAGCTCTGTAATAAATGCCATGAAGGTCACAGAAAGCTGAAAGACTTAAAGGCAGGTGGAGAAACTGCATTCAAGAGTTAAGGGAAATTCACACAAGGATCCCAGATACGTATCTACCTTGAGAGGTCACACAGGAAACTTTCATTCAAAGTCTCAAACTGTATGGATAAGGGATGAACTTAAAGATGTTAAAATTCCATCTCTGTAATTCTGACAAGGATTGATATTTATGACAATGAAATTATTTAAATGTATTATCATTAATTATCTTCCATTTATGTCTTCTGGTTCATTTGGCTTTCTGATTCATACTTACAAGCATTAAGTTTACTTTGAATACAATTCAAGGACAGTGCTTTATTGCAAAATAACTTGCATATGAAACTAGTCTTTTTAGGGGCACCATCTGTTCTTCGTGACACTTTAAATGAAGGAGATTTCAGTTGCTAAATATTCCACAAAAACATATGAAGAAAATTCAAAGGGTTTGGGTTTCTAAGAAAATACAATGTCCCCTAAACATGAAATAAAACTCTTTATTCAAAGGGTTTGCAATAACAAATAAATGTTTAATTATAGTTGATATTCATAGACCTTCTCTGGAAAAGCAAAATAGAATGTGAATTAGATAAATCTTTTTGTAAAGCAAGTGAAATGATGAAAGTCAGTGGTATTCTTATTTATAATCATGTAAGGACAGAAACAAATGGTGGTTAAGCAATTTGCCCAAAGTCAAATGGTTCTGAAAAGGCTATTTAATTTGTTCCCCCTTACTCAAGATGAAAATATGAGTCAATTGTCCAAGGACAGAGTTGAGCCTCAGAGGACAAGTTTTCTAATGGCATGTCTTTGGAGAGGTTATTGAGACTTACTAGGCCTTAGTGTCTCACTTTTAAATATCTTAAATATGCTAGAACATCTCGCAGACATAATTAATGAATACTAGTTTAGATTTCAAAGTCATTGCAAATAAGAAGTTATCTCATAAATGTTAGGCGTAAAAGTACTGATTAGTAATGTTCTGAGCTACTTGGATGAAAGGTTTTCATGAACAGCTCAGTTGGACTGTTACAAAAGAATTGGAGCTGCCATCTTTTGTGAACCGCTTTGATCTATAACAATCTACCCTGTCAATAAACCAGTTAAACTGTGGCTTTGTTGGAGAGCTAGGGTCAGAAAGTATTATTGTAGGTTGTCATTTTGCTCTCTACATGGTGCGCCACACATCATTTTAAAATGATACGCTGTGTTCAATATTTTACATGACTGGAGGATAACTCTAGACTTGAATTTATTGCCACAGATACTTGCAGCTAAATCATATAAGATTACTTCAACCATTATTTTCAAGATATCAGCTAACATAACTGATGCTAAACCATTTTATATATAAATTCATTTTGTCTCATCTTTCATTTACTACTTTATTGCTTTATGGTTATCCAAACTATTTTATAGCTGGAAAATTTTTGACGCCTTACATACAATATAATTCTGCTAGAGTAGGAGGAGGAAGAGAGAAAACCAAGACTTGCACCCTTTAATGCACTCTTTATGAAAAGTATTTTAAGAGGTTTTTGGTTTTGTTTTTAACTTAGAGTTGCTATGATTTGGTGAACAGCCTTTTGTCTTGGGATAAAAATCAATGTTGCCTTATTGCAATTACTTGTTTACAATATGGCTGAGGAAAAATCAGGACAGAAGCCGTTTGTTATATGTATCTCTGAATTGCTCACATCTTGTGTAAATATCAATTCATCCTGAATTTCAGTTAAATTTTAATTGTCTTCAACATTCCTCACAGTGACTATTTCAACACTTAAATTTCAACAATAATCTTATATTCCAAGGTTTAAACCAACAACCTCACTCAAAAAAATCAATGAGGTGCTTTCCAAGACATTGTATTATTTAGCATATAGAGAACTGAATAAACCAAGAATTTTCTTATTTAAAAGAAAGGAGGTTAGCTTATACAGGCAAAGATCATGCAACGATTACAGCAAGTATCTCTGAAGTTAATATTGACTGTCAGGAATCTGAAGACACATTTGTTCACAGAAGTTTTTTTTTTCTTTTCTTCTCTGAAAGTGTTTTGACAGTCTAGCAATGTAATTAAGTAAAGAGAGACCTAGGTTTGTAAGTATAGTAACTCCTGTTCTATTTATTTTCTCACAATTTAAATGGAACCGTTTAATGTGATATGGGGCCCACTAACTAATTACTACAACTTGTAAACTTCTTATACCTCAAAGTCATTCAGATGTAGTGTTACATTTGGTTAGAAATCAAATTATCCGAAGCAATTGTGCACAATTATTTTGTTTGATATATGCTTGATTTATATGGCATATTTTAGCATTGAAGATCACATTCCAGTAGATTATGATTAATGAAATATCATACATCTTGATAACAATAATCTACATAGATTAAATACATGATTGCTTCACAGGCATTTACCCAAGAATAACCTCTGGAGGCACTGTATGTAGTATTATATCTCAGGTAGACACAACCCATAAAGATGATCTAGGGAGCAGAGAAGCCAGACATTTCTGTCTCTCTCACTCAGGTGAAGATAAAGTCCGTGTAACTTAAGGCAAATGGTATCTGCTTCTCATCCCTCTTCCCACCTCCATAAAATAAAAATGATGACACTTGCCAAGGATCATAGGAATGCCAGAATATTAAAAGATTATCTTGTTCATCTACACCATAAGAGTCTGAAACAAAATAGTCTATGTAGTGTACTAAGATGATTTTATTTTCCAATATAATTTTATACTTATTTGTAGTTACTCTGTAGGGAAAATAGGTCTCTAGTAAATTGGCTAAAATGAAGTCTTTAGTAAGCCTGTAAACTTACAGAAGGCTACAGAGGGAAAGTGATCTTAAAAATGCAGAAGCAACAGCTAAAGGCAAATAAACCTCCAGTCTACTTTATGTAATTTTAATGGCTTGAAAATTAAAAGTGATGGGAATTATGTAAAAGAATAAAACATAGGTAGATTGTCAGAAAGAGGAATTAAGGATTTCCAAGAATGTAACATGTTAAATTATGCTAATAGTGACATTAATGATTAAATGAAATCAAATAAGGTACTTACATAAAATATAAAGAAACATTCAATCTTCAGGTACAAAGCACAGCATCTTTGCAACTGCAAAATATATGACCAAAATTTTCGAGAGCTTCTGTTCTCATGAATACGTTTACAGACCACTTTCATAGCCATCATTAACTTCCATATATAATAAGTAAATCATCCACCAAATTGTCCATCAATCCTTCTTGAATTCATCCATGTTTTTAGCTAACAGCACCTACTATGTGTCTGGCTGTGAGATAAGCTCTGATTAGGAATATTAGAAAATCTCTTAATATGACTTATCATTTTAATATTTCAAAGAAAAGAACTATCATCTCTGCTGGGCACAGTGGCTCATGCCTGTAATCCCAGCACTTTGGGAGGCCGAGGTGGGCAGATCACGAGGTCAGGAGATCGAGACCATCCTGGCTAACACGGTGAAACCCCGTCTCTACTAAAAATACAAAAAATTAGCCAGGTGTGGTAGCAGGCGCCTGTAGTCCCAGCTACTCGGGAGGCTGAGGCAGGAGAATGGCATGAACCCGGGAGGCAGAGCTTGCAGTGAGCCGAGATCGCACCACTTGCACTCCAGCCCAGGCGACAGAGCAAGACTCCATCTCAAAAAAAACAAAACAAAACAAAACGAAAAACTATCATCTCTGAGAATTATTCAAAGCCAATGCCTATTATTTAGCTAGACTGTAAATTCTTTAACTTAATTTCTAAAATAAGGTGTAAATATCAGAATGGAGGAGACAAATTTAACTTTATTTGCAGATAACATGATTTGAAATTCCAACTGCTCAGTGCACATGTTTACCCTTTGAACAAATCACTACACTTAGGAGGGGAGTGAGGAACTATCGATGGTCTAGCTTGGACTCAAGGTCTGCCCCAGTAGGTTCATATTTGGAAGTTCCACTAGAACTCTATGGAGCAGATAAGATTGGTTCTGCTAAGGAAGAAAAGGGTTATTAGCAGAATATGGGGGAAAGGAATGCTAGATAATTTTTGAAGTCTTCTACATTTGCACTATAAAGGTGGAGTACTTTGTACAGTGCCTGGTGCATAATAAGTCCTCACTGAATATTAGTTATTAAAAGTGGGGACCATCTTTCCCTCTCCAGATGTTCCTGTAAAGAAAGTTTGACTGCCTTTTCAGAAATATTGAGAACAGTTTTCTCTCTCAATCTCTCTCCCATTAGAAAGATTACGTGACTGGAAAAGTTTAGAAAAACGCAAAGCAAGAGTAACTCTCCTCTTCTAAGACTCCCCTTTTGCAATATTCTGTGCCCAAGAGGGAGAGATTCCTTCTTGTCCCTGACACCACTCAGGATATAGCCCATGACTTGCCAGCTAGAGGTCAAACCTACCTCTTCCTTTGGGTATAAAGCATGTTGATTCCCCATACATCTGGCCAAATGTCAGCTTTAAGTCTCATCTTAGATGGTTACCCCAAATACTTGCTGTGAAGACAGGTGTCAGGAAATCTGACTGTGGTGGCAGCTTTATCATCTAGCTTTACCAGAAAAAAATCTATATTATGATTCTGTGTATTACTTGTGTCTATTTTTTTATGTTATCCAAACTAAGAGGGATAGAGGTGGGATTAATCATTAAATATTTAATTTAAAGACATGTTCAAGATCGCCAGCATTAGCTGTTATTATTGTTATTGATAAATGGCACAGCATTAAACAATCAAGAGATTTACAGTTACTGCTCAAGGTTAGCTTAAATTGAGTCATAGACTTTATATCAATCATAATGCTTTGCTTGAAGTTTTCTGATACAAAAATCAAATACACAACAGAATGTAGTCGAGGAGGAGGCACAAAACCTATTGAAGATAACAGCTGAGGTTTGGTAGAGTATAGCCTACTATCCTTAAATGTTTGTGATGAAATGAAGTTTATTAACCAAAGAATATCTTCTATACAAAAAAGCAAGCCAAACTCTACAATCTCGAGGTTTCCTATTCAGGAAAAAAACTAAAAGTTTTCAGAACAACTTGGGAATAGGAGTGATATCAAAGTATCTTAATATGGGGTTAAATAAGTATCAGGATGAATTGAGTCTCTTTGAAAATAAACTTAGATGCATACACTGCCTCAAAGAAGAAAGTCAAGCAGAAAGGACAGGAGTAAAGGACAGGAGTCAACATCAGAGTCAGGGTCAGAAAGGAAGGACGCATGACAGACAGAGACTTTGCATTCAAAGGAAAAGCAATGTTATAAGGAGACAAAAGTTTAAATATATGAGAAAGAATTGAGGGTATATGGGAAGACTATTTAGAAAGGATTAATGTATACAAAGAGGATACAAATGGATAGTTTTCTACACTGTGAATTGATAGACTAGATGACCACTGAGGTCTCTCTCCCACCTCCGTGGAACCAAGAAATTATTTAAAACAAAATATTGGTCACTCTTGAATAAAATGAAAGAGGTTTTAATTAATGCTTTTAGTTGGTGTTTTACTACTCACAAATTTAAACAATTCTTTCTTATTTCATTAAGCCCCAAAGAATTTCTAAAAACTTATGAAAAAAATATTAAACAGTGATATAAAGGTTGTTTTCCCTAAAAGATGTCAGACTATTGTCAGCAAAAAAATATGAATCTACAAAAAGAAATAATAAATAAAACAAGTCTCAAGGGAACACTTATACACTGTTGGTGGGAGTGTAAATTAGTTCAACCATTGTGGAAAGCAGTGTGACAATTCTTCAAAGAGCTTAAAACAGAAATACCATTCTATCCAGCAATGCCATTACTGGGTTTATACCCAGAGGAACGTAAATCATCCTACCAAAAAGACACATGCAAGCAAATGTTCATTACAGCACTACTCACAATAGCAAAGATGTGGAATCAACCTTAATGCCCATCAATGACAAATAGGATAAAGAAAATGTGGTACTTATACACCATGGAATACCATGCAGCCATAAAAAATAATGAGATCATGTCTTTTGCGGGAACATGGATGGAGCTGGAGGCTATGATCCTTAGCAAACTAATACAGGAACATAAAACAAAGTACCTCACATTCTCACTTATAAGTGGGAGGTAAATGATGAAAATTTCTGGACACAAAGGGGAATGACAGACACTGGGGCCTACTTGACGGCTTGAGGGTAGAGGGTGAAGAGGACAGACAGAAGAAAAATATTACTGAACACTAGGCTTAGTACCTGGGTGACAAAATAATCTGCACAAAAACCCCCTGCGACATGAGTTTACCTATATAACAAACCTGCACATGTACTTTCGAACCTAAAAGTTTAAAAAAAGTCTTTACTACCAGGACAAAAAGTATTCTATTTTCACTGCTCCATCGAGAATTGAAAATCTAGAATTTCTAGAATCTAAAAATCTAAAATTTATTAAGATAACTGTACTTATTAACCATGGAATTCTGCCTTCAAATACAATTTAAAATAATCTTACATGTCAATCAATGGCAGCAAAGTGATATTTATATACAAACAAAAATAATTTGAATTTGCAAAGGCAGTATGACTACTCTTGTATAAGGTATACATAACAGATACAGAAATTATTATTAACAAAGAACAGTCAGGGGTGCACATAAAATTTGATAAGCCACCAGGAATACACCAGAAATGCAAATCGTTTCTCATGATGTCATGGTTGGATAAGTAATTTCCTAACTTGCATATGTATATAACATATGTACAATAGAGAGAAAAAATAGGGACTGTTTGGATTTTTCACTGCTTAATGGGAGAATGAGGACTGCCTTAGAATTTGAACTAGGATGTGTTAATGAAATATTATAATTCTGAATCTTATTTCAAGACCTATGCAAAGTTTTGAGTATGCCTAGGAGGAATGTTCTGAAGAGTAAAAGGTAATTAGCATGATATCAGGAAAGGGTCAAGGAAAGATAGTCATAAGGAATCCCCAAAACAGAGATGCCCCAGAATTGTAAGAATAGGGGGTTTAGGTTTTCTTTAGTTGTCTGCTATGCTGTAGGCTGCTACCATGATTTTAACTGTTCAATGAAAGTATGACGTACAAGTGTTGTGTTGAGGAATATGGAAGGCACATGTCCCTTCACTGGCAAAGTTTATAGAAGTCAAACAGTAGTTTCAAGAGCGAATACAACAATCAGAGATTAAGTACTGAGCACGAAATCCCAAAGAGGTCCCTAGGAGAAAAAACATATTCCCTCCTGACGTCTCCCATATCTGGAACCTCCTAGAAATCCATGAAAACCTGTTTAAGGGATATTTTAGACTCCCCACAGTGAGTGGAAATAGAAGCTTGAGTCATTCTATTAGGATTTTTTTTTGAATGTTTTAGTCATCGATGAAAGGCTACTTACTCTTAAGGAAGTTTTAACATTATTAAGTACAGTAATAAAGTAAAATTAGGGCACTACTAGAGTTTACTGAGAAATGAAATCCAGTGTTCTGCTTTGAAGTCTGGCTGCTACACAACGGCCAAACTTTCAACTTCCTGGTATGTTTGCATACAAACATATGGCTGGATTGTCCACTATTTTCAGACAACTTATTTATTTTTTTCAGGCAGCATTCATTTTGTTTTGAGCCACTTAAGGTTCTCAGTCAATTCTGTTCTTGCCTTTCAATCATAAATTAGTTTATTTTCTTCAATCAAATTTGCCCAGGATTGTCAGCTGACCCCATAGTGTGAGGTAAGGCACCTATGCATCAACAGTGCTTTGGGATTGTATCTTATAAATATATTTTCAAGTTTAGGATTTATAGGTCTTGGAGCTCAAACACAGAATTATTCAGTCTCTTGGCTCTAATGCAGAAGCAAACTAATATTCCAACAAAAGTATACTTATGCAGTGAAACAGCAATGTTTTTCCTATCAAACGTGGAAACAGATAAAGCAGGTTGGGTCCCAGGCTTACTTGACAAGTGTAGGAAGAGCTCTGCATAAGGATAAAGCTGTCATTTCCCTGCATGAAGAAGTGACAGTAAGACATGCCTATGTTTGAACCATCATATTCTAACTCAGTCCTTCATAAGACCAAATTTTATATATGATAAGAAAGCAGGACTACAGCTGACACTCTTTTAATAAATAAAATAGATCTATTGCCAGAACTCTTCTCTCTATATTATTTATTGATGTCATATAAGATCCAATTTAAGGCTATCTTTAATAATCCAATTGGAACAACAAGAAAATGCAATAAGAACCATTTACATTGTGCAATTGATAATCCTTCTGCAACTCTCATGTAAAATTACACTCCTGTTCGAGATAAATTGTTGAGAACTAAAGACAGTGCCATTTTACTTCAAAATTTCCTCTGCCCCTCAAAGTACCAGTTTCTTAGCCACCAAAAGGCACAGGTTAGAAAAAGCTGTAAAATTTACTTAATTTCTCAAATCTATGTGTTTGATATGAAATAATAGAGAATCTGTATTCCTGGCTTTATTCTTCCTACATTGATCAACCAAACAAGAATATGGTAAAAAGGGAGGTAAAATACGTCTTCTCAGTTTGTATTGTTTGCAGGTTAACATTCAGTATATATGGCTCCCATGGTAATAAGTTAAAATAGTCATAAGATAAGGTGAAAATTTTTAAATAATTCATGTCCCTAAACTGTGGATGCAGAATTTTAAAGGTTTGTATTTATAATCTTTAAGGGAACCCAGGATTACACAAGAGTATACTTTTATGTGAGTACAAATTCAGAAAGTAAAGTTATAAAAAATTAATGATGAGAAAGCAAGCCTAAATGTGATGTTATCTTTTCTCTCAAGGCAAAACAAAATGATTCAGGTATTACTATTATTCCCCTTGTTTTTCTATTCATAAACAGAAACAGTGATCCAGTGTTAATAACTCCCACTGAACAGGCAGTCCATCCGCAAAGACAAGCACCCAGCCTCTCATGACATTGAGACAGAACAAGGTGATTCACACCAGCAAAACAGATTGTATTGTCTTCCTGCAGGAGATCATTACCCTGAGGAAAAAAGAATGTGTGAGAAATCTTAGTTTTGATTTAAACAAAAAAATAGGTTCTAATTTATCAGTAAAAGAAGTTATAAAACATGGGGTAACCTTGAGCATACTCCCTTTAAGTCTCTTCAAATGGGAAAAAGCAAACTGCTCATGGCTTCCTGCTGATTACCTGCTTATATATAGGTCAAGTGTTTCAGAATGAAAATCCTGATGTTTTCTGGGCAAGCTCACCTTCTCAAGGTCTGGATTGTCATGTGACGGGGAATAACAGTTACACGTCTGTTTCACCTGCCTTCCTAACTCTACCTCACCTGCTGTTCTCTAGTGACCCAGCCAATGAATGTTCTGTCCAGTATCTAACACATGAAGGATTTGCTTAACCAACATAAATAGTGCCCCCATTTTGGCCCCACAGGAAGTTGTTATAACTTGAACAAGCTATCTGTCACTTCTATTTTTTGATTAATAATTTAATGTCTAGAACTATTTTTAAGCTATTAATGAGTTTTGACTGTTCAGCCTCCTTTCCTAACCAATAGCAAGGAAGGGTAGTGAATATACAAAAATTCAAAATATTTATATATATACATACTTTTCTTATGTGTGTGTGTGTGTATATACATATACACACAAAATATACAAAATATTGTGGGTATGTGTACTTGCAGGGTAGAGTTTTAAATGTCTACTATGTCAACAAGAAAATAAAAAATACTATGGTTGTGAGAAAATTAGAAAAGGCTACATCCTATTAAATACCTTTTTTCCAAACTCTATTGTTAGTTGAAAATTTATTGCATTATGCTGGATTTCAGTTCTAATGACTTCCCTGGATATTTCCTGAATGCTTATGGCAATTTGACAAATATTAAAATTGTGTCATCCTAAGACTGCTAGGGCGAGATGGGAAGATTTTATTTCTTTGTTCTTATTTGGTCTTATGATGGATAACTATTTTTATTACTTCAAATAATTTCATAAAACTTCAATTTTATTTTGAAGGAAAAGAAATGGTTGTTGACAGTGCTTTAGAAATTAGGATTAAGCTGCCAGTAACCTTGATGTCAGGCAGTGGAGCAAGCAATAAAATGATGAAATGTGAGAAGACAGCCTTATCTTGGACAAAGTAAGTCCCAGTCCTCTCTAGCAGAATCCATTAAAATCACATTTTGTTTATTCATTTGCTTGTGGTATAAAAATAAGAATTGGTCTTTTTTGCTCTAAGTCTAATTTATAAATTACTAATTTGGTCTGTTGCTATTGTCCTTAATTAGCAGAAAAGCTACCCTGAGCTATTACTACTACTAGAAACTATCCAAGACAAGGAATTGGTCTTGCTGATATTTCCATTATTTTTACTCAACAGGGATTCTAGAGATAACTGTTTTATATCTGATAGGTATTGGCTATGGACACTCAGAAATTTTAAATTGAAGTAACTTCATTGAAAATTTCCTCCTAATAGAGATTCCATTTATGTTTAGTCATCTAGAAATGATATTTCCAGTTTTTCTAATGAAGATTGTTTTAATTTTATCAGCAAGAATTACTTTGGTGCTCTACTCTTTTTCAGGATTTTCACTTACCTTCCTTACATAGATTGCTTGCTTCAGAACTATACAGCAATTACTGATGTCAAACATTTGCATAAATTTTAACTAAAATTGTGTTGATCAAATCCAAATCCCCATATTCTTATTACATGCTTAAGATCATTCATCTTAAATGTATTTTTCTTAAATATTTAATATCTACATTTTAACCAAAGTTTCAGAATTTAATACCAATGTCATTTCAGAATGGTTTTGTTTTTGTAGTACTTTATTCTATTAAGAAAACTCTTTTTTTTTTTTTTTTTTTTTTTTTTTTTGAGATGGGGTCTCGCTCTTTTGCCCAGGCTGGACTGCAGTGGCACGATCTCTGCTCACTGCAAGCTCCGCCTCCCGGGTTCACGCCATTCTCCTGCCTCAGCCTCCCGAGTAGCTGGGACTACAGGCGCCCACCACCGTGCCCGGCTAATTTTTTTTTGTATTTTTAGTAGAGACGGGGTTTCACCATGTTCGCCAGGATGGTCTCAATCTCCTGACCTCTTGATCCGCCCGCCTGGGACTCCCAAAGTGCTGGAATTACAGGCGTGAGCCACCCCGCCAGGCCTATTAAAAATACTGTTAATGATTTCAGCTGGTTAATAGTAATATTTATTGTTTTTTCCTTATTTTTTTTCTTTCTAGTCTTGTTTTAGTAATCTTTTCAGAAAAATTAAGAGAAAGTTACAAGCACCTTGAGAATCACTAACTCCTTTTCCAATTAGGGCTCCCTACCAACTAGGTTCCCCCTACAGATGAAGGACAGGACTGAGCTTGTTTTCTTTCAGAAAGGAAGATTCTTTGCCTTTGAGACTAAATTCGCCTGACTGGGAGGTAAAAAGGTCTTTCTAGACTTAGTACGGAAACCTTAAGAAATAGTAATCTGAACTGATCTTGGACATAATCTGATAAAAAAAAAATTAGGTGTAAAACATTTATTACCATGGCATCTATATGAAGTATGAGAGATCCTTATGGTGATGGAGTATTCTACAGTTTGGCTGCATCAATACCAATATCTTTGGTGTGATATTGTACTCTGGGTTTATGTTATTATTGGAGGAAACTGGAGGAAACTGGATAAAAGGTACACAGAATCTCCCTGTATTACTCCTCTGCACTATAACTGCATGTGAACCAGAAATTATCTCAAAATAAATTTTAAAAAATATGCATCTGAAGTGCTCACTTAATTCCTCTCTCCCCTCCTCTGTAAGCAGGCAAATGTGGAGAAAATCTAAGAATTGTCCAAAGTCCAGTTTTATTCAGAATGAAGAAAGCTCTGTCCTTGATTTTCTCTTGCATTTTGTCTCAGAGGTTTCTCTTTCATTTTGCTTCAAGAAGCCTGAATTCGAGTCCCAATTTTGCCAATAAAAAAATGATCTAAGCCATATCATTTTACTTCTTTGATTGTCAGTTTTCTCATATAAAATGGGGGATTGAGCTAGATAACTTTTAGGGTTTTCCTAATGCTAAAATTCCATGATTCCAAGTATACTGAACTGGTGCTAAGTATTTATGAAACAAATTATAGTAACTCTGACAAGTTATCAGAAATGAGTCCTTAAGTAGAATATCTAACAACAAGGTAAATGCCGTGGGTTTCTCAGGTTTTCATCTGTTGACAGCTTTGGAATAGAAAGAGCATCTCAGGAATCCTAAAAAAATAGTCTTCTAACAGGCAACTAAAATTTGCTTTTTCCATATTCCTATTATTATGCAAAACCCAGGTGACCTTTAACTGAACATTAATAGTTTTTTAATGTTAATATTAACATTACATCTCAATATAAAAAATCTAAACCAAGCTCTTATTGAGAAGGAGCCGTTGGTGACTATTAAGTGTCTTTACTTCCCCAAGAATATTCCTTACAAAAGAAAACTGTTTGCTCCAGTCATTCTTAACCTCCATACAGTGTAAAAACAAATGCAAACTCATTTGTGAAAATGTATTCATCCAGTTACTTGAATGTTTTGCTCTCAGATTCTGTTGAAGATTAAATCAACCAAAGGTCACATTAAAAACATCACTGAATATTCTTTAAAAACCTTTTTAAAGAGATTGTCTTGATATTGTTCAGGGTCTGCCGCAAAAGGATTCATACAAGTTTAGCATGGATAGAAATATATCCTTTGAGAATTTAAAACCAGGAAAAAGCTTCTCCTAAACAATGTATGCATTTATTTATGTCACATAATTAGAATTTATAACCTATAAATGTTTTTCTCAGTCTTTGCAGTCTAAAAGCTCACACCTAAATTTAAAACTCAAACTTAGTACTATTAGATTAGTAGTATTAAACAGTTTTTAGTATACATCCAGAATTAAAATGAATAAAGATTAAGAATGAGGATTTCTGGGTCTACACAGCAAGAGATTCTGATTAAGCAGGTCTTAAATCTGCCTTTTTAATGACTATCCAAAATAAATATGCTGCAAGTGATCCATTGACCTTTTGTTGTGAAATACTAGCTTAGTTTTAAATATTTGCCCTGTTTTTGACATTTCAAAGGTATCTATTTTTATAGCAGCAGCTTTATTATATAATTATTTTATCTTAGATAATCTTAATTATTTTCTAGAGTTAAGCAGGATAAAAAATAACCTTGTGTATCTTGGCATAAATATAAACTTATATCACAGGCAATTAATTTGAATTCAGTGAGAAAAACCATGGGTATACATCCTTGTATCCTAGGTAAGAGAAGACTTCTTAAATAAAACTGCAAAAACCAAAAAATAAATAAATAAATTTCATAGTTTCCAAATTAAGAATTTCTATTCAATAAAGGATACCACAGACAAAGTTAATCATTGGCAGATGGGAGACTATATATGCAATTTCTGAAAGTATCAGAGAATTACACAAGATTATGCTATCTGCACACACATACACTAAAATCTACCCAGAACTTATGCCAACGAATAGAAAAAATAGTTACCCCAGTGAAACATGGGCAAAGAACATGAATAAGCAATTCAAAAAAAAGGTATGAAGCACTTAGTGCTTCAGTTCATTGGTCATGAAATTTAAAACGAAAAATAAGATATCACTTTACATTTAATAAGCTGGTAAACAATAAAAAGCTATCAAGGACTGGCAAGCATACAGTGACTTAAGGATGCAGCTACTCTGAAAACAGTCCGGCTGTCAAAGAACCTTGCCAGCCCTTCTCTTGCCCATAATATTTCCTAGGTAGGAATTACATACCTATGATGTTCATCAAACCGTCAGAAGTCCATATTAAGTCTTTGCTTTCTCCTTAAATCACCTCTCTCTTGACTTGAGGAATGGTAAAAGTGCCTCTTCCCACTATGGGAGAATGTGAGAGTCGCAGAACACCAATAGCCCTCTCCCCAAACTGTCCTTCAAAATTGAGCCGGTGATCCTTTTGTACCCTCCGTGCCAGTGGAAGGGTTACGAATCATGCAGCCATCCTCCAGTCTCCCACAATCTCCCTGTAAAATCTCACATCATGGAGTTTTCTACATCATGGAATTTGGAATGTGGCATCTGTTGACTCAGTGCTTCAGCTAAATTTTCCATTTTATTGAACTATTTCAGGTGCTTATGTGGGTCCAATTGAACAAAAAGATAAAACCAAGGGAAAACATTTGCAATGATTTTCATCTCAACAGAAGAAAAAGATTCACGCTACCAGAAGTGGGTTAACTTTTACACTACACTACACCTGAATTTCTTTTCTAGTCTCTTGTATTTCTAGAAATAAAATATTCTAGATAGTCTAGAATCCAGTTACCTAAAGCCTCTGCAAAAGGACCATTGAACTTCAAGAGGAAGATGAAGTATGTAATTTTTTTAATCATTATGGTTATGCTTCTGAAAGTTTGGTTTTAAAATAATTATATTTAAAATATTAGCTGATTTTTAAATGAAACATAAATAAAGCATAATAATTTACACATCCAAATTTACCCTTCAAAAATTGAAGAAAGTGTTATATTTCAAACTTTTATATAATATAGAGTATCTTTCTCCAAAGAAATGAGATTGTTTTAAGTTCTAAAAATTGGGTCAATTTCTCTGTCTTACCAATATATTACTCAAGGCTTGTAGAGCAGTATCTCAAAGCGTGGGCAAGACCACAAGTCTCAGAATCACCTTAGTTATATTTAAAATGTGCAAACACCTAAGCCCCATCCCTAACCTATGAAAGCAGAATCTCATGGGACAGGGCCCTAGGATTTTGCATTTTTAAACTCTTCTGTATTCTTAAGCAATAAGCTCAAAAGCTAAAGTACGTAAGTGCTCAAATTAAAATGTGAAAATCACTGTTTTGGAAGCTGTACTTGGGAAAGAATTTTTTTAAAAAATATAAACTGAATAGGGTCTCTTCTCTAAGTTTATAAACATCACCCTACAAAAAAATCAGCCTGGCTTAATGATTAGGGCTATGGACTAGAACTCAACAAATGTTTTTTATTCCCTGCGCCACCATTTCCCCTTAAAAATGGTATCAGCAAATTATTTAAATTCACTGTGATAAATAGGATATACAGTAATTCTGTTTTCTTGCCTCAGAGGCATAGCGTGAGGTTAATTAAATAACAGCTGCAAAATACTTTTGGCTCCTTAGAGAAAGACATTATATAAGACATTATATAAGACATTATATTATATTTGCAGCATTTTTGTCTCCTATGAAAATAGGGCTAAGTGTTCCTGAGAATTCAGCCTATGGCAGAGAAAACAACCATGACACAGCTTTCACAAGCACTTCATTCACAAGGGCAAAATTTTGTCACAGTTGGTGTCAGATCCAGTGAATGCTATGCTTCTATTCTTTACACAAAGACCACTGCCATCTTGCGGAAAACAGTCATTGTCCTTATCTTGGGCTTCTATTTCATTTGTGGGAAATGGTGACAAGATAATTTGGGTTTTCTGCTACTGAAAATTCGTAGTTTATGAAGTCTTAGTCACCCTGAGGCCTGTTATCTGTGGCACATGAGGACTCGGCGAGGCCACGCTGAAGGTCAGGTAGTGTTAATGGAAGGAAGAGCTCTATAAACTAGACATCTCCCCAGGGCTTTGAACTATACATATCTCTCCAATACGGCTTGCCACAAAAACCTGCTTTTATGTTCCATTATATTCTGGAATTAGGGCCAAAATAATAATGATAATAATAAAATGAAAAAATAATCGCTGGAAATTATTAAATCCAATGTTGATTGCTCTGGGAAAAATTATATCTGTAAACGGTGTTTGTATTTATCTGTCAAAAGAAGATGAGGGATGGCTTACAGAAAGTAAATGAAATAGGATCAAACAGTCCTGAAGTCTACCAAGTTTGATAAATAATTGTCATATTTTGACAAACATGAATTTTTAAATGTATCCTGTAAAAATGGGTTTTTATAGAAAGACAATTCCTTTCTAACCTTTTTCCTATTTGTTGAAAGGCTTAAAATTGGTACTGAGCTATACCAAGAGATAATATAGCAAATGTCTTTTATTTATCCCAGAAACAAAAACTTTGCCTTAAGTAGTATTATTATATAGAAAAACACAGTCTTTCTGGTCAGAAACATTGCCTTTTACTTTTAAAGCAAGCATTCCTTAAGAAACACCTTTTTAAATTTATATTTTTAATTGTGGTTGAGTTAGTCTTAGGCAATAAAAGTGAATAGATAAAACTGCCTTTGATACCCTAATCTCATCACTTCCATACTTTTACTCCCCCCCCCACTTCAAATATCTTCCCTTAGTTAGGAGTTTTCTCACCTCTGTGTTGGGGCTGTAACTTCTTCAGTCATCAGATAACTTAAATTTATGTTAATTTACACTAAAATGTTACAGACTAAGTCCCTTCAAAAATAGGAAAATTTTTTGAAGAATTATCAGTCAGTCACCGCTTAAACCAAAAGGTAGAATAATTTTTTGTTGTTGTTATTTATTTTTACCTGATTTTTTAAATTATACTTTAAGTTCTAGGGTATATGTGCATAACGTGCAGGTTTGTTACATATGTATACATGTAACGTGTTGGTGCTTGGACACAGGGCAGGGAACATCACACACCAGGGCCTGTCGTGGGGTTGGGGGATGGGGGAGGGATAGCATTAGGAGAAATACGTAATGTAAATGAGGAGTTAATGGGTAGAACATTTTTAAAAAAAAAAAGATTCTAGGAAACTTGGCAGGGGAGAGAGTTTGGTATGTGACTTTCTGTCTAGAACCCAAGATTTCATTGTGTGGATAGCCATCTATTCAACTTATTGATTTTTAAAAGTTAAAAAAAAACTGAACAAGAGTAATATCTTAATTCTTTCAAACAAAATGATGTCCTCTTACCTCAACTTCAAATCTCATCTCAGCACAGTGTTGCATCCAAAAGAAATGAATTACAGAGGTGTCTTGAAGAGGCAACAAAAAGAGGAACCAGGAATACTGCTACATATAATACAGATAATTTTTTCTATAATCTTTTTTGGATAGATTTTTCTCTTATGTCCTTTGAATTAAAACAATCAATTCCCTAAATTTTTCATCTTCATGTTTCCAAAAGCACCTCTAGCCTTTTTTTTTCATTATTGACCTCTATTTTCTTAGGTAAGCAGAAGTCTTCACACTGCAATTCTACCCAGGATTCTGGTCAGTATATTAGAAGCCCAGGAACCTGGCAGTGATAGTAAAGAACTCTCCTTTAGAGGGTGGAGAGAGGGTAAAAAATCATGAACATGTATCTTCAATATTTTTGCTTCTATAGCATCAAAATAATAACACATTATCAAAAAGAGGAAGAGTTCTTGTCTGAGGACCAATTTATCCCAAGTCAGGGCTGATCCCTATTCAGTCCTCTGAAGAGGAACAAGTATGAAAATAAATGGTGTACTAGAAAACAATTTCAGGTCTAGGTACACAGTGACTCAATGAACATGCTCCTCTCTTTCTGTCTGGAACACTATTTTCCCATGTTTGTTGACCTAGCAAACTCCAAAACATGCTTGAAGAACCAACGATTAACACACTGAAACGGGTTCTCTGGCACAGATTGTTAGTCATCTTCTTTCCAGTCCATTATTTGCTTGTTTCTCATAACAATAAAACTTTCTATTTTTAGCTAAAGGGATAGCCTCCAAAAAGAAATAATATAAAATAATATATTTCTATTTCTCACTTATTTTTCCCTTAGGTATGGCCATAAAACTAATTCCTGGCCAATGGCCTATGGGCTTAAAGAATGAATTAATCTTTTGAGCTGTTCTCTTAAGAGAATCCTGGGTGCCTTCAACTTTCCCAGTTTCTCCTTCCTGCTGGCTAGAATGAGGATGATGGCAAGAACTATTGTGGACTATGTGAATTAAGCAACACACTGGTGATGGCAGAGAAAACAGGTAAAAGGAAACTAGAGCCTTGAGACTGTGGAACCGCCATACAAGCCCTGCAATTTTGTGCCCAGAATTGAGGTATGAGAAAAACTATTTCATTTAAGCTACATTAACTTTAGGTCTCAATATTCAAACTTAAGAACCCTCCAACATGTTCTGGTAGTACTCTGTGCAAGTTTCTCTTAAGACACTGATCTCTTTGTATTCAATAAATATTGGATTTATCTACAGACTCAGGGCAGGCAGGATATCTTATTATTACTTATATTCTGGTGTTAGGTACACTATGTTTGAAATAGAAATATGCTGAATAGATAGACAAATGAGCAGTTGAGTGAATAAATGAATGAATAGATAATAGGTCATGTGATCCGTTTGTATTCACTCAGATTCAGATGTTTATCTTATGACTTAATGGAGTTTTCCGACTTGAGATTTAGAGGACAATATTTAAATTATAATAGAAAAAAAGAACAAACTTTGGGCATAAAAAACATAAATTGGGGAAAGGACACCTTATTCAATAAACGTTGCTGGGAAAATTGGTAAGCCCCGTGTAGAAGAATGAAGCTGGATTGGCTAAGGCCATTGGCTTAGGCAAAGAATTCATTTGTTGCTTAGGCAAATGAAACAAAAATAAAAATAAATAAATGGGACCTACTCAAACTAAACAGCTTCTGCACAGCAAAAGAAAAAAGCAGAATATAAACAGACAACCCACAAAGTGGCAGACAATATTCACAAACTATGCATCTGACAAACGACTCAAAGAAATCAGCACAGAAAAAAACTAATAACCCCATTAAAAAGTGGGCAAAGAACATGAATAGACATTTCTCAGAAAAGAATATACAAACAGCCAACAAACATTAAAAAATGCTCACTATCACTACTAGGGAAATGCAAATTAAAACCACAGTGAGATACCACCTTACTCCTGCAAGAATGACCAAAATTTTAAAAACCCAAAAAACAATAGATGTTGGTATGGTTGTGGCAAAAAAAAAAAAAAAAAAAAAAGGAACACTTTTTCACTGCTGGTGGGAATGTAAATTAGTATAACCAGTACGAAAAACAGTATGGAGATCTCTTAAAGAACTACAAGTAGAAATGCCATTTGATCCAGCCATCCCACTACCTGGTATCTACCAGCCATAAAAAGGAATGAAATAATGTCTTTTGCAGCAACTTGGATGGAGCTGGAGGCCATCATTCTAAGTATGGAACCAGCCTAAGTACCCATAGACCAATGAGTAGATAAAGAAAATGCGGTATAAATACAACATGGAATACTACTCAGCCGTAAGAATGAAATAATGTCTTTTTGTAGCAACATGGATGGAGCTGAAGGATATTATTCTAAATGAAGTAACTCAGGAATGAAAAACCAAATACCATATGTTGTCACTTACAAGTGGGAGCTAAGCTATGAGTACACGAAGGTATAAGAATGACATCATGGACTGGGAAGGTTGGATGGTGGGTGAGGGATGAAAGACTACAAATTGGGTATAGTGTACACTGTCTGGTTGATGGGTGCACTAAAATATCAGAAATCACCACTAAAGAATTTATGTAACCAAACACCACTTTTACCTCAAAAATTATTTAAATAAAAAATATTTTTAAAAGAAAAGGGTAACAGCTAATTTCAGAGAAAAACATTAAAAGAATAAACTTTGGAAGAAAAGATGCTATAAAGGATTATATATGGTGATTTTCTAAAATGATTGATGTAAACACATACATAATTAATGACAACCACTTACTTCTCATGTAGGATTCTCCTCTAATGAGCAGTCACTCTTCACACAAAGTCCTAGTGCCAGTGCTGGTTTTGTCCTTATTTTGTCTACTTTCATCAAGGTGGTCTTCTACTGATAGAGGCAGAAGCTCTAAATAGAACAAGCTGTAAAGTTTATCAGATTTTATCTGTACTCTCATAAATTCAGTTTCCAAGGTATAAGACCTCCTGACTCAGCTGTTGGGTTGAGAACTAAAGAACTAAAAGTAGAAACACCATTCCATCTAGCCATCCCACTACTGAGTATCCACCTTAAGGAAAAGACGTCATTATATGAAAAAGACACATGCACATGCGTGTTTGCAGCAACACAATTCACAATTGCAAAGATGTGGAACCGACCTAAGTGCCCATCAACCAACAAGTGGATTAAGAAAATCTGGCATATATACACCATGGAATACTACTCAGTCATAAAATGGCTGAGTATTGAGGATCAGTGTTGCTACCACTATTGCTCTTTTATCATTCATTTATCCCTGTCTCTTTGCATTTCCATCTTCATGTGTATTTCCACAATGCTGTGTGTACTCCCTGAACAGTCGGAAAAATCAAACTCTTGATTTATACATGACAATTTGCATTTTGTGCAGAGTATCCATCTGGGCTGAGAGAGCCATTTCACTCATTCTTTACTCACTCCAAGACTATGTCACCTGAACCCTTCTGTTGCTTCTAAAGGCTACATATGGTTTAAATGGGCCAGAAATGGCTGTCAAGTCTCAAGGTGGATCTTGCCTTTATGGCACGACAGGCCCCATTTTCCTGATTTTTCTGTTCACCAATAGCTATACGGCTGATCCCTCATGCTTTTAAATCTGTTTTTCCCTTTGGGGTTTTTCTTGACTTTCAGTTTCCACTGATCTCTTCCTTTTTAGCAAGTTAAACATTATTACAAAGCCTACCCTTAGAATTCAGATACAAAGTGCAGCAGACAGAAGCAGCACCTCAGGGAATATTTCTCCTATTCCAGTTCTCTTCCCAGTCTTCACCATCCCCTGAGATATACACACACACAACAAATACACACACGCACACACATATACACATTCACAAATATCACACACATAAACCCTCTCTCCATGACCTTTTCTATTCTCTTTTCAAAATTTCCCCCTTCTACAACTCTCTGCAACAAGGAGCAAATGGTCATGCTTATTTTGCAAAAGCTGCAGCTGGCATTCAAATTGCTGCTGTACTTGCAGAAAAGTCATGTTCAATATTTATTCTTCTTTAACTCTTTCACAATTCACTTGAAGTGGTTTACTCTACTTATTAGATAAGACCCATAAAATGTGGTCCTATCCTTCAGAAGTTTTATTCTAAGGACAAAAAAATATACTTTTAAAATCTATATCTATGTAGTGTTTTTTATTGTTATGGCATAAATGTTTATCTATATACAGCATGCCATAACGTTGCACTATGCATTTTAACTTATTTCCACTCATCTGTGTCTTGTTTGAAACACAACAAGAAGTTTGAAACCAAAGCCCTGGTAATATTGACTAAAGGGGGAATCTGAATAAGTGATTTTATTTTCTGTTTAAAACAGACAATTTATGTCAGATATGGCTTATATCCAAATTCTCCTTTGGATAGGTAGGTCCTATCTTATCTATTCATCTGGTGAATTGTTTTTCATTTTCACATTAATGCCAGCAGAGTTTACTTTAATCATGTACCTAATACTGTACTAACTCAGTTATGAAAATATCTTATGCCCTTCATACAGGAAATTCCAAGAAAATCACACATTTATGTATTTTTTTTTTCTTTTCGAGACAGAGCTTTGCTCTTGTTGCCCAGGCTGGAGTGCAGTGGCACAATCTCGGCTCACTGCAACCTCTGCCTCCCGGGTTCAAACGATTTTCCTGCCTCAGCCTCCCAAGTAGCTGAGATTACAGGTATGCGCCACCAGGCCTGGCTAATTTTGTATTTTTAGGAGAGACAGGGTTTCACCATGTTGGTCACGCTGGTTTCGAATTCCTGACCTCAGGTGATCTACCAGCCTTGGCCTCCCAAGGTGCTAGGATTACAGGCGTGAGCCACCGCACCCAGCCATATTCATTTTTTCCCCAGTTAACCCACATATTATTAAGAGACAAATTCTGATAGCTCAGTTCTTCTTACTGCTTTTGTACAGTAATTTCACAAACTTCTAACTTTCTTGTTCTATTGTCTATTAGTTCAGTTTAAATACTACTGTTTACAAGGTTTTACTTAATATAATCCTCTCGATATTTTCTACAGAATTTAGGTTTCATTCCTGAAATATCCTCCAAACCTCATTCTGTACAACAGTGCCAATACATTTCAAATTGATAGGCTTCAATCCAAGAAAATAAATGGCAGGAAGTTGAAATATGACTAGAGAAACTGTGTTTGCCAAGATCATTCATTAAAATTCTTGAAAAATATGTGTGCATTTGATCATTAATTTTCTTTACAATGAATCCAAGATAAATTTCTTAGACATGGATGTTGTGATAAAGCATCTTCTCAGAATGGGAATTATTTAATTACTGCTCTTTAATGAAAGATGCTAAGTATCTCCATCACATTTTCTTCAGGCAAATATAGATGATATTCTTTGACATAAAAATGCTTAACATGACATAGCTACGGGTATAAATAATTACTTTCCATGTTTTGATCATATGAGTTAAAGTGCTATTACTTTCACCCTTTAAAAAAATCTCCTTAAACATGTTGAATAAATAATACAGGCCCAGATTATGAGTGTTTTATGTTACAAGACTAAGGGGGCAATCTTAAGTCCAGAGAAATGGAACTCAATGCTTAGGAAGGTTAAAAGTGGTCAAATCAATAGCCATGAAAGACTGTTTTAAAATTGGTGAAAGGGTCTACCTTAACTAATAACCTGATTTGAACATATGTATTATAATTCTGAGATTAAATTATTAAATTTAATTATTGCAGATGCCTATTCATCATAAAATTGAAACCAAATCTAAGTGGGAAGGATGGGGAAAAGAAGTGTTTGCCTTTCTAAATTGGGTATGTTTTAGCAGCAGGCCTCTCACAGATGTGCAAAAGGAGTGGAGACCATGAACTCTACAGAGACACCAAATCCACTGACTACATTATTGTGTGATCGGATTGAGTGGCAGGCTGAAACCAAACAAATGAATAATTGATAAATATATCAAGTGAGGAAAGCAGCAGGTCAGAAAGGTACAAGCCGCTAAATAAGAAAGACCAGTCCTGAATGCCTAAATTTGCCTCATTTGCTTTTCATTGTTGTTAATTATCATTTTTGTTTAGAATTTTTAAAATGCTTTAAATCGGTAGAATAAATTAAAGATATCTTCTTCATTGATCCTCACTGCCTCGCCCTGCTCCAGGAATGCTGATGTACACTCAACATTCTATTAAAAATCAAGCTCAGTAAAATTGCAAGGGAATTTCAGTTTCCTTATATATAGCACATTTTGGGAATAAAAAGGGAAAAATCTATTAGGTTATTTGATAAATTCATTTATTCGTTAACAAGTATTTAATATGATTTATTTAATTCCATTAGCAAAAACTCTATATAGCATAAACCACATAAGTCCTTTAATATAAAAAAAATTGTCATTGTTTTGGTTAGAAACAGAGGCATATGTTTTATTTTTATTTTGATATTATTATCAAATGAGATTGTAACGTCTAGTAACATTTTAGAGTTAATTGTGTGTATTTTTTTTTTCTCTTTTAGAGAAGAGACCTATATTTTCTAACCTTTCTAATTCCTTTGGATCAGAAATCCTCAAAGAACCCTGAAAACACATCTGGGAATTTTGCTGATTCTTTTCTTTGGGGAACTACATACAAATTTTCACTATAGTAAGAATCTCTCTCTTTTTTAAATAGTTTCCAATCTCTTACAGAATACTTTTTACTTTAACATTAATATATCCTTTAAAAATTTACTTGGTGAGCCAGGCACCGTGGCTCACACCTGTAATCTCAGCACTTTGGGAGGCTGAGGCTGGCAGATTGCTTGAGCTCAGGAGTTTGAGACAAGCCTGGGCAACATGGCGAAACCCTGTTCCTACAAAACAAAACAGAAATTAGCAGGGTGTGGCAGCACATGCTTGTAGTACCAGCTACTCGGGAGGCTTAGGTGGGAGGATGGCTCGAACCTGGGATGTTGATGCTGCAGTGAGCAGCCTGCTGAAGCCTTGTCAAGAAGTACATTCAATGAGTATTTATTTATTGAGCACTTCTTCTGTGCCCAACACATGGCAAGGCAACCAGAATATTAATATAACACCATCCAGCCTACACCTGAGAAGCTCACACCTTTATCCCAGTCCATTTGTATGTATTGCCTATTCATATGCAGCATAGTCAGTCATTTATTTAACAGGTACCAATGATATAGTAACAGGTGCCAGGAACTGTGCTAGGTCAAAGTTAGAAATATAAATACAACATATATTCCAGTCATCTAGGTACTCACAGACTAGAAGGAGAAAGAGAGAGTACCTAATGGGAAATCTCTGTGAAAAATGCTTAAGGGAAATACATCAAAGGTACTGTAGTAGCAAAGGTAATTAGCTTTATCCAGGCGCATCAAGGAAATCCACACAACCATTGGGCATGCTCAAAGCAATACTGCTAGACACACAGAGTCCTTAGTTTTCTCATGTATATAGACAGCAAGCTTCTTACCAATATGTCTCAATTTATCCTAAAAGAATACCACACTCAGACCACCCACCAAATGGCTCTGTCTCTGGGCACGGTTACCACTTGGCATCTGCTGAGATGTACAGTGAGGGTATTAATTACTGCTCGCTGTGTGATAAATGTGGTTGATAGTTCTTGATGAGGTCAGTGTTTTGTGGATCTTAGATTAATGACTCCAATTTGACAGACAGCAAGCCACTAAATGGTTACCAGGTGGCAAAAATATTGTGTTACCCTAGGTAGAACCGAAGAGAGTAACGTAGCTATGAAATCACCTCATAGTAGAATTACTTGAAAGCATATTTTTCCAAATAATCTTAAGCAGAAAGTCTAAGTTTTTCTATTTTTATATTTAGAAAACAAACTAATTTCTTAGTGGACTCAACCAAAAATCAAAGAAATTATTCAGACATAAAATACAGATTTGAAGTCACTGAAGCATGATGAAGGATATCAACTTCAGAGTGCACAGCAAATATCTAGCCTTTGGAAAGAAAGGGCCACATACATGTTAAGTAATTTCACTTTACCACTTACATATTTAACTGTTTAAATAGCCTAAGTACATTTATGATAAGACATTTAGCAGAAGACATTTCCTCAGCTGCTTCAGAAAAAATCCTACTAGTATATTAAAGTACTTACCAAAAAAAGAAAAAATAGAACAGAGATATATTTCTGTTTCCTGTCTAGTGAAAACAGCAAAAATCCCAACATATGGCTCTCTTACCTCCTCACGAGGCCATGAGCTTATTGAGGAAGAAGCCATTTGTCAATTATGCTTATACTCTCAGAACATAGCATAGGGTCCAATATATGGGTAAATAATTTTGTTGAGTCATTTAACAACCAAATCTGGATGATGGAGATTGAGCCTTGGCACACATTCCATCGTGTGTATAGGACCTCCATCCCTCATGAGTCAATCTGCAGAGAGGCAAACAGTGCCAGTCACTGTGCACACATAGACACAGTATGTGAGGGTATAGTAAAAACAGAATTGCAGAATTTAGAGTCACTTTCCTTAAGGAGCTTAATATAGTTCTTGAAGAAGGGTGGTTGTTAGTGGGCATGACTATTTTGTGTCCCAAGGACTAGAACATTGCAACCCAAAATTATTTGTACAAGTTTTAATCTGAAATGCAGGTCTAACCTATGGCCTCTCCACTTATGCACCTTGTATTGTCATAGAAAACTGCTAATGTAACAATAAAACCTGAAGTTATTTGCCAGTGATGATTTTAAAAGGTCAATCATGCCATTTCTTGGCTAAAAACCTCTACTAACTCTCCCATTTTTCTTAGGGTAAAAAGCCAATGCTCGCCTAAAATCTAACTTCCCTTTACTTTCCTTCTTCACCTTGAGCACTAGCAGTCCTCTTCCATCTCAGCTTTTGCATTGTGCTTCCTATTCCCTTGTCCCAGAGCCTTCTTCTCACATCCTTTCTATGTTCAAGTCTTTGCCCATAGGTTACTTTCTCAACGAAGTTTAGCCCACACATACCCTGTTTACGATTGGAACTGAAAGGAATTAGTATATGCTACCCAAAAATATGCCATAAGAATTATTTTGAACTGAAGACAATTGAGAAACAGCACATAGAGGAAGGGCTTTCTGTCCTACCTTTTTTTTTTTTTTTTTTTTGGTCTAAAAGCAGGAAATACATTTTCCTTTGTAAAATGTACTTCTTCCCCTTTTTCATGAAGAGAAGATCCACTGCTAGAGATGGCACCAACTTGAGTCCACATAACAAACCTTACTAAATAACCTTTATCTCTCCCTTATATTTACCTTCTCACAATTTACTCCCCCTACTAGCCCACACCTCCCCCTTTCCTTCATCTAGTCACTTCTCCACAATTTATCATCCTATGTTGAGATGTTATATAAGCCCCAAGTTTTAACCACCCCACTAAATAACCCTTATCTCCCCCCTTATATTTACCTTCTCACAATTTACTCCCCCTACTAGCCCACACCTCCACGTTCCTTCATCTAGTCACTTCTCCACAATTTATCATCCTATATTGAGATGTTATATAAGCCCCAAGTTTTAACCACCCCATTAAAAGTTACTCCTCACTGAGCTCTCCCACATGTATGTGCATTGCATACATAAATAACCTGGGGTTTTTTTCCTCCTGGCAATCTATCTTTTATCAGTTTAATTTGCAGACCCCAGGTCCTGAACCTAAAAGATGGCAAGGAAAAATATTTCTTTCCAACAGAACCTTTTTCACCTAGTGTTTTCTATCCTTCTTATTGTGTTTTATTTTCTGTACAACACTTATAATGCTCTAACATACTTCATGTGTTTAGGATTGACTTCCCTCTTCCAGAAAGTAAGCTCCTTGAGGACAGGGATTTTTATCTCTTTTGTTCTCTGATGTATCCTCAGTGCCTTAAGGAGTGCCTGACACATAGAATGCATTGTTGAATTAGTCAATAATCAATCAATTATAACCACCATGACCTTTGCACATGAGCACTACACATAAAGAGCTGATAGAGATTATTACGAAATTAGAGTTTAATTTCTTATTGGGGTGGAAGAGTAACAAATCATGAAGAAGTCACACTAGAAATGTACCCTTCTCAACATTTATCATAAAATATTTTTATAAGCATCAAAAAAACACTTTTATTAACAAGAAAAACAATTCGGAATAAATTATTCTTATTTTGAAAGCAATTTTAGAGTTTTTGGAATAATGGAAAATGCCTATGCACACTACAAGGAAATTTACCAGCAAAGACAGACTTTGGTTCAGTCTTCATCATATATATTTTTAAAAGCATCAGGTAGCCTACCCTTACAGAGAAATTTTCTCTCCAATTATACACATATATAAATGATTGCTATGTGAATATGATGTTTCAGCCACTATCCTAACTCTATATTAAGTGACTAGCCCAAAGTCACCTACAAAATTGCTTTTATATACCCAACACATGGCTGTAAAACCCTATATGTGAGATATTTTCTTATTTTCATAATCAGTTTTAATGTTTTATGATTATTTTTTAAAATGTCCTCTAGGAATAGAGCAAGTAACTTGAGAACCTTGATCAAAATAAATTCGATTAGAGCCAGAAGTGAACAATTTCCTGAGCGGTATGTCTAGATTATTTCTAAACTACTATGAATTTCCAGTATATATTGTTATCTATTTTATTATATTCAAAATATGTTGAGCTTTTGGTGTGTAAAAATGGCTCAAGAATCTTGACTGCACAAGTAACCATAAAATAAGAACTGTTTTCTAATCTTGGAAACATAAATTGTTGAATCACTATTAAATCCAAATTTAATTATATTTCATTTAAATCGATAACACTATTGATTGCATGATACATCATTACTCTATGTATCACTAAGAAAGAACAAAACACTGAAAATTGTAAGATGTCTTTGATTCTAATACACATTCCAATTTCAGAGATTTTAAAATGGGGAAAATGTCTATCTGAATCAATGAGTCATTTTCTAATATTTAGGGTATTTATAACCAGGGTAGCCAAATATTCTCCTTTTCTACCAAGGAAACAGTAAGAACAAATTAATTATTTGAATAAGCTACTATTGAGGAAGGTTGTTCTTGTGACACTGAGGATTATCAAATACTATACTAGATTCAAGAAAAATTGTAAAATAGCCTATAGTGGAATAGCTCTGGCTAGCATGAGAAAAATGATTATTCGTGATCCACAAGTTCAAAATCTAGAAGAAATTAGCCTGGATCTAAAAGAAATAACATTTTCATCATAGTCTTTTTGAAGGAAATGCTAAGGTGCAAAAAAGTATTATTGTCTTAGAAAAATATTGGTCCTTCTTAAATTCATGAACTAATTGATTTTCTCAAATTGTTTTTACTGGAATTCTGAATTTTCACACAATGACTTTGTCTAATAAAAATATTCACCAATATGATCTTGTATATCTAATTCTTCTTCATGCTGTGCTTTAATGGGAAACTAGAAAATGTCATTCTAAAAATTGTTTTGACAAATAGCAGATAAATCACAAAACATAAGCAAGATAATGTTTAAAATGAGGAAGGATTTGGCAGCCAAATAGCCAAGGGAAAAAAAAAGCTAAAACTACTAGTATAAAGACTGAAATCACTTATAAAATTTTAAGAATGTATAACTAGATCTTTCAAAATGGGAATTATAAACAATAAGAAATGTCATGCAATTTTATTTTATGCACAACCATGTAAGTAAATGTACCATTTAATAATGAAGATATGAAAAAGATAAACTTAACAAAATATAGTCTGCAATAACTTCTTTCAGAAATGGTGTATACATTTTAAAAGGAGAGAGTCAATAGATGTAAGATTAAAAAACATTATTCATCTCTCTCACAGCAGGGTGACTAAGCCTGCTGTCACCAAACATGTTACCTCACTGTTCCCTGATGGAGTTCCTTTAATAGGATGAGATGAATGCAAGTGTTTAACTATTTTAACATATCAACAACAGAAAATAAAAGCAGCTATTGAAACAAATTATCTGGCTTCCCACTCATTAAATATGTTTATGTCATTAGACAGAATGGTACTGATGCCTAAAAGTTTTATACAGGTTGAGCATCCCTAATCTAGAAATCAAAACTCCAAAATGCTCTAAATTCTGAAACTGTTAAAGCACAGACATACTTAAAGATCATACTCAAAGGAAAAGCTTACTGGAACATTTCAGATTTCATACATTCGGATTAGAGATACTCAACAAATAAGTATATGCAAACACAGCAAACCTCATACTATTGCACTTTGCTTTATTGTGCTTTGCAAATATTGCATTTTTTAAAAATTGAAAGTTTGTGGCAACCCTGTGTCTAGCAAGTCTATGGGTGCCATTTTTCCAACAGCATGTGCTTACTTCATGCATCTCTGTGTCACATTTTGGTAATCCTCACCATATTTCAAAATTTTCATTATTGTTATATCTGTTATGGTGATCTGTGACCAGAGACCTCTGATGTTACTATTGTAATTGCCTTGGGGCTCCAAGAATCATGCCTGTATAAGATGGCAAACTTAATCAATAAATGTTGTGTTCTGACAGATCCACTGACCTGACCGCCATTCCCCTGTCTCTCCCCCTCTCCTCAGGCTTTCCTTTCCCTAAAACACAACAATATTAAAACTAGACCAATGAATTACCCTAAAATGGCATCTAAATTTTCAAGTAAAAGGAAGAGTCATATGTCTCTCACTTTAAATAGAAAGCTAGAAATGATTAAGCTGAGTGAGAAAGGTATGTCTAAAACTGAGATGGGCCAAAACCTAGACCTCTTGTGTCAAACAGTTAACCAAGTTGTGAATGCAAAGGAAAAGTTCTGGAAGGAAATTAAAAGTGTCACTCCAGTGAACACACAAATGATAAGAAAGCAAAACAGCCCTATTGCTGATACAGAGAAAGTTGTGGTCTGGATAGAAGATCAAAATAATCACAACATTCCCTTAAGCTGAAGCCTAATCCACAGCAAGGCCCTATTTCTCTTCAATTCTACAAAGGCTGAGAGAGGTGACAAAACTACAGAAAAAAAGTTTGAAGCTAGCAGAGTTTGGTTCATGAGGTTGAAGGAAAGAAACAATCTTCATTACATAAAAGTGCAAGGTGAAGCAGTAAGTGCTGATGTAGAAGCTGCAGCAAGTTATCCAGAAGATCTAGCTAAGATTATTGACGAAAGTGGCTACACTAAACAACAGATTTTCAATGCAGATGAAACAGTCATCTATTCGAAAAAGATACCATCTAGGACTTTCGTTACAAAAGAGGAGAAATCAATACCTGGCTTCAAAGCTACAAAGAACAAGGCTGACTCTCTTGTTACGTGCTAATGCAGCCAGTGACTTTAAGTTGAAGTCGATGCTCCTTTACCATTCCAAAAATACTAGGGCCCTTAAGGATTATGCTAAGTCTACTCTGCCTGTGCTCTATAAATGGAACAATAAAGCCTGGATGACAGCACATCTGTTTATGGCATGATTTCCTGAATATTTAAGTGCTACTGTCAAGAGCTACTGCTTAGAGGAAAAAAAGATTCCTTTCAAAGTATTACTGCTCATTGACAATGCACTTGGTCACCCAAAAGCTCTGATGGAGATGTACAAAGATATTAATGTTGTTTTCATGCCTAATACAACGTTCATTCTGTAGCCCATGAATCAAAGAATAATCTCAACTTTCAAGTCTTATTATTTAAGAAATACATTTTTTGTAAGACTAAAGCTGACATAGTGGATTCCTCTGAAGGATCTGGGCAAAGTAAACTGAAAACCTTCTGGAAAGGATTCACCATTCTAGTGTCATTAAGAACATTTGTGATTCATGGGAGAAGTGAAAATATCAACATTCACAGTTTAGAAGTGGATTCCAATCCTCATAGATGACTTTGAGAGGTTCAAGACTTCAGTGGAGGAAGTGCACACATGGCAGAAATAGCAAGAGAACTAGAATTATAAGTGGAGCCTAAACATATGAATGAATTACTACAATCTAATGAAAAAACCTTAAAAGATGGGGAATTGTTTCTTATAGATGAACAAAGAAAGTAGTTTCCTAGAATGGTATTTACTCTTAAGTGCAGATACTGTGAACATTGGTGAAATGAAAACAGAGGATTTAGAATATTATGTAAATTTAGTTGATGAAGAAGTGGCAGAGTTTAGGAGGAATGGCTATAATTTTGAAAGAAGTTTTTTCTGTGGATAAAATGCTATCAAGGAACATCAAATACCACAGAGAAATATTTGGTGAAAGGAAGAATCCAGCAACATGGAAAACCTTATTGTCTCATTTTTTAAAATTGCTGCAGCCACCCCAGCCTTCAGCAGCCACCACACTGATCAGTCAGCAGCCATCAACATCCAGGCAAGACTCTTTACCAGTAAAAGAATTACAACTCACTAGTTTCAGATGACTGTTAGCATTTCTTAACAATATTTTTAAATTAAGATGTGTACATTTAAAAAAAATGCTATTGTACACTTAATAGACTACATTATAGTGTAAACATAACTTTTACATGTGCTTGGAAACCAAAAAATCAGTGTGACTCGCTTTATTGCAGTATTTGATTTATTGCAGTGGTCTGGAACTGAACCTGCAATATCTCCAGGGTATGCCTGTATTCAAAATACAAAATCCAAAACAATTCTCTTCCAAGCATTTCAAATAAGGAGTACTCAACCTGTAGTGCCATTGGAATTGAGGTTTACCAATTAAAAGACAAACTAGATCCAATATAAAATAAGCTCCTCAAACTCTTGACTAATCTCCAACAGATAGAAGTGCTTAACATTTGTTAGGGAGACTGTGTGTGCAATTTTAAATCAAAACTAAATCTAAACTGTAATTTCAAAAGTTTGCCCCTTCCTAATTATTATTTCTCCATATGTAGGAGATTGCCTGAATTATTTATTGGTCATGCTGCCTTAGAGATATCTGTAGTAATGAAATAAATCCTAAAAATCCAAGAAACCTTTGTTTGGTATGCAAGATGCCTTAGTAGTCTATACCTTTTTTTAATTCTCCAAACCGCCCATAAGTCAATGAGGTTGGAAACCAAAAAATCAGTGTGACTTGCTTAGGAAAAGAATCACTTAGGAAAAAAATCACTTGAAAAAAGAGCATTGATCCTCTAAATGAACCAATTTCAAATTTCTATAGTTTTGACCCTGACATATCCTTAGGTCAAAATGGAAAATAAATCTCTGATTCCCTATTCTTTAATTCACTTTCCTTTTTTTCCAGCCTGTTCCACTTTTTCCTTGGGCTCCCTTTTCCCAAAGCTCCCAATTTTCTCACCTAGTCTTTATTCACAGACAATGACTTTATCAACTTTTGTGGGATAAGGACCTAACAAATTATTTCTTTTAGTAACATTTACATTTCCTAAGGTGGTACCTAGAGAAGGATTAATAATGTATCACCAAAAGCTTCTGGAGATGGTTTCTAGATGCCCCTTGGTGCAAAGAATTAAGCCTATACTTCTATACTAAGTTGAAGTATATTTCATACTTCACATGTCACAATTATATTTCCCTCCAGCTTTCATTCTACCTATTATTAAGAATTTTACATGCAAACATATAGGATTTTCCAGGATAAAGAAAATCTTTTACAAAGAGTTTCATGAAACTCACTTTGTTCCATACAAAAGGAGTTTTGGATATAGAGCAATATCTAACTCTAGTAAGTAGTTCTACAGTTTTTCAAGCAATTATGATAGAATGTTTTCATTCTCTCTAGTCAGTGTGAGCTCCTAAGATTAAATTCACAGCTTTTCATCAAGGCTGATGTAACTTTCTTACTATCATATCCTTTAAAATAAGGACTGTAGCCTGAGGGCACCTAAGAACATGTGGCCGAAGGCAAAAACAGAGGGTTTTTGCAGTTTAGAATATTTTAAACTCAGAATATTGACTATATATTTTTGGTCAGAATTTTTAAGTAGCAGTGATATGCCCATTCTGTAGCCACAGTTTTAAATTTTCAGTCTTCATCCCTCCAAAACAAAACAACACAAAACAGAACAAGTGAAAAGGAGGAAGGGGAAAGAGAGAAGGAGCTGGTGTGGGGTCGAAGGGAGATGATGCCCTTCTGTCAGCCAATAAAATCCATTTCGAATATCGAAACTTGCCAAGATCAAAACTGGCCAAAACAACAAACTCCACTGTTGAAATTGACACTAGGGTATAAGACAACAACCAAGGTTTCTCAACTGAAATAACTTTGCCACAAATTTAATCTCAATGTCTTTAATATCATGGTTCCCAGCCCTTCATGCTCATTAGTATCCCCTGGGAAGATTTAAAGCTGTACTGATGCCCTAAAACCATTCTCCTGATTCTGATGTGGTTGGTCTAGGGTGCAGCCTAGGTAGGCATCAGGAGATTTAAAAGCTCCCAGGGAATTGTACGTGCGGGTACTCAGTGTTTATCAAAAGACAGAAGACACAGCTATTCCAGACACCTGTTTGAACTGACTGATGGCGCCCCAGCTTCATTAGATGTCTACCTAGTGTTGAATCTTTGTAGCATCCCCCACATTTGTTCCGTGAAACAGGGACAATAGGAGATCACAGTCTTACATAGCTCTCTGACCCATTAATCAACGGGTTGTTCCTCTCTCGTTCTCTCTGTGGGTTCTGACTCATGCTGCAGTAGAGAAAAAAGACAAACAGCCTAGCCAATAAACGACCGCTGCTACGCGATCTCCTTTGACTACAGTAAAGGGCCAGAAACTGCCTTTGGGAGTGCAGAGACAGTGTAGGAACGATGCTGCCATCTGGCTGCCTTCCTGGGCATCTCTTTCTTAAAAAAAAAAAAAAAAAAAAAAAAAAGTGAGTTACTAATCATACTCTCCTACATTTACACATTAGATACAGGCTTCACTATTCCTTTGCAGTAAGGACTCCTCAGTGACAGGCAGAACCCAAAGGGAGAGCAGAGCAACCCAAAGGGAGAGCAGAGCAACCCAAAGGGAGAGCAGAGCAACCCAAAGGGAGAGCAGAGTAGGCCAAGTAGAACAAATGCTCGCCTTAAACTTTTTTTTCCTTTTTGAGACAGGGTCTCACTCTGTTGCCTAGGGTAGAATGCAGTGACGCCATCTTGGCTCGCTGCAGCCTCAACCTCCCGGGCTCAAGGGATTCTCCTACCTCAGCCTTCCGGGTAGAGTAGCTTGGGACTACAGCCGTGCACCACCACGCCCAGCTAATTTTTTGTTTGTTTTTGTACAGACAGGGTTTCAGCATGCTGCCCAGGCTGGTCTTGAACTCCTGGGCTCAAGTAAGTGATCCACCTGACTCAGCCTCCCGAAGTGCTGGGATTAAAGGGGTGAGCCACTGTACCTGGCAACACCTTTAAAAATTTCTTCACCCACCTGTCCACCTTTAAAGTTGTTCTTTGAGGGCTTTCAGGAATTAGGTTAATCCAAATGGGATAAGGCAGTTTTGTTACCAGGAAGGATTTAACACACTGGTTCTCAACTCTCCTACGCATTAGAATCACCTCGGGGAGGTTTGTGAAAATGCAGATTGCTGGGCTCCACTCCCATCCAATTCAGTAGGGCCGAGGTGAAGTCTGAGAATTTCCAATTGTAACAACCTCCCAGATGACACTGCTGGTCTGGGAATCACACTTCGAAAACCACTGAACAAATTGTCAAAAAATAATTGCTGACAGTCAGTAATGTAATAAATCCATTAGCCCCCTCCAGCCAAGGAGGGAAAACTGGGTAAAGAAGCCATAGATGGTGGCAGTGACCGGGGTCAAAAGACGTTGCCACTCTGGGGTTGTTCCTAGGGATCTGTGGAGTAGCATACCAAAAAGGCCAGGTAAGAAGTGGTATGGATGATGATTGGACGAAAAATGCCTCTTCATTGTTTTGCCTGGGCTCCTCAGAGACTTCTGGGAAATATTGCATTGTCTCTTAACTAAATATTAAATCATCCCAGTGCATCTAATTTAGTAGGGGGCAGACCTGTTTCACAAGCCAAAATAACAGGCTGCAATAACTGAGGATTTTATAGAGATATAACCTGACCAAAGAAATTAGTTTGCATTCTCATAGCACCATCTAGTGGAAATTTGGGGATTTTTGTTTTACATCAAACAGCCTAAAATGGAGATAGTTTATGTTATTATGACAGGCAGAGAAGGCTGCACGATTTGCTAATTGAGGTGCAATACGGAAAAGGAAACAAAAACAGGAAAAAAGTGGCTATGCGAAAGATATTTTTTAACCATATACAACATGTTCTATAAAAACAGAGCAAAGCCATTAGCTGAGGAACTTGTATGCACAAAGAAATATGTACAAATAGCTTTTCCAGAACAGTCTAGTAAAAATATGTAGTAAAAGTGGGAAGATTATGTTATATAGAAATATGTTTATGTGCTATGTTTATATGCCACAGCCTCAAACCTCCTCATAACTTATTAACAATTATATGAAAATATAGGAACAAAGCTCATGTTCTATATGAATACAACAGGATTCAAATAACCACACACATTACAAAGAGTTGAATAAATTGAATTCTCTATTTTCTACTGTATAGTCCAGGAAGAGACAGAGTAAGGAGGAAAACAGAGTTGTCAAATCACTGCTGGTGGTTCTGAGAAGGGATCAGAGAGGTAAAAATGCAAGGTGTTAAAAATCTGTTTTACTGGCCCACAAAATGTTGTTTGCAAAACTCTGTTCTAGATGAGCTGATAGTTTAAGGGTAACTGTTTCACTAAATGGTTTGAACTCAATGGATATTAATCAGAAGCAATTTTCTTTTTCTAATCATATGATTGGTCAACTTCTGCTTTCTTGCCCCTGAATATCTCAGGCAGATTCCATTGATAATTGATCATTTTCATAGTTCATATAAATCATGTAATTTTACCTAGCTCAGCTTGTAAAACAGGTGACTCAAAGGGGTCTGGCCTGCCCCTCCTCCTGACTCCAAAACCATGAAGCCAACCTGGTTGCACAAAACCTCCTCTTTCTCCACATCAAGATCTACCTTCTTTAATGACTTGAGGTGAGATCAGAGGAGAAGAAAAAAAATAGTCTGTTCACCCAATTCTTTTTGCTGCAGAATTTTCTGTTGGGTATTGCTGCTCATCTAGAAAACGCCAGCTACCAATAGATGTCCTCTCTGTGCCGAAATACTGCTTACCTCAGGGGATATTGTGTAAGTTCATAAGGCCCTGAAGAGTCTCCCTGACGTGGTAAATCCAACTCTAGCCAGTCTTTCCTGCCCCTTTACAGCTTCCCCTGTTAACCTCTTTCCACTGGAGTGTCTACAGCCTGTAAATAGGACTCAGGTGGAAGTACTAAGATGACTCAGGTTCGGCTACTTTTCCCCACATCCAGCCTTTGGGAGATTTGTACATTCTTGTCACTCCAAGTGCAGAATCTTCTGTGTTCCACGGCAACCACCTTCTTTCCACAGGCTTCTTCTCCCTGACTCAGCGACTGATTAAGGAAATAGTCAGTTGGGAAATAAGATACTGATTCCCTTCTTTTAGTGCCACCCACAATCTCATAAGGGAGGAGTATGAGGCTTCTCACTCCATAAGCACTTCATGTGGAGGACTTTGGGCTCCTTTCTCTTCCCAGTTTTCCCTCTATAGCTTCCCTTCTGCTAGCCCAAATCTGCCTTGTTGTATTAATCATGATCCAAGAGAGAAAAAAGAAACCTTGGATTGATGGCAGCAGAAAGCCACTGCCACCTCCACCTGAAGGGACTCACAGGTCCAGGGTCCAGGGTCCAGGGTCCAGGGCTACTTGGTGGAAGCTAGGCCACAGGTAGGCCTAAGTGGTGGGTTTGGGAACTGGGGCTGCAGAGAGGACGGAGTTACCATCATCTGAGGCATAGTGAGAGGGGTAGAAATACCCTTCCTTTTGTGTGCTCTGCTGTCCCAATAATGTCTCCACACTTGGCCCAGAGCAACAGGAAGCCAACTGACTTGGACAACCTGAAATATATCTAAAATACACCCTGCCACATATCATGCGGGGGGGCGGGGGGGCGGGGGGGCGGGGGGGAGGCAAACTCTTCAGGTGTATTTTAGGTTGTATTTAGGTGAAATAATTTAGGTTGTATTAGGTTGAAATAATTTCACCCAAATACAACCTAAAATACACCTGAAGAGTTCAGCTCCCCTGTGATACATGGCAGGGCAGAAGTTTAAGGAAGGGATTGAGACTCAACAGGCCTAGTATGGCACTCCAGTCTTTGAGAGTGGAAAAACTGGCTTGGCCAATTCATACTCAAAACTCTTCTCTCTTGTACCCAGATCACCAATTTCCTTGAATCTTTAAGCTTTGGAGTGAAATAAAAAGGTCCCTAAAATCACATAACACTTGTTTACTTTCATCTTTGTGTTCTTGTCACTATTTTCAGGTCAAGAGAAAAAGCTTCTCTCCAGATCTTATCATGTGAGGTTAAATGCAGGGTCTCCCAATGTGCTGTTGAATTGTGGTATAAAAATAACAAGCAATTGCCTTGATATTACACTGCTTGGTCCCAAACTGTATGTCAAATATTTTTATAAATATTATTAATATAATTTTACCCAGTCCATTATTTCCTATGCCAAGTGAGATTTCAAGATATCCAGGAATTTAAATTTACATTTAAGAAAGTATATGTAATGCTGTGGAGAACCTCTGAACATATTATATTTCAGTACCTTCAACTAAGATTTTATTAAATTGTGATTCTACTTATATCAAAAATCCCTGTACTAATAAATCTGCATTGAATTTTATATGTGCTCAGCACTATGCTTTGAGAGAGAGATAAGTATCTTAGGCTGGGTTCCCCAGAGGCAGACTCTGAGATGAAGATTCATGAGCAAGTGATTTATTAAGAAGGTGCTCTCAGGAGAAATAAGGGAGTAGGGAAAGCAGAATAGGAAGGCAAAACCAAGCAATAGTGTGTTTCTGACCAAGTCCCATAGAGGATAGCCTCAGCCTGGTCCTGAAGGGAACTCCAAGTGTCCTGTAGGAAATTTGTCCCAAATGGAAGCAAAGGAACTGGGCTCTCATGCTCCAAAACACATTATTCATTAGATAAGAAGCCTGGGTTCTTATCTAATGAATATGTTAATTTCATTTGCTTGGTTGGGCCAGCAAAGAATGTTCACAGGTGCTGGCCTTTGGAAGAAAAACCATGCCAAGGCTGCAGGAGGAGCAAGCAGATGTGCAGAGATTGTGATATTGTTATATAATAAGGAAAATACATATTTGGTCTTTGTCCCCAGTTCCTGGCATAGAGTTTCTAAAACTCTTGGAATTTCCTGAGTGATAGGTGTGAGAGAAGAGTCCTTTATTATTCATAATAAGCCTCTTTCTATCACACCTGAGTTTATGCTAACAAGGCAACTCTTGATAGGTCCCTGGATAGCTTCTGCATGGAAGCTGACAGTGTGGAACCTCTCATGTGATATTGGCCCCACGCCCCTGACCTCTGGGAAGGGATTAGGGGCTGGAGACTCAGTGATGCCTATGTAATACAACAATGCAACTTCCATAAACACACTGAACATGGGGTTCAGAGAGCTTCTAGGTTGGTGAAGACATCAAGGTGCTGGAGGATGGCATGCCCAGAGAGGACATGGAAGCGCTGCACCCCTCCCTTCGCATACCTTGCCCAGTGCATCTTTTCCATTTGGCTGTTCATCTGTATCCTTTATAATATACTTTATAATACAGCGGTAAGAGTAAGAAAGGAGCTTCTCTGAGTTCTGTGGGCCATTTCAGCAAATATATTGACCCTGAAAAGGGGTCATGAGAACACCTGACTTATAGCTGGTCATCAGAAGTATGGTAGGCCCTGGACTTGCAACTGGCATCTGAAGTGGAGGTTGTGGGAGTCAGCTCTTCAGCTGTGGGGTCTGCACTAATTCTGGGTAGTTAATGTCAGAATCAAGTTAAACTGCAGGACAACCAGTTGGTGTGCAGAGAGTTGGAAACTTGATGTTGGGGGAAAGAGTCCCACACATTTGGTGTCAGAAGTTGTTAGTAAAAACTAGATCATAGTGTTAGTAGAGTAATGAGGGAATCTGGGTGGAGCACCAACAGTCTCTACTTCAATCAGCATAAAACTTGTCTTCTTTCCGTTGGTATATTGTCATCTAGATGACTACTGAAAAGAACTGGATACCAATATTCGACCAAGTATATAACTAAGTACAAAGTTATGGCACAGCTGAAGCACACTATCACAGAAAAAGAAAGCAGTGGTGACGAAACTTTGCTGCCCATTGAAATCATCTGAGAATCTTCAAAATATACTGATGCCTAGATTCCACCGCTCAGCACCCTGACCTATTTCATATGGAGTGCAATGTGGGCAAATTTTGTAAAGCCACCACCACCCTCCAGGTGATTCTAATCTGCAGGGAAGTTTGGGTAGAACCAATTTAAGGCAAGAGAAATCGATATGAATTGCATCCCTGGTAAGAGACATCAGGTAGGAGATGAGGCTTGAACTGGGTTTTGGAAGATGGTAAGAATTAGGGTAATAAATAAAAGGGGCCAACATTACTGTCAAAAGATACCACATAAGTTCTAAGGCAAAAATTAGCACGACTAATAAAGAAAATCAACTAGAACATTTCTTGCTGAGACTACTGGAAAATAAGGTTTTAAAGATAAAGTGCATCCCTATTACAGTGGATTCACAAGTGAAGCAATTTTTTTAAAATTTGACCCAGTTGGCAACCATTATAGATTTTTTTTTTTAGTAGAGAACTAAAATGATAAAAGTGATGTTTAAAGAAAGTATTCTATTAACAATATAGAAGATAGATTCAAATTGCAAGAGACTTGAGTCAAGGAGCTCTGAGGAGAGGCCATTTCGGTAACTCTTTTGATATGGGACTAGAGCAGTAGCTGTCAGAATTGAAAGGAAGAGACAAATAGGAAAAGGTATTTTAAAGGAAAGAGAGGTCTTGAATCTTGGATACAGAATCCACAAAGAGGAAGAAATTAAAGAAAAGTCAAAACTTAGTAGGTGATGTAAAGTATTAACTGATGTGTTTCTTTTCATGCACATTAACCCCGGGACCTACCTTCGGTTGGGCTGGGGGACATGACACAAGCATTAATCCATTTGGGATGTCAAAAAGGGATAGTAGTAAAAAGATCTCAAATCCTTTGCTTTAAATAAGCTAATAATAAAAATAAAGCTACATTGTACATATAACACAGAATATTTTCCAAAAAAAAATTAAGAAAGCTTTTTGCTTTCTCCATTCTAGCTTGCTTGCTTCCTCTTCTGCCACCGCCCTCCCCCACGCCCCCGACCATGCAAATCTCCCTGGGAAAGAAGAAAGTTGGGCAGGAACAAGATAGGTTAGACACTTATGGTAAGTACTTTGAACACTATCCACTCCTATTTCTCTGTCTCCTCCACATCTCTAAGCCTTGTGGATCAAAAAGAGCCAGAAGAATGTGCCACCCTCCCCTATCCCTAGAGATTCAAGGATAGAGTCATGAATGGACTTCTTTCTGCCCACCACATGGCATTGAGGTTAGTGCTATCTCAGACACACAGATCTTAATGATGGTTCTATATCTTGACAACCCTGGAGAGAGGTCCTTGAGCAACAGAAGTTATTTGAGTTATTTTAGAGAGTTTGAGCCCAAAGATCTGTCAGAGTTGGTGATGAATTATCACAGCAAAAAGTGATATTGGACCCTCAGTTTCCACACTGTGATGGGAGCAAACACATCTTAGCAAAAAATAAGAATTTGTGCTAACAATCAAGGATAATGGCAGGATAACAGTATCTCAGCTGACAACAGCATGAGACAGATCAAGACCAAGACGAAGACCCCTCCTCACCAACACTGTTCCTCTGCAGTAGAGAGAAAGGGCACTAAATATTAAACATATTATATTAGTGATACATAAATATATGCATATGTATATTAGCTACATTTTATAGTTATTACATGTGATTTATATTTAATATAAATGTTAAACATAAGTGACTGAGAGATCACTAAATTTGATTGAATAATTATGAAATCATTAAAGTGATTGAATTTTTCTAGATATGATTGGGGTTATTTTGCTATTAGAAATGATGCATGAGGTAAAAATATAATTATATTTCATTATAGAAAAATAAAGAATGTTACATTTTATGCATCTGAATTTGTACTCTTTGAAAATAGTGTAGCCTTCACAAGGTTTTAAGGTAATATGACAGAGAGAATGATAGTGCCAGGTGATTAGTCTGACTTGGCACAGGTCAAGTTTGAAGTAACAAGACAGGTGGTAGAAAATACACTTTAGGTTGATGGAATCAAAACTAGAGTCAGACTAGAACATAAAGGCAAAAGCTATAGATTGATTCAGTCGTCATTAGCATGAAGCTGATCATTTAAGCCAGATGAATGTACAAAGAAAAGCAAATAGGAACAAGCTCTAAGTGGTGCCTAAAGGACACAAAAGTGAGCTTGATATTTTAATTTTTAATGGAATTATTCAGGCATATAAGAGAGCATGACATAAAATGTATATGGTTTTTCCTGCATCTTTTCCATTATTTGATTAAACTAAGTCATAACAATTTCATAGGCCTATATTTTCTAATCTGTTTAATGGATTTAACCTACTTGTGTAGGTTTGTGGAATATAAAAGATGTCTCACAAATTAAAAGACATTGTTGAAATACATGAGAAAGGCTAAAAGATAGACTTAAGAAAATCTCCCAGAATAAAGAGCAAAAAAGCAAAAACGCAAAAACACAAAAACCCAAAAGGTAAAATACAAGAGTTAAGAGAGATTTTTAAAAAGTCCTAAGAGGCCCAATATCCAAATAATGGAAAAGAAATAGAGAAATGAAAATTATCAAAGAAATAGTAAAATTTCCAGAGCTGATTCTGCAGTGAATATTTACATATTCATTGTATAGTAATCTGTTTATTAATTTTTATTTCACAGAATCAACCCATCAACAAGTCACAGAAGGCATAATTTTAATTCTGAAAGAGAATATAAATCCTATGAGCCCTGGCAATGTCCACATTGAAATTTATGACAATAGTTTGGGAGGTGGAGGCAGAGAAAGAGACCTGATGGGCGTGTGGGAACCCTACTATTAAATAGCACAGAGGGAAAAGGAACTGTTTTAAGATGAAAGACTACAGAATAAAGTTTTGAGAATATTATTTAAAGTCCTGATAGTAACCAACAGAAAACCTAGAAATAAGATTGTATCTGACTAAATATGGGACAAGGTGGGAAGAGTGTAGGGTAATATTGTGTGACTGAGCACAATCCCCACGTTTGGTAGCCCCTGAGATGGACTCCAGTGATCCCTGACCCAAGCTATTGTGACACTTTGTAATCCCATCTGTTGGACCATAGACCAGACTTACTGACTTCTAACAAATAGGATACAACAAAAGTGTTGAGATGTCACTTCCTAGATTAGTTTACAAAGAAACTTTGGCTTTATCTGAGGCACTCACTCTATTGCTCTCCGGCTTGCTCGAAGGGAAAACAGCTGCCGTTTGGTGAGCTGCCCACAGAGAACAAGCCAATAGCCCTCAAAGAATTGAACCCTACCAACCAGGGGAGTGAGATTGGAAGCAGATATTCCTTCGATTGAGAGTTCAGATGAGAAGACAGTTCCCGCCAATACCTTGATTGCGACCTTATGCGAAATCTTGAGGTGGAGACCTAGGTAAACCATGCCTAGATTCCCGACTCACAGACTGTGAGATAATGTACTAAAAAATACATCACTAATTTAGAATAAAAACCAAACAAGCTGTCGAAGAATGTGCACAAAAGTTGAAAAAATATTACACCAAAGATGATAGACAAAGAAAGGCAATCCATTTTAAGGAAAGAGGTATTTGCAAGGGCAAGTGAGAACAAATGGAGCCAAAGCAATAAATGAAGAGAGGAAAATTTTTGTAAGCTATAAAAATGATCTGAGCTGTAGTCAAAAGGGGTCAAGGTGTTGCATGCAATATTGATGAGTAGAGACCCATACTTAGAAATCATCTGAAAAAAAAGTATTTTAGAAATAAAGGGAGTAAGCCTGTAAATGTTCAGAAAGAATACAAGGAATTGATATTTTTTAAAATAACTAAGATTCATTCTCCTCCAATACACTGGCCACAAAAAAGTGAAGCAACTTTTATATGAAATGAAAAAAAGTGGTTGTGTTCTAAAGTTGTGCACAAAAGCCACTGAAAGACATGGTGAGACATAAAAGGGCTATGAAAGTAAACTATTAACTCTTCTCTTTAAAAATATGTATAAACTGTGTTTAATTGAATGAGCAATAAAATATTTATTAAGAAAATGGGATACATAGGTCTGCACGGGAAACACTGATGTCAGTTAAGTATGTGGGATGAAATAAAAATATGATAACTTTAGTCTGACTCTAAAAGTAAATGTGTGTAAATACTTAAACATTCATAGCAAGAAGTTCAAAGTGATTTCATTTTTATTGAATTTGATGAAGATATTACATTCTGGGGTGTTTTTGAAAAAGTGAAAGAGAACCAGTAAAAGATCTTATCAGTTAACTTTTACTATGTAATAAACCACCCCACAACTTACTGAGCTAAAACCACCACTATTTATTTAGCTTATGACTCTGTGGGTAAGCAATTTGGATTGTGTTCAGCGGGCCAGTACTTTTGTTCACATCCGGCCTCACGAATGCATCTGAGTTCAACTGCCAGGTGAGCTGGGGAACTAAATAGTTGAGGCTGGCTTCTGCTAGGACAGCTCCTCTTTGCTCCGTGTGGTCTCCCATGTTCCAGTATGATAGTCTATGCTTTTTCATATGCCAGTGGAGGAATTTTCCAAGAGAGCCATTGGAAAACATGCAAGGCCTCTTAAGTTTGAGGCCTGAAACGTGATTTCACTTCCATTGCATTTTGTTGGTCAAAGCAAATCACAAAGCCAGCCCAGACTTCAGGGTGGAAAAATCAACTCTTAACTCCTGGTGGGAAATTCTGCAAAATTATGTTGCCAAGGGCCATGGAGACCAGAGGTGAATAATTGCAGCCAATATTACAATCTGCCACAGCCTAACATCTGGCCTTAATTATTCACATCCCTCTCACAGGCAAAATATACTCACCTCCGGAGTCATCCCGAAGTCTAATCTAATCACAGCATTAGGCTCAAAGTTCAGAATCTTGTGATCTGTATCTGGTCTGATTGTAGCTCCTCTGGACATGGAGGCCTCTGACGTAAAAAGACAAGTTGTCTGTCACCCATATACCCAACTTACAATAGTAAGGCAGGGAAGAATAACCACAAGAGACACTCCCATTCAAAAAAGTGGGAGGATTAAAGGCATATAACAGTCATGGTCCATAGACATTATACAATTCAGCCAAGCAACTATTTCTACGCAGAGGCAGTAATGTTCCTTGATTAAGGCCCAGCTTGAATCCCAGGAAGTGGCTTCCCAATAAATTGTTCTCCATGACCCGTGGCTCCACTCACTAGCTGCCCTTCCTTTATAATTCTGCCAAGTCAACTTGAGTATGAGCCTGCTCAATGAAATGTGGCTCAGCTGTCCCTTTGCCATCATGGCTGACAACCAGCCAACCCCAGAAGCAGAGCTACCCTACTCTGTGCATGAAGGATTCCATCTGAGCCATTGAAGCTCACCCTAAATTGCAAGCCTACTGAATCCGAGTTAAATAACTGTCTTTGTTTCAGCTACTCTATTTTAAAGTAGTTTATTATACAGAAATAGCTAACTAACAACCCATGAAGTTTTAAAAAAGAGTATACCTACTGCAGTAGATTTAAAAACAGAGGATCAAGTGTATCACTTATTTCAGAAAGTAATAAATAGGCTAAACCCTGTTCCTCAGGTAAAAGGAAAATACTGTCATTCAGTTCAAAATAAATTTCAGCTATATGTGGTTTACAACATTTCTAAAATGATATGATAGAGAAATGTCAAAAGTGTGGGCAGATAAGTATTAGCAAATAGCAGCAAAAAAAAAAAAAAAGGCAGTGATTATTATAAAATTAAAGACTCAAAACTTCAAAGGTATTAATGGTCTATTTATTTTTAAATAGATAAGGGGTTAAGTCACTAAGAAATACATAACAATTATAAATCATTACTGAGTATCGTAAAAATATGTAAACATTATGAGTTCAAGAGAAAAATGACAAAGATATTTACAAATTATTAAATTTGAATTCTATTAAGATTGATTTATTTAGGATTCAATATTCTATAGAGTGAATATGCATTATTCTCAAACATCCCTAGAATGTCTAAAAATCACATAGTAGATAATAAAGAAAACTTCAAGAAAATCTCAGAAATCAAAAATTTCAAGGGTTCATTTTCTGATAGACCAAGAGCCCTTATCCATGTATAGGCTTCAGAAAATCCATCGGCTTCCTGACACAGTATTTTGTGTTTATGATCATTTTCTCCATGTTGCATGTACAGTTTTTCATCAATATTCCAACTAATCCCAATACTTCATAAATATGAGATTAGGAGCTAATAAAGACAATTATAAATGAAAAGTTAAAACTCCAGTCACACAAAATTTCTAAAGAAAAAATATTTTAAATGTATTATATTTAATATGATACAAACATGGTATAAACTACTGTCTGCATTTAATGAACAGACGTAATTGGAATTGCTCTAGGTTTACAGTGGACATAATTGTCATGTTTATTAATCAATGATCCATACATAAAAGTGCTTGTTAGTGAGTCCTGCATGCATACTGCAATAAATATATGGCTTATTGTTTTATGTGTATGATTTTTATCAATTAGAAATTTTTTCTTGCAAGTGAAAGAAAATCTATTGCCTGTTCTATTTACAGGCAGGCTCCTTGCTTAGAGAAGTAAGAGAACTTGAGCAACTTCAGAAATACATAATCTCAGCTTCCCAAAATTTCCCTCTAGAACCTCCCTCTATCCCGGAAGTCTCCAAAAAGTCTCATGACATTTCTTTGGCTCTGATGGCATCACCTGAGTGTCCATGAACTAATCACTGACGACAGGGAAAAGTGGGGATCGGATTGGCTATGCCTAATTCACGTATCCTGATAGACGTCCACCCAATCACATTTGCTGAGAGCAATTGATGAGTAGATTCCAAGTTCAAAATGGGAATAACTACCTAAACTAGCTGAATAAATAATAAATGTTACTAGTAACATGATACATACAGTCTATTGAATATAAGAATTTCATATTTGCATGTTTACTGTTCATTCTTGCCATTCTGTAGTTTCTTAAGGAAATGGGGCTATTAAAATTCGCAAGCTGGCTGTAATAATTAAATACTGTTTACATGTCCTTTTTCTTACACCTGTTTTCAAAATTAATAGAAATGCCACACTTCCTAGGATCTGGTAGTTTTAGGTGATTAAGATTCATGGAATAAAGCTACCCTATATCTGCATTATCTCATAGTTCATATATTAAAACTAAATTAAAATAAATTCCCAAAATTTAGCTATTTAATTAAATCTTGAACTCTTTTGTTGTTTATCATTAATGATTCACACATTTCAGCAAAATCAAATGAGAGTAATTCATTGTTCATGCTCCTGCAAGATATTGAGATCTAAAAACAACTGAATTGTTTACTTGCAAAGATATTCTTTCATTTGTAACTGAAGTTACAATGTATGGAAATTCAGTAAAGATAATTCATGAGAGATAAAGGGTCTTGAAAAAAAGAAGTTCAACAAAGTGAAAATTTCATATGAAAGAAAAGGCATAATATGAAAGTAAAAAAAGAAAACTAGCACACAGAGAGAAGACAGAGAACAAGAATTGTTCTAAGAATGTCTAAGGGCTTAACCTCCCCGACTTCAGCATAGCAGAGAAGAAAATGAAATGTATTTAATATTTCTTGGGCCTCAGAATGTATGGTACATTGAAGCAATACAAGATAAATAATTTAGGCTGTTTCAACTGAGATTGGCAAAATCCCAACTTGTCATAAACAGGGTTTTAAAAGCTTGATACTGCATAAATAATTTATAGTTTCTGAAGAAAATTTCTAAATTTGAAACCACGCATTAAATAGAAGTCTCTATATCAACCACAGGGCCCTCATCTCCTTCAGGAGCTGACTGAGATACTTTACAAAAAGGTCATCATCATAAATAAAAGCAAAATATCACGGCTTATTTCCTATTTTTTGCAAATGTAAACTAAACCCAGGATATTTAAGAGATATGTCATAGCATTTTTAAGTAAACAAGAATAACAAAAATGTTACTTATATGCCCTTATATTTATCAAGTAAATTTTGCAAGCTAAATTACCCTGCCTTTCTTTTTTATGGGAGACTAGGATTAATTCCGTATTTACCGAAGTTCCATATCACATCACAAAATACACTTATGATGCAATAAGTCTTTAAAGTGAAGCAAAAATTATAAACCCCCAGGAGGAAATCTGAATACAATCTTTCTAGATTTTTATAAGAATTTCTTATTTTTTACATTTCTTGCCCACAACTAACTTGACATAATTTTTAAAATGACTTGTCTTTATGAAACATATCTAAAGCATTCAAGTAAGTTTGTATAGAAATATCTCTTTCCATATTCATGTTTCATTGGTTTCTATAACAATTTACTTAGATTACATGATGAAAATAACAAGTACAACTGACTGATGGGTTTGGAAACAAGCAGGACTAGTTGACAGTAAGCAAGTTACACATCTGAGTACCTGGATTTTGGAGGCTAAAATGAAGCACCAAAATTTAACCAAGTAAACAATAGTCAACAATAATACACATTTATACCATATTCTCATGTTCTTAACACTGTGTTAAATGCTATATATGGACTATCTCATTCAGTCACCCAGAAAAAAATGAGGTAAGCATCATTATTATCCTTTTTCACCTGTGAAGAAAATGAAGCTTAGAGCAGTTGAATAACTTGCTCATGATCACATGGCTGATGAGTGGTGAGTCAGGGTTTGATCTTAGTCTGGTATCAGAGCCAATGTTTTAAAGCTCTGTGCTATGCTGCCAGGAGTCTTCACTGCTGAACATCAAAAGTGGAAGACTGACAAAGTAAGATCAGAGACCTCCCAGACCAAGGTTGATGGTTGCAATTCTTACTGATAACATTCCCTCCATTCCTAGTCTATGTGCTCTTTGTCATAAGGATATGGGTGACTTCTCTGATGTGTTGAGAAGAGAAAGGATCTGTGAACCTTGGGAAGTCATTGAAATTTGAGATGCTGTAAAATCTTTTTGAAAGCTTTTTTCTCTGAGAGAGGTCTGTCTTAGGAAAATGCTTGATTCTCTTGGCTTGAAAGATGCTCCTAACTATAAAAATGTCTTAATATTCTGCTAGCTGATCCTGCACTCGAGGGCTCATAGTCATGGAGCTAGGGTTAGGAAAGGGGTTCTGATTAGCTAACAACTACTAAGTTTTTTATAATTATTATTATAGTTTTATTACTACTATTATCGTTCCCATTGCCACCCTTGGTCTTAATGCCATCTCTTCCCTATCCTCAATCCCTGATATTTCCTATCACTTAAGTAAATCTATCACAATATACTCAGCCCCATCCCAGGCAGCTTTTCCTAACCATACTAGCACCTGGTGAGAGGTCACCTGCATTGGCAGTCATGGAATTTCATGAGTATCAGTCAAAATGTATTGCAAGGTAAATCAACAGCAATGGTTAATCTGGCGAATTTCTTAAATGGAGGTCAGATAAGAACACCGTATAAGGTGGCAGTATGTTAAGGAAAACAACTACTATCTGTATAGTGTTTGCTATGGACGTCGGCACTATGCCAAGTGCTTTATTGACCATCTGGCTGACCTAAGTATATCAGCAGGCAGTGAGACATGTGTTCCATGTGATAATATCCCTAGCACACAAGCAGATTAACATTTTTTGAAGAGCAATCCAGGTCAACTTTCTAGAGTTCCTCCGCATTTAAAACTCTTTATAATTTGGCCCCAAATGACCTGGACAATCTTGCACTACTTTCCCATGTGAACCTGCCCCTCCAGACACCATCTCCATAGCATAGCTGTGTGGTACAGGAAAAGAGGCCTTTGATTTCACACTGCCTGGATGTATCTCCATTCTCTGTACTTTCTGTCAATGTGGCTAAAGCTAAGTTGCTCACCCTTTTTAAGAGTTTCCTTATCCATTAAAAAGGGAGGTGATAAAACAATAATGAGGATAGTACAAGCCCTACCTCATAAGTGAAACTTATTGCCTATAAAGTCCCAGCCCAATGCCTGGCACATAGCAAGTGATCAATAAATATTTTCTATTATTATTGCTTTATAATGGTTTTAATTATAAAGAAGTTCAAGAAATGAAGGACATGTCATCCTAAAGTTTTCTGACACTTAAAATAAGATGACTTTGATTGGTGTTTTTTTCTATATAATAGAATACATATTTTGCTAAATATGTCCAACCCCCCCCCCAGACTAATTTATAGCACTCCTAGTTTTTTAAGACTGAAATAAAATATACATGTAGGATTCTGGAGTCTAAAATGAAGCAGCAAAATTTTACCAAGTAAACGATTGTCAACAATAATAAACATTTATACCATATTCCCATGTTCTTAACACTGTGTTAAGTGCTGTATGTGGACTATCTCACTCTATCACCCAGAAACAATGAGGTAAGCATCATTATTCTCCTTTTTCACCTGTGAAGAAAACGAAGCTTAGAGCAGTTGAGCAACTTGCCCAAGATCACACAGCTGATGAGTGAAGAGTCAGGGTTTAAGCTCAGTCTGACACCACAGTCAAAGTTTTAAAAAGCTCTGTGCCATGCTGCCAGGAGTCTTCACTGTTGAACATCAAAAGTGGAAGACTCACAAGGTAAGATCAGAGACCTACACCAGACCAGGGTTGAAGGGTGCACACGTCCTACTGATAACATTCCCTCCATTCTTACTCTATGTCCTCTTTGTCATAAGAATATGGGTGACTTCTGATGTGTTGAGAAGAGAAAGGATCTGTAAATCTTGGGAAGTAATTGAAATTTTGGGATGCTGTAAAATCTTTGTGAAAGCTTTTTTCTCCGAGTGGTCTGTCTTAGGAAAATGCTTGATTATCTTGGCTTGAAAGATGCTTATAACAATAAAAATGTCCTAATATTCTGCTAGCTGATCCTGCACTCAAGGGCTTATAGTCGTGGAGCTAGGGGTAGGAAAAGGCTTCTCATTAGCTAACAATTATTAAATTCCTTATTATAATTATTATTGAGGTTTTATTACCACTATTATTGTTCCCATTACCATCCTTGGTCTTTCTTAATGCCATCTCTTCCCTACCCTCAATCCCTGATATTTCCTATCACTTATATAAATCTATCCAAATATACTCAGCCCCATTTCCAAGCAGCTTTTCCTAACCATACTAGCTCCCCGCAATTGCTCCTGGATGTGAATTCATCTAACTGTTATTGTCTCCATCGCATTTCTTATTGTTGGTTATTTTTTATGCACACTTGACTTATCTTTACTTGTACAGAGATTATAAATTGAGAACTGCAGTATATCTTATATGTATCATCACCCTCAGTAGCTTCGTTGTGAGAGACATTCAACCAGAACATATTGATTTTCTACTTCAAGGAAACATAAGCACAGCACAGCCATATTTAGAAATCAACTGGCCTTAGACCTTCCTTACTCACTATTGCAACCCTCATACAAAGAGGAATAAAAGTCAACTGTACCAACTCTGATGGGACACGTAAAGAATAAGAGGATTTTTTTCTTCTTTGGAAAGATTTAATATTTCATTCTGAGGTTCTGAATGAAAAAATTTTAGTCACCCCATTCCTAACACAGACAACCAATTCCAAAATAAATAAACAGAGGAAACTGAGCCTTGACTGTTTTCCAATATAATAATGCTGGAGACCCTTCAACTTAATATGGATTAGGAAGTACATGGTCTGCATATGAGGTAGCAATGACAGCATTTGTTACTAGAGAGCCCTGTCTGGAAAAGAAAATACAAAGAAACCAAGGCTTAGATATGTTAGGAAATAGAGCTCATTGATATTAGAACATAGACGAGAACATGGATCTCATTTCTTGCATTAAACAACATACAAGTGATCATCAAAGCCATTTTATTTTCATAAGACTTAACACATTATGGCACTAAAAAAATTCTAGGGTACCATTAGAGCCAATGTAGTATCAAAATAGAATCAAGCTAATAAGGTCTGCTACATGTCCCTTTCTCTCTCACCTAGGACCTTGATATTTTAACCAAAGATACCATCTTAAGAATTATTTTTTCAAAATAAATATTTTACTGATTTGTTTTGACTTTAAACCTTAGGCAAGAGATTGATTGGAGATTTTAGTTTTCATATAATAGCAAATGAGGTGTTTCCCTCTTAAAAAAATTCTTCAGGAAAGGAAAAATCTCTTTTCATTAATTCATCTCTAAACCCACAATGCAAAATGTAAATTTCCCTCACAGATTGAAACATATCAGGTAATCCCTGCATGTCCTTGTCTTTCTTAGAGAGATAACTACTGAAGCCTTTTGTTTCTCTCCAGACTGATGGTCCTCTGGGCCAGCAGCACGTGTGTCAGTGATCCTTTGGGTTCCTATCACTTTCATCCTGGGAATTCCCTTGGTGTCTTATCAATGCCTGGACCCTTGTTTCTTGGATCCCATATCAACTTTCTGGTTTACTCCTTTATTGTGATGAAAATTCCCTAGTTAATTTCTAAGAAAATATGCTTCATAGGCCAATATTTTGAGACTTTGCCTTTAGAAATTTTTTTTTAATCTTCACACTGCATTGACAGTCTTTCTGAACATAAAAATTCTCAAACTCCTGTCTGTCTTTACTTTTGCTCTATTTTGTGGACATTTCTCAATTTTCCTGACACTTCTAAAGACTTTTTAATATGCCTGTTAGCAATTTTTTTTCAAGAATTTTTTTGATTCTCAAAGTTTCTTATGTCTTGTTTAAAGTAAAGCATCTCTAGCCAGATGTAGTGGTGTGTGCCTGTGGTCCTAGCTACTTTGGAGGCTGAGGCAGGAGGATCGCTTGAGCCCAGCAGTTATGGGAGATGAAGACCAGTCTGAGCAATGTACCGAGACGCTGTCTCTGAAAAGGGGGGTGAAGGAGGATGTATCCTTTTCTTGTTTAGGAGATGTGATATCTTCTGTAGTACATATTACTAACGTTAGTATCTGGTTCTCCTCTTCTTGTGCACACAAGAGCAGACTACACTTTCCTACACCTTGAAGTTAGCATGGCCATAAGTCTTATTTCAGGCAAATCATTAGAAAAAAACTAATCTTGTCATTTCTAGATGGAAGTATTTAAATGAAGTGGTCAAATCTCCGGTTTTTTCTTATCATAGTGATGCATAGTGATGTATTGATATGAAAATCAAAGCAGCTTGGAATACTGAACCAATACATAGAGAACAGCTGGAGAGACAGCTGGAGAGACACCTGGACCTGCACAGACACTGAGCAGCAAGCAAAAAAAAATTTAGTTGTATTTAGGCAGATTTGGGGGTTGTTTTTTATGCTAGCCTAAGTTATGCTATCTTGACAAATTCAATCACTGGGACCACAGTGGGGCACCTGCCATAACAATAAACATCAAATATGTAACATTGGCTCAGTGTCGAGATAGCAGGGAGTGAAGAAACTAATATTGAAGGCAGGAAAGATGGTGATTCATGCTTTTTAGTGGCAAAATATTTGGTACAACTATGAACTTGGAGAAGGATTATGTTATTTAATGATCTCATTATTTCCAAATGTAGAGGAAGGAAAAGTAGAACTAAATTCTGTGATAGGTTTCTGTGGGTAATGCTTGATGGCATATTACAAGAAATACATGAAATCAGAAAAAAAAAACTGTTCAGCCTTCAAAGTAGGAATGAAAAGAATGAAAGAAAATTAGCCCAGAAATTGGAGAACATGTTAGAAGAGAGAACTAATTTTCAAATTTAAAATTAAGAAAGTTTTAAAGCAAGGGAAGCTCATTAAAACTCAGCCTTAAGCAAGGATCAAAGTAAGGGGACGGCTGCCATGACCATTACCAAAACCTCTGTGTGGTTTAAATGTTCTCAGTTCACCCAGTAAATTCTTTCAATTATAAAATAGCATAAGAAGATGTTAAGTGGTGCCTCTCACTATCAATCTTAAGCTGTTGAATAGCCTCAGAAATGAATGCTCCAATCTCCTGCCCGGGGAACATAAGCCTGAGAAGCAATCTCAGCTACATGGAGGAAGGGAGGGAGCTGGAAGCTTTAATGTTCAATATGAACACTTTGATTTAATCTCACTGTTCTTCAAGATGACAGCCATCTACCTGAACTGAGTCAGATGTCCCAAAGCTCTCTAGATAATATACCTCCATTTTTTCTGCTCAGTAATATTTCATTCTGTGTATATATATATACACACACACATAATGTAGTTATTATTACCTCCCACTCCTAGTTCTTTTTTTCTTTCTGAGCTCATCCCCTTTTTATTCCTTCTCTATCATTTTAGTAGAATTACAGGAGAGAACCAAGGTAAACATGTGTCCAATCTACCATGTTTAACCTGATCTACCCTTACCTGGCCTTCCTACTTCCTCTCCAGTGCCCTGTAAATCATTCTCAACACCAGAGCCAGAATCATCTTTTAAAACATAATTCTATCATCTCTATTTTAAACTGTCTAGTGGATTTCTATTGCATTTGAGTAAAACTCAACCCACTAATCTGATCCTTGGGTATATTTCTGTTCGCATCTCACATCATTTGTCCCTTCATCCTCTATGTTTAGCCACTCAAGATTTCTGTATGAACATGCCTAAACCATTTCCCTCTTAGGATCTTCTCACTTGCTATTTCTTCTCCCAGGAATCTTCTGTCACTAAGTCTATGTAAGTCCAGTTATTTCTCATTTAGTTCTCAAAATATGACCTCTACAGAAATGTCTTTAACCATACAGAGTACTAAGTCTACAATAGCCTGATTCCACTGCCTCCCAGTCTCTCTACATAAAATCTCCCTGATTTTTTGTAGTATTTTTTATTCTTTTAATTATCCCATTAATATATAATATACTACATATATATTATCTATGTCTTCCTCCAGCCAAATCCCTCTCCAAAAGAATATAAACTCAGGAGATCTTGTTTTCTTATTCATCAAAACTTACCTACCATGGAATATTACCTGGCAAGATTAAGCCTCTAGTATACCTTTAAATGTTATACCGAGACATGACTGAGCGAATCATGCCTGGACTATATTCTAAATCAGAATAATTTATGTGCTTCATTTATCATTTGTCTCTGTCAATTTGGAGGGTTTTTTTTTTTTTAAAAGTATGTGAGAATATTTCTTCCCTCTGTGATAAAAAATTTCCAGAAGGCTCCTTCTGAGAACAAGAAATAGATAAAATACAAAAAATAAAATACGAATAATAAAAATTAGAGTACTACTGTGACAACGATTGAGGGGCAAGGTCATCAACAGAAAGCAACCACAGATGGGTAAGCCAACATTCTGTTACTTCATTTTTCCTTTTATTTGTCAATTAGAAATTAGAGCTTGCAAGAGTACAGACCAGAATTCCTAGCAGAGAAAAATACCCTGGTAAGTGGAGAAGCCACCAAAGCTTTTGGCAATATTACTGTAGAAAGAAAGAAATGTAAAACACTAGAAATGGTAAGTATGAGGAAAAATCTAAATAAATGTCAATGTTAACAATAATAATGTCTTGTAAAAGTTTGCATATGTGTAGAATTTCAATGACTGACCAAAATAACATAAATGGCAAAAGTAGGGGGAGTACATGTAGTGTTCTAAGTATTTTACATGTCTGGGAAGTAGAAAAAAAACACAAATTCTTATTTGACTCTATTAAGTAATGAATGTATGTTTAAATCACAAGGGTTAGCACTGAAAGAATTATTTTTAAGGGATGTATAACTATAAAGATAGTTGAAGGCTGGGCATGGTGGCTCTCACCTGTAATCCCAGAATTTTGAGAGGCCAGGCAGGCGGATCACTTGAGGTCAGGAGTTCGACACCAGCCTGGCCAACATGGAGAAACCTCATCTCTACAAAAAATACAAAAATCAGCCGGGTGTGATGACGGGCACCTGTAATCCCAGCTACTTGGGAGGCTGAGGCAGGAGAATCACTTGAGCCCAAGGAGGCAGAGGCTGCAGTGAGCCGAGATCGCACCACTGCACTCCAGCCTGGGTGACAAGAGCAAACCTGTTTCAAAAAGTAAAGAGATAAAAATAAAAAGCTAGTTGGAAAAAAAAATAAATTTTAAGATTTTGATTGATCCAAATGAATGTTGAAAAAAGAAAAATATAATTAAAATCAAGTGGGAAATTATAAATTTGGTAGATACAAAACTCAAATCAGTAATCACATAAAGTACAAATTGACTCATTAGTCCAACTAAAATATTATCAGACTGGATTTAAAAGAAACTATAATGCTAATTACAAGAAACACACTTTAAATATACGGGCACAGAGAGGTTGAAGAAAAGGATGAAAATATGCAAACATGAACCAACAAAAAGTTACTATAGCTATTCTAATACAAAACAACATAGACTTGAAGACAAGAAGTATTCCTAGATATAAAAAGCAATATTTTATATTTTATAATACTAAGTAATCAATTGACTAGGAATAATTGTAGTTCTAAATTTATATGCACTAAATAATGCAGTTTTAAATATATAAAACAAACGTGCGGCCAGTGGTGGTGGCTCACGCCTGTAATCCCAGCCCTTTGGGAGGCTGAGGAGGGCAGATTGCCTAAGTTCAGGAGTTTGAGACCAGCCTGGCTAACATGGTGAAACCCCGTTTCTACTAAAAATACAAAAAATTAGCCGGGCGTGATTGTGCGTGCCCATAATCCCAGCTACTCAGGAGGCTGAGGCAGGAGAATCACTTGAACCCAGGAGGCAGAGGTTGCAGTGAGCCATAATCGCGCCATTACACTCCAGCTTGGGCAAAAAGAGTGAAACTCTGTCTCAAAAAAAAAAAAAAAAAAAAAAGTTTGCATTTTTTTTTTTTAAAGTATACAAAAAAAAAAGTAAAGACCTGACAAACTTGACTTGACATATAGGTTGAGTGTTTCTTATTCAAAATACTTAGGACCAGAAGTGCTTCAGATTTTGGACTTTTTTTTTCCAGATTTTGGATCTTTTTTCAGCTTTTGAAATATTTGCCTATACATAATGAGATGTCTTGAAATGGAACCAAAGTCTAAACACAAAATTTATTTACATTTTATATACACCTATACACATAGTCTGAAGGTCATTTTATACAATATTTTAAATAATTTTGTGCATGAAACAAGGTTTGTGTACATGAATGATCAGAAAGCAAAAATGTCACTGTCTCAGCCACCCATGTGGGCAACCTGTGGTTGTTTGGCATCATCATTACTAACTCTGAGTTTATACGCCATCAATAAGCAATCATTTTTTACTCTTCTTCACACATAAGTATGTAACAGTAAAAAATATGACATACCATTAACACAGTGGAAAAAATAATGTTACCAAGGTAACTAAGCAGCACAGTAGCATCACCAGAATCCCTGTGTCAGCTGTTAAGCAACAGCAACAACAACAATCAGCTTTCAGTCTCCACCTATGATGCTGAGTTTTAATTAAAAGTTTATTGTATGCTCCATTTTTTTTAGTGAGAAGAAACAACAGAAGCAGTTGAGAGACCAGAAAGTGGGTTCTCTAGGGTTAAGGAGGCATTCTGCATTCTGCTGGATGCCTTTTTAAAAATGTTTCCTCCAGACTCATCTTGCCTCATTGACAATAGTTTTTGTCTTTGAAATCTCTCATTCTAGTCCCTCAATAAGCCCATTATACATTTTCAACCATGTCATCTATAGGCATTTCTGCAGTGTTATCATCATCACCCCTATTATAATCATCTTGATTCAGAAACATTTCCCCTATTTCACCATCAGTTAATAAAATTAATGAAACCTCATTATCAATGTTAAAAACGTCTGTAGTATTCACTTCTTTCAGCTAACAGACTCTGAAGGTATATTTCTTTCATATGTAAGAAAGTTAGACATTATTTTTTCTCACTTAACATATAGAATCCTTCAAAGTTACCACCCTGTTCATCATCACTGAACATAGTCGCAAGCCAGAGGTTGTGCCAGGCATGTACAACTGTGTCTATAGTCACTGTGTTCCGAACATTAGCAACAGCATAGATGGCACCCTTCATGTTGAACTCATTTTGAAAATCTTCCACACTCATGTCACTGTTCACTGCTGCTAGCATGCTGCTCAAGCAAATGTTTTTATATTTATTCTTCATTGATCTAAGAATATCCTGGTCACGTGGCTGAATTAATGAAGTTACATTTGGGGGAAAGTGCATGGCATATACATTATTTTTTATAAGAACTGCCACTAGAGAATGAGCAGAACAGTTCAAGGAATACCAAAATTTGCAGTCATCATCCAGTCCAGCTTTCCTAAAATTAGCACAAGCCACAAGTAAAAAATATTTGTAAAACCCATCAGAAAAAAAGTCCCTAGTGATCCACACATTTGAGAAAATTTTTGAAACATATCTCCAAATTCTTACAAATTAAGGAATAGACTTCTATAGCCCATGACTCAAAGAACAGTGAAAATTATAAAAGATTTTCAACTAAATAATGAAAAAAGGAAATATAAAACCTAATGGAATGCAGCTAAAACTACCCTAGAATGAAGCATATGGTCTTACATGAATATTTTAGAAAAGAACTACCAAAACTTAATAATCTAAATATCTTCTCAAGAAACTAAAAAAAAAAAAAAACCCAGCAAATTAAATTCAGAAAGGTAGAAGAAAAGTGATAGTGTAAGAGCAGAAAATTATTTAGGAAGAGTATAAACCAAAATAGAGAAAATTAAAAAGCCAAAAGTTAATTCTTTAAAACAGATATAAAACTATACATACATAGCAAGACTAATGAAAATTATACTGAGAAGGCTTAAAATATAACTAGCAAAAATGAAAAGGAGGACACTACCATAGATCCTATAGGTATAGAAAAAGAATTCTATGGAAAACTGTCTATGCCAATAAATTTGAAGATTTAAATAAAGTAGATAATTCCTAGAAAATCTTAATGTAGCAAAAAGAAATGCAAAATATAAATATGCTCATATTTTTAAAGACATTAGGTCTGTTTCTTTACATCTTCACACAAAGAAATCTATAGGTTTAGATGAGATTATCAGAGAGAAACATTCAAAGGAAAAAAATAACAGCGTTATACAAATACAAACTCTTTCAGAAGTTAGAAAAAAATGAAACACTTCTCAATGCATTTTATGAGGTCAATATAAAGCAAAATGTGATGAGTATTACAATCCAGAAAAATCTTAAGCTAACTTCTCTTGTGAGCTTAGATCTTGAATGCAAAATTCTTAAAATATTAGCAAATTTAATACAGCAATATGTAAAAAGGATACACATTGGCCGGGTGCGGTGGCTCACGCGTGTAATCCCAGCACTTTGGGAGGCCGAGGCGGGCTGATCACAAGGTCAGGAGATCGAGACCATCCTGGCTAACACGGTGAAACTCTGTCTCTACTAAAAATACAAAAAAATTAGCCGGGCGTGATGGCGGGCGCCTGTAGTCCCAGCTACTCAGGAGGCTGAGGCAGGAGAATGGCGTGAACCCGGAAGGCGGAGCGGGCAGTGAGTGGAGACCGCGCCACTGCACTCCAGCCTGGGTGACAGAGCAAGATTCTGTCTCAATTAAAAAAAAAAAAAAAAAAAAAAAAAAAAAAAAAAAAAAAACACACACTTCATGACTCCAGCAATTATTCCAGAAACGCAAGGTTAGTTTAACACTTGAAAAATCAGTATATCCAACCATTTGATCTTTTACAAGCTGACAAAAACAAGCAATAAGGAAAGAACTCCCTATTCAATAAATGGTGCTGGGTAACTGGTTAGCCACATGCAAATTTAAACTAGACCCCTACCTGTCACTACACGCAAAAATCAACTCAAGATGGATTAAAGACTTAAACCCAAAACTATACAAACCCTAGAAGACAACCTAGGCAATACCATCCTGGACATAGGAAGGGGCAAAGATTTCATGAAAAAGATGCCAAAAGCAAACCCCCAAAAAGCAAAAATTGACAAATAGAATCTAATTAAACTTAGTTTCTTCTGCTGTGCAGAAGCTTCTATCAACAGAGTGAATAGACAACCTACAGAATGGGAGAAAATATTTTTGCAAACTGTACACCCAAAAAAGGTCTACTATCCAGCATCTTTAAGGAACTTAAATTTACAAGAAAAAAATAAACAACCCCATAGAAAAGTGTACAAAGGACGTGAACAGACATTTTTCAAAAGGAGACATACATGTGGCCAACAAGCATATGAAAAAAAGTTCAACATCACTGATCATTAGAGAAATGCAAATAAAACCACAATGAGATACCACCACACACCAGTCACAATGGCAATCATTTAAAAGTCAAAAAAATAACAGATGCTCATGAGGTTGCAAAGAAAAGGTTGCCATTATACACTATTGATGGGAGTGTAAATTAGTTCAACCATTGTGGAAAGCAGTATGGCCATTTCCCAGAGAGCTAAAAACAGAACTACTATTCAACCCAGCATCACATTACAGGGTATATACCAAGAGGAATATAAATTATTCTACCTTAAAGACACATGCACGTGAATGTTCATTGCAACACTATTCACAGTAGCAAAGACATGGAATCAACCTAAGTGCTCATCAATGACAGATTGGATAAAGAAAATGTGGTTCATATATACTATGGAATGCTATACAACCATAAAAAATAATGAGATCTTACCTTTTTTGGGCACATGGATGGAGCTGGAGGCTATTATCCTTAGCAAATGAATGCAGGGAGAGAAAACCAAATACCACATGTTCTCACTTGAAAGTGGGAGCTAAAGGATGAGAACTCATGAACACAAAGAGGGGAACAACAGATACTGGGGCCTACTTGAGGGTGAAGTGTGGGAGGAGGCAGAAAAGCAGAAAACATAACTATTGGGTACTAAGCTAAGTACCTGAGTGACGTAATAATCTGTAGAACAAACCCCCATGGCATGAGTTTGTCTATATAACAAACCTGCACATGTACCCCCGAAGCCTAAAAGATTTAAAAAAAAAAAATCTGTAATTATACACAATATCAAAATAAAAGAATCATATAATCAGCTTAATAAATCCATAAAAACATTTAACAGAAGGGGATTTCTTTATTAATAAGTCTCTCCAACAACATTACAGCAAACATTGTACCTATTAGTGAATTATTGACAGCTTTTTTCCTCTAAGATGAAGAATGAGAAAAATATACTTTAATCACGACTTCTATATTGCACTTTTATCCAGGAAGTTCTACAAAATGCAATAGAAAAGAATAGGCAAGAATTGGAAATGAAGAACGGATTGTTTGAATATGCTGATTGTGTACTTTGGAAATACAAGAAGAATATCTACCAACTATAAGAATAAACAAATTTTTCAAAGCCAAGAATATAAGGTCAATATTTAAAACAATTGTATTTTCCTGTGTACCAACAGAAAACAAATTTTAAATGAAACTATTATATGTAGCAGCAAAATATCAAATATCTAGGAATAAGTTGGGGAAACATTTTATGCAAGATTTTTCTGAAATTTATACATTATTGGGAAAAATTTCAAAGGCCTAAATCAATGGAGAAACATACCATGTTTCTCTACTACAATGCCTAATGTTAGAAATAAATCAGTTGGCCGGGCACGGTGGCTCACACCTGTAATCCCTGTAAGCACTTTGGGAGGCCGAGATGGGCGGATCACGAGGTCAGGAGATCGAGACCATCCTGGCTAACAAGGTGAAACCCCATCTCTAATAAAAATACAAAAAAATTAGCCAGGCATGTTGGCAGTTGCCTGTAGTCCCAGCTACTCAGGAGGCTGAGGCAGGAGAATGGCGTGAACCCGGGAAGCGGAGCTTGCAGTGAGCCAAGATGGCTCACTCCAGCCTGGGCAATGGAGCAAGACTCGGCCTCAAAAATAAATAAATAAATAAGTTGTCTCCAAATTACTCCACAGAGTCAAGGCAATCACAATTAAAATCGTAGAAGTATTTTTAGAGAAATTGTTAAGTAGAATCTCAAGTTTATATGGACATCCAAAAGATCAAGTATGACTAAGATAAACTTGAAAAAGAATGAGACAGCTAGAGACCTTATATTTTCAGATATCAAGACATATCTAAAGAAAATTTTCAAATTCTTAAAATTAAGGAATAGAGATATTCTTAAAAATTAATAGAGATAAATAGAATTTATCTAAATATTAACTAAGCCAATGTGAAGTTGGTGCAAAAATAAAAGTACAGACTAGATAGTCCAGAACCAGGAGCATATAAACCATCACTCAATTTGTGACTACATATTGTAAGAATGATCTTTTCAATTAATGATGCTGGGACAATGTGACATCTGCATTTTTTTAAAAATGAATCTTGATGACTAACACATCACATCCAAAAATCTATTACAACTGGATTCTAGATTTAAATGTGAAAAGGAAACTATAAAACTCCTGGAATAAAGCACGAGAGAAATTCATCATGAAGTTTCTTAAACAGGACTCAAAGTGCTAACCATAAGTATAAAATGAAGAATAGAGTTGTATATATTAAAATGTATAACTTCCATTCAACTTAATCCACCAAAAAGAGAAAAGGGCAAATCACAAAGTGTTGAAGATTATTGTCACATATATTTCTAACAAAGAATTTGTATCCAAAGTATGAATCTATACCAGTATCTATATCAATTCATTAAAATTAATACAAAGATAACTCATGTAAAATAAAATAAACCAAAAAACTTTATAAAAGAGGTATTTAAATTGCCAATAAACATGAAAAAATATGTCAATGTTTGGTTTCATTCCAATTGCTTTCGGTGTCTTCATGAAAACTTTGCCAGGTCCTATGTCCAGAATGGTATTTCCTAAGATTATCTTCCAGGGTCCTTATAGTTTTATTTTTTACATTTAAGTTTTTAATCCATTTTGAGTTGGTTATTGTATATGGTATACGGAAGGGGTCCACTTTCAATCTTCTGCATATGGCTAGCCAGTTATCCCAGCACCATTTATTGAATAGAGAATCCTTAATCCATTGTTTATATTTGTCAATTTTGTCAAGGATCAGATGGTTATAGGTAGTATAGTTTGAAATCGGGCAACATGAGGCCTCCAGTTTTGTGAGCTGCTTTTTTGTTTCGTTGTTGTTGTTGCTGCTGCTTAGGACTGCCTTTGCTATTTGGGCTCTTTTTTTGGTTTCTACATGAATTTTAAAGTAGTTTTTTTTTAGTTCTGTAAAGAATATAATTGGTGGTTTGATAAAAATGGTGGTGAATCTGTAAATTGCTTTGGGCAGCATGGCCATATTAACAATATTGATTCTTCCTAACTATGAGTATGGAATCTTTTCCATTTGTTTGTGTCATCTCTGATTTCTTTGAGCAGTGTTTTATAATTCTTACTGTAGAGATCTTTCCCCTTCTTGGTTTACCTGTATTCCTAGCTATTTTATTCTTTTTGTGGCAATTGTGAATGGGAGAATGCTGCCGATTTCTTTACTTGATTTTGTATCTCTGAAACTTTGCTGAAGTTGTTTATCAGATCAAGGAGCTTTGGGAAAGAGACTATTAAGTTTTCCAGGTATGAAATCATGACATCTGCAAACAGGTATAGTTTAACTTCCTCTCTTTCTATTTGGATGTCTTATTTCTCTTGCCTTATCACTCTAGCTAGGACTTCCAGTACTATGTTGAATAGGAATGCTAAGAGTGGGCATTTTTATCTTGTTCCAGTTCTCAAGAGGAATGCTTCCAGCTTTTGTCCACTCGGTATGATGTTGGCTGTAGGTTTGTCACAGGTAGGTCTCATGATTTTGAGGTATAGTCCTTCAATACCTAATTTGTTCTGATTTTTTTTTTTTTTAACATGAAGGGATGAATTTTACCAAAAACCTTTTCTGCATCTATTGAGATGATCACACGGTTTTTGTTTTTAGTTCTATTTATGTGCTAAATCACATTTATTAATTTTCCTATGTTGAACCAATCTTGTATCTCAGGGATAAAGCCTACTTGATCATGGTGGACTAGCTTTTTGATGTGCTGTTGGATTCAGTTTGCTAGTATTTTACTGAGTATTTTTGCATCTATGTTATCAAGGATATTGTCCTGACGTTTTCTTTTTTTGTTATGTCTCTGCCAGGTTTTGGTATCAGAATGATGCTGAGCCCATAGAAGGAGTTAGGGAGGAATCCCTCCTCCTCAGTTTTTTGGAATAGTTTCAGTAGGACTCCTACCAGCTCTTCCTTAAACATCTCATAGAATTTGGCTGTGAATTTATCTGGGGCTTTTTCTGGTTGGTTGGTAGGCTTTTTTTAATTACTTATTTCATTTCAGAACTCATTACTGATCTGCTCAGGAATTCAATCTCTTCCTGGTTCAATCTTGAGAGGTTATGTCTCCAGAAATTTATCTTTTTCTAGGTTTTGTAGCTTGTGTATATAAAAGTGTTCATAATAATCTCAGAGGGTTTTTTGTATTTCCATGGTATCAGTGGTAGTACCTCCTTTTTCACCTTCTGTGTTTATTTAAATCTCTTTTTTGCTGTATTAGTCTATCTTATTAATTCTTTCAAAGAACAAGCTCCTCAATTCAGTGATTCTTTTCTTTGTATGGTTTTCTATGTCTCAATTTCCTTTAGTTCAGCTCTGATTTTGGTTATTTCTTGTCTTCTGCTAGCCTTGGGGTTGCTTTGCTCCTGTTTCTCCAGCTCCTGTAATTGTGATGTTAGGTTGCTAATTCGAGATCTAACATTTTGATGTGGGCATTTAATGTTATAAACTTTTCTCTCAACACTTCTTTGGCTGTGTCCCAAAGATTTTGGTATGTTGTATCTTTCTTCTCATTAGTTTCAAAAAATTTGATTTCTGCCTTGATTTCATTATTTACCTAGAAATCATTCAGGAGCAAGTTGTTTAACTTCCATGTAATTGTATGGTGTTGAGTGATTTTGTTAGCATTGATTTCCATTTTTATTGCACTGTGGTTGGAGAGCATGGCTGGTATGATTTTGTGTTTTGTTTTTTTAATTTGCTGAGGACTGTTTTATGCCTGATTGTGTGGTCGATTTTAGAGTGTGTGTCATGTGCAGGTGAGAATATATATTCTGTTGTTCGGGGTAAAGGGCTCTGAGTATGTCTCTTAGGTCCATTTGGTCAAGTGTTGAGTCCCATTCCCAAATATCTTTGCTAATTTTCTGCCTCAGTCATCTATGTAATGCTGTCAGTGGGGTGATAATGTCTCCCACTACTATTGTGTGGTTATCTAAGTCTTTTCATAGGTATCTAAGAACTTGCTTTATGAATCTGGGTGCTTCTGTGTTGAGTGTTTATTTAGGATACTTAGGTCCTCTTGTTGAATTGAGCCCTTTACTATTATGTAATGTCCTTCTTTTTCTTCTTTGATGTTTATTTAAAGTCTACTTTGTCTGAAATTAGAATTGCAACCCTAATTAAAGAACTTCTGCATAGCAAAATAAACTATAGGATATATATAGGCAACATTCAAGATGGGAGAAAATGATTGCAAACTGTGCATCTAACAAAGTTCTAATATCCAGAAGCTGTAAGAAACTTAAATTTATAAGAGAAGCAAACAACCCCATTAAAAAGTGGGCAAAATATAAAAAGACACTTTAACAAGCATATGAAAAAAATGCTCGACATCACTAATCATCAGGGAAATGAAAATCAAAACCACGATAAGATACCATCTCACATCAGTCAGAATGGCTACTATTAAAAAGTCAAAAAGTAACAGATACTGGCAAGTTTGTGGAGGAAAAAGGAATACACACTGCTGGTGGGGATCTAAATTAGTTCAGCCATTGTGGAAAGCAGTTTGGTGATTTCTCAAAGAACTTAAAAAAGAATTACAATTAAACCTAGCAATCCCGTTATTGGGTATATATCCAAAGGAATATAAATCATCTACCATAAAGACACATGCACACATATGTTCATCACAGTACTATTCACAATAGCAAAGACATGGAACCAACCTAAATGCCCACCAACAGTGGTACATATTCATAATGGAATACTATGGAGCCATAAAAAAGAATGACATTTCCCTTGTAGCAACATGGATGCAGCTGGAGGCCATTATCCTAAGCAAACTAACATATGAACAGAAAATCAAATGTGTTTTCTTACTTATAAGTGGAAGCTAAAAATTGAGTGCACATGGATACAGAGAATGGAACAGATAACAGAACCTACTTGAGGGTGGAAGATAAGAGGAGGATGAGGATTAAAAAATACCTGTCAGGTATTATTCTTATTACCTGGGTGACAAAATAATCTGTACACCAAACCCCTGTGACATGCAATTAACCTATATAATAAACCTGCATATATACCCCTGAACCTAAAATAAAAGTTTAAAAAAGTGAAACAACGCTCAACTTTATTATCAGAAAAACGAAATTAAACTATAGTGGAATAACATTACATACCCACAAGAATGTCTAAAATTTTAAATGGCAGAAAATACTGAGATTTTAATGAAGATGTGGTTCATACTGCTGGGAGGAGTATAAGTTGATATAATCACTTTGAAAAAAATGGTAGTCTTTACCAAAGCTGAACATAAACATGACTCCTAGGTACATACGCTTAATAAAAATGCACACATATATTCACCAAAAGATATACAAAGAATGTTTGTAGTTACAATATTCACAGTAGCCAAAAACCAAAAGAATTCAAATGTCTATAAACACTAGAGAAATTATGGCATATTCATACAACGTAACACTGTGCTATCCAGTAATGAGAACAAAGAATAGTGGTTATGTTTGCAGAATGGCTAATAACTAGAACAGGGCAGGGGTGCTTCTAGGTGCTGGTAAAGTTTCATTTCTTGCTGTGAGTAGTGGTTAAGTGGGTCCACTCAAAAACTCTGTGAAAGATTATTTGGAGGTGGGGCATTTGGAAGGTGATTAGGTCATGAGGCTGGAACCCTCATGAATGGAAACAGTGTGCTTATAAAAGAGGCCTCAGAAAGAGCCCCTTCCCTTCCCCACCATGTGAGGTTACACAGGAATAAAAATCAAAAACAAAAAAGACCATCTGGAAGGCAGGCCCTCAAAACACATCAAATCTGTTGATGCCTTGATCTTGGACTTCTCAGCCCCCAACAATGTGAGAAATGAATGTCTGGTGTTTATAACCACCCAGTCTATAATATTTGTTGCAGCAGTGTGAATAGATTAAGGCACATGTACACATATGATTTGTATACTTTTGTTTAAGTTTGTAAGACGGCTGTGTTAGTCCTCCCATTTCCAGGACTAATCAAATGCTTTCTGACTCCAACAATCTTCAAACACTCAGCTAAATTAAAAGTTATGTTAGCTTTTTATTCTGAAGGCTAGATGCCACCAGCATAGATATTATCCATGGAGGCAGAGATTTAAAATAGACCTATAGAGAAAATATAAATACTCACTTAATCCTAGGGCAACACTTACTAGGCACTCACTAAATACATGACAAATATGTGAAATTTATAGGTAATTTGTATGTATATTCAAGAGTCTCTAAATCAAACAGATTGGTAGGGGTTCCAGGATCTCACTATGTGAAGGTTCAGGACTAGGTTCATTAATGGTCCCCTAAATAATTTTGAACTCTTACTCTCCCCTGCTTATACCTGGAGTAGACTCTATCCTGCTTTTAGGGAAGCTTGGTCAGAAAAGCCTGCAATTCCCAGAACAGAACAAAGCCACTGCAGAATGAGGTGTTACATCTAAACTATCTTGTCAGTGTGAGTCACAAAGCATTACACGAGGTATCCATCGCTTATGAGTTAAGCACTTTGGGTAAAACAAAACCAAAGGGACAGAAAGAAATACGGAGACACTTGAAAATATGTATTGTTTCTGAATATTTTTGATCCATGACTTGAATCTGTGCATGCAGATCCCACAGATACAGAGGGCCAACTAATCATGTCTGCCAGTCATCTCTGCATGGAACCATTAGGCAACACTCACCTTATTTGTAAGGCACCACTTACCAGGTGCCTCAAAGTACTTGGAAAAATCCATGCAAATAATAAAGGACACAAACAGAAGAGTTCAAAACTAGCTCTCAATGATACACATTTCCTGCTAATCTGAATTGGAAGGGAGGAAAGAAAACATCTCACAGGACTTAACACCACATTCATATGGAAATTTTATAAAAAGCGTATGTAAGAAGTTTCACCAAAATTCCTAACTTTTCATTTTCTGGATGTAAGTAAACAGGATTATTCTAAAGCACTTTAATGTCTAGATATACTCTGTAGACATCCGTGATCACTTTCCTTTGTATTTTGTTCATTCTACCTATGTATTTCTATATTGTAGTGTTTCAAAACACTCAAGTCTCAACTCTGTTGTTTCTTGGTTTTAGGGCAAAGTCAGATCATTCTAACTTCTTTCAGATTCTATGTCTTTGTTAAATACTCAGAATGCTGCTTTGCCTTCCATGCAGACATCTTAAAAGGAAATGATATATATGAAACACTTATGAAAATTTCATAAAATTTCTAAGGATACTTCCAACTCAGAACTAATGCAAACAGAAATAATCTTTAAATAATTTGATTTTTAAACTTCATCGACATTCAGTGCATTTATTCTAAGACGTTAAGTGTTATCTACATAATTTTGTAACCAGTATTTGTACATAACCTAAACAACTCTAGAATTCATCCATTACAGATCCTTAGAAGGATCACTTTCACAGTTTTCCTCTAAGTTGGACCATCTGCCTCATCTGCTAAGTAGCAGGGCCATGGCCCTCCCTCTTATATCTTTCCAGGAAAATTGCAAGGAAGTCCTCATAGGCTATGAGTTTCCACTGCTCAACTGTTCCTGCTATTGCTAAACTGATCATTACTGCCAGTATAAAGCACTGGCCGTTTAATATGGCTGCTGATGTCACACCAAGTTCACTTTTACGGGCTGAACAATGTCTACCCCAAAATTCATCTGTTGAAGTTGTCTTTCAGTACCTCAGAATGTGACTGTCCAGTCATGCATAACTTAATGATGGGGATACATTCTGAGAAAGGAATCAATATATGATTTCATCATCGTGTGAACATCCTAGAGTGTACTTACACAAACTTAGACGGTAAAGCCTACACCTAGGCTCTATAGTGTAGCCTATTGCGTCCAGGCTACAAACATGTATAGCATGTTACTAAATACAGTGGGTATTGTAGCACAATTATAAGCATGTGTGTATCTAAACATAGAAAAGGTACAGCAAAATATGATATAAAATGTTTAAAAATGATACGTCTCTACAGGGCACTGTATAGGTCCATGAATAGAGCTTGAAAGACTAGAAGTGGCTTTGGGTGAGTCAGTGAGTAAGTGGTGTGTGAATGTGAAGTCCTAGGACGTTACTGTACCCTACGGTAGACATTATAAACATTGTACACTTGGGCTACCCTTAATTTTTTTAATTTACTTTCAAGAATACATTAACCTTAGCTTACTGTAAATTTTTTACATTACAAACTTTTGTAAAAATTTTAAAACACAAACACATTGTATGGCCATATAGAAATATTTTCTTATATCCTTATTCCATCAGATTTTTCTATTGATTTTTTACTTTTTAAACTTTTTTGTTAAAAACCAACACACATACACATTAGCCTAGGCCTACACCGGGTGAGAATCATCAATATCACTGTCTGCCCCTCCACATCTTATCCCACTGGAAGGTCTTCAGGGACAATAATACACTTGCAGCTGTCATCTCCCATGATAACACCTTCTGGAAGAACTCTGGAAAGTCCTGCCTGAGATTGTTTTACACTTAATTTTCATATAAGTAGAAGGAGTACGATCTAAAATAATAAGTAGTACAGTAAATACATAAACCAGTAACATTGTTATTTATTAACATTATCAAGTATTATGTACTGTACCTAATTGTATGTATTATGATTTTTTACAACTGGCAGTGAAGTAAGTTTGTTTACACCAGCATAATCGTAAATATGTGAGTGATTTGTTGAGTTATGATGGCCACAATGTCACTAGGCGATAGGAATTTTTCAGCTCCATTATAATCTTATGAGACCACAATCACATAAGTGGTCCATCGTTGACCAAAAGATTGTTACATTGCACATAACTGTATTTTGAGTTAGAGCCTTTAAAGACTCATTAAGGTAAAATGAGGTCATATGGCTGGGCCCTAATCCATATAACACAAAAGGTATCCTTATAACAAAAGATTACAGTACAAACAAGAGGAAAGAAAGAAGCAGAAAGAGGATAGCTACATACAAACTAAGAAGCGAGACCTCAGAAGGAAACCAACCTTGCCAACACCTTAATCCTGGACTTCTAGCCTCCAGAACTGTGAGAAAATAAGTTTCTATTGTATAAGCCACCCAATCTGTGGTATTTTCCTATGGCAGCCCTAGCAAACAAATAGTCACCCTTAGCGTGGCCTTCACCTAAACTTAGTCCCCTGCGTTCCCTCCTCCAGCTTTCCACAGGGGCTGATAGATCCCCACTTGCAGCACATAGTCTTGTCTCTCTCCATTCCTTCTTTCCTAATGTCCAGTTCTTCCAGAGGGCCTCTAAGAACATAATTCCCTCTTTTTGAGGTTTTGGAGAAGCACAAAGAGGCGTTGGAGTCAGGGGAGATTTAAGAGCAGCTTTCTAATGGATCCTGAACTGCAGCTTCTTCCTAAATCTCAGAACCTCATAACATCTGACCCTCCCCCAGCCAGACTCCTTAAACCTAGATGGCACAATTTTTCTTTCAGGAGTTTCTTTGCCCTGAAACAGAAGTAATTTAACTTCTGTTCACGCAGCCTCTTTCATCAGACATATCTTGGTAGATATCTGGTTCTTTTTCATGGCCAAGATCCAAGTTCATTCACAAAAAGCTCCTGAACCCCAGTGAAAATCAGGGCTGAGACTGGGGACCTATTTCAGGGTCTTTAAATTTTTTTTTTTAATATTTATGACTGATTTTCCAATGCATCTGGAAAAATCTGAGTTGGATGCCTCATAAAACTCTATGAGAGACCCATCTCTGGCTCAGCTGTAAACCTTATGTGTGAAAATTTCATACTATTTTCTTACTATCTGTCAAGAATTTTGTTGAACTAGATTAATACTATTATACTTTATTTTTAAAAAAGCCCGAGCCTATGTATCAGGTTTACTTGCCTAAGGTTAATAAGTTAACATATATTGCAAGAAAATAAATATATCTAGAGAAATGTCTCTATAAGGAGAGCTTAAAATTTCATTGAATTTTATTTTGATGTCTTTCATGTTTGTGTGAATAAAAGGAAATATTTCCTTTTAATATTTCGTAATAGGAAATATTACAAAAATATATTGTCACACAATGTTATCTGATGAGAACTAAACTTGTGAAAATGGAAAATGCATCCTAGAAGTTCTGATTTACACTGTTACAACAGCATCTTATAAATCTTTTTAAATGGATCTAACATTTTCCAATAAAAAACCTCACAGGGAACAACATACTGTATTAAGAAACTATGTTTTTAAAATACAAAGCACTCTTTGTAATATAAGAACTCATTTCATACCTTTTTGTTAAAAATGTGAGCATTCACAGCCTTTAAGAGAATGTCAGACTTTAAGACCTGAATTCTGTAAAGATGCAGCTAGAGTAGTGACAGTTTTATACCTGGTATAATAAGATCCAATCCCTCAAGGACTACAGGATCTACAGCTATCTATTAATCAGAAAAGTCTTGTGTACAGAGGTTAACTTCCCCACCCCAGGTTTTATGAATTAATTCTATATCAGCATAGAGCTTCTTTTTTTATTTCTTCTTTGGTGGCATCATTCTAATGTGCAGTATGCTAACGAATGCAGGAAGCTAAAATATTGACAGAAAAGAGAAATTAAGGCTACCAGGTTCTTCTCATTCACAAACACAAAATTTTTCCTTAAAACAGTGGTACAGAAGAAAAATGGCCAACATGCATATGAAAAGATGTTCAATATCATTAGTCCTTATGGAAATGCAAAATGAAACCATGATAAAATAATGCTACATACTACTAGAATGACTAAAATGAAAAAGATGAACACTCCTCTATCAATCGTTGATTTTTTTTAAATAGACCAAAAATATAGTAAGGATAAAAGTAACTTTGGAAAGCACCATCAATTTAACCTAAATGATATCCAACAAATAAAGAATACACATTCTTTTTAAGTGTATATGAACTTTTATATTGTACCATAAAACAAAACCATCCTGACAAATAGAGGATTCCTACTATTTGGTTTCAAGACTACTGATTTCAAAGCTACAATAATTAAGACAGTGTGTTCTTGATGTAGGGTTAAGCAAATTTCCAAATAGAATAAAAGATCCCCATATTTATATGCTCAACTGATTTTCAACAATGGCAAAGGAAAAGTAGAACCTTTTCACTAAATGATGCTGAATAGATATCCATATGGAAAAAAGAATCACCCTCTAATCTATACCATTTATGACAAACTGTTATGGCTCACAGACTTAAATATAAAAGCTAAAACAATAAATCTTCTAAATGACATTATCGCTTATCTTCCACAAGCTTGGGACAGACCATATTTTTAAAATTACTGAAAACATTATCCATAAAAGAAAACAATGATCAATTATACCTCATCAAAATTTAAAATTTCTATTTGTCACTGGACTAAGAAAAAGAGTAGACTGGTCACAGCCTTGAAAAAATATTTGAAATACATGTATCTGACAAAGAACACAAAATATTATATAAAAATAGAAAAAAAAACGAACAGAAACTTAACAAGGAAGATATCTAAAGACTGATTAGTCATTAGGGAAATACAAATTAAAACCACCATAAGAAATATTACACACACACTAGAATGGCCACAATTAAGAAGACTAGCACCAAATGTTGGTGAGAATGCAGAGTAAACAGATATTACGTTGGTAGGAGCATAAAATTATACAAAAGGAAAGGAGTAGCAGAGAAGATGAGCATATGCATATAAATGTATGTGTTACCAGTAGTAAACATATGTCTTAAATGACAGATCTCAAGTCAGAAGGGACCTAAAAACAAAGACCAATGACCAATAGACCAAAAAACAGGCAAGTGGAAAAGAGGGAAAGGGTGGTAGTGGTATGTGTGGGCACACAAGCATACCCAGGTATGTGAGATGGAGAATTAGAAGGAAAAATCCATATCTGTGCCTGCAATAAAAGCAGGTAAACATAAAATGAGGAACTGTATATGTAAAACTTCTGTTTTGCAGAAGGTATCCCTCCTTCTTACTTTCAGAAATAATTTGTTTTGTCAATCTATCATAAATATTCTGGAGAAAAGTCTTAAGCTGTAATTTTCACAAAGGTTTAAGTCCTTTGTAGAAACTAAAAGAGCATCAGGTTAATCAATGAAAGGAATGAAGGAATTTTACATATTTTAACAAAGATGGCTTCTCTTGTGAGATTCTCTATACTGGATGCCATGGTGCAAATTTGCCCTTAGCATTAGAATAAATTACAGTCATCTCTTCCAAGCGGAACAGTATTTCCATCCATTGGGCTCAATGGGGTTAAGCTGGGAACAGCTTAACAGATTACACAGTATTAATAAGTGCATACTGCTCTCATCTGATTGAAAAGCAATCAGAACCTTCCATCTTTTGCCAGATATAAGTCTGTTTATATAAAAGGGTTTTCAAATACAAAGCCAATGAAATATTTTCTTGAGGACTTAATGCAATCCTTATTTGACTATGAAATCCAAACTTGCTATAATCAACATAAACAAAGTATGCTGTGCTTCTGCAATATGTAATAAAAAGTCATATACTTTGTATTTATATTAAACTATAAAATATGTAAATATAGTAGCACCTTAAATTAGAAAAATGAGCCATGGCGTATTTTATTATCTGTTGAAAATTATGTTGTGTGATTACACACAGTCTCTAGCTCAAGTCCCAGGAGTAATGGAGAATGCATAGTATGGTATGTGTATGAATACATGGAGGGGAAATTGTGTTGGAGAGAGAATGGAAGAGGAAGTGAACAATGGACAACAGGTAATAACCTTCCTACTATCCAAGCTGGTGGTTGGGAAATACCTACAAGTATTTCGGAATTGATTTAGTAGTCAAGTTGCCTACGTTCAATCAAAATCAAGCTATAGTACTAATGCATCTGAGGTCTCTCATAAATCACTTCATGTCATTGAGTATCAACATCCTCAAGTTACAAAAAATAGTAATAACGCAATGGGATTTTGTTGTGTTTAAAAAATATAATTTTCAGATAAGCTGAGTATACTATGTACATGGCACAATTTTAATCTCTACATATTTGCCATATTTTAAAGTAATGGCTAAAGTGTAAATAAAAATGGGAAAGTCAAATTAAATAGAATTGGATGCTTCAAATTATTTTTGAAAAGCATTAAGTTCATTATTCACCCATTACTTTTTGTGTACCTACCATCTGGCAAGAACAGTACAGGGCTCTAAATTGTAGACAAATGAGTATGTGGGAGTTGAGGTGAACTGTAGTTGAGAAAGAAGGGAGGGAAGGAGTTAGCTGTTTAGTTGGACAATCAAGCCTTTAACAAATCACAGAATGTAGTGAGAGCTAGTACTCTACTCATTAGGATGTAGCCTCCCAAAATAAGAATCATAACTATGCCGTAATATAATTTTAGGTGATACACAAATGAAAAGTTTTTATTTTACTGGTTTTAAGCTCTATAATTTATAACCAGTAAAATAAAAAGTATTATAGCTAATATAAAGATAATATAATCAGAAATAATATATAAATATAAGTATGTTTACATATATACAAATATTTATATTTATCTGGCATGCCATACCTATAATTTTAGGAGTATTATTAAGGTAAAGTAACAAAATAAGTTAAATTAAGGTCAATTTAAAGAAATATTGCACAATAATGTAACTATTAGGTATAGATGCCAAAAACCATAAAGATGACATTAAAATTACTGAACATTGGAAAATTTAAGAGAAGCTAAATCTCTAATATGTGCTTTCACTCTCCTAAATTCATGGTCTCTTTTATGATTCTATAATTTTTATATTATTAGACTATAGAAGAACAGCTCTTCTCTAGATCAAGGGTTGAAGAATTATCTATATACACACGTATCCCAGGCCAACATTCTCTCAACAGATTGACTCTCAAGCAATTATTAAAGTGTGGACCGTAAATAATCCTAAAAGCTTCATGAGAAAAAAAATACTAGAATAAGAGCGAAAACAACAACCACTTATTGAGCATCTACTCTGTTCCATGCTCTATGCTTAACATTATTTCTATGTAACAATCGTCAGAGGTAGGGTGTTTTATTTCCTCTGTTACCTATAAGAAAACTAACATGGATAAATTTTAAGAAATTTTCTTAACATTGAGGACACAGAAATCAGTGAACTAAGCTTCTATCACCTTGTTACTAAAATAACTTATTTTCCATCTGTGGTATAGTTTCTCCCTTAAATCAAAGGTTTACAAATGTTTCTCTAAAACATGAAATCTATGAAATAAACCAAACCTAGCAGAGACTATAGTGACATAAGGGTTACTGGTTTTTACAAAGGCAATTGGAAGATTGTACACACTACTGAAGAGACTTCTCTCCAGAGATATTTGACAGGAAAATAGAAGGCTACAGCAATGAAAAATTGACTCTGGCAACTGAAAAGTGAAAGTTCCTGCTTTACCCCTCAGCCTGTCTACCATGGAAGGCACCCATTTACTAGGGCACCCCAGGCTCAGAAATGACTTCTGAGAACTCTTTGGGTTTTAGGCTATTTTATCAATCCTTCTAAAATTGCTCAGAATATACGCACTTAACCTAGACAAAACAAACCTTAAAGTATAACAATGCAAATAGAATTATGGATAATCTGGTCTATAATTGTAGATTTTTTTTTTTTTTCCTGAGAAGGAATCTCGCTCTGTCGCCCAGGCTGGAGAGCAGTGGTGCAATCTCAGCTCACTGCAACCTCCCCCTCCCAGGTTCATGCCATTCTCCCTTGCCTCAGCCTCCCGAGTAGCTGGGACTACAAGGCACCTGCCACCACGCCCGGCTAATTTTTTGTATTTTTAGTAGAGACAGGGTTTCACCATGTTAGACAGGATGGTCTCAATCTCCTGACCTCATGATCTGCCCACCTCGGCCTCCCAAAGTGCTGGGATGACAGGCATGAGCCACCAAGCCCGGCAATTGTAGATGATCTTAACAGCAATAGGAAGCAGGAGACAAAAGAGGACAGAAAAAGCGCACATGCTCTTCTTTAGATTAACTTTAGACCACGTTAGAGAATCATAAGCTTATGCACTGATCTTATGTGTATTCAGAAAACTTTAGGGTGACCTCTAAAAGAAAAACGGAGCATGTAATTTTCAAACAGCCAGAGGACGTTTTTCTAACAGATGTAATTAAAACACAATCCACAAAAGGCAAGCAAATAAGAAGGAAGCAAATTTAGCAAGAAGGAAATGGAAAAACAATAGAAATGAATCCAAGGTGAATATACTCAATTCCTTAGATAGAGAATGACATGGGAAGTCCCACATGGACAGAAACTAATAGTCACCAGCCATCAGTCAACATCAACTGGCAGACATATGAGTAAGCAAACCTGCAGAGAACTGTAGCATCAAACTTTTGAGTCTTGCAGACGTCATGGGGCAGACAGATGTCCTCTTGCTCTACACAAATTTCTGACCCATAGAATCCGTATAACAAATGATTTTTAATGTCACTAAACTTTGGGAAAATGTATGTATAGTAACTGAAATACAGACACATATGTACACACATATACACAGAAATAAAGACAAAAAAGTACTCATGATAATGCAAATGAGTAAAAATTTATAAGCAATTATTGAGGCCTGGTAAAGAGTAGAGAAGAGCGAATTTTACTATTATTTGCAATTTTTTGTAGAGATTTGAGCTACATCAAAATTTAAGGTATACCAACAGCCAAGCTAAAAGCCAAATCAGAAAGGCAATCCCATCCATAATGGCCACAAAAGGAATAAAATACATAAGAATTCAGCTTACCAGGGAGGTGAAAGATCTCTACAATGAGAATTTCAAAAACACTGCTCAATGAAATCAGAGGACACAAACAAATGGAAAAACATCTCATGCTCATGGATACGAAGAATTAATGTCATTAAAATGGCCATACTGCCCAAAATAATATACAGATTCAGTGCTATTCCTATCAAACTACCAATGACAGTCTTCAGAGAACTAGAAGAAACAATTTCAAAATTAATATAGAAACCAAAAAAAGAGTCCAAATAGCCAAAGCAATCCTAAGCAAAAGGAATAAAGCTGGGAGCCTCATATTACCCGACTTCAAACTATACTACAGGGCTACAGTAACCAAAACAGCAAGGTAGTGGTGAAAAACAAAAACAAGCAAAAGAGAAAAAAAACAAACTAAACAGGCACATAGACCAATGGAATAGAATAGAAAGCCCAGAAATAAGGCCACACTCTACAACTACCTGATCTTTGACAAAGCTGACAAAAATAAGCAATGGGAAAAAGACTGTCTATTCAATAAATGGTGCCGGGATAACCGGCTAGCCATATACAGAAGATTGAAGCTGAATGCCTTCCTTACACCATATATAAAAGTCAACTCAAGATGGATTAAAGACAAATGTAAAACCCAAAACTATACAAATCCTGGAAGACAACCTAGCCAAAACGATCCTGCACATAGAAATGGACAAAGATTTTATGACAAAAACACCAAAAGCAATCGTGACAAAAGCAAAAATTGACAAATGAGATCTAATTAAACTTAAGAGTTTCTGCACAGCAAAAGAAACTCAGAGTAAACAGACAACCGACAACCTATAAGAATGGGAGAAAATATTTGTAAACTATGCATCTGACGAAAGTCTAATATCCAACATCTTTAAGAAACTGAAATTCACAAGAGAAAAATAAACAAGACCATTAAAAAATGGGCAAAAGACATGAACAGATACCTTTTAAAAGACATATGTGTGTCTAACAAGCATATGAACAAAAGCTTAATATCAGAAATGCAAATCAAAACCACAATAAGATACCATTTCACACCAGTCAAAATAGCTATTACTAAAAAGCAAAAAAACAGATGCTGGCAAGGTTGCAGAGAAAAGGGAACACTTATATGTTATCTATGGGAGTGTAAATTAGTTCAGCCATCTTGGAAAGCAGTATGGCAATTCCTCAAAAAGCTAAAAGCAGAACTACCATTCAACCCAGCCATCCCATTACTGGGTTTATACCCAGAGGAGTATAAATCATTCTACCATAAAGACATATGCATGTAAATGTTCATTACAGCACTATTCACAATAGCAAAGATGTTGAATCAACCTAAATGCCCATCAATGACAGACTGGAAAAAGAAAATGTGGTATATATAAGTCATGGAATACTATGCAGCCATAAAAAGTAAGATCATGTCTTTTGGGGGAAGATGGATGGAGCTGGAGGCCATTATCTTTAGCAAACTAACACTGGAACAGAAAAAAAACAAATACTGCATGCTCTCACTTGTAAGTGGGAGCTAAATGATGAGAATTGTTAACTCAAAGAAGGAAACAACAGACACGGGGGTCTACTGGAGGGTTGAGGGTGGGAGGAGGGAGAAGAGCTGAAAGATAACTATTGGGTACGTAACAGGCTTAATGCCTTGGTGATGAAATAATCTGTACAACAAACCCCAGTAACACAAGTCTACATATGTAACAAACCTTCACATGTACTCCTGAATCTAAAAGTTTAAAACAAATACATAAATGTAAAGTTACTAAGAGATAAATACAGAAAGAGCCATAGACAGCAAAGAAATAGAAAGACATAGGTAATAAGATGAAAAGGTGTACATATGCCTGGAAATTGTTTTAATGAGGAAAATACAGATGCAGGAGGGACAAATGTGATCAGATAAGAGGAAATGTTAATTTTTTTTACACATTAGATGAAACAGTAAAATACCAAAGATGAAAAAGCAACCAGAAAAAAATAGGTTAGCTAAAAAGAAATAACAAAGAGACCAGAATTTCTAAATAGTAGCAATGTAAGTAAGAAGATAATGAAATCATATCTTCAAAGTGAGAAGAGAAAACACAAAAAACCTAGCCAGACTTTTGTACCCAGCCAAACTACCTTTTAAGAATGAGGGTGATATAAAACATACATTTGATTAAATGTACCTTTACTGAAGGAAATTCTAATTGATGCCCTTCAAGAAAAATGACTCCAGGAGAAGGAGTCTCATTGGAAGAAATGGTAAGCAAAAGAAATGTTAAGCATGTTTTAAACTATGGTAGACATGGTGATGCACTCTGAGTCCCTTTCAAGGAAGGGTTGGTTACTGGATAGCTGTCAGCAAACAGCTTTAATCTATCAGCCCCTTCACAGAGCGCCTCAGGTTAAGCAAAGAACTTTGCTCAAGGTCAAAGAACAGCCCACACCTGATGACTGATCAAGGCAGAAATATAATGGCCCAGTCATTTTGGCCAAACTTGGGACAACTCGAGCAGACCATTTTTGCTCCCCATGGGTACAGTCAGGGCCCTGCATTGCAGCTTAACTTCTCCCTCTACCCTTTTCTGCTTCCCTTCCTTCCCTTCTGCAGGTGTTGATCCCAAGGACACTCCCTAATAAGCCTCCTTCACTCTAAAAATATAGGGGAGGGGAGGGGAGGGGAGGGGAGGGGAGGGGAGGGAAGGGAAGGGGAGAGAGGATAGAAAGATGGATGGAGGGAAGAAGGGAGGGAAAAAAAGAAAGAAGGGAGGGAAAAAGAAAGAAGGGAGGGAAAAAGAAAGAAGGGAGGGAAAAAGAAAGAAGGGAGGGAAAAAGAAAGAAGGGAGGGAAAAAGAAAGAAGGGAGGGAAAAAGAAAGAAGGGAGGGAAAAAGAAAGAAGGGAGGGAAAAAGAAAGAAAGAAGGGAGGGAAAAAGAAAGAAAGAAGGGAGGGAAAAAGAAAGAAAGAAGGGAGGGAAAAAGAAAGAAAGAAGGGAGGGAAAAAGAAAGAAAGAAGGGAGGGAAAAAGAAAGAAAGAAGGGAGGGAAAAAGAAAGAAAGAAGGGAGGGAAAAAGAAAGAAAGAAGGGAGGGAAAAAGAAAGAAAGAAGGGAGGGAAAAAGAAAGAAAGAAGGGAGGGAAAAAGAAAGAAAGAAGGGAGGGAAAAAGAAAGAAAGAAGGGAGGGAAAAAGAAAGAAAGAAGGGAGGGAAAAAGAAAGAAAGAAGGGAGGGAAAAAGAAAGAAAGAAGGGAGGGAAAAAGAAAGAAAGAAGGGAGGGAAAAAGAAAGAAAGAAGGGAGGGAAAAAGAAAGAAAGAAGGGAGGGAAAAAGAAAGAAAGAAGGGAGGGAAAAAGAAAGAAAGAAGGGAGGGAGGGAAAAAGAAAGAAGGGAGGGAGGGAAAAAGAAGGGAGGGAAAAAGAAGGGAGGGAAAAAAAGAAAAGGGAGGGAAAAAAAGAAAAGAAGGGAGGGAAAAAAAGAAGGGAGGGAAAAAAAGAAGGGAGGGAAAAAAAGAAGGGAGGGAAAAAAAGAAGGGAGGGAAAAAAAGAAGGGAGGGAAAAAAAGAAGGGAGGGAAAAAAAGAAGGGAGGGAAAAAAAGAAGGGAGGGAAAAAAAGAAGGGAGGGAAAAAAAGAAGGGAGGGAAAAAAAGAAGGGAGGGAAAAAAAGAAGGGAGGGAAAAAGAAGGGAGGGAAAAAGAAGGGAGGGAAAAAGAAGGGAGGGAAAAAGAAGGGAGGGAAAAAGAAGGGAGGGAAAAAGAAGGGAGGGAAAAAGAAGGGAGGGAAAAAGAAGGGAGGGAAAAAGAAGGGAGGGAAAAAGAAGGGAGGGAAAAAGAAGGGAGGGAAAAAGAAGGGAGGGAAAAAGAAGGGAGGGAAAAAGAAGGGAGGGAAAAAAAGAAGGGAGGGAAAAAGAAGGGAGGGAAAAAGAAGGGAGGGAAAAAGGGAGGGAAAAAGGGAGGGAAAAAGGGAGGGGAGAGGGAGGAAAGAAAAATGCAAAATGAGAACACTGCATATCAAAACTTGTGGGATGTAAGTCAAAGCAAATAATCTGTGGAAGATAGCCTCAGTTGTACTTGTCGCAAATCAAAATAAAAAATAAAATTCTTAAAAAGCTAATAACTAATAACAAAACAAGTTCTAAAAAAGTAAAGAAATTAATAAAAATAGAAATAGACATAATGACATCAATATAGCCAAAAGCCACATTTTAAAAAGCTGGATAAAATAATCCTTACCTATGGGATCAAAATAAAAATAAAAACATTAATATATAATATTAATACAAAAGAAAATAAAACTGCAGACATAAAAATATATTTGTAATAGTAATAAAATAATGTACCACCAGTTAAATTTGATCATTTTAGCTTGAAAAAAATTCTGTATAAACATGTGTTGTCAAAATTATGCCAATCCAATGAAAAAATTCTGAATATGTCAATAATCAGAAAGACTGCAAAATGTTCAAATGAAGGAAAAATGCTGAGATAGTTTTAATCTTCAAGAAACAATTTCAATGTAGACAAACTTACTTTTTCTGAGTATAAAATAGACACCTTTTTAAAGCATTCTTTAAGGTATTTCACAATCCTTATGGTGAAGCCCAAAGATAGCTCAAAACAAGGAGGCTAACTTAAGGACATAGGTACAAAATTGATAATCAAATTATTGGTAAATCAAATCCAAAGTGCAGATTTTTAAAAATCTATCTTGACCATTTGGGTTTTATCCGAGAAATGCTAGGGTGGTTCAAGGTAGCCAAACCAAACTATTAATGTAATTAATTATATCACACTAAAGCATCAAAAAAATAGAATCATATGTCAAGAAAAAGCTTAATAAAATTTGTTAAAAATTTTCTTAGTAAAATACACTCACATCCGTAATGCCAGCACTCAGGCAGGCTGAAGCAGGAGGTTTGCTTGAGGCCAAGAGTTTGAAACCAGCCTGGGCAACAAAGCAAGACCCCGTTTCTTTTTTTTTAAAGAATGCATGGTGGTGTGTGTCTGTTGTTCCAGCTACTTAGGAGGCTGAGGCAGGAAGATTACTTGAGCCCAAGAGATCAAGGCTTCAGTGAGCTGTGGTTGTGCCACTGTACTCTAGCAGCCTGGGCAAAAAAGCAAGACACTGACTCAAAAACATAGAATAAAATTTGGTAAAATATAAATTAAGAGCCCTAAACAAGATGGAGTATTTTTTAATTTTGAGATGGAGTCTTGCTCTGTCACCCAGGCTGGAGTGCAGTGATGCGATCTTGGCTTACTGCCATCTCCGACCCCCAGGTTCAAGTGAGCCTCCCGAGTAGCTAGGATTACAGGCACCCGCCACCTCGCCCGGCTAATTTTTTTGTATTTTTAGTAGAGACAGGGTTTCACCATGTTGGCCAGGCTGGTCTCGAACTCCTGACCTCAGGTGATCTACCCACCCTCTTGAAATTTAATAACTATCAGAAACATTTGTAGCAACACTGCTTTACAAACTATATTAGAAGTCCCCAGTGTAATGAGACAAGAGAAAAAAAAAAATTGCAAAGAAGAGGCAAATACCATTATTTATGGAAGAATTAATTTTAGACAATCAGCCAAGAAATAATAAAAACTAAGAAGAAAGTTCTGTAGGGAACCCATAAAGATTAAAATGTTAAAGATCAATAGATCTCTAACATATTAGCAATGGTCAATTATAAAATAACAGAAAATAGGTGCCACTATTTTAGAATAATAGATTATAATAAATAGATAATATAATAGATAATAGAATAAAAATAAGATATCTAAGATTCTAAAAGTGTGAAGACAGGTCATGGCACTCATATTTACCTATTATATCTGAAATTTATTTTTTAGCATGGGGTAGACAACTAATGTTTTTACAGTAGATACTCAATTGTACTAAGAACATAAATGGAAAGATATATACCAAATTTCTAGATAAGAAGACTCAATGATTTAAATATGTACTCTCTTGCCAAATTAACAATTGAGACAATATGAATAAGATTTTAACAGGGTGTTTTAAAACCAAATAATCTGAATCTAAAATTTATATAGAAAGGAAAAGTACTTGGGTGGCCAAAATCTTTTTAAAAAGAACAAAGAATACAAACTTGCCCACAAGATATAAAAAGCATATCTGAAAACTATTATAGGGTAATTTAGATCTTGAGATACTAGTACCATTTTCAAATCAGTGTGGAAAAGGTAAGCTACTGAATAAACATTCAGACCATTAGCCATTCATTTGGGAAGAAAAGCAAAAGAAACCATAAACTATAAAAAAACATTGGATGGAAATTTTATAATCATGGAATGGGGAAGATCTTCCTAAGGAATATGAAAACACAGCTTTTGTAAGGAGAAAGGTTAACATATTCTAATATAAAAAATATTTAACTTTTGTCCAAAAAAGGATCTCACAAACATTAAAAGAACGATTTACAATACATAAAATACAGAAAGTTAAAACCCTAAATATAAACAACTACCCTTATAGACCAAGAAAAAGAACAAACTCAATAGATAAAAGAAAAGCAGTGAACAAGCAATTTTCAGAGGAGAAAATATAAATGGTAAATAGATGTTAAGATTCTCAACTTCACAACTAATCAGGAAAACAAAACTATGACAAAAATTTTCACCCAATTGGCAAAAATTAAGTATTAAATTATAAATATTAAATATTATAAAGATTTAGCTTTTAGGAGGATGCTGGGGAATGGACACTCGTCTTTTTTCTGTTATTACTTGTTAACATGTGAAAAAAGTACTGCACACAGTATACATTATTTAATGTTCTTACTAAGTGAGATTTGCTATGCTTACAGAGAATTGACAATTTACAAACGTTTTATTTCTTAAATTACCCTCATCCAATGATGTACCACATTATACCACAAGGGGATGGTATTTCTCTAAAAAAATTCACTGTCACAGACTAATGTAATTTACTGAGGTAGTGAGGAACACCTTTTAATGATGTCAAGATCAAAATAATTTAGCCTCCATGTTCAACTATAACTCACAGCTATTGAAAACAGTCACAGTCTTACATTTCTGGAAACACGAATAATTCCTAAAATCAAATGTTCATGGGTTAACCCAGCACTAGAGATGGAATGCTACCAACCAGAACAGAAAAAACAAATACGTAGTTCTGGCCCCAGCATAAAGCTGTCTTCATGCTAGAAGGAGGTTAGGTAGCATGTTGCTGCTTCAACAGCAGTAGCAATTAGGTGTAAAAAAAACAAAATAAAGTGTTACCTCAACATGCTAATAGAGTCCATTGGGGGAAATATCAAGTAGACAAAATGGTTGTTTCCCCAGAAACAGGCAGCAGGAATCCTTGCAAAGAATTCCCCACTCCATGCTTAAAAGCACTGGCTTATAGAACTCCAGTTTACTATACACAAGTACCAAAGATATATAGCTCAATACTTTTTATGGCAGCCCTAATGGCATTTTATTCATGGGTCAAGTCATAAGCCAATGAGAATAACCTCTCTAATGGCCTGAAAAAGTAGAATACATAACACTATAGCATGAGATGAAACTACCAACAGCTTAAATGATTCTAAATATAGGTCAAATAGCAAAGCAGACCAGCCTTCTTAAGGCAACGTGGTGTCATTAACATCTATAGAGTTCTCACTATGCCAGGCTACCTTAAGCTTCATTTAGTTCATGTATTCTCACCAAGACTGTGAGATAGATGCTCGTACTGAGGCACAGGTTAAATAAATGGCAAGGGCTGGATGGAACCAAAATTAAACCTAGAAGGTCTACCTCCAGAGCCTGTACATTTAAATACATGTTACACTACTTATCACGAGGCTGAATTCTGGACTAGTATTTTTAGGTAGACTGGATTCCAGTCCTCCACTGCCACTACACCGTTGAGGCTGGGAAAAGTGCATTGTTTTGGGGTTTTCAGGTCTTAGGGTCCCCTACACCCCCACTCACCAACTGCCCACCACCTTCACCCCCATAAAGGAACTGAACTAGATAATGTACAAGGTCTTTCTTTGGTTCATCAATTCATGACAATATTATGAAAGCAGCTATCAGATTGATGCAAAGTTGTAAGGTCTTATATGTTTAGATATCTGCCTTCTATGATCGCCAATAGCAGCAAAGAAAACTTGTTTTATAATATCTGTCAAAGGCGTACAATAAATCACCAGTTTGTTTAAATAAAAGTATGACTGTCTCTTATCTGCAAACAGGTTTTGATATAGAGAGCTATATATGAGCATTATATGCCTATAAAGAGTGTGGGTGTACTGCCATCAAGAAAGTAAATGGAGAACCAAATATAGAAGTTCTAAGCAGAACTTCACAACTCTGACTTTACCTGGCTCCAGTCCCTCCACTGTGACTTAAGTAATGTGATGACTTTAAGAAGCTTCATAACATAACAGAAATTACATGTGCTTTAAAGGCATTTTGACTACAGCTGGGTGCAGTGGCCCACGCCTGTAATCCTAGCACTTTGGGAGGCTGAGGCTGAGGCGGGTGGATTGCCTGAGCTCAGGAGTTTGAGACCAGCCTGGGGAACAGAGTGAAACCCCGTCTCTACTAAAAATACAAAAAATTAGCTGGGCGTGGCAGCAGGCGCCTTTAATCCAAGCTACTGGGGAGGCTGAGGCAGGAGAATAGTTTGAACCCAGGAGGCAGAGGTTGCAGTGAGCTGAGATGGCACCACTGCACTCCAACCTGGGCAAGAGAGTGAGACTCTGTCGCAAAAAAAAAAAAAAAAAAAAACAACGAACAAAAAAACAGATTCTGACTACAATTGCTGACATTTTCATTAAAATTTACAGAAATGTAATGCACTGGAATAGTATTAGGTAATCTTACAACCGTTTTAAGAGGCCTTCAAATTTATGATTTTAGCTTTTATTTTAGATTCAGGGTATATGTGGCAGGCTTGTTATTTGGGTATATTGTGTGATGCTGAGGTTTGGGGTATGATTGATCCCATTATCTAGGTACTGAGACTAGATAGTTTCAAATAGTTAGCTTTTCAATCCTTCTCCCCCTCATTTCCCACTCTAGTAGTCCCCAGTGTCTATTGTTCATCTTCATGTCAAGTATCCAGTGTTTAGCTCTCAACTTATATAAGTGAGAGCATTTGTTATTTGGTTTTCTGCTCCTGCATTAATTCACTTAGGATAATGGCCTCCAACTGTATCCATGTTGTTGAAAAGGACATGATTTCTTTTTTGTGGCTGCATAGTACTCCATGGTGTACATGTACCACATTTTCTTTTTCTACTCCACCATTGAGGGACATCTAGGTAGATTCCATGTCTTTGCTGTTGTAAATAATGCTGCAATGAACAGAGAGGGAGAGTGAGGGAGGGAGAGAGAGAGTGAGGGAGGGAGAGAGAGAGTGAGGGAGGGAGGGAGGGAGGGAGAGAGTGAGGGAGGGAGGGAGGGAGGGAGAGAGTGAGGGAGGGAGAGAGTGTTTGGTTGAATGATTTATTTTCCTTTAGATCCCAGTAATGGGATTGCTGGGTCAAATGGTATTTCTGTTTTAAGTTCAAGAAAATCTCCATATTGCTTTCCACAGTGGCTAAACTAATTTACATTCCCATGGACAATGTACAAGCATTTCCTTTTCTTCTCAGCCTCACCGGCATCTGCTATTGTTTGACTTTTTAATAATAGCCATTCTGACTGGTGTGGCATGATATCTCATTGTGGCTTTGATTTGCATTTCTCTGATTAGTGATGTAGAACATTTTTTCACATGGGCATTGGCCGCTTGTATGTCTTCCTTTAAGAAGTTCAGTCTTTTGCCCATCTTTAATGGGATTATTTTTGTTTGTTGAGTTGTTTACATTTCTTATAGATTCTGGATATTAGACCTCTGTCAGATGCATAGTTTGTGAATATTTTTTCCTATTCTATAGGTTCTCTGTTAACTCTTAATAGCTTCTTTTGCTGTACAGTAGCTCTTTCATCTAGTTAGATCCCACTTGTCAATTTTTGTTTTTGTTGCAATTGCTTGAGGACTTAGTCATAAATTATTTCCCAAGGCCAATGTCCAGAATGGTGTTTCCTAGGTTTTCTTCTAGGATTCCTATATAATGAGCTCTTACATTTAAGATACTTAATCCATGTTAATTTTGAATATGGTGACAGGTAGGGGTCCAGTTTCATTCTTCTGCATGTGGCTAACCAGATATCCCTGCACCATCTATTGATTAGGGAGTCCTTTCTCATTGCTTATTTGTCAGTTTTGTCAAAGATGAGATGGTTGTAGGTGTATGGCTTCATCTTTGAGTTTTCCATTCTGTTCCATTAGTGTATGTGTCTGTTTTGGTACCAATATCATGCTGTTTGGGGTACTCTAGCCTTATAGTATAATTTGAACTCAGGTAATGTGATACCTCTGCTTTGTTTTTGCTTAGGATTGCTTTCAATATTAGGGCTCCTTTTTGGTTCTATATGAACTTTGGAATAGTTTTTTCTAGTTCTGTAAAAAAATTACGTTTGAATCTATAGATTGCTTTGGGCAGTATGGCCATTTTAATAATACTGATTCTTCTAATTCATGAGCATGGAATGTTTGTCCATTTGTTTGTGTCATCTATGATTTCTTTCAACAGTTTTTTGCAGTTCTCCTTGTAGAGATCTTGCATTTCCTTAATTAAATGTATTCCTAGAGTTGTTTTTGTGTGTGTATGTGTGGCTACTGTAAATAAGATTGCTTTCTTGATTTGGCTCAGCTTAAGTGTTATTGGTGTGTAGAAATGCTACTGATATTTGTACATTAATAAAGTTTCAGGATACAAAATTAAAGTTGTTTATCTGTTCCAGGAATTCTTTGGCAGAATCTTTAGGGTTTTCCAGGTGTAGAATCATATCATCGTCAGAGAAAAGATAGTTTGATTTATTCTTTTCCTATTTAGATGTCTTTTATTTCTCTTGCCTGATTGTCCTGGCTAGGACTTCCAGTACTATGGTTGAATAGGAGTGATGAGAGTGGGCATCCTTAGCTTGTTCCAGTTCTCAAAGAATACTTCTAGTTTTTGCCTGTGGTCTTCAGCTATTCTAACAGAATATCAATTCAGCATTAAATTATATGTTTCACATTTATCATGAGTATTAAAATTTTTTAAGTCTATAATTTCAAACTAGACATTTCTACAAATTGAAGGAAATACTTCCTTAATACATTTTTCAACTTACAGTATCTTAAAGTCTTTAAAAGATTTTTATACGTTAAGTCTATTTCTGCCATATTCCCATTCTGGCCTCAGATGTTGCCAGAGGCTTGTCCAAAAACAAAACATTATTTTCAAACAAAAATAAAATTAGTTGAGAGCTCTTAAGTTCAAAACTGCTAAAATTTCAGAGTTGAAATAAATGCTAGGGATTAGAGAAAAATCCAAGGAATAATGGTTTAATGAAGTTTAAAAATCTTTAGTATTTACTACTCTATATATGAAGTAGCAATATCATCACAGTAGACTTTATAGTTTGATTTATAAGTTTACTTTGGCCTTTTCCCCCCATAATAAAACTACTATTGAGAAAACTAAGTATAGGGCAACTAGCTTCATTAAAGCTGAATAAACTTCCTTACCTATATTTCTCAATAATTCACTTCTTGGTGTTTGGTGCATATGCAAAATCAGGAGCTAGCTCCATAAAAATTAGTCCTATATGATAGCTCTAAGAGCTAAAGATGTTCTTTCAGAGACTGAATATCCGTGGAAATTTTGCCATTCAGCTTATGTTGTATTTTCCTAGCTGTAAATAAAGCATATCATCTATGACATAAAAACAAAAAACCATATTTTTTATTATCAGTATAATTTTCTGTCAATCCTACAAATGTTACGAAATAGTCAACATTTTAATTATCTTAAAGATTTGCATACATACTGGTGTCCTTTTAAGAGTAACGCAGAACTAATGGTCAAAATGTTCACAGAATTCTTCTCTGAAATCCATATTTCCTATTGGTTCTCAAAAGGCACATTAGATTAGATCATAAAGCTTTTTCCAGAGTCAAACTAAACTAGAAAACAGGATCCCAGAGAGTAAGGATATAAAGAGCAAACTATCTCTATTTGTGCCAAAATGAATTGAAAAAGTTTAGATTCTTAGCTTCATTTGAACTACTTTAAAACAGACAAAAGAATATTTTAGGCAAGAGTAATCAACCTTAGTAAACTTCAAGCCATTTTGAATTTTATTATCTTATTCTCGTCTTGTAGATTATGCTATATTTTTTCTTAAGTTGTCATGTTTTAAAGGAGAAAAGGAAACTAACATTATGTTTCAGCACAGTGCCAAAACTGAATTATCTCATTTAACACAACTTTCCAGCAAGTGATACATTACTTTCCAGAAATTTCTGATGAAGGACTTCACATTTAAAATCTTGGTGCTATACTATTTATTGATGTGACTAAAAAGACTGACCTGGGAGCAACAATCTTTCCATAGCATATTTCTGAACTCTATGTGGAAAAAATGCCTGAACCAAGATATTAATTCAAACTTTAAAAGCCATGGGATTCACTGAGAAGAGCTTACCATTCAACAAATGTCTGTTGAGTGCCCACAGAGGCCCTGGTTGGGAACCGGAACCAAAGGTAACACATGGTCGCAGTCCTTAAGGGGCTTGTAAGTTAGGACATGTGCATAAGCTTAAGACTTATGCACTTGACTTAGGTTACCATAAACATGTGTCCCCAGGAATGTTCTAACCCAAATTTCTCCCAAGTGCTTTCTAACTACAGATAACTAGAACAAAATCTCAGACTTACTACTGGTTTTTAATATTTCCTTCTAGATATCTTACATATCACTTACATATCACACTGCCTCTCTGAGGCCTGTGCTGTTCCTTAGTGGTTGCAAGGACTTTTAGATCTCTTTTCCAATTACTGGGTGATGGGGTCCAGTTATATGAAAGCAAGGCTTTCTGAACTAACTACAAAAAAAGCTTAGTGCTGTTGCTGGTGTTATATACAACTTAGAAATTATATTGTAATGGTGGTTGTGTGGTATCATTTGAGGACTACAATAGGTTATTTTCTAGTTCTCAGAATTCCTCAATTTGCTTTTAACAGTGCCTGCAACTGCAATTGTAGTCATGCTTTTTAGTAGGCCTAGAGCAGAGATGACAAATACCTGTTCTTTCCCCCTGTGCCACAGTAGGCATTATTCATTACAGCACTCTCTCCATATAATGGGAAGAGGACTTCTCATTATAGCATTACACCCTTCTATTGAAGGAGTTCCTGGATATATCCTCTAAAGGTGGAGATTGTCACCTACAGACCAGCCCTGGCTGAAAAACCCATGTTAAAATGTAAATCTTGAAATCCAAAAGGGAATTGCCATAAAAGACTCCAAATAAGGGCAGTGTTGCCAATGAGAGAAAGAGGGCATTACCCTAGTTCACTCCAGACTGGCACGAATAAGCAGAGATCTGAAACTCATTTTCTGACAAGACCTATGTTTTCCTCAGGACACTAGAACTCCAATCTCTTAGCTCAGGAGCTTGACTTGAGGACTGGTCCTAGGGCAGTTTTGAGGGGCAAAGGTCAGCCCTCCTTCAATTCCAGAGAGAGCAATAGGAGTCAGCACAAGGAGTGCTGGGGATCCCACTTGGGGAAGGCAATGAAAGAAATCTCATTTGCCATAACAATTAAGTAATGCATTATGATACCACCTCTGGCTCCAAACAGCCCCCAATCTCATTCTCCCCCCTCACCGTCTAGGCAAAAACATCTTTAATCCATCAAAATAAAAAGTTTTAAATGTAAAATTTTCTCTTCTTTGTTTGGAACTAAAACTTTCATTAGAAAGTCACACAATCTCACTAGAACCAATTGTAATTCCCACTAATACACATCTCCATGTAAGGATAAATACTAGCATATGAAAAGCTTCATTAAATGAAAATCAAAACACTGCCTTTTTGACCACATCTCCTAACATCTCCTTTACACCCTGTTCCAGGAACATTGTTTTCCTTGCTTCCCTTTGAACATAGCATACATGTTTCCCACCATGGTTCCTTTGTAGATGGCTTTTTCTGTAGCTATCCACGTGGCCCACTGCCTCACCTCCTCTATGCCTTTGTTCAAATGAACTTCTCAGAAGAAGCCTTCCTTGAAAAGCTATTTAAAATTACAATCTCCCACTGCTTCCCCACCTGGCACCTCCAATGCCCTCTTATCCTACTTTGTTTCATGACATTATATTAAACTGTAATATTTAATTATTTGTTATTGCACAGGAAACGGTTGACATAGAAGACCTGATACTGTCCTTCAGAAAGACCTGGTTGGTGGGGGCTAACCCTTGGCTGAGCCTAGGAACTTGAATTTTTGAATGCTGTTTTACTAACTGACAAGGCTGCTTTGTGAGCCTGAGGCACTGAGCTCCATTTGCCTGAGCTGTTTGTAAAAATGATTTATGGTGAACATCTACTTTCCTTCAGGGAGTCTGGAATCTCAGTAATTGTGGCTGGTTGCACAGGCAAAGAATGCCTACATAATGAGCCCCTAAATAAAAACTCTGCACTCAGTCTCAAGTGGGATTATCTGGGAAGAAACAATGCCACTCAGCATGTGTTGCTGCATTTCATTGCTACAGCAGGAAGTGGGTTCTGTGTAACACCTTGTACCTCCCACCTATTCTACCCCTCCCCCACTAGGCAACCCCTGGGGGAAAGAATGTTGGGAGGCTGTGTCTGGACTCCTACAGGGTCTGACTTGTCTTTTCTTCTTGCAGATCCTGATATGAATCCATAGCTGTGAATAGAATTACCTGTGTGTCCTGTGAGTCTCCCAGCAAGTCAAACTTGTTGAGTGATCATGCAACCCTCAAAAAATTATGTTTATTGTTCATGATGTTTCTTTCCCTATTAGAATATAAGCTCCTCAGGGCAGGGACTTTAGACTATCTTTAGTTCACTGACATATCCCCAGTGCCTAGAGCAATACTTGACATAATAGGTATTCAGTAAATATTTGAATGGATGGGGAATAAAGCACATATTCTCCAATTAAAAAATATCAATGTTCCCAAAGATTTTTAAAAGGATATTTCATCTACAATACGAACACATTCTGCTATCAAGAAAAGCTGCTTTTAAATGAAAGGCAAGAGCTGAATTGCAAATATTATGGTGACAGTAAAAAGCAGATTGCGCATTGCAGAAATACCACAAACAAGAATGAGATCATTTGAAGAAATTCTCTTTAAACTAAGAATGAGATAAAAATAGATTGACAATGTTTAACTATCAAAATCACAAGAATCCAAGGAGAGATCCAGTTACCTACACTATACATAGTAGGCTCACAGTAATTGTTGAATGAATTGAATGCAATAGAAAAAAAAAAAGTTGGTATTAGTATCTCAAATATAAAGGCAATTAGAATGTTTTAGGGAAAAACATCATGAAACAAGAATTCAATAGATTCAAGAGATCATATGTGAGAACAAAAAGATTCCCAGATATTTGGTAATAGAGGAAGTAATTATAAACTCTTTAAAACATTTACTCAATCCTGCTGACTAAAAAATTAACCAAATGAATTCAAGTCACAGAATAACCAGTACCAAGATAAAATTATGAAATCATAACAATGTTTCTGTCATATTAAGGACTAAGACAGGAATTTAACTATCGTGACTTTAATTTGGTTTTGGCCAGGCTTTCACCTTTGTGGGTATTAAAATGAGAGAACAAAATGAGGCCTGTAGACCACATGACTACATAATTAGGAGTTACAAATCAAACTAAAATGATGCTAATTCAAATATGTTCTATCCCATAGCTTGACAAATATACCACTCCAAGTGAGTGAGGTCCCTGGCTTAAGGTGCTTTTTAACACAATGTTTTAGTTTATTAAAAGTGACTCACAGGGGCATCCATAGTCTAGAACCTATTTTGGAGTCCCATCTACTTACCAGCCCTGGTGACAAAAAAATATAAACTATGTGTAAACCGATGATTTTATATAATTTATAAGTTATCAAAATATCAAAGACAGTTGAGCTTATTAATACAGCTATCTTGGTATTCTATTGGTGAAATAAGATTCAAATGAGTAATAAAAATATAGTTTATAAATTATGGATTTATTCTAAAAATTCATTCCCTTTATTTCAGTAAGTTACTAATTACATTATGTTTAATACTTTAATTTGTATTCTATTGGCAGTAATACCAAATTAGACAATCTTCCTGGAGTCACCATAGATCAGATTTTTTTTTTTGGCAATAATTTCAATTTGGAGAATTTCACTGCAACTGGAAGTGTCAAAAATCTTAAAACAATGTTTGGATTCAGAAATGTGAATTCTCCACATTATGTTAAAACATTGTAATGGATCACATATCACAAATTAGTATCAATACTAGAAAATACTTATTGTAACTCATCACATTTTAATTGCAATTTTCACTTTTTAAAGCAATAGCTGATGTAAAGAATCATTAGTTTTCCCATTAGATCTACACATAACTTAGAGTAATATGAATTGTTTAATATCATAAGATATCCCTCAGCTGCCATCAGCATCTATAGCAAACATTGTGCTAATTCATAAGTACCTCCAGAACTGTGAATGAGAGAACATGAAGAGAAGCAAGAAGATGCTCAGTGATTAGCGGTACTGATAAATAATTCATTACACAAAATGCAATTGTATCTGTTATGACAGAAAAGATTTTTTAGTTAATGTGTCCTTTCTATGACCAAGAACTTAAATTGTTCAAAGCTTCTTTCACTCCAAAGCAGTATCCATTCAATGTTAGTGGCATAATCCTCAAAACTTTTTATTGACTTTTGTTTCAAAGACATGAGGCAGGAGTTGGGGAGAAGCATCTCTCTGCTAATTGGGTTAGAAAAGTGGGCTGCTATGGTTTGGATGTGGTTTGTCCTCACCAAAATTCATGTTGAAATTCAAACCCCAATGTGGGCCTGTGGGAGTTGTTTGAATCTCTCATGATTAAGGTTAATGCCCTTCCAATATGGAGGGGATTTGACCTCCCAAATTGCATCTTGAATTGTAACTCCCACTATTCCAATGTGTCATGGGAGGAACATGCTGGGAGGTGATTGAATTATGGGGACAGGTCTTTCCTGGCTGTTCTCATGATAGTGAATGAGTCTCATGAGATCTGATAGTTTTAAAAACAGGAGTTCCCCTGCACAAGCTCTCTTTGCCCAATGCCATATATGTAAGATGCGACTTGCTTCTCCTCGCCTTCTGCCATGATCATGAGGCCTCCCCAGCCACGTGGAGCTGTAAATCCTTTAAAATCTCTTGTAAATTGCCCAGTTTCAGGTATGTCTTTATCAGCAGCATGGAAACAGACTAATACACCTCCCACAGGGTTAGTGAATTCCCACCCTCACAGGAATAGAAAAGTTCCCAGAAGAGTGGGTGTTAAAGAATTTGGCTTCTTCAGTTTCTTTTTAAAAAATATGAGCTTTTTTTAATTTGTTCACTTCTTGCATTTGAAGTGCTCTTTGATGACATCCTTAGCCTAAGATTCTTTGCTATAATTCTTTATTACTACACAATTGCAACTAATCACTTTACAAGGTTTGCCCACTGTCAATTTTTCAGAGGTATAAGCATCTAGACATAGATGAATTTAGAGCCAAGCCCATCTTTGTGTACTTTCATCTAACTGTAATGAGTCTTGGTTTCCCTCTTGCTTTCTTGTCTCACTGGGTGATATCTCTGCACACGACCATTCCCTGCCATGAGTGGAAGCAGCTTAAGGACCTCACCAGAAGCTGAGCAGATGCCAGTGCCTCGCATCTTGTATTTCACAACTTGTCAAACTAAGCTAAATAAACCTCGTTCCTTCATGAATTACGAGATAGTCCCAGGCTTCTGTTTTTCACAAATTACCCAGGTTCAGGTATTCTGTGACACAAAATGGGCTAAGACATGGGCATTTAAGTTCAGATTATACTAAATCAGCATTGAGTGCAGAATCTCAAGTGACAGTGGCAATCATAAGCTCTTCAGTAAATTTATTATTGTGTGTTCTTGAGATAGGTAGAGCCATATAAAGCATGAATCTTAAGGAGAGGGCTTCCTTGGTAATGGTAACCGGTGTTATCCAGACTTAAAATTTACATTTTTCTAAGAAAGTGAAATTCTCAATGTCTACACATGAACGTCTGCCTAGAAAATACAATTGTATTGATGAAAAGACCATATTTTAATAACCCGCTTAGTTATAAATATACATTTTGAATGACACTACATAACAAAAATGCCATTCACAGAAGCAATAAAGACAAAACTGTTTTAAACATGTGTGAATAAAAAGTTATATGAACAAAACTAATAGAACACTTCTAAATGGTATAAAAGTACACTTGAATGGAGAGAGATGTCATTTTTGAATAGTGTGCTGGACCACTATTTTTAACTTGGTTAAGCTAAAGTCATGTTCCCAGATTAGAATTGGCCAAGCAAGGTATTTGCATGGGATTTGGGAAGTGGAAGAGAATCAGCAGCTATCGCTCTTTGAAGCTGACAGTGATTAGTTGCAGTGATGGGCAGAGGTTTCAATGAGTTTCAGCTTGTCCTCCCCTTCTCTTCTGCTCCATGACCTGCTCTTTCTTGACTGCTGATCCTACTAGCCAATATGAATCCCAACCTATCAACCAGACACCTTGATATAGACCCACATGACTGACAGGTAGTCCCAAAGACAGCCACCATCAATTCTCCCCTCCCTGGACATGTTATTTTGCTCCTTTAATCAACAGGTAGAATTTGTTTCTCCTTTTGGCATTGGGATAGACTTGTGACTTTATTTGACCAATAGAATGCAGTGAAGGTAATGCTTTGCAGCCCTGAGCCCAGGCTTTAAGAAACCCATGACTTCCACTTTTACACTCTTAGAAGCATGCTGCCATGCTTTAAGGAAGTCCAAGCTACCTAGCTGGACAGGAAGGCCCTGTGCAGAAGACTTGAGGCATCTGCCTTTGTCAGTTCAGCCTTCTATAATGAAACACCTTAGACTTAATGACTTATAAACAGGAATCTATTTCGTACAGTTCTTGGGGCTGGGAGTCAGATCAGGGTGCCAATATGGTCAGGTTCTGGTGAGGGCCCTCTTCCAGGCTGCAGACTGCCATCTCTTTGTTGTATCCTCATATGGTAAAAAGAATGAGAAAGTTTGTTGAGGTACCTTCATAAGAGCACTAATCCCATTTATGAGGTCTCCACCTAATTAGCTCCTGAAGGCCCTACCTCATATCATATTGGGGATTAGAATTTCAACTTATAAATTTGGGGGGCATACAGACATTCAGTCTTTGTGCTCATTGTTGCTAGGATGCTGTTAAAGTCTCCAAATATGTGAGGGAGGTCTTCTTGGACTTTCCAGCCCAGCTGCAGCAGAACTCCAAGTTAAATACAACTGCATGAGCAACTTTGTCTACACAACATGGAACACTGGGCCTGTCCATACATTGTATTGAATGAATAATCATTAGAACTGAAGAGGCTTCAGCCTTTTGAAAAGTTTCCCAAGGAATCTAGAGCAATCTTGGCACTCATCTTAGGGAAAAAGTTAGAAAATACTCGATTTCAGATGTCCTAGCATTTTGCTCAGTACAGTAGCATAGAGCAAGAATCAGGGCAGGTAAAGTAAAATTTCTCTGCCTAGCACATAAATTTTGCTTTCAGAGTTGAGAAAACTCATTCCTTGGGGAAAACAGCTACATTCATAAATTATAGCTGAAAAAACCTTTGAGCTCAAAGAGAAATACATTTATTTCAGATGAAGGAACTGATGCCCAATGGGTCATGTGATTTGTGCAGGGCCATACGTTGGTGCCATAGCTATTCCCAAGACCCAAATTCCACTCTATCCCAGGGTACTTCCCTCCCTATACTCTTTTCTACACCCAACCCACTTAATCAGCCTCTCCAGCTCCTGCAACTTTACGTTTATGAACTGAAAGCAACTCAAAGGAGGTAAAGCACAGAGGCAGAGTGTGGTTCACATCATCTCCCAGAGCACTGTCCTCTCCACAGAACACACTCAAAAAAGCAATGATCAAGAGAAGAAAGTGAAGTGCTTACTTGCCAAGAGTTTTCTTCCACTCTACTCAGCAAGGGCAATCTATTTACAAAAGTAATTTTGAATAGATCAACATATTGACATGTTGAATCTGTTAACACACAATTATTGATTTCTACCTATGCTATTAAGTTGTAAGACAAGATTCTTATTCTTTGAAATTAAAGACATTTTCCAGTATAACTGAGGGGATTTGTTTGCTTAATTAATGTCATAAAGTAGGAAGAATTTCTTCTATTTGTTACAAGAAAAGTGTTTACTTATAAATAAAATGTTCCAAGGTGGACAGCCTGCACTTTGAATTGCCATTTCATCTGCAGGAATGCTACTCCTGTTTCATGAAACCAGATTAAAGCCATGTTTATTTAAAGATGCCTGTTCACAAAAGGCAATGCCAGCATAAAATTAAAATTCAAGAGATCAGAATATATTACTAACAAAAGGGTGCTCCGAGGTCATGGGTTTTTACAACACCCTGAACAAAATTCCCCCTGAAGACTTTAGAGCAGTGAAATTATGCACCATGTCAGAATATTTTCCTCTAAGTGTGTATGCTGCTCATATCTGGGAATTGTTCTGACCTCAGTGTCACAGGGTCAAAGTATGGAGTCTCAGACATTTGCTAACCCTCCTTGGCATTCTCAGCAGTGAGCATCTATCTGTTTCTCACCAGTGGCACCTGCACAATTCCGCTAGGAAAATTATTCAGGACTATCCCATCAACTGCTGTCCACTAGATGTCTACAGCATCCTCAGTCAGAGGCAACCAAACACATTCTCATTCCTCAATTCAGCAGTCAGCCAGGCTATTCCAAGTTTCCACCTCCCTGCATGCCATGACCTGGACACTCTCTCAAGGCAGTAGATTAGGGCAATTGTAGGGCTCACCTCATTTGTTTCCAGTTTCTCAGAAATTAATGTCTTGTATCATCTGATGTCTTGAAAAAGCATTTCATGTTTTTCCAAGTTTATTTCAGGCATAACTATAAATCAAGTCTGTTACTTCACCTTAGCTAGAAGCAAGTCAGTTTTTTTAAACTTAATATGATTCTGACTTTAAAAAGCAAGATATAGGATGTGATGGAGATAAGGAAAAAAGACTTGTGGTTCAGGGTACGTGAGGGGGAGAGGAGACTGGGGGTAGAAAAACAGGAAGGCATTGAACACTAACCTGCTCTATCCCACAATTTTTTCTAGGCATAGCCTGGAAAAGAGTTCAAGCACTTCAGGGTTATGTCAAGGCTTATATTTATGACTCAGTATTTACAGTAATAAAGTGATTTCTTTCTAAGACTACCCAGCTTATGCTACACAAAGAAACATCAAGCCACCTTGTTTGTGACTGGTGCTCTGTCAGCTGTCTCTAGATCTGCACTTGCAGATGGGCAGTTCCCTGCAAGGCATCCACACTTTAATGTGGAGACAAGGCCATCAGCTCCCAGAAAAGATGAGATTTACAGGCACCTCATGTTCTGCATCCTGTCTCCCACCATCTCCTCCCAACAACCTCCCTCAGGTCACAGAGCATAGAAGAGTTACTGACCAAAATCAATCCTGGAAAGATGACTGTCATTCTATCCTCCACGGACTCATATCCCATTCTCTTGGAGAACTAAGTAGGTATGGTATGAGTTAAGATGAACCTATATATTCCAAAAGCAGATTTTCCCAATGCAGTGAGCAGAGGGGACATTTGAGGACATTTTTTAATTAGTTGAGTGAAATCTCTAAGAAACAGTGTTACATACCCTGTGATGTTTTCTTTGTAAAGATACTAGGACCTTGGCTTAAATACATTGTAAGGCTAGATGAAAAACTTTTGGTAAAATAACGTACACTGATTAGTTCCAACAAGATGGGAATCTTCAACTGGCCTGTGGTTAAAATGAACTAGTCCTTATTTCTTTACTTGAATAAAAACTAGATTTCTGTCATCTGAATATTAATCCATGCAAATCTCAGTCATTATTTGAATAGGAAACTGTTTGCATGGCTGCGATTCAGATAACCTGTTTCTTGGACTTACATGCATGAGAGCAGGGCTGTAGTGTGGCAGGTGTGGATACGCTAGATGACACACTGAGTCAGACCATGCTCAGGTGATAGGTCCGATGATGTCAGTCATTGAGAGAGAAGAAATACTAAATGTATATGTTCTCTTTAAAAGCAGTCTTAATCACACTTAGAAAAAAAGATCATGCCAAAGAATTGGGTTAATAGAGAATCTGCTGGGAAACAGCATAATATGAGGTCTAACCTGTTCTTCAACTAAGGAGGTACAGCAGCACTTACCATACCATTTCTGTATGAAGTGGCTTGATGTGTGGCCTTTTATGTAAGGGGGAGAGCTACTTCCACACCTTCTATACAACTGAATCCAAGTGCATATCCAGAAATAAGATGTACAAGCACCATTAACTCTTCTCATCTTTAGCCATGCTAAACTGCAGTCTCTGAAACTCTGCCTACAGGCTTTAGCTTAGGAATTACCAAGACAAGTATAACCAGGGCATAAAGTGCTAAAAGAATATCCTTGATCATTGTAAATTTAGTTTGCTGCCAAAAGTATGGTATGAGATCAGCAAAAATTTAGCTTCATTTGCCCTCCAGGTAGCACATACTCTCCAAATCCCTGCTGGGTTAGCCTAGGCTAGAAGATTTGGCTCAATTTCCTGCTTTGTATTCTAGTCAAACTATTATGGCTGTCCTGTTTAATAATTGTGAACTGTTAAATAATTGTTAACTATTTGAAGCTGCTCATTTATAGAGATGGAGCCCAGTCTCCTCCACTCTCAGCTGCAGTCTATAGTCTGATTAGGAATATGATCTAGAGAATTTGTCACACATGTCTAGCTATGCATGTCAGCACCACCTACCTTGTCCTGCCACTATTTTCCATCTTCCAGAATAGACCATCATGCAGCCCAAGTGTATGCTGGGCATTTGACCACCAACTTTGCTGGGGTGATCAGACCCAACACCAGGTCGTAGGAGTGACAAAGTCCAGCAGAGTCAAAGGACTGAAAGAAGAAAAAAAAAAAAAAGGTGGGACACAAGGGGGCCATCGCTATTGTATGGAGGCTGCAGAGGCCCCGAGCTCTGGGAGCCCATGGTATTTATTGGTAATGCAACGAAGAAACAGGTGATGAGAACGTGGAGGTCAAAAGGGCACATTGCATTAAGCACATGATTTACCAGCTGTGATGGCTTAGCATTTATAAGGAACATGTTCTGCTACTTGAGATAATGGGAATAGGCGCCTAGGAAGGCTAGAAACAAGGAGCCAGTAAGTCTAGACACATTCCAAAGACATTATGCAAGCCCTGCCTCAGTTTCCCTCCCAACACTCAGCTTTTTCTCCAACATGCCCCCCTTTTTTGGTAAGGGAGAAGGTATCATTACTACTATTACTAGCTATCATTAGCCAGGCGATTGCAGGCTGTGCAGTCCTTAATTGCCAGTGACCCAGCTTTTCTCTTAGCCCTTATTCAAAACTGGAGTCACTCTGGTTTGAATGCTTCCCACATACCTCCCCCTTTGCCTTTTTACAAGGGGACCCTTAATCCTAGGGATTGCAGAAGGATGAAGGTCTGTCTTCTGTAACTTCTTCATGCTGAATAGGGGCGATGATACTCCTGTAACTATTAGGGTCTCTTGTATTCATGGTAAAGAGTCAGAAAGCATTCGTCCATTAAGCATTGTGACTCTAGTCAAGTCCTTGTTCCATCTTCACATTCAGATTCAACTGTCTCATGGCTCGTACTGGGGGAGAACCTGGTCCATGGTTGGGATACATGGGTCCCTCCAGTCTCCCCATTCCATAGTCGTACACATCTTGAGGTCATCCACACGGTTCATTCATCTCCCGCAAAAGCATACCCTCAACCTCTACATTAGTAAATCTACTGAAACAGAAGCAAACACTTTTGTGGTTGTAGCCGGGAGGCCACTGATAATGAGAAACAGGCCTTTTCTGATTAACTGAAGGCATAGAGAAAGCAAATCGAGGCTTGTTCAAACCTTCAATTCGCACTGGATAGGCGGGTCCACTAGATGCTGTGGCTCATGATAGATCTTCAGATGTTTGGTGGGCACCCACACAGGCACCTGATGCAAGCAAGTCCTCTTCCCCATAAAATTATATTTAGGCAGGGATCAGAGGAAGTAGACTCAGGTAAGGAGAATTTTGGGGTCTAATGGCTTCCTGATGTTTGATAGGTGTTCCCTCGGAAGTTAGGAATTCCCTTTCTCTCCATATTGCTGCATGGGCATGGAGGACTAGGTAAGCATACTTAGAGTCTGCATATATATTTACCCTTTTTCCTTCTCCTAATTCTAGTGTATAATGGCCCCTTGCTTTTGCTAGGATGTCTCTCCCTAACAAAGGCGTGGGGTTTTCAGGCATAATTAGAAAAGCACGTGAGAAGAGTGAATTTCCCCAGTCACAACTTAGTGGCTGGAAGATGATCTAGTGACTGCCTGTCCTAGGACACCTCAGATAGTGACAGATCTGGAGGACAGTTGTCCAGGACAGGAGAGTAAGACTAAGAAGACCATGCCAGTGTCCAGGAGAGTTAACCTTCTGGCCCTCAATGGTCAAGCATACCCTGGGGCTCTGTGAGGGTGATGGCATGGGCTGGAGCTTACCCCAGGCACCCTTAGTCCTGCTGCTGGATCATCTGGTTAGTGGCTTCTGACTCACAGGACCTTTGTCCCCTGGGGCAGTGGGCCTTCCAGCGATTCCCTTGACATAAGGGGCATGGACGAGGGGCAGCTTATTTCTATTCGGACAATCTTTTTGGAAATGTCCTTGCAGACTGCACTGGAAGCAAGCCCTATTAAGGCATTCAATTTGCCCAGCTTTTCCCTTTTCCAGAGCCTCCAAAGTCTGCTTGCCTGAGGGTCGTGACTAAAACGGTGGCTTTTTTTATCCTGTTTGTCCCATTCTGCCTGCTCCATCCTGATCTCTATTATAAAAAACCGAGGTTGCCAAGTTCAATAGGGTTTCTAAGTTTTGCTCTGAGCCTAAGGCGGACTTTTTTTCTAATGTCTGCAGCTGACTGAGTGATAAACTTATCCTTTAAGATTAGTTGGCCTTCAACATAGGTGACAGAGGTATGCTTCCCCAATGCCTCCCTTTGTCTTTCCAAAAAGGCAGGATTTTCTTCCTTTCCTTGTGTTATAACGGACATCATTGAATAATTCATAGACTTTTTCCTTTCTAGTTTTCCTTAGTCCTTTCTAGCACGCAAGTTAGCAAGTGTCTACAAGCACCAATCTCCATGTTCTGATTCTGCGTCCCAATGAGGGTCTACACTGGGAAATGCCTGCTGGCCTGTGGGGAATTGTTCTTTCCTCTGTCATCATCCTATCATTGACCTGAGATACCAGAGATCAGCACACTCTCGGGCTGCCACTACAGTGGCACTTCTCTCATTTGGGGTTAGTGTCTGATCTAGCAGTAACATTATCTCTCTCCATGTCAAAGGATTGTCCTAACCCTTGTAAAACATCAATATAGCCATCAGGGTTATTTGAGAATTTACCTAGGTCTATTTTGTTTCAAGTCTGAGAGGGAAAAAGGTACTATACTGACTGGGCCGAATTCTCCAGGATACACTTAGGGGCGTTTTTACCTTGTGGGGAATGTTTCCCATCTGAAAAAACAGGGATGCCAACACCCCTAGTCATTTTCCAGTAAGCATTAGTCCTAGAGCATTCCCTATGGTCCTAATGCTTATTCCTTTCCAGGATGCGTAGCCACCCATGGACCTCTGCTTATCGGATTAGTTACGCTCACCAATGTAGCAGTCCGGCACCTGTTTTCCCACCTTTCTTGATCACAAAGAAATGGGTCTGGGCTGCTGGATTCTAGTCGTCCTTTACCAGCATGCCCAACATTGCCTTTGCGCTCAGAGGTGAGTCCTAGAGCTGGGCTGGGTTCCTGAGTATTTCATACCCACCCAGCTGCCCCATCAAGATGCACTCCCATAAGCAGTTCTTAGGCAAATTCATTTCAGAGAGGGTGTAGATAACCTTTGGAGTCAGGATTGAGAGTTGTTTTTTTTTTATTCTGTGAGTACTTTAAGGCTTGGCTGAGTGCAAACAGCTCGCAGGTTTGAGCAGGCACATTATGCAATTTTTTTTTTTATCTCTGCTTCTATAATAGTCTCCCTATCAATTACTGAATACCCATTGTGTTCCCCCCCCATCCCCCATCACCCAGGAGGAACCATCTATTTTCCTGTCCTGAAGGGAGTTCCTAGGTCTGGTCGGGCCTTTGTATGGTAATTAAAGACTTAAATCCCTCGTTAGGAAACCTGCTGGGTTAAGGGAATTTCCAGTGGTTAATGTTAAATCACTTTTTTCCTAACAGAATAACCCTATACTTTTAGATTTTTGAGTTAGTAAGCTACCTTTTTGGTTTTTGACTTAGGATAGCTCTGAACTGGTGAGGTGTGCTCACAGTGAGGTTTTCCTCTAAAGGTTATTTTTCTATTTTCTTCTGTTAGCAAAGCAGTTGCCACTACCGATGGAATGCATTTGGGCCATCCGCAGGTTACTGGGATAAGGATTTTTGATAGGAAGGCTATTGGTTGTCCGTGGTCTCAGTGCTTTCGGCCTTGTTTACAGACAAGGTAGTACTGGAGTGTTGTAGGGCCACGGAGAAGACCTTCAATTATAGGTTTTAAATTTACCCTGGCTTTTGAAGAGAAAAGTATACCCTATTCCTTTAACTACTTGTGTATCTTTCTCCTTTGTAGATAGATTTAGGAAACACAGTGGAAAGACGTTTGCTATCCTCCCTGCTGGATTATAGTTATGGGAAATTGCTATGTTTCGAGGTGTCCCTCAGCTGTAGCCTTTTGAGTAGAATTTTGTATAGCACCACCAATTGCTCCAGGTTTTAATTTTGCAATTATAGGAGCAGTACGTTTTCTAGCTAATTCATTTTCTAGCCCATTAAGGGGAGAGGTGGCCTTTCACTTAACTCAGCAGGTGGAGCCAACAGTCTAGTAAGACATACTTTTTTCAGTTTCCCTTTTAATTTCCTCCGTTTCCTGTTCCTCACATTAAGAATCTGCAGTTTACGCTCATCCTCCTCTTCCTTATCTGAGCCTACCTCACGTTTGAAATGGCTCAAGAACTGCCTTTATTCGTGCCCACGTTGACTAAAACTGGAATTTCTGCTCCCTCTATTATACGTCTTTTAAAAGTCTCTTCCAATTCTCTCCCATTCACCCAACTCCACAGTCCCTTGTTCTGGAAACCATGGGCAAAACTTACTGTATGAAAGAGTGATAAGTTTTGTGTACTAATTTTTGCTCCCCCTCTTCGTAATAAATGCCTTAAGAAATTTAAGCAGAATGTCTGCTTTTACTTTATCCTATTGTTACCCTGGTTCTTCCAAGTGCTCAGCTTTCCCGCTGAGCTTTTAGACATTCTTCGCTTTGCACACGCTCATAGCATTCCTTCACTGGGGTCTTTATTGCCCCACGTTAGGCAGCCGGGAATGTTAAGGTGATCAGACCCAACACCAGATCGTGGGGGTGACAAAATCCGGCAGAGTCAAAGGATTGAGAAAAAGACAGTGAGAAAGAAAACAGTGAGAGAGAAAAAGGTAGGACGCTAAGAGGGCCATCGCTATCGTATGGAGGCTGCGAAGGCCTTAAGCGCTGGGAGCCCACGGTATTTATTGGTAACGCAACAAAGAAACAGGTGGTGAAAACGTGGAGGTCAAAAGGGCACAGCTGATTAAGCACATGATTTACAGCTGTGATGGTTTAGCATTTATAAGGAACATGTTCTGCTACTTGAGATAATGGGAATAGGAGCCTACGAAGGCTAGAAACAAGGAGCCAGCAAGTCTAGACACATTCCAAAGACATTATGCAAGCCCTGCCCCAGTTTCCCTCCCAACACTCAGCTTTTTCCCAACAAACTTCCCAGCTTAAAGGCAAACCATAGAGGATATGGTCCTAAGACAAAGTCTAAAAAGCTTTAGATTACCCATGAATAAGTTTCAAGCAATCCCTCAACCCCTAGTATTAATTTTATGTATGGATAATTTAGGTCATATGCAAATGCATTTTGATCAAAGTCTCTTAGGATCCATAGCCCCAAAAAAGTTTATGTTCCACCATCCAAAAGACAGATATATTTTTCCTGTTCTTATCCCTCCCAGTCTTTCTCCTCCCTACTATTAAGGGCCACTAAAATTGCAATAAGTATAATAAATGAGCTGGGCAGAATTATAACAACTTCAGAGTAGGTTTCATAGGTCAACCACATCATTCAGAAATGTCCCCTTTACTTCAGTTTCTTGTTCACATTTTCCACTGTGGTTAAGAAAAAATCAGCAACTGCTATTACTTAATGATGCAGTATTCTGAAGCAGCTCCTTAATGGACGTTTAATTGATTTTTCACCCAATTAAAACATTTACTTTCAAATTGAACAGGATGTTGATGAAGGGTATCAGTTTCCAAGAATATTCTCTGCTGTAAATTTTATGCTTTGCTTTTCCTGCTATTTAATTTAAAGCTATCATAGTCTAAAAGGGGAAAATGTCCAAAATTAATCCTACTTAACATGGAAGAATGTAAACAAATGCCAATTTACTTTTTTTATTTGAACAGACATTCTTATACTGGGTTTGTGATCTTCAGAAACTAAAGTTTTTCTATCAATTCATGACTCATGACTTGTCTCAGTTATTACTGATTTCTACTGATATTATTCACAGGCACAACAAAAATCACACAATTTTTTTATTGCATTTTCACCTCAAATGTTAAAATAATTAATTTTCCCCAGATGTATTGAGATATAATTCATCAATAAAAATTGTGTTTATACGTATATATGCAAAAGGTGTATAAACTGATGTTTTGATATACATATATACTGTGAAATGATTACCACAATCAAGCTAATTAATATATTCATCACCTCATATAGTTACCCTTTTAAATTTTTAAGTTGGCAAAAAATTGTACAATTCATGAGGTACATGGTGATGTTTTGATACACATACTGATCAGATAAAGGTTATTGCACATTTGTCATCTCAAACATTTATCACTTCTTTGTGTTGGGAACATGCACCATCCTCCTTTAGCTATTTGAAACTACATATTATTGCTCACTATAGTCATCCTACAGTGGTATAGAACACCAGAATTTATTTCTCCTATCTATCTATAATTTGGTATCCTTTAACAAATTTCTACATAGTTACCTTTTCTGTGTATGTGAGGCCACATAAGACCTAGTTTCTTGGCAAATTTCAAGTACATATATAATGCATTATTTTTTTTTACTGCTCTACTTTTTTTTTATTATACTTTAAGTTCTCTGATACATGTACAGAATATGCAGGTTTGTTACATAAGTATGCATGTGCCATGGTGGTTTGCTGCACCCATCAACCCATCATCTACATTAGGTATTTCTCCTGATGCTATCCCTCCCCTAGTTCCCCACCCTCCAATGGGCCCCAGTATGTGATATACCCCTCCCTATGTTCATGTGTTCTCATTGCTCAACTCCCACTTATGAGTGAGAACATGTGGTGTTTGGTTTTATGTTCCTGTGTTAGTTTGCTGAGAATGGTAAAGTTTCCAGCTTCATCCATGTCCCTACAAAGAACATGAACTCATCCTTTTTTATGGCTGCATAGTATTCCATGGTGTATATGTGCCACATTTTCTTTATCCAGTCTATCATTGGTGGGCATTTGGCTTGCTTCCAAGTCTTTGCTATCGTGAACAGCACTGCAATAAATATACATGTGCATGTGTCTTTATAGTAGAATGATTTATAATCCTTTGGGTATATACCCAGTAATGGGATTGCTGGGTCAAATGGTATTTCTGGTTCTAGATCCTTGAGGAATCGCCACATTGTCTTCCACAATGGTTGAACTAATTTACGCTCCCACCAGCAATGTAAAATTGTTCCTATTTCTCCACATTCTCTCCAGCATCTCTTGTTTCCCGACTTTTTAATGATCCGTATTCTAACTGGCATGATATGGTATCTCACTGTGGTTTTGATTGCATTTTCCTAATGACCAGTGAGGATGAGCTCTTTTTCATATGGTTTTTGGCCACATAAATGTCTTCTTTTGAGAAGTGTCTATCTCTATCCTTTGCCCACTTTTTCATGGGTTTTTTTTTCTTGTAAATTTGTTTAAGTTCTTGGTAGATTCTGGATACTAACCCTTTGTCAGATGGATAGATTGCAAAAATTTTTCCCCATTCTGTAGGTTGCCTATAACTCTGATGATAGTTATTTTTTTTTTTCCTGCTGTGCAGAAGCTCTTTAGTTTAATTAGATCCCATTTGTCAATTTTGGCTTTTGTTACCATTCCTTTTGCTGTTTTAGACATGAAGTCTTTGCCCATGCCTATGTCCTGAATGGTATTGCCTAGGTTTTCTTCTAGGGTTTTTTATGATTTTAGGTCTTATGTTTAAGTCTTTAACCCATCTTGAGTTAATTTTTGTATAAGGTATAAGGAAGGGGTCCAGTTTCAGTTTTCTGTATATGTCTAGTCAGTTTTCCCAACACAATTTATTAAATAGAGAATCCTTTCCCCATTGCTTGTTTTTGTCAGGTTTGTCAAAGATCAGATGGCTGTAGATGTGTGGTGTTATTTCTGAGTCCTCTGTTCTGTTCCATCGGTCTATATATCTGTTTTGGCACCAGTACCATGCTGTTTTGGTTACTGTAGCATTGTAGTATAGTTTGAGGTCACGTAGCATGATGCCTCCAGCTTTGTTCTTTTTGCTTAGGATTGTTTTGGCTATGCAGGCTCTTTTTTGGTTCCATATGAAATTTAAAGTAGTTTTTTCTAATTCTGTGAAGAAAGTAAATGGTAGCTTGATGGGGATAGCATTGAATCTATAAATTACTTTGTTCAGTATGGCCATTTTCACGATTTTGATTCTTCCTATCCATGAGCATGGAATGTTTTTCCATTTGTTTGTGTCTTCTCATTTTCCTGAACAGTGGTATGTATCTCCACTTGAAGAGGTCCTTCACATCCCTTGTAAGTTGTATTCCTAGTTATTTTATTCTCTTTGTAGCAATTGTGAATGGGAGTTCACTCATGACTTGGCTCTCTGTTTGTCTATTATTGGTGTATTGGAATGCTTGTAATTTTTGCACATTCATTTTGTATCCCGAGACTTTGCTGAAGTTTCTTATCAGCTTAAGGAGATTTGGGGCTGAGACAATGGGGTTTTCTAAATATATAATCATGTCATCTTAAAACAGAGACAATTTTACTTCCTCTCTTCCTATTTGAATACCGTTTATTTCTTTCTCTTGCCTGATTGCCCTGGCCAGAACTTCAGTACTATGTTGAATAGGAGTGGTGAGAGAGGGCATCCTTGTCTTGTGCCAGTTTTCAAAGGGAATGCTTCCAGTTTTTGCCCATTCAGTATGACATTGGCTGTGGGTTTGTCATAAATAGCTCTTATTTTGAGATACGTTCCATCAATACTTAGTTTATTGAGAGTATTTAGCATGAAGTGCTGTTGAATTTTGTCAAAGGCCTTTTCTGCATCTGTTGAGATTATCATGTGGTTTTTGTCATTGGTTCTGTTTATGTGATGGATTACGTTTATTGATTTGTGTATGTTGAACCAGCCTTGCATCCCAGGGATGAACCCGACTTGATCTTGATGGATAAGCTTTTTGATGTGCTGCTGGATTCGGTTTGCCAGTATTTTACTGAGGATTTTCGCATTGATGTTCATCAGGGATATTGGCCTGAAATTTTCTTTTTTTGTTGTGTCTTTGCCAGGTTTTGGTATCAGGATGATGTGACCTCATGAAATGAGTTAGGGAGGAGTCTCTATTTTTCTACTGTTTGGAATAGTTTCAGAAGGAATGGTACCAGCTCCTCTTTGTACCTCTGGTAGAATTCGGCTGTGAATCTGTCTGGTCCTGGGGTTTTTTGGTTGGTAGTATAATGTCTTCTAGGTTCATCTATATTGTTGCAAATTGCAGGATTTTCTTCTTTTTAAGGCTGAATAATATTCCTGTGTGTGTGTGTTTTAGTGTTTATGTGTGTGTACCTTTCACATTTTTCTTATTGCTTTATTTGTCAACACTTAGGTTATTTCCATATCTTGGCTATACTGTGAATAATACTGCAATGAACATGTGAGTGAAGGCATCTCTTTGAGACGTTGATTTCAATTCTTTTGAATATATATGCAGAAGTGGGATTGCTGGATCATATGGTTCTTCAAACTGTGTCTAGCTCTCTCTCACTTCTCCCTGGAAATGAAGACAGCTCACTGCTTTGTTTATTTTTACAGGGAAATTAGGAAAGAAGAAAGACTTCTTCTTACACTATTCTTAGACTTTTTTAAGTTCTTTGTCTTTCATTTTTTGTTTGTAGCCAAACAGTCACACTATCCACAAAATCTACCAGTTAATAGCCAGCAGTGAAAGGAAAATAGACTACATTGTCAGTTACAAAACAAATGAGGTTAAGATTTAAATTTCTTATAGTAATACTGTTTATTACATTAAAATTATAGATAATATATTAAGAAAAAAGTACGTATTTGAACCCCAATTAACAAATATTTTTACTGAAACATAAATCAATCTAAAACTACAACTTTCAACAAATAAGTTCTTTTCAGTTGAACTGTTTTTGCTAAAGAAAAAAAACTTATGAAGTCAGGGAAATGTGGGTGTGTCAGAATTTATATTGCTCTATTTTGTTGTTGATTTTTCAAAAGAAAGTATATAAAAATACACACACATTTCTATGGGGAACTGTATTCAGCATTTCGGAATGAATACTTTGTTAGTGTAGCAGAAAAACACATTTGTTAGTATAGCAAAATGTAGGCTTGAGTGTGAAAGGAGACAGACCATGGTTGAGAATGTAGTCTATGAGCCTACCTATAGGAGTTAAGCTTAAGAAAAACAAAATTAGAAACAAAACTAAATTGGGCCTGGTAGCATGCACCTGTAGTCCCGACTACCCTGGAGGCTGAGGAGGGAGAATTGCTTGAGCCCAGGAGTTTGAGATCAGCCTGGGCAACATAGTGAAACTCCAGCTCTATTTAAAAATAAATAATAATAATAAGAAGAAAGGCAAATGAAACAATAAAACAATACTTAAGGGGCATCAGAGAGCAGCCCTTTCCCCTCTTCCTCAATATAGGGTTACAAAAGACCCCACTCTACATAAACCCAGGGAGGAAGTAAGAATGTGCCTCTCTATACTGCTTTTCCAGCTATGGAATTGTAATCAGAATCATAAATGTCTTCAACATTGGGCAGCCAACATAAATAACTGAAACTGTAATGTATTTGGTACCAGAGAGTGGTGGGGAGAGTGGTAAACTGAAGAGTGCATATTCTACACCTAAAATCCTTCAAAGTAATAAAACAAAGAAAAAGACACCATGTTGGCCAAATGAAACACATCAACACAGTAAAATCAGCTGTTGTTCATCAGTTTTCTCCCTAGGACTTTCTCCTACTCCTAGATCCAAGCACCTGATGCAGTTCTCATGGGCTAGGGAGGGCCTCCAGCAGAATGTGGTGGCTTGATAGAGATCTTGTTAACTGAAATCAGAGGCTCCTAGGAATGATGATAAATGATGTTACCATCTTGAACAGTGCCCTATCACCTCCTAAAAGCCTCAAGAATTGGTCAGGCTACTTCTACATTTAATACCACATCTTTTGCTTCTGTCTAGAGCCTTTCCCTCATCAAATGAGAAATTTAGTAACCTCACAGCATTTGCCCTATTCTCCTGGTCTTAAAGCAAGCATGAAACTATTTTTATGGTTTTTCTCACAGTTTTAGTAATTAAAGGTAAAATGTGACTTAAAAAATTGCTTACTATCTATCTAGGGTTTTTTTTTCTTTCTTCTGCTTCCACTCTAGTAGCAAAGATAATAATGATGCAGATGATAATGGAAGGTTTATGTAGTAAAATTTGCCTCATGTTCAGAAGAACCCCCAAGCATTTCGTAAGAGCAGATGAGGCATAGTTTGTAGTTAGGAAGCTGAACAGGCAAAAGGGAGACTTGTGGAGAGGTGATAAGAAATACTCTGAAACTACCCCGAGGTGGAGAGAGGATAAGGGTAGCAAAGGAAACATTTACATCAGTGGCTTACAGACTTACTCTCCCGTACATCTCCTCAACCTTTCTCCTCCTGTCTCCATGGAACCTACCTGAAAAGACACAGAGAATGAACAATGGATGAAACAATTTTGAGAAAGCTAGAGACAGGAAAGCCACAGGGGAGAGAATAGCCTGGGCCGATGTAGAGAAAAGGAAGGTAGAGACCTGAACTGAGGGGCAATATCTGTATCTACTCTTATGAACGGGACATCCATCAACTGTTTGGGCCAAAGTCCAGTGTTGCCTATGTCAGCCAAGCAAACGTTTCATGATCTCACCTACATTTATGGCAGACATTCTGCAGACATCACAGCAGAGATGTTAACTAAGCATTTCAAAGTAATGTTCCACTACTTAATTACATAATTAGCCACTGCTTTAGCAAAGGTTTCCTCTTTTACTTCCTGTCTTAATAGCACAGTTTCTGTTGTCATATAATTCTAGACTCAAACAACTGAGAGTAACATTTGAAATATTCATTTGGCTTCAGACAGAAGGCTATGCACGTGTGTGTGTGCATATGTGTGTGTTTCTGTGTGTGTGTGTGTGTGTATTCTGGCTGGTTTACATTACTGAAGTCAAGCAGACAATTTTTCCATATTCCTTTGAAAAACCAATTTAATAGTGAAAACAGCAAAAGGCAAAAATTATGTTAACCAGTAAACAAATCAGCGCAAGAAAGTGAAGAGAAAGGGCAGGATTTGGTCTGTAACATTCATTTCTGTAAAACTAACCAGGTCATATTAACTGGAACCAATGACCTTTACTATATCAACAGGATAAAGGAAGTCAACATCTGAGCTTCACAATTTTTCTTGGAAGCTTCTCTTCATAATTTTTAACTTGGTTGGTACATTTATGTTTTCTGCCAGTTAAAATTATGCAATATTCTCAAAGATTAAAATATTCACAGCAACTACGTATCCTTGGAAAAAAATAAAATTGTGGGTTTTTAAGTGTTTTATTTAAGAATATCTTAAGTAGACCTAACCACTAAATATTCATTTTTAAAATCTCATAAGCATTTTCTAAATTACTATTTAGGAACATTGAGAATGAAGACCCAGAATTTTCTCCATTATGAAAACACAAAATATATGAAGTAATTCCTAATAGTTTACAACACAATAATTTTATAAGCTAGAAAATGTCTAAACATTATGAAAGCCATTTCATGTTAATCCACTACAAATTGGTCTTTTGATGTGCTACAAGTCCAAGGCATTGGAAACACAATCAAGAAGTATCACTCTTACTTAGGTAATAAAATTTGATCAAGCTGTTATGTAAACAAAACAAAGAGCAAAGGATAGGAATAGATCATTTAAGAAGAAGTACTCCAAATGGACAATAAACATATAAATAAAGGTATCATAACTCACAGTTCTTAAGAGTATGAAGCTTTAGACTCAGATGATCTAGATTCAAATCCAGCTTTATCACTCCTAGCTGTGTGACCTTAAACAAGTCACTGATATTTCTATGTCTCAGTTTCATCTTTGAAATGAAGATGATTAGATAGCCTAGTTCATGGGGATACTATTAGAATAAAAGAGACAATCCACAAAAAGGACTTAGCAAATAATTGTCATAGTATATGCATTCAATAATTGTTGGCTATTACAGATAGAGTATCCTTTATCGGAAATGCTTGGGACCAGAAGTGTTTTAGATTTCGGATTTTTTCAGACTTTGGAACATTTGCACTACCCTATGGGTGTTATGTAGGCCTTTTGACATTTTCAACAGTATCTTTAAACTACAGAGCAGAGAATAAAAGAAAAACAGTGAGTAATACATGTAGGTCTTGGCCTCATGTAGGACATCAGCGTGTCTGGCCTGCACATATAACATTTTATTACCCTTTGTCTTTTCATCCCCCCTTGTGTAGAGAAATCTGGGTATGTGAGAAAAGATATATTGCAGCTGCAGGAGGATGGGAAATTGGCACTGAAAAAGTTTTGGATTTTGAAGCATTTCAGATTTTGAATTTTCAGATTAGGAATGCTCAACCTATATTGCCATTCTTTAGTTGATTTTTTTATAAGGTGAGAGATGAAGATCCAGTTTCATCATTCTTCTACATGTGGCTTGCCAATTATTCCAGCACCATTTGTTTAATAGAGTGTTCTTTCCCCACTTTATGGTTTTGTTTGTTTTCTTTCTTTTTTTTTTTTTTTTTTTTTTGCATTGTCGAAAATCAGTTGGGGCTGTAAGTATTTGGGTTTATTTCTGGGTTCTCTATTCTGTTCCATTGGTCTGTGTGCCTATTTTTATATCAGTACCATGCTGTTTTGGTGACTATGGCCTTATAGTATAGTTTGAAATCAAGTAATGTGATGCCTCCAGATTTGTTCTTTTGCTTAGTCTTGCTTTGGCTATGCAGGCTGTTTTTTGCTTCCATACGAATTTTAGGATTGTTTTTTCTAACTCTGTGAAGAATCATGGTGGAATTTTGATGGGAGTTGCATTGAATTTGTAGATTGCTTTTGGCAGTATGGTCATTTTCACAATATTGATTCTACTCACCTATGACCATGGAATGTGTTTCCATTTGTTTGTGTCATCTATGATTTCTTTCAGCAGTGTTTTGTAGTTTTCCTTGTAGAGGTCTTTCACCTCATAGGTGAGGTATATTCCTAAGTATTTTATTTTATTTTATTTGTAGCAATTGTAAAAGGGGTTGAGTTCTTGATTTGATTATCATCTTGGTCACTGTTGGTGTAAAGAGGAGCTACTGATTTGTGTACATTAATTTTGTATCCAGAAACTTTGCTGAAATCTTTTATCAGTTCTAGGAGCTTTCTAGAAGAGTCTTTAGAGTTTTCTAGGTAAACAATGATATCACCAGCAAACAGTTAGTTTGACTTCCTCTTTACTGATTTGGATGCCCTTTATTGAGGGCTCTTTTTAATTCAATGATAGGCAACACCTTTTTTCCAGTAAGTCCCTGTAGATCTTTAAATTAAATCTATTTGGATTGGCACAAAAGTAATCGCAGTTTTGCCGTTACTTTTAATGGCAAAAAATATAATTACTTTTGCACCAACATAATATATTTAATAAAACAACTATCAGGTATCTATTGGTTCTTTACTGTAAATAAGTCTTTGATATATAATACTTAATCTACTTTTTGTTCTTTTTTTCTCTCTCTCTTCCTTTTCTATTTGGAAATTTTCCTGAGACTTGATTCCTTTGACTCAAATCAGACTAACTTCATATGTTATGGTAGGGAAATTCCCTTGGCCACAGCCATTTTTAAAAAAATAAATGAAACATAAAATAATAAAGTGTTAATAGTCATAACATAGTGGAAAGAAAACTGTAGTCCGGTCAAAAACCCTGAGTTATTCCATTTGGAGACCTCAGGCTCTTAACCTGACTAAGATTCAACATTCTCATCTGTAAATCATAACATCTTTAACTTCATCAGCCTTCATGCAGGCTCAGACTCTGGGGACAAAGCTCAGAAGACTGGTCTTTGTTTGTCCTCAAGGAGTGGGACAATGTATTCTAGGAGAGTTTGGGGCTTTAGGAACAGAACTTTGGGTATTATTTTTGCCTTTTATAATCAATACCATCTCTATTGTGATTCTAAGGGTAATTAGAGTACTACAAAGGATATTTCCTCCTAGAATTCTTGCTATAATCAGATAATTAAAAGTGTCTCTAAAGATTGCTAGGTTTCTAAAGACTCATTTCTCAAACCAGAAAGCCCTACAGGCAACTCAAAGTGAACGTTCCATCGAATCCCTGTATTCCCAAAGACTTACTCTGAGTAACCCTGGGGAACAGCATGGGGAGTACATGGAACACTCATTTGGATCATTAAAAGTAATAAATGTCTACCATTACTTGCTGTCATGGATGATGCAATCTGAGAAAGTGTCCCAAAGTAACAAGTGAAGTTACTTAAAAATTAACTAGCTAAGATAATATTTTGACTTTTATATGTCCTAGGATCCAGAAATTGTGATGTTCAGTTTGATGTCAACAAGGCAGAGTTGGCTGTAAGCAAATTTATGAAAATGCAAAAGGTTTTTTGGCCCCCTGAAAATAGTATCTACTCTTTGCTTTGTCTCTTTGTGAAGACCCCTCAGCACTCAAATCTCTCTTAATGTCTCCTGGTGGGCTGAGTCCTCCTATGTAATGTCCTCATCTGATTAGCCCACCTCAAGCAGGGCTTCATTACTGAGGTTCTTACTTCACACTAACTTCTAATCAAAAACTTATTATATATTCTACTCTTTTTAGACTTTTTTTGCTTAAAATTTGTTATTAGTATTAAGTTAAAGTTAACTTTAACTTTAACTCTGTGATTCTATTATTAAACACAAATATATCAAAAACAAGTTCATAAGATCCCAGTATTTTTCCACAAGAACCTTTGCCAAGTTGGTGACCAAGAAATCTTCAGCAGAACCCCCACTTCAAATGCCAGAAGCAAAGATTCAGTTATGTGCCAAGGCACAAAGCTACTCCAAAGAGTACACAGTGAGACCACCAGGAAATGATCCCTTGAACTCACTCCTTTCCCAAATACAAGCAGATGGAATTATTTATCAATTGAATTAAAAGATTATAGGAATGTGATGTTACATCCAACACTTTTTATTCTCTCCCGGTAAGCATTTGGTAACCTAGCCTTTTGTTTCAGGACAACCCTGACTATAGTTAGCTGAGGAGACCACAGTATGGGGATGCCCAGACCTGACTCTTAAGGTAATTAAAGGATTATTTTAAAAAGAGTATTTATGTCTAAGTTATCTGGAAAAAAAAAGTGGAAAAAAAAAGATTAGGCATAGAAACCCTATTTAGAAATGAAGAGTGCATTTGACTAGGAGTGTTTTCATTTTTGTGTCTCCTGAGACTCTAAGTACAGAAATAGTGACTAGAGGGTATGTGGGTTTGATAGAAGCAAATAAGGCTTTTGAGTGGTTATTGGTTCTTTCCCCTAACAAAAAATTACATTGTTCTGTAATTATTTCTTGTCCTTTTCTTATTTTGTTGCTTCCACATATCATATTGAAGCAATAAATCTTTCTCTCTCTTTTTTCCCCAGCTCATAGATAGAATGTCTTCTGGTTTTTAGTTTCTAGTAAGCTAAAAAAGCTTTCTCCTTCCTTTCTTCTTGCAACCAGAGTTTGGGGCTCCCCTTTGATCACTAGATTGTAAATTAGGTCACTGGAAATTCAGAAGTTTCAGCAGCAATAATTTTCACAAAATAGTTTTATATCTGTTGAGATATTCAGGCCTTGCCAGTGGGGATATTTTAGCTTGCACCATTTTCCCATTAGGTAGCACAGTGACCATGGCCTGTGATATGTAAGGACCTAAGAAAAGTGGGAATATAAAAGAGTTATTAACTGATAGATATAAAAGTAAAAACTGACAATTCAATAATGATAAAGACTTTAATACTCAAATTTGAATACTGGATAGAACAACCACATAGATTAATAAGAAAATAGAAGACTAAAATAACACTATAAACTAGCCAGACTCAATAGATGTCTATACAACACTTCATTCAGCAGCAACAGAATACACATTCTTCTTTTTTTTTTTTTTTTTTTTTTTTTGAGACGGTGTCTGGCTCTGTTGCCCAGGCTGGAGTGCAGTGGCATGATCTCAGCTCACTGCAAGATCTGCCTCCCAGGTTCACGCCATTCTCCTGCCTCAGCCTCCCGAGTAGCTGGGACTGCAGGCACCCACCACCACACCCGGCTAATTTTTTGTACTTTTAGTAGAGACGGGGTTTCACCTTGTTAGCCAGGATGGTCTCGATCTCCTGACCTCGTGATCCGCCCGCCTTAGCCTCCCAAAGTGCTGGGATTACAGGCGTGAGCCACCACACCCAGCCCAGAATATACATTCTTCTCAAGTGCACATGGAAGATTCTCCAGGATAGTCCATAAGATGAGTCTCAAAAAAACTTCAAAGGTAGAAATAATAAAAAGTATGTTTTCCAATCAAAACAGAATGAAAGTAAATATCAATAACAGAATAAAAATTGGGAAAAATCACAAATATGTGGAAATTAAACAACATGCTCCTAAATAGCCAATAGGTCAGTGAAGAAATCAAAAGATAAATAAGAAAATATTTTGAGATAAATGAAAATGAAGACATAACATATCAAAACTTATGGGAGGCAGCTAATGCAGTGCTTAGAGAAAAATTTGTGCCTAAAAATATCTAAATTAAGAAAGAAGAAATATCTCAACTCAAAAACCTAAACTTTCCCCTAAAATGCTGGAAAAACAAGAGCAAAATAAACTTAAAGCAAGCAGAGAAAGGAAAAATGAAGACTAGAGTAGAACTTAGGAAAATGAGGATACAAAAACAATAAGGAAAATAAATGACACTAAAACCTGTTTTTTTAATAAAAATCAAAATTTATAAATCTTTAGATAGATAAATCCAAGAAAAAGACTAAAATTACTAGAATCATAAATGAAAGAGGAGCTATTACTACTGGCCTTACAGAAATTAAAAAGTGTTCTAAAGGAATACTATGAACAATTGTATGCCAATAAGTTAGATTACTTAGATGAAATGGACAAATTCCTAGAAAGACATAAACTACCTAGAAAGACAAAACTGACTCAAAAACATATAGACAATCTGAATAGACCTATAGTAAGTGAAGAGCGTGCATTAGTAATCAAGAAACTACCCACAAAGGAAAGCCAAGATCCATATGGCTTCACTGGTGATTTCTACAAAACACATAATGAATTAATACTAATTCCTCACAAACACCTCCAGAAAAATAGAAAAAGAGGAATACTTCCCAACTCACTTTATGAGGCCAGTATTACCCTGATACCAAAATCAGACCAAAACATCATAGGGGGAAAAAAATCCTACAGAGTTATATCTCTTGTGAATATGAATGCAGATATCCTCCACAAAATGCCAGTTCACTGAATCCAGTAACATATAAAAAATTATACATCATAACCATATGGGATTAATAAGTTAGCTTAACACCTGAAAATCTATTGATATAATGCACCATATCAGTAAAATTTTAAAAATCACATAGTCATCTCAATAAATGTAGAAAACCATTTTATAAAATCCAATACATTTTCATAAAAAGATGTTCAGCAAACAAGAAATAGAAGGAAATTTCCTCAACTCAATAAAGGGCATCTACAAAAATTATATAGCTAATATCATACATAATATCAAAAGACTACATGTCTTCCCCCTAAAATCAGTGTAAGAGATAAACAAAAACTGAAAAGTTTCATCCTACTCTCACATAACTCACCACAGAGTGCAATACTCTGGTCACCAAAGTGTGTGTGGCTTTTCTCCCCAACAACGGATTCTCCAATGAACTCCAACTGAGTGTCCTATAATTTATCTCAATTTTGACACTATCTAGCTGCCCCCAACTTCAGGTGTCAATTGCAAGTAGTAAGCTGTCACCTATTTTGACTGACTGGCTATAAATTAGGGTTCCTAAAAACTCCCAATTTGGATCTGATTAATTTGCTAGGAAGGCTCACAGAAACACTTATTTAGGGTTACCAGGGATACACTTAGGTTTACATTTATTATAAATGATATTACAAAGAATGCAGATGAATGACCAGATGAAGAGATGCATAGGGCAAGGGATGGGGGTCGGGGAAACATGCAGAGCTTTCATGGCCCCTTTGGGCACACCTCCTTCCTGAGACCTCTGTGTGTTCAGCAATACAGAAGCTCTCTATACCCTGTCCTTTGGGTTTTTATGGCAAATTCATTATATAATTATGACTGATTAAAATATTGGCCATTGGTGATCAACTCAAATTTCAGCCCCTCTTACCTCTCAAGAGGCTGAGGAATGAGACTGAAAGTTCCAACTCTCCATCCATAAGGCTGATTCCCCTGGCAACCAACTCTCATCATGAGGCTGTCAAGGAGATCAGTAAGAGTTGCCTTATTAGAATAAAAGATGTTCCTACTCTGAAGGACATTCCAAGAAATGTAGGAGCTCTGTATCAGATGCCCTTAGTTTATTGGTGATTGCTGTAACAGAATACCACAGATAAGGTAATTTGTAAAAAAAAAAAAAAAAAAAAAAAAAAAACAAATTTATTCCTCACAGTTATGAAGCTGATAAGTCCAAGATCAAGGCACCATCACTTGGTGTCTGATGAGGGCCTTCTTGCTGCATCCTTAAATAGCAAAAGATAGAATGGCAAAAAAGAGAAGAAGAGAAGGAAGGCAAAAATTGGGACAAACACTGGGTCCTCACATGGCAGAAGGGTAGAAGAGCCTTTTATAAGGGTGCTAATCCCATTTATGAAGGTGGATTTCTTATGATGTAATCATCTTTCTAATGTTACACCTGTTAATACTCTTGCATTGGGAATTCAGTTTCAACATGAATTTTGGAGGAGACACCATCATTCAAACCATATCATGCTCCTATCACTCAGGAAATTACAAAGGTCTTAGGAACTCTGTGTCAGGAACTGGAGTCAAAGACCAAATATTAGAACAAAAGGTTATCCTAACACCCCTACCTACAAGGGTTTTGGAGTTCTATGTCAGGAACCAGGGGCAGAGACCAATATATATTTCTTCATATATCATAATATAAAAATCAGGAACAAGAGAAACATATTCACTTTTACTGCTTTTATTGAAAACTGTAGTAGAGGTTCTAGTAAAGACATTTAGTCAAGAAAAAGAAATAAAAGGCATCCAGATTGCAAAGTAAGAAGTACAACTATCTCTATTCACAGATGATATCATGCTGTGAACAGAAAGTCCTAAGAAATCCACTAGAAAACTACTAGAACTAATAAGTTAGTTCAGCAAGGTTGTAGGATATGAGGTCAATATATAAAAATCAATATTATTTCTACACACTAACAATGAACAATCCAGAAATGAAAATAAGAATACAATTCCATTCATAATAGCATCAAAATAATTAAATATGTAGGAATAAATTTAGCAAAATAAGTGCAAAACTTATACTTTGAAATCCATAAACATTTTTGAAAGAAACTGAAGAAGATACAAATAAATGGAAAAAGTTAACAATCATGGATTCGAAGACAATAGTGTTATAATGGCAATATTCCCCAAATTGATCTACCAACTTCTAACACAATCTGCATAATAATCCCAGCTGACATTTTTGTAGAAATTGACAAACCAATTTTAAAAATTCATATGGAATTGCATAGGGTCCAGAATAGACAAAAGAATCTTGAAAAAGAACAAGTAGGAGCTCTCACATGACCCAGTTTCAAAACTTACTACCAAGCAATGTTAATCAACACTGGCAAAAGGACAGATATACACATGAATGGAATCGAAATGGGCGTTCAGAATAAAATCATGCATCTATGATCAACTGATTTTCAACAAGGATGCCAAGACCATTTAATGTGAGTATTTTCAAAAGAGAGTGCTGTATTTACTAGACAGCTACACACAAAAGAGTCAGGCTGGACCCTTTCCTCACACCATATGCAAAAACTAACTCAAAATAAAGACCTAAATATAAGAGCTAAAACTACAAAGCCATTAGAAGAAACCAAAGAGTAAACCTCATGACCTTGGATTTGGCAAAAGATTCTCGGAATATGACATCAAAAGCATAAGCAATGAAAGGAAAAATAAAGTGGACTTGATTAAATTTAGAAACATTTGTGCTTCAAAGGATACCATTGAGAAAATGAAAAGACAAACCACAGGATGTGAAAAATTATTTGCAAATCATATACCTGATAAGGAACTTGTATACCAAATATACAATGGACTTTTACAACTCAATAGTAAAATGACAAATAGCTCAATTTAAAAATTGGCAAAAGATTTGAATAGGCATTTCTCCAAGGAAGATGTACAAATGGCCAAAAAGCACTTGAAAAGATGCTCAACATTACTCATCAGGAAAGTGCAAATGGAAACCACAATGAGATACCATTTTGCATCCACTAGGAAGTTAGAATCAAGTGCCAAATATAACAAGCATTGGCAAGGATGTGGAAGAATCAGAACCTTCATACACTACTGGTAAGAATGTAAAATTGTGCAGACACTTTGGAAAAGAGTCTAGCATTTTCTCAAACATTTAAACATAGTTATATCACACAGCAAGTCCACTCCTTGTATATGCTGCAAAGAATTGAAAACAGGTATTCAAATAGCTGAATACAGGTGTTCATGCAGCACTGTTCACAACAGCCAAAAGGCAGAAACAACTCAAATGTCCATCAACTGATGAATGGACAAATAAAATATGATATATCCATACAATGAAACATCATTCAACCGTAATAAGTAATGAACTACTGATACATGCTATAACATGTAGGAATCTTGAACACATTATGCTAAGTAAGAGAAGTCAAAAATATCACATATTATATTATTTCATTCATATGAAATATCCATAATTGGAAAGTCCATAGAGATGGAATGTAGATTAGTGGTTGCCTTGGGCTGAAGAGCGGATGGAGGGTGAAAGCAATAATAGCTAAAGCACAGGGGGTTTTTCTGAGGTGATTAAAATGTCCTAAAATTGACTGTTATGATGATCTCATATATCTGTGAATGTACTAAAAATCATTGAATTGTACATTTTAAATGAGTGAGTTGTGTGGTATGTGAATGACATCTCAATAAAGCTGCTTTTTAAAAAGCAGTGCTCTATTTTTTAAAAAGTTATTGGTTTCAAACACAAAGCAAAATATATATCTACAAAAGGAATGCTATGTTTCTTTCATTAATCATTAAATTTAATATTACTAACAATTTCATTACCCTGGAGAGAAATCTGCAGGTCAAATTATCTCATTTCAAAATAATTCCCCAGTAAGCACAATGATTCTTTAGAAAATGGAACTAACTATAAATTAAACAATTTCAGAAACAAAACTATAAAAAGCATTTACATTCTGTTCACTGCACAGATATTGCATTTAATGCGGCATGTGGGCACATTTAAGTGAGTTTGATATAATGCGAGGCAGGATTTCCAAAAGTAAGTGTTAGGAACTAACAAAGTCTTAAAATGTCTCTACTTTTACCATGCTGTTCCCTACAGGCACATGCTCATACCCTGTTTGCCAGTAAAAGAGCCTTACTGATTTCAATGCCATTCCTCTTAACTCACGTTTTGGTTTCCAGGGACTTTTAGCTTTTGCTTTCTCTTCCAGGTTCTGACCACTAATTCTTTATTTGGTGTCTTTCATACACTGATGTTTGTACTTTCATATTAAGAATAACGAAAATGTGAGCAGATAAGCCACTAAGAAATTAGCTCATTTTCATGCAAATATCTTTGTGTCAAGAGAAAATGAATTAAAGGACCATTCTATGGGTTGCTGAAGTGAAATTAGGTATGGTATAGAAAATTATTCTTCCTCGAGGTAAAATTTTAGCTATTTCAATATTTTTAATTTGGCCAATCACAAAGATAGAAAGCTAAGAGAGATAAGGGATCTAAACCCCTTATCTTTCGTTTACTTTGTTGTGTGATCTTGAACAAGTTGCCTAACTCTTTGAACGTGAGTTCCCTTATCTGTAAAAACATGGAAGAATAAATTTACCCGTCTCTTAATAAGGAAAACCAAGAATATGCCTAACAATAGTAAGTAATCAAAAAACTTTTCTACCTTGAAATTCTGAAATCTCAGTGTAAATTGACAATGTCAGTGATGGCACCATTGAACCATTCAAGAAATGTTGCTTGCTCCTTAGTAACTGGGCAGATTTATTCTCTGTTCTAAATACCAGAGGCAGACCACACACTATTGGTAGTCTACATGTATACCCTCTCTACTCCCTCTCACTCTCTAACCCTGTATGATACCTAATGAAATAGTTCCAGTAGAGCTCCCTGTGCAAATTGAGAAGAAGAAAATTGAGAGCAGGACAATCGCTGGAGTACATCTGACAATAATAAGCAACAGTTGCTCAACTTTGCTCATAGCAAAATAATATCTCTGCTCATTCCTTGCTTTTTGGTGTGCTGTTTAACCTTCAAACTGTATTATGTGACACAAATATTTTAAAAAATTAAAGATCTGCTAGAAACTCATTACTTGATTATAGGCACCCCATCCCTACTGAATTAATTAATGAATAAGCAAAGCAGAAAAAAAAAAAAACTAAAAAAAAGGAGCAAATGAAAGACCAAGTTATCCTCAGCTGACAACTAAAGAAAAAGCAACTTAATTGAGGTCACAAAAACATGTTAATGAAATTGTTGAGAGATGTCTTCTAAATGTTTAATTTGCCAAATGTGGTTTTGGTTCTCTCTCAATTTACATTTCTTTTTATTCCTCATTTTCTTTCACACATCCACTCTATGAAACTGCACTGTACCTATAATGGAATAGTACACACCCAGTGACAAAAATTTTCTAATGGGGCATGGTGAAGAAGATAAGTTTTGATTCTTTATGCACCTACCATGTGCCCTTGAAAAGTTAAGTTTTAAAGAGCTAGCGTCAGAGAGAGCTGTGGCTTGATTTAGTCAAGTCACTTTCTAATGCAGTCTGGAAATAAACCATGTGCTTGTTTGCTTTTTTGTTTTTATTTTCCCTTCTGCAGCTAAATACTGTATCCTTCCTACTAGAGGAGAAAGAAATCAGATAAAGATTTGAAGATGTCTTTATGGTCAAAATTAGTTGTGAAATGATCTGTAGCATATCTTCAATCAATACATCAGAATCTATAAATAGCTCTTAAACCTAGAATGTATTATCTTATCCATGTTTAAGTGTACAGTTCGGTAGTATTAAGTATGTTCTTATTGTTGCAAAAAAATTGCCAGAGCTTTTTCATCTTGCAAGTCTGAAAACTCTATACTTATTAAATAATGTGGCTTTTCCTCTTCCCTTAATCCCTGGTAACCAACATTGTACTATTTATATGAATTTTACTGCTTTAAATATCTCACATAAGTAGACTCTTGTTGTGACTTGGTTACTTCACTTAACATGATATTTCCAAAATTCATCCATGATGTAGCATATGATAAGTTTCTTTCTTTGTAAGGCAAAATATTCTATTGTATGCATATGCTACATTTTGGTTAGGCCTTCATCTGTTGATGGACATTTGGGTTACTTCACCTCTATGCTATTATGAATGATGCTGCTATTAACATGGGTTTGCAAGTATTTCTTTAAGACCCTGCCTTCAATTCTTTCAGTTATGTGCTGAGAAGTAGGATTCCTAGATCACATGGTAGTTCAATTTTTGAGGAACCTCCGTACTGTTTCCTATAGGGTTTGCACCATTTTATAATCCTACCAGTAGTGCACAAGGGTTCATATTTATCCACATGCTTTCCAACATATGTTATTTTCTGGGATCTTTTTTATAGTAGCCACCCTAATAGGTATGAAGAATTATTTCATTGTGGTTTTGATTTATATTTCTCAGATGATTAGTGATATTGAGCATCTTTTCATATGAATTTTGGCCATTTGTATTTCTTATTTGAAGAAATATCTGCTCAAGGTCTTTGCCCAATTTTTAATCAGATTATTTGATTTTTGTTGTTGTTGAGTTGTAGGAGTTCTTTATATATTCTGGATATTAACCTCTTAACAGTCATAAAACTTGCAAATATTTTCTCCCATTTTGCCAGTTGCCTTTTTACTCAGTTGATTGTGTGCTTTGATGCACAAAAGTTTCTAAGTTTTATATAGTGCTATTTGCCTAGTTTTCTTTTGTTGCCTGTACTTTGTAGAGGACATAGCCAAGAAATCATTGCCAAGTCCAGTGTTATGTTACAAAGCTTTTTCTCTACATTTTCTTATAAGAGTTTCATAGTTTGGGATTTTACATTTAGGTATGTAGTCCATTTTCCAGGAACTTTTGTATATAAAGTAAAAGAGGAGTCCAATTTCATTATTTTGCATGTAGATACCCAGTTTTCCCAACACTATTTGTTGAAGAAACTGTCCTTTTCCCACTAAGTAGTCTAGGCACCCTTGCTGAAGATCATCAACTATATAACCAGGGTTTATTTCTGGGTTCTCTATTCTATTCCATTGATCTATTTGCCAATACCATACTTGGTTTTCGTTTGCTTGTTTGTTTGTTAGTTAGAAACAAGGTCTCTGTCACCCAGGCTGTCACTAGTGGCATGATTATGGCTCAGTACAGCCTCGAATTACTGGGCTCCAGTGATCCTCCTGCCTCAGCCTCCCAAAATGCTAGGATTACAGATGTGAGCCACTGAGTCCAACCCAAAATAATTCAAAATTTAAATCTAAATCTAAAAAGTTAAAAAGTATCTCTTAATGGGGGGACATGCTATTGACATTTTTTCTGAAGTAATTCTTTATTATTCCTAATTAGTCTTTACATCACAAAATATTTACCATCCCTGGCCTTAGGTACTAAATGCTGGTGACAGCAGCCCCAAACACAAGCAGTGTTTCTTCCCAGAGTGAATAGTACAAAGCTTGGTTTAGAACTGCTGCTAGACAGTTCAGCAGCATGCTACAGGTCAAGGTTAATCTCCACATTCAGAAGGCTAACAGTGTTTCTGCTCTCTTCAGTTTGTTCAACTGTTCCTCCTTCAATGGCTTTTGTTCTCAGATTGACCCCAGAGTAACAATGGCTGCAGAAATTCTAGACTTCACATTTCTACCATATTGTCCACAAGAAAATAGCATCTCTGCCCCAAGGTTTCCATCCAAATCCCAAGATTTGTTGTGATTGGACTCGTTTGTTCACATTCCATGACTAAAACAAGTATCCAGAGGGATGCAATGCTTTTATTGGTCTAGTCTTGATCATAGGCCCTTTGGTAGAGTGATGGATTGAGTTAGTGTCCCCAGATAAAGGTGCAATCCCCAAATAAAAATTAAAGACTATTGTGAAGGGGACAAGTTGGTAAATAGACATTGAAAATATAACTAACAAATTTATATTGTAAAAGTGCTACTCAAAATGCCAGTTCATGAATTATTTTTTACCAATCAACCATAAGATTAAAAAAAAAACTTGCACCAGAGTAAGTCAACTATGTGAATGAATAGACTACTTAATTTAGTCAATATTTATTTTATAATAAAACTACCTCCAATGAAATTGGCCTCATGTGCCTCCTGATATGATCCACTGAGAAAACAATTCATCGCTTTTGTGGTATTCCTGAAAAAATGCATACATAACATGAATCTAATCATGACAAAACACCAGACAAATTTAAGTTAAAAGGCATTCTACAGAATAACCAGTGTGTGTTCTCCAAAAATGTCAATGTTATGAAAGACAAAAAGGAAAAGAAACTGAGAAACTGCTTTAAATTAAAGGAGGCTTGAGCAAAGCAAGATGGCAGAATAGAAGCTTACACTGTTCACCACCCCACCACCCACATGCTGGAACCCCAAATTTTTACAACTATCTGCACACAGAAAAGCACCATTACAATAACCACAAATCAGGTGAGCAATCATAGTACCTGGTTTTAACTCTATATCATGGAGCAACCACAGTATCTGGTTTTAACTTCATATCATGCCCTCATTGAGGTGGGCAGGAGAGAGAGTATTGAATCATAGATGCCACCCCTCCCCCATCCCCTGATAGCAGCTGTGTGGTATGGAGAGAGAATCTGTGTACATTGGGGAGGGAAAGTACAGCAGCTGGGGGAATTTACATTGAACTTACTGCTGCCCTGTCACAGCAGAGAATAAAGCTGTGCTGGGTCAGCCAGTGCCCCCACATGAAAAGAGAATTTGGACCAGCCCTAGCCAGAGGGAAACTGCCCATCCCAGCAGTCATAACTTGAATTTCTTTGCAAACTTTGCCATTATGCTACCATGGGCTAAAGTGCTCTGGAGTTCTAGATAAACTTGAAGCGCATTCTAGGACACAATGTCTGCAATTCTTAGGGAACTCCTACTGTTAGGCTGGGCTTAGAGCCAGTGAATGAGAGTAGCACATGACCAAGGGAGGTATCAGGTGGCATGGCTAAAGGAGGGCTTATGCTACCCCTTCCCCAACCCCAGGCAGTACAGCTCATAGCAATAAAAGTGACTCCTTCCTTCTGCTTAAGGAGAGGAGAGTGAAGAATAAAGAGGATTTTGTCTTACATCTTGGACACTAGCTAGGACAGGGGACCAGGCAGAGTTTTGAGGCCTCCATTCCGGCACTGAGCTCCCAGAAAACATTTCTAGACATACCCTGGGCCAAACAGGAACTTGCTGCCTTCAGAGGAAGGAACCAGTTGTGGCAGGATTTGCCACCTGCTGACTAAAGAGCCCTTGAGCCCTGAATAACCACCTGCGATACCCAGGGAGTGTACTGTGGGCCATGGGCTCGGAGATGTACAAACTCAGGGGAGACCCATATATTCTCAGCTGTGGTGGCTATGGTGAAAGACTTCTTTTTGAGAAAAGCAGAGGGAAAAGTAGAGGCGACTTAGTCTTGCACCCTAAGTACCAGGTCAGCCACAGTAAAGTAGAGCAACAATCTGGCTCTTGGGGTTGCTAAGTCCAGGCCTAGGCTCTTAGACAGTATTTCTGGACCTGCCCTGGGCCAGAGGGGAGCCCACTTCCCTGAAGGGTGAGTCCAAGGCCTCACAGCATTCATCACAAGCTGACAGAAGAGCCCTTGAGCTTTAAGCAAATGTCAGCACTGGCCTGGCAAAATCTCCCATGGACCAGTGGTGGTGGTGGCCACAGGGTGACAGATGCTCCTCTGCCTGTGGAAAGGGGAGTAAAAATAAGAAGAATTTTATATTGTGGTTTGAGTGCCAGCTTGGCCGCAGTAGAATAGAACATTACATAAATTGCTAAGGTTTTTTACTCCAATCCCAGACCACATCTCTGGACATGCCAAGGGCTTGGTGAAAGTTGCCACACTGAACTGAAAGGTTTGGGGTAAGGCCCAGTGCTGTGATGGTTTCATGTTTGACCCAGCACAGTCCCAGTGGTGGTGACCATAAAGGTGCTTGCATAACTACATTCCCAGTTCAGGTGGTTCAGCACAGAGAGCAAGAATCTGTATATTTTGGGTTAAAAAAAGGAAAAAGAACAAGTGTCTCTGCCTGGTAATCCAGAGAATCCTTCCAGATCTTATCCAAGGCCACCGAGGCAGAAATTCTATGAGTCTATAAAAATCACAGCATTACTTACTGGGCTTGGGGCACAGGTGGCTTCAAATCCCTGGAAAGCCTTCCCAAAAAGAACAGGCACAAACAAGCCCAAACTATGAAGACTACAATAAATACATAACTCCTCAATGCCCAGACACCAAAGAGCATCTATAAGTATCAACACCATGCAGGAAAACATGACCTTACCACATTAACTACATAAGGCACCAGGGGCCAATCCTGGAGAAACAGAGATATATGACCTTTCAGACAGATAAAAAATAGCTGTTTTCACTTGAGTCCAGGGGTTCAAGACCAACTTGGATAACATGGCAAAATCCTATCTCTACATATAAAAAGATATAAAAATACTCAAAGAAATTCAAGATAACACAGAGAAGGAATTCAGAATTCTATCAAATAAATTTAATAAAGAGAATGAAATAATTAAACAGAGTCAAGCAGTAATGCTAGAGTTGAAAAATGCAATTGACATGCTGAAGAATGTATCAGAATCTCTAAATAGCAGAACTGATCAAGCATAACAAAGAATTAGTAGCCTGGAAGACAGGCTATTTGAAAATACATAGTCAGGAGACAAAAGAATAAGGAAAAAAGAAGCATTCCTACAAGGTCTAGAAAATAGCCTCAAAAGGACAAATCTAAGAGTTTTTGGACATAAAGAGGAAGTAGAGAAAAAGATAGGTGGAAAGTTTATTCAAAGTAATAATAACTGAGAGCATCTCAAACCTAGAGAAAGACATCAACATTCAAGTACAGGAAGGTTTTGGAACACTAAGCATATTTAACCCAAAAAGACTACCTCAAGGTATTTAATAATCAAACTCCCAAAGCCGGGTGGGGGGATAAAGAAAGGATTCTAAAAGCAGTAAGAAAAAAGAGACAAATAATGTACAATGGAGCTCCAATATGTCTGGCCACAAACTTTTCAGTGGAACTCTTACAGGCCAAGAGAGTGGCATGACACACTTAAAGTGCTGAAAGAGAAGAACTTTTACCCTAGAATAGTATATCCAGTGAAAATATTCTTTAAGCATGAAAGAGAAATAAAAACCTTCCCAGACCAAAAGAAAAAAAAAAAGCTGAAGGATTTCATCAACACTAGACCTGTTCTACAAGAAAAACTAAAGGGAGTTCTTCAATCTGAAAGAAAGGGATGTTAATCAGCAAGAAGAAATTGTCTGAAGGCACAAAACTCACTGGTAATAGTAAGCATACAGTAAAACATGAGTAGTACAACACTGTAAATGTGGTGTAAAAACTTCTCTTGACTTAAAAGACTAAAAGATAAACCAATAAAAAATAATAACTACAACAACTTTTCAAGACATAGTGCAATAAGACATAAGGAAAAACAATAATGAAAAAAGTGGGGGGACAAAGTTTAACTGTAGAGTTTTTATTAGTTTTCTTTTTGCATGACTGTTTCTTGTTTATGTTATCAGTGTTAAGTTGTCATAAGTTTAAAATAATGGGTTATAAGATAGTATTTGCAAGCCGCATGGTAATCTCAAGCCAAAAAACATATAACAGATCCACAAAAAAATTAAAAGCAAAAAATTAATGTATACTACCAGATAAAATAACCTTCACTAAAAGGAAGACAGAAAGGAAGGAAAGAAGGAAGAGGAAGAGAAGACCACAAAAAAATAAATAAAATGAAAATAAATAAAGTAGCAGGAGTAAGTCCCCACTTGTCAATTAAAATTGAATGTAAATGGTCTAAACTCTCCAAACAAAAGACATAGAGCAGCTGAATGGATGAATAAACAAGACCCAGTGATCGGTTTCCTAAAAGAAATACACTTCACGTATAAAAATACATGTAGGCTGAAAATAAAGAAATGCAAAAAGATATTCCATACAAATGGAAGGCAAAAATGAACAGATTCACTATACTTATATTAGCCAAAACAGATTTCAAGACAAAAACTGTAAGAAGAGACAAAGAAGTCCATTATATAATCATAAAGGTATCAATTCAGCAAGAGTATATAACAATTGTAAATATACATGCACCCTAACCTGGGCCACCCAGATATATAAAAACAATATTGTTAGAGCTAAAGAGAGAGACAGACCCCAATATGATAATAACTGGAAACGTCAACATCCCACTTTCTGCACTGGGCAGATCTCCCAGACAGAACATCAACAAAGAAACATCAGCCTTAATCTGCACTCTAGAACAAATGGACCTAATAGATAGTTACAGAACATTTCATCCAATGGCTATGGAACACGCATTTTTTTCCTCAGCACATGAATCATTCCCAAGGATAGACCATATGATAGGCCACAAAACAAGCCTTAAAACATTCAAAAAATTTGAAATAATATCAAGCATATTCTGTAACCACAATAGAATAAAGCTACAAATCAACAAGAAGAAGAATTTTGGAAACTATACAAACACATGGAAATTAAATAATATGTTCCAGAATGACCAGTAGATTAATAAAAAAATTAAGAAGAAAGCTGAAAAACGTATTGAAATCAATGATAATGGAAATATAACGTATCAAAACCTACGAGATACAGTGGAAACAATACTGAGAGAAATTTGTAGTTATAATCTCCAACAGTAAAAAAATGAAGAAAAACTTCAACTAAATAAAGAACCATGTTAAAGAATGAGAAAACAAGAGCAAACCAAACCCAAAATTAGTAGAAGAAATACTAAAGATTAGAGCAGGAAAAAGTAAATTTAAAATGAAGAAAAAATACAAAACATCAATAAAACAAAATTGGTTTTTTGAAAAGATAAACAAGACGGACAAATCTTTAACCAGAATAACAAAGAAGAAATAACCAGAGTAACTAAGAAAGAAGACTCAAATAAATAAAGTCAGAGATGAAAAAGGAAACATTATGACTGATACTGCAAAAATTTAAAGGACCATTAGTGGCTACTATGAGCAACTATATGCAAATAAATTTAAAAATCTAGAAGAAATTGATAAGTTCTTAGACACATACAACCTACCAAGATTGAACCATGAAGAAATCCAAAACCTAGGCAGACAAGTAATGAAATTAAAGCCATAATAAAAAGTCTCCCAGTAAAGAAGAGCCTGGGACCCTACGGCTTCACTGCTGAAGTCTACCAAACATTTAAAGAAGAACTAACACCAATCCTACTCAAACTGTTTTAAAAAATGGAGGAGGAAGGAATACTTCCAAATTCATTCTATGAGGCCATATTACCCTGGTAGCAAAACCAGACAAAGACACATAAAAAGAAGAAAGACGAAAGAAAAAAAGAAAGGAAGGAAGGAAGGAAACTACAGGCTAATATCTCTGATGAATATTGATGCAAATATTTTCAACAAAATACTAGCAAACTGGCAAACGAAATTCAACAATACATTAGAAATATCATTTATCATGACCAAGTGGGACCTATTTCAGGAATGCAAGGATGGTTCAGCATACCCAAATAAATCGATGTGATACATTACATCAACAGAATTAAGGACAAAAACCATATGATCATTTCAATTGATGCTAAAAAAAGTGTTTGATAAAGTTCAGCATCCTTTCATAATAAAAATCCTCAAAAAAACTGGGTATAGAAAAAACATACCTCAACTTAATAAAAGCCATATATGACAGACCCACAGCTAGTATTGTACTGAATGGGGAAAAACTGAAAGCTCTTCCTCCTAGATCTGGAACATGACAAGGATGCCCACTTCAACCACTGTTATTCTATGAAGTACTGGAAATCTTAGCTAGAGCAATCAGACAAGAGAAAGAAATAAAGGGTATCCAAATTGGAAAATAAGAATCCAAATTATCCTTGTTTGCAGTTGATAAGATCGGATTCAAAAGCAACAACAAAAAATAGTAGCATTTCTATATACCAACATGAACAATATGAAAAAAATCTGAAAAGTAACCCCATTTACAGTAGCCACAAATAAAATTAAGTACCTAGAAATCAGCTTAACTGAAGAAGTGAAAGATCTCTACAATGAAACCTATAAAACACTGATCAAAGAACTTGGAGAGGATACCAAAAAATGGAAAGATATTCCATGTTCCTGGATGGGAAGAATTAATGTTGTTAAAATGTCCATACTACCCAAAGCAATCTACAGATTCAATGCAATCCCTATCAAAATACCAATGACATTCTTCAGATAAAAAGAAAAACCAATCCTAAAATTTATACAGAGTCACAAAAGACCCAGAATAGCCAAAGCTATCCTAAGGATAAAGAACAAAACTGGAGGAATCACATTACCTGACCTTGAATTACACTACAAAGGTATAGTAACTAAAACAGTGTGGTACAGGCATAAAAATGGACACGCAGACCAATGGAATAGCACAGAGAACCAAGAAACAAATCCACGCACCTACAGTAAACTCATTTTTAATAAAGGTGCTAAGAACCGACATTAGAAAAAAGACAGTGTCATCAACAAATGATGTTGGGAAAACTGGATATTCATATGCAGAAGAATGAAACGTGATCCCTATCTCTCATCCTATACAAAAATCAAATCAAAATGGATTAAAAACTTGAATCTAAGACTTCAAACTATGAAACTACCACACGAAAACTTTGGGGAAACTCTCCAGGACGTTGATCTGGGTAAAAATTTTCTGAGAAATATCCCATAAGTATAGGAACCAAAGGTGAAATGGACAAATGGGATGACATCCAGTTAAAAAGCTTCTGCGCCACAAAGGAAACAATCACCAAATTAAGAGACAACCCAGAGAATGGGAGAAAATATTTGCAAACTACACATTTGACAAGGGATTAATAACCAGCTCCTTATATATTATAAGGAGCTCAAACAACTCTATAGGAAAAACTCTAAAAATCCTATTTTAAAATTGGCAAAAAATCTGAATAGAGATTTCTCAAAAGAAGACATACAACTGGCAAACAGGCATATGAAAAAGTCCTCGTCATTGATCATCAGAGAAATGCAAATCAAAACTACAAAGAGATATCACTTCATTCCAGTTAAAACGGCTTTTATTCAAAAAGGCAATAACAAATGGTGGTGAGGATGTGGAGAAAAGGGAATCCTCATACGCTGTTGGTGGGAATGTAAATTAGTACAGCCACTATGGAGAACAGTTTGAAGATTCCTTGAAAAACTAAAAATAGAACTATCATGTGATTCAACAATCCCACTGCTAGGTGTATATAACCGAAAGAAAGGAAATCAATATAGAGAAGAGTGATCTGTACTCCCACGTTTATTGCCACCTTGTTCATAATAGTCAATATTTGGAAGCAATCTAAGTGTCCATGAACAGATGAATGAATAAAGAAAATGTACTTATATACAATGGAGTACTACTCTGCCATAAAAAGGAGAATGATACTCTGTCATTTGCAACAACATGGATGGAACTGGAGGTCATTATGTTAAGTGAAATAAGCCAGGTAGACAGAAAGACAAACACTGCATGTACTCACTTATTTGTGGGATATGCAAATCAAAACAATTGAACTCATGAAGATACAGAATAGAAGGCTGGTTACCAGAGGCTGGGAAGGGTAGGGAGGGGGGTGATGATGGGGATGGTTAATGGGTACAAAAAAAATAGAAAGAATGAATAAGATGTAGTATTTGACAGCACAAGACAATTATTATTGACTGTAGTCAATTATATATTAAATTATTATTATTATATGTTAAATACATTAAATTATTACTGACTATAGTCAAAAATAATCATTTCCTCTCAAATGATTCAGATGTGTGTGTGTCCATGCATGCACACGCAAGTGCACATAGAGGCATACAGAGAGAGAGAGAGAAGGGAAAGCAAATGTAATAAAACAATCTTCTTTAAAAGCATGTGAGAATTTGTTGTATTAATCTTGTAATTCTTCCGTGAACCTGAAAACATTTATTTAAAATTAGAATAAAATGTAATTTCAGAATCCATAAAAAGCAGCAATAATGGATAAGTTCCTATTAAAATAGTAGATCAATTTGTTTAAAATTCATGTTATTACTTATAATACAGTCAGTAACTTAATTGCTCATTTTAAAATAAGTAAAAAAGTATAATAGGATAGTTCTTAACACAAAGGATAAATTCTTGAGGGGATGCATACACAATTTTTCATTATGTGATTATTACATATTGCATGCTTATACCAAAATATCTCATATACCCCAGAAACATATACACATATTATGTACCCACAAAAAAAATTTTTTTAGAGGAGGCTAAGGAGATATGACAACTAATGCAACCTGTGATCTAAGATTTTTTTTTACTGCAAAGGATGTTACTGACAAATGTAAAAATGTACAGGTGTGTAGATTAGATGGTAGTGTTTGGTCAATGTTAGTTTCCTGATTTTGTTAACTGTCCTGTGGTTTTATAAGAGAAGGTATTTGTTTTAAAGTATTTGATATGGTTTGGATTTGTGGTCCCACCCAAATCTCAGGTCGAATTTGTAATCTCCAGTGTTGGAGGAGGGGTCTGGGGGAGGTGATTGGATCACGGGAGCAGATTTACCCCTTGCTGTTCTCATGATAGCGAGTCAGTTATCACAATATCTGGTTGTTTAAAAGTGTGTAGCACCTCCCCCTTCCCTCTATTTCTCCTTCTCTGGCCACACATGATGTGCCTGCTTCCCCTTTGCCTTCCACCATGACTGTACGTTTCCTGAGGTCTCCCAGCCATGCTTCCTGTACAACCTGCAGAACCATGAGTCCACTAAACCTTTCTTCTTTATAAATTACCCAGTCTCAGGTAGTTCATTACGGCAATGCCAGAATAGACTGCAACAGTATTTAAGCATAAGTAAGCATCATTGTTAGAGCTTCCTCTCAAATGATTCAGATATGTGTGTGTCCACGCATGCACACACAAGTGCTCATAGAGACACACACAGAGAGAGAGAAGAGAAAGCAAATGTGGTAAAATGTTAATTTTGAAAAATCTTCTTTAAAAGCGTGTGAGAATTTGTTGTATTCGTCTTATAACTTTTCTGTAAACCTGAAAATGTTTATTTAAAATTAGAATAAAGTATAATTTCAGAATCCATAAAAAGCAGCAATAATGGATAAGTTCCTATTAAAATAGTCAATCGATTTGTTTAAAATGCATGTTATTACTTTAGCTATTCCCTCAAAGTCTTATTCTTATTTTTAGAATAAATAATTTGATATATGATATAATTGTGCACATGTATGAAGAAAATCAACTATTTGGAATATACGTGCTCTTTTTTTAATAGGAAGCCAGAAAAACAGATATATAAGTGCAATACTAGAATGTGGATACTGAAAACTTTGCACTCATTTCATGAAATATGGGTCTGTAAATGCCTTTTATAAGTTTCATTCAATAATACAATTTGAACTGATATATATTTGGGGCATCATAACATTTCTTCATGGAAGTCTTATGAACTGATTTCACTGCTTTCCGTTATTTAGCCCCTTAGAGAAGAGGCAGCTTTGATTCTTGTTCTTTGTAGGTAACCTGATATTTCTATTCTGTACTTGTAGGATTTTTCTCTTTATCCTATTGTGGTATCCTAGGAAGATATTTGTTCTTTGTCCCCAGTTCTTGGTCTCTCTGGAGTGAAGAGTGTGTCTTTTGTATGCTAAGGACATGACTTGAAGGGAAGGCACCAGATGGCTTCAAGATTTGGCTGGTCTCCAGGAAGACCAAGCCTGGATTAGAAATGGAATTTTCAGTTCCATCTGAAACCTGCAAGGAGAGGACACGGACTGGATATTGGGTTAATCGCCAATGGCTAATCATGTAATTAATCATGCCGATGTAATGAAGCCTCTATTAAAAACCCCTAAATGATGGGGTTCAGAGAGCTTCCAAGTTGGTGAGACACATGGAGATGCTAGGAGGATGGTGTGCCAAGAAAGGGGATGCAAGCTTTACACACAGCCACCCCCACCCCTATACCTTATCTTAATGCAACTTTTTCATTTGGCTGTTTCAGAATTGTATGTAGACTTTGTAATAAACTGATAACATGAGAACACTTTCCTAAGTTCTGTGAGTCCTTCTAGAGAATTAACATACTTAGAGTTGGGGATTGGTCATGAGCCCTGGTGGAAGAGAACAATAGGCAGAAGAACCCGAAATCCTGCATGACCTCCTGGAGCATAGACACCCCACCAGCCCGGACCAGTCAAGCGTTAATGTGAAAGAGAAGTAAACCACTGTGCTCTTTAGATCTCTTTCTTAAAATTTCTTAGCCTATGCCCTACCTAATACAAAAAGGGAACTTATTATAAGGAAACATGGATGGATATATAACATTAAATCTAGAAAATCATAAAGAACTAAACCTTTATCTGACTGTCTCTTGTTCCCACATCCCCCCCGGCAGCATGTAATATTTTGTCTCTATTTCGTTGTGCATGTCTGTTTTATTCTGCTTCCTCTAGAGACTGGCTTTTTATGTTGTCTATATAACCTGTAGAGAATGACTATCTCACTGTCCGCAAGTCTGCGTGTTCCTCCAAGTCTATCTAGTCTTCTTTTCAGCCCAATTCCAAGTTAACAGAAGAATGTAGTTGTATCAGCTTGGGACTAGTGCCTACCTCTGTCTCAAACTATAGTCCCAACCACTGTGTCACACAGATCAAACATGGTTGTCGGAGGGCATGAAGAATATGGTAATTATAGAAATCTGGTCATTGCAATCTTAATCACTTAAAAAAGTGTGAAATCTGTCTTTCCACACTCTCCCTCTTTCATCGTTTGCATACAGAGGTACTATACTCCAACTGTCCACTTCTTCAACCTCACCATCCCCATACTGTAGGTAAACAAGGACTGAGGTATTAAAATTGATGTAATTGTTCCCTCATATCCTTCAGCTTCTAAGTATATGGAAGGCATCCTCTCTAAGAACCCTTAAATTATTATGAGTAAATCTAGTTTTGGGGTAGATTTCCAGGTTTTCATTGTAGTAGGATTGCCAAATTAAATAGAGAATGGCCAGTTAAATTGGGATTTCAGATAAATTTTTAGTATAAAGTTGTTCCAAATATTGTGTGAGACATACTAAACATTTTTGTTGTTTACCCCAAATTAAAATGTGAGTGTCCTATACTTTTATTTGTTAAATTTGACAACGTTAATCTGTAAAAACTGTTCTTTTTACTCAGCTTCAGAAGCTTCTTCCTGTAATTTCCTTGCTCGTCAGTGATACTATTCTTCTTATCTTTTTCTAGGATGCCTGGATTCCACAGGCTCAAATGCTGCTTGCTCAGAACAAAAGTTATAGAACTCCTAGAGTTCAGTAGTCATGCCCTTCCAAAGAGGTTCCCTAGCAGGCCATCCCTGTTCTTTCTTTCACTTTGCTGCCATGATCCAGGGCTTGCTTTATTTTCCCTCAGGGGCCGGGCCCCCACACCAACCCCAAACCAGCCAATATTATCATAATTTCTACAGAGATAACATTTGTTCATAAAGAAAACAGAACAGATTTCTTTCTCCTTGTCTCAAGCATTTCCATACCCAGTTTCTCCTTTGCTTTGCAAAGGAGAAAGGAGGCTGCTTCCCTCTTACACTGAGATGGGATGGGATCCAGAGATTCCACCCCATCAGACTGAAGAGGTTAGTTCAAATGTCATTCCATCTCTGCGGGGCCACTTCCACTTCCCCAGTGCCATTCCACCAACAGCCTTTGCTGCAATGCTGGAAGGCCTTTGGTTTACTACATTGGTATTATATGACTCTAACAGCTGATTCCACACCACAAATCAATCATCCTGAATGGAAGCTCTCAAATGTAACCCCAGCATCATGCTCCTTTTTCTGGAATGGGAGTACCATTCCTAACAAAATAAATTGAGAATCCAGGAAAATGTTCAAGAAATGCTTTACTTCCAGCAAAACAATAAATTCCAACTCACCTAGAGCTCATGGGCTGGTAGAATTAAGGAGTGATTTTCCTAGTTTATTCAACGTGTTAGAGAAAGTGAAGTTGTTTACTCACGAGAACAGGCTATTATGAAAAGACATGGTAACTGATACTTGTCTTCAGAGATCAGATACTCAGTTGTCTCCTTATAAAAGGAGACTTGGATCCAATGCAGAATAAAAGTTATTGGGATATGGATTTGATTCATTATCTTCCTCACCTTTTTCTACCCTGAAATACTAATCCAGGAATTGTGATACAGACTATAATGAGGGTTTGTCGGATGGAGTTCAGTATAGGTGAAATCAGATTGAAATATGTGTTTCTTGTTCTACGTGTGGCAGGATATTTATATTTGAGGAAAGACAGCTCTTTAGTAAACATGCATTTTCCTGGGCTTTCAGGTTATGCAAAGCAAAGGAGAAACTGGCTATGGAAATGCTTGAGACAAGGAGAAAGAAATCTGTTCTGTTTTCTTTATGAACAAGTGTTATCTCTGTAGAAATTATGATGATATTGGCTGGTTTGGGGTTGGGGTGGGGGCCTGGCCCCTGAGGGAAAATAAAGCAAGCCCTGGATCATGGCAGCAAAGTGAAAGAAAGAACAGGGATGGCCTGCTAGGGAACCTCTTTGGAAGGGCATGACTACTGAACTCTAGGAGAAATGGTGCATCTTTGTTTTAGGATTTCCTTTTTTGAATTATAGTCTCATATATGCTTATCTATGCATATATCATCTCATAATAAGCTCGAGTAAAGTTTTTATAAAATGCTACAGCTGTGCTATAGGCAATTAAAGGTTAGGAGTCATGCCAATCTTTGAGGCATAACTAAAGTAGAAAGCAAACAGCAACCAGATGAAGTGTTTACAAGATAATAATAGGTGATGACTAGAAAAGTCAGAAACAGTCTTTTTGTGGAGAAAAGTGAGCAACAACCAGCTAAAAATAGTATGCGCATGTTTATTGAGCCAGACATTTTTGAACTAACATGTTCTAAACATTTTCACAGATTATCTCTTATAATCTAGGGAATATTATTATTTCTGCTTTATAGGTAGGAAAACAGGTAAAAAAAAAATGCTAAATAACTTGATCAAGATCAAACGGGGCAGTAAGTGGCAGAGCCAAGGTACATATTCTGGCCGCCTTGCCTCAGAGTCAGTAACCTCAACCAACATAATATCCTGTATACATGCCCTCCCACCACCCACGATGTGGGTGTGATACCACCCTCTCCCCCACTGGATATTACGAACCACCTCGCGTGGCGGCGGGCGGTGTACATCCCCTCCCTCGCGATGTGGGGAGTGATATCAGCCTCTCCCCCCACCCGGATATTATGGACCACCACCCCCCGCGAGGTGGTTCGTAATATCCAGGGTGAGAGAGGGTGATATCACTCCCCACATCGCTGGGGGGGTATTATACACCGACCCCGCGAAGTGGTTTGTAATACCCGGGGGGGGAAGTGTGATATTACTCCCCAAATCATGGGGAAGTAGGGTGTATACCCCCGACCACGATATGGTTTGTAATATCCAAGGGGGAGAGGGCAATATTACTCCCCATATTGTGAGGGAGTGTACAGTCCTTTGCAATACCTACCTTGGAATTAGGAGTAAACTTATCCTAGAATATTTCGAATAATTTCACCTAATTTCACCAGGTGTACACCTACTGTGACATTAGGAGTAACATCTCCCTACAATATTATGAATAATATCACAAGGTGTAAACCCACTGTGACATTAGATGTAATATCTCAGTAGGATATTATGAATGATATAACTGGGGGTGTACCCTGTGTGGTATTAGAAGTAACATCTCCCTTGGATAATACAAATAATAACAATTAATAATTACAATAATAATGTTTAATATGATATTATGCATAATATGCTAGGGGAATATTATTCCTAAAGTCACAGTGTGTGTACACCATGTGTGTACACCCTGTGGTATTATTCGTAGTATCCTAAAAAAATGTTACTCCTAACGTCACAGTAGGTGCACACCATGTGTGCACACTCTGTGATATTATTTGTAATATTCTAGGGGGTGTTATGTGGGTGTACACTCTGTGATATTATCTGTAATATCTTAGGTGATGTTACTTTTAATGTCACAGTGGGTGTACACAATGTTTGTACATCCTGTGTTATTATTCATAATATCGTTAGGGGGATGTTACTTCTACTGTCACGGTGAGTGTACACAATGTGTAGGTACTCCCAGTGATACTAAAAGTAATATCCTAGAGGGGTGTTATTCCTAATGTCACAGTGAGTGTACACCATGTATGTACACACCCTGTGATATTATTCGTGATATCCTGGTGAGATGTTACTTTTAATGTCACAGTGGGTGTATACCCTGTGATATTATTTGTAATATCCTAGGTGGATGTTACCCCTAATGTCATACTGGGTGTACACTATGTGTATACAGTCTGTGCTATTTTTTGTAATATCCTAGGGGGATGTTACTCCTAATGTCACAGCTGGTGTACACCACATGTGTTCACCCTATGGTATTATTCATAAAATCCTACAGGGATGTTATGCCTCATTTCACAGTAAGTGTACACCATGTGTGTAAACCCTATGATATTATTTGTATAATTATAGGGGGATGTTCTTCTAATGTCACCATGGGTGTACACCATATGTGTAAACCCTGTGATTATATTCGTAATATTTTAGGGAGATTTAACTGCTAATATCACAGTGGTTGTACAACCTGTGTGTATAACCTGTGATACTATTCATAATATCCTAGGGATATATTACTTATAATATCACAGTGAGTGTACTCCCTGTGATATTATTCATAATATCCTAGAGAGATATTACTCCTAATATCACAGTGAACGTATAACCTGTGATATTAGCAGTAATATCCTAGGGGGATATTATGCCTAATGTCACAAGTGATGTATAACCTGTGATATTATTCATTATATTCTAGGATGATGTTACTCCTAATGTCACAGGGGGTATACAACCTGTGATATTGATCATAATTTCCTAGGGAGATGTTACTTTTAATTTCACAGGGAGTGTACACGCTGTGATGTTATTCATAATATCCTAGCAGGTTGTTACTCCTAATGTCACAGGGGGTGTACACTCTGTAATATTATTCATAATATTTTAGAGGATTGTTACTCCTAATGTCACAGGGTGTGTACACCCCGTGATATTATTCGTAATATCCTAGGGGGATGTTACTCCCAATGTCACAGGGAGTGTACATTCTGTGATATTATTCTTTATATCCTAGATGGATGTTACTCCTAATGTCACAGAAGGTGTACACCCTGTGATATTACTGGTAATATCCTAGAGGGATGTTGTTCCTAACATCACAATGGGTGTACATCCTGTGATATTATTCATAATACCCAAGGGTGATGTTACTCCTAATGTCACAAAGAATGTACCTCCTGTAATATTATTTATAATATCCTAAGGTGATATTACTTATAATGTCACAGGTGGTGTACACATTGTAATATTATTTGTTATTTTCTAGAAGTTTGTTACTTTTAATGTCACAGGAGGTGTACACACTGTGATATTATTCATAATATCCTAGGTAGTTACTACTTCTAATATCACAGTGGGTGTACACCCTGTGATATTTTTCATAATATTCTAGGGAGATATTACTTCTAATATCAGTGGGTGTACACCCTGTGATAATATTCATAATATCCAAGGGAGAAATTACTCCTAATATCACAGTTGGTGTACACCCTGTGATATTACTTGTAATATTCTAGGAAGATATTACTCCTAATATCACAATGGTGTACGCACTGTGATATTATTTGTAATATCCTAAGGGAATGTTACTACTACTGTCACAATGGGTGTAAACCCTGTTATATTATTCATAGTATCCTACTTGGATGTTACTCCTAATGTCACACGGTGTGTACTCCCTGTGATATTATTCATAGTATATTATGGGCCTGTTACTCCTAATGTCACAGGGAGTGTACACCTCGTGATATTATTCGTAACATCCTAAAAAGGTATTATTCCTCATGTCACAGGGGGTGTATACGCTGTGATATTATTCGTAATACCTTACGGAGATATTACTCCGAATGTCAAACAATGTGTACACCCTGAGATATTATTCATAATATTTGGGGGATGTTACTCTTAATGTCAAAGGGGGTGTACATACTGTGATATTATTCATAATATCCTAAGGGAATGTTACTAGTAATGTAATAGGGGCTGTACACCCTGTGATATTATTCATACTATTATAGGGGGATGTTACTACTAGTGTCACTGTGAGTGTACAACCTATGATATTATTCCTAGTATCCTAGGGGGATGTTACTCCTAATGTCAAAGTTGGTATACACCATGTGGGTTCACCCTGTGGTATTATTCTTAACATCCTAAGGGGATGTTACTCCTAATTTCACAGTAAGTGTACACCATGTGTATACACCCTGTGATATTACTCATATAATTATAGAGGGATGTTACCTCTAATGTCACAGTGGGTGTACACCATATGTGTACACCCTGTGATAATATTCATATTTTAGAGGAATTTTACTCCTAATATTACAGTGCTTGTACAGACTGTGTGTACAACCTGTGATATTATTCATAATATCCTAGGGAGATATAACTTCTAATATCACAGCGGGTGTACACCCTGTGATATTATTCATAATATCCTAGGGAGATATTACTCCTAACATCACAGTGGGTGTACAACCTGTGGTATTAGCAGTAATATCCTAGGGGGATATTACACCTAATGTCACAGTGTGTGTACAGCCTGTGGTATTATTTGTAATATCTTAGGGGAGTGTTACTTTTAATGTCACAGATGATGTATAACCTGTGATATTATTCATTATAATGAATACACCATCTGTGTACACCCACTGTGATATTATTCAAAATATCTTAAGTAGTAATTACTACTAATATCGTAGTGGGTGTACACCCTGTGATTTTTTAATAATATTTTAGGGAGATATTACTACTAATATCACAGTGGGTGTACACCATAATATCCAAGGGAGATTTTACTTTTAATATCACATTTGGTGTATACCCTGTGATATTATTTGTAATATTCTAGAGAGATATCACTCCTAATATCACAGTGGGTGTACACACTGTTTTAATATATGTAATATTCTAGGGGGATGTTACTCCTAATTTCACAGTGAATGTACATCCTGTGACATTTTTGGTAATATCCTAGGTGGATGTTACTCCTAATGTCACTGGGGGTGTACACCCTATGCTATTATTCACAATATTCTAGGGGGATGTTACTCCTAATGTCACAGTGGGTGTACAGCCTGTGATATTATTCATAATATTCTAGGGGGATGTTACTCCTAATGTGTATACCCTGTGATATTATTCATAACATCCTAGGGGGATGCTACTTTTAATGTCACAAGGGATGTGTACACTGTGATATCATTAGTAATATCCTAGCAAAATGTTACTCCTAATGTCACAGAGGGTGTACAACCAGTGATATTATTGGTAATATCCTAGGGGAATGTTACTACTGTCACAATGGGTGTACACCCTGTTATATTATTCATAGTATCATACTGGGATGTTACTCTTAACATCACAGGGGGTGTACTCCCTGTGGTATTATCCATAATATCTTATGGGGATATTACTCCTAATGTCACAGGGGGTGTACAACTTGTGATATTATTCGTAATATCCTGAAAAGATGCTACTCCTCATGTCACAGGGGGCATACACGATGTGATATTATTCGTAATACCTTAGGGGATGTTACTCCAAATGTCACAGAGGGTGTACACCCTGAGTTGTTATTCGTAATATTTAGGGGGTATGTCACTTTTAATGTCACAGGGGGTGTACACACTGTGATATTATTCATAATATCCTAGGGGAATATTACTCCTAATGTCACAGGTGCTGTACACCCTGTGATAGTATTCGTAATCTCATATGGGGATGTTACTACTTATGTCACAGGGATTGTACAACCTGTAATATTATTCCTAATATCCTAGAGGGATGTGATTCCTAATGTTGCAGAGGTTGTACACTCTGTGATATTATTCATAATATTTTAAAGGGATTTTACTTCTAATGTCACAGAAGGTGTACACCCTGTGATATTCTTCCCAATATCCTAGAAGGATGTTACTCCTAATGTCACAGAAAGTGTACACCATGTGTGTACACCTCCTATGATAATATTCATAATATCCTAAGGGGATGTTACTCCTAATGTCACATGGTGTGTACACCCCTGTGATATTATTTGTAATATCCTAGTGGGATGTTACTTTCGATGTCAAAGGGAGTGACACCAAGTGTCTACACCTCCTATGATAATATTCATAATATCCTAAGGAGATGTTACTCCTAATGTCAGAGGGGGTGTACACCATGTGTGTACACACCCTGTAATATTATTCGTAACATCCTAGAGGGATGTTACTCCTAATGTAACTTGGGGTGTACACCATGTGTGTACACCCTTGTGTTATATTATTCATAATAACCTCTGGGGATTTTACCTTTAATGTCACAGGGATTGTATATCATGTGTGTACAACCCCTGTGATATTCTTCATAATATGCTAGGGGGATATTATCTCTAATATTTTAGTGGATGTAACTCCTATGAAACAGGGGTTGTACACCGTGTGTGTACACCAAAGGGGTTGATATCATTCCTAATATCCTAGGGAGATGTTACTCCTAATGTCACAGGGCTTGTACACCATGTGTGTACAAGCCCTGCAATATTATTCGTAATATTCTAGGGGGATGTTAATCTTAATGTAACTTAGGGTGTACATGTGTGTACACCACCTGTGCTATTATTCCTAATATTTTAAATGATGTTACTCCTAATATCACAGGGGTTGTATACCATGTGTGTACATGCTCTGTGATATTATTCGTAATATGCTAGGAAGATATTTCTCCTAAAGTCACAGGGAGTGTACACATACAATATTATTTGTAATATTTAAGGTGGATGTTACTTCTAATGTCACAGGGTGTGCACACCGGGTGTGTATTCTACCTGTCATATTATTCATCACATTCTAGTGAGATGTTACTCCTGATATCACAGGGCGTGTACACACATGGTGTACACGCCCTGTGATATTATTCTTAATATTCTAGAAGAATGTTACTCCTAATGTCACCCCCTGTGATATTATTTGTACTATCTTAGGGGGATGCTATTCCTAATGTCACAGGGGATGTCCGCCATGTGTGCACACCCCCTGCGATATTATTCATAATACCCTAAAGTGATGTTACTTCTAATGTCACAGGGGTGTACACCATGTGTGATATTCTTTGTAATATCCTAGGGAGATGTTACTTCTAATGTCACAGGGTGTGTACCCTATGTGTGTACACCCTGTGATATTAATCATAATATTCTACAGTGATGTTGCTCCTAATATCACAGGGGATGTACCCCATGTGTGTACACCCCCTGTCATATTATTCATAACATCCTAGGGGGATGTTATTTCTAATGTCATGGGGGATGTCCACTATGTGTGCACAGCCCCTGTGATATAATTCATAATATCCTAAAGTGATGTTACTTCTAATGTCACAGGGGGTGTACCCGATATGTGTAAACCACCAGTGATATTATTTGTAATATACTAGGGAAATGTTACTGCTAATTTCACAGTGTGTTACATGATGTGTGTACAACCTGTGATATTATTCATAATATTTTAAGGGGATGTTACACCTAATGTCAGTGAGTGTACACCATGTGTGTACACCCTGTGATATTAATTTTAATATTCTAGGGGGATGTTAGTTCTAATGTCACAGTGTGTTTACACCCTGTGATACTATTTGTAATATCTTATGGAGACATTAATCTTAATATCACAGTGGCTGTACAGACAACGTGTACACCCTGAAATATTATTTATAATATCTTAGACAGATATTACTCTGAATACAACAGTGGGTGTCAACCCCGGTATATTATTCGTTATATTCTGGGGAGGCATTACTCTTAATATTACAGTGCATGTACACTTTGGGATATTATTCATAATATCTTGCGGAGATATTACTTCTGATGTCACGGTGAATGTACACTCTGGGATATTATTTGTAATATCCTGGGGATATATTACTTCTAATATAGCAGTGGGTATACACTCTGGCATATTATTTATAATATTTTGGGGAGATATTACTCCTAATACCACAGTGGGTGTACACCCTGGGATATTGTTTATAATATCCTGGGGAGATATTACTCCTTATTGTCACAGTAGATGTACATAATGTGTGTACACCCTGGGATATTATTCATAATATCCTGGGGAGATATTACTCCTAATATCACAGTGGGTGTACAACATGTGGGTACACTCTGGGATATTATTCGTAATACCTGGGGAGATATCAGTCTCCTAATATCACAGAAAGTGTACACCGTGTGTGTACACCCTGGGATATTATTCATAATATCCAGGGGAGATATTATTCTCCTAACATCACATTGTATGTACACCATGTGCGTACACCCTGGATATTATTTGTACTATCCTGGGGACACATTACCTTCCAAAAACCACCATGGGTGTACAAGCGAAGATGATATTACTCCCAATATATCAGGGAGTGTACACCCCCCCTTTGATATTGCTGCTAATATCTTGGGGGAAAGAAAGCGATATTACTCCCAATATCGTATGGAGTGTACACCTTCCCTGTGATATCATTCCTAATATCTGGGGGTTGGGGGGAGAAGATATTACAGCCAACATCCCAGGAAGTTTACACCCCCACAGTGATATTGTTCCTAATCTCCAGGGGGGGAGAGTATGATATTATTTTCATTCTTGCAGGGCTAGTACACCCGGCCTGTAATATTGTTCCTAATATTCACAGGGGAGAGAATATTACTCCCAATATCGCATGGGGTGTAAACCCACCCTGTGATATTGTTCCTAATATCCATGAGTAAAGAGAATAATATCACACCCAATATTGCCGGAGGTGTACAGCCCCTCTGTGATATTGTTCTTAATATCCAGGGGGTACAGGATGATATTACTCTCAATATCGCAGGTGTACACCCCCACCATGATATATTTTTTAATTTCCAAGGGGGAAGAGAATGATATTTCTCCCAAAATCGCAGAAAGTGTACACCTTTTAAGTAATATAGTTCCTAATATCCAGAGAATCAGAGAATGACATTTCTCCCAATATTGCAGCAGGTGTACAACTCCCTGTGGTTTTTTTCCTAATATTTAAGGAGGGAGAAGATGATATTACTCCCAATATCGCTGGAAGTGTACACCCTTTTGTGATATTGTTTCTAATATCCAGAGCCTGATAGAATGATATTACCCCCAATATCGCACGGGGTGTACATGCCCTTGTGACATTGTTCCTAATATCTAACTGGGGAGAGGATATTATTGATCCCAATATCGCAAGGGGAGTACACCTTCCCTGTGTTATTATTCCTAATATCCCGGGTTGGGGAGAGAGAGTGACATTACTCCCAATATGGCAGGGATGTACACCCCACCCCCTGTGATATTTTTTCTAATGTCCAGGTGGGGTAAAGGATTATATTACTTCCAAATTCGCAGGGGGTGTACATCCACCCTGTTATTGTTTCTAATATCCTGGTATGTAGAGGATGATATTACTCCAAATATCTCAGGGGGTGCACAACCCCTTGTGATATTGTTTCTAATATCCAACTGGGGAGACGATAATATCGATTCCAATATCACAAGGAGTGTACACCTTCCCTGTGATATTGTTCCTAATATCCAGTTGGGGGGTAGAGAGTGATATTACTCTCAATATCGTAGGGATGTACACCCATCCCCCGACCCCCGCCATGATATCGTTTCTAATGTCCAGGTGGGGTAAAGGATGACATTACTCCCAAATTTGCAGGGGGTGTACACCCCTCTGTGATATTGTTTCTAATATCCTGGTAGGTAGAGGATGATATTCCTCCAAATATCTCAGTAGTTTATACACACACACCCGTGATATTGTTCCAAATACACAGGGAGAAAGAGGATGATGTTACTCCTAATATCGCAGGCAGGCGGGGAGAGGATGATATTACTGCCAATATTACAAGGGGTGTACACCCACCCTGTGATATTGTTCCTAATATCCAGAAGCGAGAGGATATTACTCCCAATATCGCAGGGAGTATATATCCCCTCTGTGATATTGTTCCTAATATCTAAGGGGTGGGAGGAAGGTAATATTACTCCCAATGTCACAAAGGTTGTACACCCCCCCGTGATATTATTCCTAATATTCAGGTTAGGAAAGGATGATATTACTCCCAAAATCCCAGGGGGTGTACACACCCCCTGTGATATTTTTTCTAATATTTAGTGAGGGAACGTATGATATTACTCCTAAAATCGCAGGGGATATACACCCCCACTGTGATATTGTTCCTAATATCCGGGGCGGGGGGGGGGGAGGATGATAGTACTCCCAATATCGCAGGGGGTGTACACGCCTTCTGTGATATTGTTTCTAACATCCCTGGGGGAGAGGATAATATTACTCCCAATATCACAAGGCGTTTACATCCCCTCTATGATATTGTTCCTAACATCAAGAGGGGAGAAGATGATAATACTCCCAATACTGCAACAGGTGTACAACCCCCACTTAATATTGTTTCTAAATCCAGAGGGTGAGAAGATGATATTACTCCCAATATCGCATGAGGCATACACATCTACTGTGGTATTGTTCCTAATATACGGGGGGTGGGGGGAGAGGATGATATTATTCCCAATATTGCCTTTAATATCCAAAAGGGAAAAGGATGATATTACTTTCAATATCACATGGGGTGTACACCCCCCCCCCATTGTTCCTAATATCCAGAGGGGAAGAGCATGATATTACTCCCACTATCGCAGAGGCTGTACACCACCCCCCTGTGATATTTTTCCTTATACCCAAAAAGGGAGAGGCTGATATTACTCTCAATATGGCAGAAAGTGTACACCCCCCGTGTGATATTGTTCCTAATATCCAGGGGTGGGGAGGATAATATTACTCCCAATATCGCAGGGGTTGTACAGTCTCCCGTGATATTGTCCCCAATATCCAAAAAAGGGAGAGGCTGATATTACTCCCAATATCGAAGGGTGTGTGCACTCCCCATGTGACATTGTCATAATATACAGGGGGAAAGAAGACAACATTGCTCCCAATATCACAGCTGGTATACATCCTCCCTGTGATATTGTTCCTAATATCCAGGGGGAGAGAATATATTACTTCCAACATTGCTGGTACTGTACATTTCCCCTGTAATATTGTTCCTAGTATTCGGCGGGGGGAGAAAATCATATTACTTCCAATATTGCAGGGGTGTACACTCCCCCTGTGATATTGTTGCTAATATCCAGGGGAGAAAAGGATCATATTGTTCCCAATATCATAGGGCATGTACACCCATCCTGTGATATTGTTTCTAATATACAGATGAAGAAAGGATGATATTCCTGTCAATATCGCAGGGGGTGTACACCACACCTGTGATATTGTTCCTAACATCCAGGGGAAGAGAGGATGACATTACTTTCAATATCGCAGGGGTTGTACACCCTAACTCGGATATTGTTTTTAGTGTCCAGAGAGGGAGAGGATAATATTACTTCCAATACCGCAGGGGGGGTTCAGCCTCCTTTGATATTGTTCCTAATATCAGTGGAGGTAGAGGATGATATTACTCCCAATATCCCAGGGCCTGTACACCCCCACCCTGTCATATTGTTTTTAATATCCAGAAGAGGAGAGGTTGATATTACTCCCAATATCGCAGTGTGTGTATACCCACCATGTGATGTTGTTCCCAATATCCAGATGGGGAGAGGATGATGTTACTCCCAATATCACAGGAAGTGTACATTTCCCCTGTGATATTTTTCCTAATATCCAGTGGTGGTGAGCATGATGTTACTCTTAATATCGCAGACGGTATACACCCCCTACCCCGTGATATTGTTTCTAATGTGCAGAAAGAGAGAGGATGATATGACTCATAATATCGCAGGGGGTGTACACCCTTCCTGTGATATTGTTTCTGACCTTACAGGGGTGAGGATGATATTGTTCCAAATATCCAGGTGGGTAGAGGATGATATTACTCCCAATATCACAGAGGGTTTGCACCCTTTCAGTGTTATTGTTTCTAATATCCAGAAGGGGATAAAATGACATTATTCCCAATATTGCAGGGAGTATACACCCGCCTTGTGATATTGTTCATAAAATCCAGGGAGGGGAGAGGATGATATTACTCTCAATTTCGCAGGGGCTCTACAACCCTCCATGATATTGTTTCTAATATGCAGGTGGGAGATTATTATATTACTCCTAATATTCCAGGAGGTGTACACCTCCCCTGATATATTGTTCATACTATCCAGGAGGGAAGAGGATGTTATTCCAAGTATCGCAGGAAGTGTACTCCCTTTTCGTGATATTGTTCCTAATATCCAGGTGTGAGGATGATATTACTCCCAATATCGCAAGGGGTTTACACCCCTCCCCCCCGCCCCGTGATATTGTTCCTAATATTTGGGCGGGAAGAGGATAATATAACTTCCATTATTGCAGGGGTTGTACACCTCCATTTTGATATTGTTCTTAATATCCAGAGGGGAGAGTTTGATGTTAATTGCAATACTGCTGAGGTGTATACCCATGCTGTGATATTTTTCCTAATACCCAGGGAGGGAGAGTATAATATTACTCCCAATACTGCAGGGCGTGTACACCCCCGCTGTGATATTGTTCCTAATACACAGGGGGGAAGGGGATGATATAACTCCCAAAATCGCAGGGGGTGTACACCCCCTCTGTGATATTGTTCCTGATATCAAGGAGGTGAAAGGATGATATTACTCCCAATTATCACAGGAAATGTACACCTTCCCTGTGATATTGTTTTTAATATCCAGTGGGGGAGAGGATGATATTGCTCGTAGTATCGCAGGGGTGTACACCCCCCATGTGATATTGTTCCTAATATCCTGGCGGAAAGAGCATTTTACTCCCAAAATCGCAGGGGTTGTACACTCCCTGTGCGATATTGTTCCTAATATCCAGTGGGGGAGAGGATGTTATTACTCCCAATATCAGAGGGGATGTACACACCCCCTGTGATACTGTTTTTATTATACAGGGAGGGAGAGGATGATATTACTTTCAATATCACAGAAGGTATATATCCCCTTGTGATATTGTTTGTAATATCCATGAAGGGAGATAATATTACTCCCAAAAGAGTAAATACCCTGTGTGTACACCCACCTGTGATATGGTTTGTAATATCTGGTGGGGGAGAGGGTGATATTACTCACCATATCGCGGGGGGTGTACGCCCTCCTGTGATATGGTTTGTAACATCCAGTGGGGGGAGAGGGTGATATTACTCCACATATCGCGGGGTGTGTACACCCTCCTGTGATATGGTTTGTAATATCCAGTGGGGGGAGAGGGTGATTTTATTTCCCATATTGCGGGGGGTGTACATGCCCCTGTGATATGGTTCATAATATCCAGAGGAGGAGAGGGTGATATTACTCCCCATATCACGGGGGGTTTACACCCCACTGTGATATGGTTCATAGTATCCAGGGGGTGAGAGAGTGGCCTCAAGGGATCCACTTGCCTTGGCCTCCCAAAGTGCTGGGGTTACAGGCATGAGTCATTATGCCCATCTACATTATTTTTTATTGTTGCACTGTTATTTTTGTTTTTTTAAGAATATTTTTTATCTGCAGTTGGTTGAATCCACAGATACAGAACCAGTGACATAGAAGGGTGACGATATTCATGCCCTTGGGTCATTCCCTGCCCCTGAACATTGGCTGACCCTGGTGACTTGATTCTAACAAATGTAATATGGCAAAAATAATGGGATGTCACTTTCGAGATTAGGCTATGCCCTTTCTCACTTGTTCATCCTGATGGAAGCCAGCTGCTATGTTGTGAGCTGTCCTAGGGTGAGGTTCACATCAGTGGCATGGAGCCAATGTCCCTGGGCAACAGCCACCAAGAACCTGAGCCCTGCCAACAACCACATGAGTGAACTTGAAAGCTATCTTAGTTTGGGCTGATAAAACAAAAGTTACATAAACTGGATGGTTTATAAACAATAACATGCATTTTGCACAGTTCTGGAAGCTGGGGAATATAAAATCAAGGCACCAGCTGATTTGGTAGCTTGTGAGTATCTGTTCCTCATAGAGGGCACCTTCTCGCTGCATCCTCACATGGTGGAAGAGGCAAACAAGCTGTCTTGGGCCTCTCTTACAGGGGCACTAATTCCATTCTTGAGGGCTTGGCCCTCATGACCTAATCACCTCTCAAAAGACCCCACCTCCTAATACTATCACCTTGGGGGTTAGCATGTCATCATGTGAATTTTGTGATGACACAAGCATACAGACTACAGCAGATGCAATCTCCTCCCAGTTGAACATTGAGGTGGCTAAAGCCCTGGCCCACACCTTAACTGCAGCCTTGTGAGAGGCCAAGGGCGGGCCAGAAGACCCAGCTAAGCTATACCTGGATTTTCACCCTACAGAAACTGTGAGATAATAAATGTTGTTTTAATGTGTTGTGCAGCAACCAATAACTAATACAGTTGACAAATTTAAACTTAGATAACCTGGCTTTGAACACCACGTTATAATCACCATATTCCACTGGGAATTGATCCCCTTGGCTTCCCTCACAGAGACCAACATTTACAGCCAGGCCTAGTGTGCTGCCTCTGCTTCCCAGGGGCCCAGGTGGTGCCGGGAGTCTAGCACACAGCATACAACACAATCAACTCTAAGGTACTAAACAAAGATTCCTGTCTTCTTGCTTGCACCACAAGATCATTATTGATCATTCCTGTTGGATTGTGACTTAGAAATGTCAACTCTTCTTACCATTTCATTTGTTTTCATTCTCCACTTTCTTTTTTTTCATTGCTTTCATGCTCCGTTTTGCTCTTTTCTACCCTTAAATCTATTTTCCTCTTCATTTCTATCTTCTCTCTCCTGTAAACTGTTTTCTCCTGCTTCTGCTTTCACTTACAGAAGAAGGCACTATTTACTCTCTGGAAATATTAACATTGGTCTGAGAAGGACTGTTTTTTTGGAAACAGCATCAGGAAGAAAAGCACAGGTTGGGGGTGGGCTAGGGGTGGGACAAGAGAACCCTCTTTAGTGGGTTTTTTGTTGTTGTTTTTGTTCCCACCAAACTCTCATATCAAAATATCCCCTATGGTAATTAAAAGCTGTTGGCTACCCCAATTAAAGTGTTTTTGTAGAAACTGTCAGAAATAGTTCCAAGAGCACTTTTAAGTTATTACATGTGGGTTGCATAAGCACTGGAGACTCACTAAAACATTCAACATATGATATGAATTAAGTGACAAATCAGTGAGTCAAAGCTTCAGCTTTACAGCGTGACTAATGCGATCCTCTGAAATTTAGGTGCCCTGCAATAAAAAAATCTTAAAAAAAAAAAAAACAAAGAGTATGTTTTGTTCCCTCTAGGAATCTATACTCCTAGCTTTAAAAAATATGGACATAATTGCATTTGGATTAATCGTGCTTTTAAATATATCTGCAACTAACAGAACCAGTCATATTACAAATTGGATCTGGGACACAAAGGTAATTCTTTATTTTGTTTAAACAAATCTTATCTTCCTTAAGAGCTCCACCCACTGGGTTGTGCAAAGGGGAGGAAAAGAAATCTATTAACCCATTTCCCTAAATCCAATGGACTGTAAGATTTAACAGCACCTTTCCATATTCCTTATGATAACCTAAGGGGCATACTGGGTGGGACATTTCTTCCTAAAGCTGCACAGACATTTAGCACCAGTACTTTCTCCCTTACCCTACTTCCTTCCCCTACAAAATGGCAGCAGCTGCCTCTCCTGGCATGGGGGCAACCTTAACTGACCTTATATATTTCCAAACACCCCCTTGAGGGTAAGTACTGCCCTCCCCACTAAACAACAACAAAAACTCTAACTGATGCTGAGGTATTTCAGTAAAGCTTCTAGTGTGTCCAATCCATCCTTTCCCGCCTCCTCTCCAAAGTAGCATCTGAACTTTACAGGAAAAGGGATTAGTGAGAGTTCTTTGATGAGTTCAATGTCCCTGGGTGCCCTGGTCTCCAAGGAAATGGTCATTGTTCAGCTTACTGACCTTCCCAGTAATGACAACAGCTGGTGTCATTTATGAGCTGGTCTCCACATATAAAGTCAATTCTTGTTCATATATACTTAAATGAGAATTATTTTCAAATGTAACATTTCAAATATAGTCTTATTGCAAAATTGATTTGTCCAATTATACCCTGATAAAAATGAAGACATATTCTTATTTATCCTATGCAAAAATTATATTGCTCTGAAAAAGTAAAGAGACTTGTAAAAATAATTTTCTCAATTCTTATATGTCAGTGAAAATCAAACCCCAAAAGAAAGAGTCTACTTAATTGAGGATTTAAGATAGCTTCAGAAGAAAAAGAATCTGTTATGTATCTATGAAAAAATAGAACATAAAATTAATACCAAAAATATTCTGAATAAACCACATTAAAATTTCCCTCATTAGCTTAAGCATGCTGTAATTAATTCTTATTCCACTGGGCCTTGGATTAAGCAGTTGGATTTGATAAAGCATAACTGTTTCTGAACAGAAAGGGGTTCTGGAAATCCTGACTTTGTCCACTAGTACAGCCTGAAAGGTTTCTAAGCAATCTTATCTTGGAAGATTATTCTCAAGACTATTCTTTGAAATATCCATAGTTCAGAGTACCTAGCACAGTCTTTTCTGCAGCACTCTGAGATTATATTCGCTAAAAACAAAGACTAGCCTGTTATTTTAGGCAAGCTTCAGAGGGAAACAGAAATCTGCTTGAGAATTAGGCTGAATAGCTATGATCGATTTATTATAATACCAATACTATCAGAATGAGTCGGAATAAAATTTTCCATTAGTATTTCATAAGTGTTTAATCAATGCTTCCTATAAAGTGAGAACTTAATATGAACAGTGAGGGCAGTGATAACTCTCCAGAGTCGTCCCTTAAAATCTAAAATCTCTGAAATGTTTATATTAACTGAACCTAGGGGAGGCTGAGTATCTCTTCCGATTTGACAGTTCTTCCCATGCAACTCTTATAATAGTGTTGAGCTAGTTTAAAAATATGGAGCATACCAAACATATCTAATTACTTCTAGCATCTCCCTATGCTAATACCTATTGTGGCAGGCATAGAAATGCAACCTTCCGATGTTCAGACTTGTGGCCTCCAGCTGTTAACTCCTTCAGATCTGCCTCAGAGCCCGGGTCATACTCTTCTTGGAGTCATGGGGGCTTGGGGTCACCCCAGCCAAAGACCAAGCAAGAATGTGGTATAATGATGTGTTAGTCTGTTTTGTATCACTGTGAAGGAATACCTGAAACTGGATAATTTATAAAGAAAAGAAGTTTATTTGGCTCACGGTTCTGCAGGCTGTATAAGCAGGGGACCAGCATCTTCTTGACTTCTTGTGAGGCCTCAGGAAGCTTTTACTCATGGCAGAAAGCAAAGGGAGAGCAGGCGGGTTACATGTCGAGAGAGAGCAAAAGAGAGCAGGAGGGGGCACACTCCTTTTTTTTGTTGTTGTTGTTTTTTTTAAACAATCAGCTATCACATGAACTAATAGAGCAAGAACTCACTCATTTCTGTGGGGAGGGCACTAAGGCATTCATTTGGGATCTGCTGCCATAACCCAAACACCTCCCATCAGGCCCCACCTCCAACATTGGTGGGGGAAGGGGGGCCACATTTAAACCTGACATTTGGAGGGGACAAACATCCAAACTATATTAAATGGCCTAAAATTTCACCCAATGTAAGACTCTTCTAACAAGCAATCCTTGCTCTGGACCTCTCTGTTGGGCTTTCAGAGACCTGTCAGATTTTCATCATGATCTGCTGAGTTTTTCTTCTCAATCTTGCTTTCTGTCTTTTCCTTTCACAGGTATTACTTTCTAATACACCTTTGACACCCCTTTTTCTATCTCAGTATCTGCTTCTTAGAGGATCCAATTGACACAGTGATTCCAGGAATGATTCCAAAAAAAAACAAGTGGTAAGCTGACACTTTGACACTGGACCCCTCATTATCTGAATGACAAACAAGAGCCCACTGCAGGTGGCATATGGGGCACAATTAGTCCCTGGCACAATATAGTAGCCCAGCTGCTAAAATACTTCACTGGTAAATAGTACTGGAACATAATACCAGATAAATAAGAATTTATTGACATTGGGGCACTCTCTTGGGATATAAGATTAAACTCCCTGGAAAGGATCTGAGGAGGTAGAGCAAATTTGCTGCTAGGGTGCCTCTAGACACCTGGAGAAAGTGATGGCCCATGCTGAGGAAAACTGAAATGCCTAAATTGTCACAGCACACAATGGAGGAAGGCAGTAAGAAGACCAGGAAAGCGGACATGCTGGAGTGGATGTGAGATCAGAAAGCCTACTAGAAACAATTATTTTCCACAGGAGGCCATGAGGACACATCATTCCCCAAGGTCATCAGGAATTTGCTAGTAAGTGGTGCACCAACATCACCAAGACATCCAGTGCTGGCTCTTCTCAACAGGTCAGTGCTGACTGTAGGAGGGGCAGTCATAGAACTTGGCTCCTTAGTAACAATGACGATCATGGAGCCCAAGAGCAAGAGAGGTTGAAGTAAAACTTAATCCTCAATGCTGGGGGTGGGGTGGGTCACAGTTATCATTGTGCCCAACAATGTCAGAGCAGCAGCTAAGAGAGAATTGTGAAGACGGTTAATAAAACATAGTGTCACTAGGAGCAAAATACATGGGCTTCCAATGAGGATGCTGCTTGATACATGCAATTAAAGGAAAGAATGGATGAACAGGAGGCTGAGGGTGGTAACCCCAATAAAAAGTCACAATATCTTGCCCACTTCCTGGATCTGTGCCAGTTGTCAAGCTATTGAGACTTATCTGGGTCTCAGGAAGAAATATCCTGTGATATCAAGTCAAGTATGACATGTAATGATTCTCCTTCCCCAAAGAGATCCATTTCCACATACTTGAATGACTGTACATTCAGAAAAGGAGTACCCACACTTCCTGAGAACTATTGCACACAGGATCAGAATTAACACTGATACCTAAAGATCTGAAGAAACATCACGACTCTCCTTTTGGAATGAAAGCATACGGAGGCCATGAGTCATGTCCATGAGTCTGTTCAGAGTCTGCTCACAATGAGTCCACTGGGTTCACAAATCAACCCAGTGGACATTTACCCCATCTTCAGGTGTATAATTGGGACTGACATATTTCACAGTTGGAGCAACTTCCATGTATTGTTCTTGGCCTATGGAGTAACAGCTATCATAGTGAGCAAGGCTAAAAAGAAGTCTTCAAAACTGCCTCTCTTGCCCAAGAGACAACATCTAAAACAATATAATGTGCCTAGAAAATGGTGCAGATTAATGATACCCATAAAATATAAATAAAAAATAAAAATAAAAAAAATGCAGGGTTGATAGTTTCCATCACATCTCCATTTAATTCAACAGTCTGGCCTTTGCAGAAACTAGATGAACTATAATAGAAGAATGATTGTAGACTACCAAAAGTTTAACAAAGTAGCAGCCCCGGTTGCAATTGACATGCCAAGCATAGTATCATTGATAAAGCAGGATAATATGGCTCCAGGTATATGGTATGCAGCTATCAGTTTGGAGAATTCATTCTTTTCTATCCCAATCAAGCAAGACAATTTAAAATAGTTTATGTCCATATGAAATATAATATCAATATACATTGAAACTGTTCCGCAGGACTATATTAACTTTCCTACTCACACTTATAGTCCAAAGAGAGGAATCATTTGGAAATTCTGTAGAATATTATATTGATTCATTATATCAATGACATCATGCTGATCAAACAGGTTTAGCAAGAGGTTATTAGCATGCTCGAGGCTTGTGCTCCAGAGAGAGAGAGAAATGAACCCTTGGAAGAATCATGGAGGTACCTGGTTCTTTATTAAAGACCTTAAGGGCCCATTGTTCAGAGGAGTGCTAGGATATCCCCTCCAAAATACAAGACAAATGGCAGCATCTTACATCCAATATGAAAAAGGAAAAAGCACAATGCCTAGGAGGCTGCTTTGGGTTCTGTAAGCCACATACTCTACACCTAGAAATATTTTTCTCATCCATAAACCAGGTGACATAAAAGGCTGCCAATTTTGCAACCTGCCACAGGAAAGGGTTCTACAGCAGGACTGAGCTGTAGTGAAAATAGCCTTGACACTGGGCTATATGATCTGGCAGATCCTATGATGTTAGACGTGTCAGTGGTGGAAAAAGTTGTAGTACGAAGTTTATAGAAATCTCAGTGGGAAAATCACAGTTCAGGAGCCTGGGGATCTAGATGAAGGCTGCAAGTCTTTTGAAAAATGGCCCTTATAATGCTACTGGTAAAGAGGAAATGCTTACTGTGGGACACTAAGTGCCACAAAACAAAATGTACCTTGACTCCAGCCTGGGCGACAGAGCGAGACTCCATCTCAAAAAAAAAAAAAAAAATTGGCTTGTTGGACACACCAGGTTATAAGATCTGGGAAGCTGAACTGTAATCCATCGTAAGATAAAAAGAATTACATTTGGGATGAAGCACAAAGAAGACCACAATCAATCTATAGGATTAGATAGCATACACTCTGACATCACTGTTAGAGTTGCATCAATACTCCCTCAGCTCATATTGGTGACCATATGGAGCAGAGGTGTGGTCTTGATCAATAAGCTAAAGAAAAAAAATGGATGAGCTTAGTTTATGAATTGGCTGAGCCCAAGTATGTGGATGAAAGCTGAAATTGGGCAGCAGCTTATATTACAATCTCATTAAGGAATAGCCTTGAAGACAGTGGAGAGAAACAGTCTTCCTAGTGGGCAAAGCTTTGGATGGTGCACCTTGTCATCCACTTTCTGTAGAGGGAGAAGTAGCCTGGGGTTAGAATATAAATATACTTACAGGAAATGACAAACATCCTGGCTGGCTGGTCAGAGGCCTGAAAATAATGAGTTTAGAAGATCACAAATAAAGAGTCCTGAGGGTCTTAGAGGAACTTGGATATACATATTGGTGTGAGCAAAAAGTGTGAAGATATTTTTATCACACATCAATGTCCACAAGAAAGTATAATCTATGGAGTAAGCACTAAAAAAAAAGTAGAAAAATTACTCAGTTAGTTGATGTCAACCTCTCTTTATTAGTGGCCACCTCAGTGCTGATACAACTGGCACATGAACAAAATGGCCAGGGTGGCAAAAATGGAATATATGCACAGGTCCATCAGCACAAAGCCCTCTTACCACAGCTGATCTACCTACTTACTGCCTCATCTGAAAGCTTAACCTGTGAAACTGGTCCTTGATTTGACACCGTATCTTTAGGAGATCAAGTAGACACTTGGTTGTAAGTAGACTACATTGAGATGTTTCCATTCTAGCAGTTCAATTTTATGGGAATATTTATTTGGGGTATGCATTCACATTTTATACTCACCAAGACTCATCCAGCACCAGTATCTGTTGACTTCCACAATGCTTGATCCACAGGTATGGAATATAACACAACATAACATCCAAGCAGGACTTACTTTATAGCAAAGGTGGTACAAGCCTGTGACCATGGGTTCCACTGGATGTATCACATGCTGCACGCCCAGAAGCTGGTGGCCTAATAGAGCACTGGAATGACCTGCTGAAGGTTCAGTTAAAGTATCAGCTAGAAGACAATATTCTGCAAGAATGAGGTACTGTCTCTCAGGATGCAGGGTCCCTAGTAAGAACAACACTTGGATCCAGGAAACAAGGGATGAAAACAGGAATGTAACCTAACTTACTATTTTTCTCAATGACCTGCTGTGGGACATAGTATTTCCCATTCCTGCAACTCTGAGCTCTGTGGAATTGGTGGTCCTAATCCCCAAAGGTGGTGTATTCTTGCTAGGGGACACAGTGTCCCACTGAACTAAGCTCAGCAGGTGCCTGGAAACACGGGACTTCCAGAGTTCAGGGGCTAGTAGGCAAGAAAGGAATCAATGCTTTGTCAGAGGTAGCTAAATCCAAACAGCAGGAGGAGATAGGCTTGCTGTTACACAATGGGAGCAAGTAAGAATATATGTGGTACTTAGGCGATCCACTTGAGCATCTCTTGGTAATCCCTTACCTTACAGTGACCATCAATGAAAAAATGCAGCAGCATCTGCCTGAAAAGAAGATCACTACCAGGCGCTCAGACTTCCCAGGAATTAGGATTTTTACACCACCAGTTTGACCACAGAGAGCAGTAGAGTAGTAGCTGACAGCAAGGGAAATTTAGAAAGAATAGTGGAGAAGAGAGGCAATGGATTCAGTGTGGCCTCAGGACCCAAAGATGGGGAGTGTAATTTCTCTCATTAACTTGCCACTTCTAATTTTTTTTTAGGAAGAAATGTGCACTAGAACCCTGGAAAAGTTGTTCCTGAAAAGTGTATGGAGACTGGGTTCACATGGTGTAATGTGTGGACTGTGACAGGCACAGAGATATGCTGCTCAGATACCTCTTCAGGAAAGGACTTGTTTGTAGCCTAGCTGCAAGCAGTGTGGTTAGGTGACAGCCTTCAACTGTTGACATCTTCATGTCCACCTTGGGTTTTTAGTTGAAGTCACACTCTTCTTGGGGTGGCTCTAGCCAGTGACTGAGCAAAACTGTGGTACAAGGGCCTACCCATTTCATCCCGTTGTAGGCCTCTTCATCTTTATTCTGGAGCTACCCCTGCCCAATACTATTTCCTCCCTTTTCTTTCACCTTTTTTATTCATAACTCTTTCTCTGTGTCTGCTTCCTGAAGGACCCAACTGACAAATCCATTCTTTTCCAGCTCCATCTAGTTCTCCTCTGCTCAACCCTAACTTTCCTATTTCTGTTGATAATTGTAGAGGTAGTATATTCGTCAGGGTTCCCTAGAGGGACAGAACTAATAGGAGATATATATATACACACACACACACACACACACGTATATATATATCCTATTACATATATATCCTATTTTATATATATATCCTTATATATATATATCCTAATATATATATCCATATATATATATATAAAGGGGACTTTATTAAGTATTAACTTACACAATCACAAGGTCCCACAATAGGCTGTCTGCAAGCTTGAGGAGCAAGGAGAGCCGGTCTGAGTCTCACAACTGAAGAATTTGGAGTCCAGTGTTTGAGGGCAGGAAGCATTCAGCATGGGAGAAAGATAAAGCCTGGGAGGCTAGGCCAGTCTCGCCTTTTCGTGTTTTTCTGCCTGCTTTACATTCGCTGGTAGCTGATTAGATTGTTCCCACCAGATTAAGGGTGAGTCTGTCTTCCCCAGTCCACTGACTCAACTGTTAATCTCCTTTGGCAACACCCTCGAAGACACACCCAAGATCAATAATTTGCATCCTTCAATCCAATCAAGTTGACATTCAGAATTAATCATCACAGGTAGTATTGTGGGTTTTTAAATATATGAATACAAATGTTCATCTCCAGATCCATCTCCTGTGCCCTGTATTGGTGCACCAAAATGCACCATCAACAATGGCCAAATATGTTAAATATGAAATAAAATAGATAACACTATTGTATACTAGCAATTATCTTAAATGCATCTTGCGAATCAACTAATTCAATGCTTAAAACTACTGCCTGGATGGATACTATTAGTATTTCCACTTAACAGATCAGGAAACGGCCATAGAATGTGAAGTTACTTGCCCCAATCATCCATAAATAATAAAAGGACTCAAGATTCAAAATAAGTAGTCCAACTGCAGTGTTTTTATTCTTAATCATCACACTCTGCCTCCAGAAAGGAGTGGAAGCACAGCACCCTAAAACTGTAATAGAGAAGTGTGTGGAGAAACCAGGCCTGGTTTCTGAAAGATTTGATAACATAAAGATATTCTTGTCTTAGGAAGAGAGTTTCCAAAATAGCAAGTAGTTGAACTTTTAGGTTTTGTTACTAGTGAAAAGTGAAGTTTAAAGAAACTGTTTGATGCCCTAGTTCTGCACGCTGTACAAACTGCTACTTCCTACTCAGCCAGGCAATCTCCTTATTCTCAGGTCATACCAGTTGGTAACTTAACCTAAAAGAGAGGCAACACAGTCTCTATAGAATTAGCTTTTCCTCATTATTTCACTCTATTTATGATCTAATATTCTCCCATTCTCATGGCCTGGATTATCTTGGAATTTATTAGGCACTTAACTCTTGGTCAAACTCTTATAAAGTCTCAGGAAAATCTCTCTCTTAAGATTTTTCAAGGAAAGTGACAACTGACTGCTTTAAAAAAAAAAAAATTTCCCCAAAATGCAGTGAAATAGTTTTAAAGTAAATTCGGCTAGACCCTGAACACTACTAGGCTGTCAGTGAGCAGCGTGGATGTTAACTCGCCGGCGCGCATCTGTATGAACTACAATTCCCATCGTACACCGCGCCATTTCACACTAAACTACAATTATGCTTTCGTCATTTCCGTCGGCACAGGCGCTGGATTTCGGACTTTGTAGTTCATGCCAACTTCTCTTTTTTGCCGCCATTTTGATAAGAAGACAGTGTGCCTGGATCGACTACTTTGACTCTGGTATTATGATATGGTATTTTAAATAAATTAATGGGATAACGTGTCAAGCCAATTGAGCGTCAAGTTTTTAAGTATTTCACTATTCGCCTTCTTCCTACCGTCGGTGCTGGGGAAGAGGAAGTGACGTACGTCCGGTGTAATGGCGGCGCGGTGGAGCTCTAGGTAATTATCGAACTCCGTGGAGTCCCCGCAGGCAGGGACGCGGAGTCGGGGTGGCGGGTCGCCGGATCGGGTGGGAAGTAAAAGACCCCCAGGAGTGGGTGCGGGCTCACTGATACGGCTGTGAGCGGCATTGGAGTGTGCGTGGGTCTTCTGGCTACGCTCGGGCCCGCAAGAGGGGTGTGAGAGCGGCTAGGTCCGAGCAGGTGGGGAGGGAATGGGCTGTTGTGAACTAACTGCCTGAGCGGACCGGCTGACCTTCTTTGTGAAGTTCCTGGAGCTGTCTGAAATCCTGCACCAACGCTGGTGCTCTGTTGTTTCTTGTGCAGTGTGTTTTATACTTACAGCCTCTGGAGTCCACTGGGCTTGCCAAAGCCCCTTTCCTAGTGCCCGGGTCCCAGGGCTAGGGGAGTGGGATTAATGAGCTCTAGTTGATTAAAAGTTAGTTGAATTACTTGCACTCTTATGCCTCTTTCCGGCATTATATCCCTTTGACTATTTGTTTTAAATTTCATTAGCGGCTTCTTTTTCATTTATTTGCCCTGTAAATACTGATAGTGTCTAGTGTTTAGTCTTGAAGACACTTCGCTTCTCATGTGCCCGCTTCATCTGTCATTCTTGATCCTTCCATGACTTGAACTATCTCCAGTGAGGTAATAACTGGCAAACTCGGGTCTCTAGGCTCCACCTCTCTAACGAGCTCTGGGTCCTACAACACAGCATTATACAACGGAAATATTATAGTTAATTTCACTGAGTTTAACTGCAAAAACCACGGTACCTATTTCCATTTAATCCTAACAATTCTTTTGAGGTAAGTGGAGAAGGCAGGATTTGGAGAAAGCCTATTCTAGATGCAAGGATTAGGTAAGAGTTTCCTTTGCATTTTTAGATGTGCAGAGGCTCGAAATAGCAGATAAGCAAGCAAACTTGGTCCTCAGCAGATCAGTTAACCTACCTCTTATCTGTATTTAGACTTACCTTGTTTTAGGATTGCTTGTGAATTCAGGAGTTAACATAAATTATCATCCTACTATGGAAGGGCAGATTTAAAATTGACATAAAAGTGTGGTTTTGACCAGGAGAGGAGAAGCGTTGTTACCGGCGTTATCAGTAGGTGGAGGAAAGCCACTTGTGTTGGTCCTGGGTGATGGATTAGTAGACCAAAGATTTCAGTTTTATCCAGCTATTATTAGGTCTATCACTTGGAACAAGTTACCTAAAGTCTCTAGTGTCAGCTTCATCATCTGGAAACATGTAGGTAATAATACAATACCTGCCTCACTGTGTTGTCTTTTTTGAGTATAAAGAAAAATAATGCAGATGAGGCACTGAGCACAGTGCCTGTTACACAGTGTTAGCATTGTATTATTGTAAATTACTACTATGATACAGTTGATGAGTTCTCTCTGTTCCTCAATTCTTGTTCTCTGGTTCTGAATGTTGCCTTTCCACCTATAAGTGTCCTTCCAGTTGTTTTTTGTTTTGTTTTGTTTTGTTTTGAGACGGAGTCTCACTCTGTCGCCCAGGCCGGAGTGCTGTGGCGCTATCTCGGCTCACTGCAAGCTCCGCCTCCCTAGTTCATGCCATTCTCCTGCCTCAGCCTCCCGAGTAGCTGGGACTAAGGTGCCCGCCACCATGCCCGGCTAATTTTTTGTATGTTTAGTAGAGACGGGGTTTCACCGTGTTAGCCAAGATGGTGTCTGTCTCCTGACCTCGTGATCCACCCGCCTCCGCCTCCCAAAGTGCTGGGATTACAGGCGTGAGCCACCGCGCCCGGCCGGTGTCCTAGTTTTAAGTGTCCATACCACTTTTGTGGAGTCTTTCCCAACTCAGTTGACTGGGGCTCTGAGACTGTCTTGGTTAGAAGTTAAAGGCCAAGAACTTTGATCTAATACCCTGGTCTATTGATTCCAAAAATGTAGTCTCCTGAATCAGCAGCATCATCTCCTTGAAGCTTGTTAGCAATGTAAATTACTGGGCTTCAACCGGTTTTGTTGAATCGGAAACGTGGAAATGGAGGCCCAACAGTCTGTCTGTCTGTCTGTTTTTTGTTTTTTTTTTCCCGAAAGCATTCGAGTGATTCTCATGCCAATTAGTTTGAGAACTTCTGCTCTAGCTCATCCTTTAGGGGCATGCTATGGTTCATCCTCCCCCTGTCCTCAGAATCATGTTTGCTGCCCTCCTTGCTCCAAAGTACTTGATGCATGGCCAGCCAGTATTTATTATTATTCCACCACATCCTTTCCTGCTTTGGATAGGGAACCTCCAATCACTTTTTGGAGTTCTGACATTTCCTAGACTACCTAATTGTTTTTCTAAGCCAGCTTTCTTAGCTCTGTTAGCTTTCCCAGCTGCTGAATTTTTAGAAGTTAACTCTCCTTGGGGGGGGCTAGGGGCGGGGGCGGCTATGGCTCATGCCTGCATTCCCAGCACTTTGGGAGGCCAAGGCGGGCGGATCACTTGAGATAGACCAGCCTGGCCAACATGGTGAAACCCCGTCTCTACTAAAAATACAAAAAAAATCAGCAGGGTGTGGTGCTGTGCGCTTGTAGCCCCAGCTACTCGGGTGGCTGAGGCACGAGAATCACTTGAACCTGGGAGGCGGAGGTTGCAGTGAGCCGAGATCTCTCCACTGCACTCCAGCTTAGGCGATAAAGTGAGCCTCTGTCTCAAGAAAAAAAAAAAGAAGAAAAAAAGAAGTTAACTCTCCTTCCCAATGATTGCATATTGTTGAGTGACCTACAGTGGCTTGTACCTGAGACCAACCAAAAGACAACACAGTGACGCATTTTGTATTTCAAATGCCCGTGCCTTAACTTGGATAATATTTTCAATTTATTGTCCACTTGTATTTAAATGGAATTTGATACTACTCATCATATCCCTAACTTGGTCATGGTTTGTTCATGATGCCAGGAGCTAGTCCAAGAAAAAAGTGGCTATTGGTAATACATTCATGCATCCCGCTTATAACTTTGAAGGCTCCCTTGTTGAATTTCCCTACTTTTCTGTTTATCTGAGCATGGGAGGGTGGTGGAACAATAAAGCCAGAGAGCATACTAGTTTCAGCAAACTCCCAGACTTACACTTTTTCTCAGTGTATACATTTCCCAAGTGGACATTGGAAGAGATACTTGAATGCCTACAACAAAGTGCAAACTTTAAGCATGGATTAAAGCCAGCCTTTATATAGTCAAGTTAATAAGTCTTTCCTAGTGAACAGATACCAAAAACGGGGTATGGGCTGCCTTGGCCTTGGGACATATTAACTCCTGTAGAATGGGTTAGCTAGTGGGAAGGAGGAACTCAGTGGTGACTCATGTTTAACCTGTCTTTCAGCCTAACTCATAAATGGGTGGAGCTAGACAGAGTTCAGCACTTCCACCTGGAAAGTTACCCTGTGAGTCCGTCCTGAAATAGTTTGTCAGGATAGCTTTATTTTAGACCTGGCTACAGGAGCCTCTGTAGTAGAATGCAGTGCTTACATTGTCTAGGGGCTAAATTTCTCTGTGGAGGCCAACACCGCCAAGTTTTCTTTAAACCAGAATGTGGTTTACTACATGGCTCTCTAATTAAATAATCAGGTGACTTTCAAAGCTGTGCCTTGAAAATTGGCAGAATGTGTTCACCCATATACTTAATTAGGCAAGCTGAGGAACAGATTTGGGGCAGGAGAGAGTGGTTTGAATGTGTGATGAAGGCATATGGCATATTCAGTAATTAGGGTTGATTTTGTAAGTTAAAAGAACTGCACCTTCAGGGACAGATTTCCTTTTGCAGTGCCTGCAAAGGAACTAGTATTTTTTTCATCTCACTCAATGAGGAAGTGTTTTCAAGCTGCTCCACAGGTTAACATTGAGTGAAGACTAATAGGGGGTGGCATCTGATAGTGTTGTCTTGATGCACTAAGACTTGGAAATCTTAGTATTTCCAAGAAGTAGGAGTTAATAGGTGAGACAAGGCTGCTGTTGTATTCCTTGATGAACAAGTTGACAAAATGGCATTATAGGGAGTTCTATGTACGAAGAAATAGGAGTAATCAGCAGAAATCTACAGTCCCCATTTTTTATTTAATTTTAGAGTTGGAACTTATTAAGTAGCAGACACTGTCCTAGGTTCTGGATGTGTAGCAGTGACCAAGAACCTTGAGGATCCAGTGTACTCATACAGAGCCTTTCATAGTTTAGCTTAATGAGTCTCTCATGTTCCATCTTATTCATGTTCAGTTTTTCATGTACACCTTGGGATCCCCAAATTCTCTGTCTCTGAGTCTTTACACATGCTTATCTTATTTCCTGAATGACCTTTTCCCCTTTCTATATGGACAAGTCCTACTTGTTCTTTAAGACTCAGCTTCAAGACCTACTTCTTTCTGTATGTCCCAAACCCTCTTTTCTAGTAACACTTGTTTATGACATTGTTGTAGCACTTAGACATTTCTTCTTTACCCAAGGACAGAGTCCTCAATGCCTTGTCTGTTGTGTAATGTATATATCTCCCCACCATACATAGGCACTGCCTTTAGTAAAGACCATGACTGTACTTTCTTTCTCTTAGCTTCATACTTCCTTATTTTCTCTGTAAGCACTTTTCTGTTTTTTTCTTCTTTTACTATTTTTTTGAGTTGGGATCTCACTATGTTGCCCAGGCTGGGACTCTAGGCACATGCCACTGCACCCAGCTTTTCTCAGCCACTGAATATAAATATCAATTATGGCCCTAGCCTAAATGGAACCTTCCCCCAGCCTCCTATATACAGTGACAGAATGAGGGGGAAACATGGGCAGATTTGGTAGAATCAGTAGGATTTGGTGACTTACAGGGAGTAAGGAAAAGGAAATTGCCAAATCATATCTTAGAAGAAGTGCTGGTTTGAGATGGGGAGAAGGAAATAATTAGTTCCACTGTGGATTTCTTTAGTTCAGATGGCCTTTGGCACATCCACATAGAGGTTTCCTATAGCAAATTGGACATAATGATTTGGAACTCTAGAGAAGATTGGCTGGAGTAAAAAGTTGTTTTCACATGTTAATTAAAGCTATGGGGATGGAGATGATCTTCCACAGAGAATATGGAGAAAGAAAAGATAAGGACTATTCATTCATGCATTTAACAAATGTGTATTGAGAGCCTGTAGTGTTGTGAATGTAGCAATGAACAAAACATAAATTCATGAGCAAATATTAAACTCTCAGGCATAGTAAATATTAAAGGGATGGATAAATGAAGGTGGTGTCCCTGTAAGTTGACAAGTGAGAACTTCAAGAAGGGGATTAGGTGCCAAATGCTAGAGCAATATCCCATGAAAGAAGGAAGCTGCCCCTGGATTTAGCAACAAGAAAAAAAGTTACTGTGTAACATTGGTAAGTGCTGTGGAGTAGTGGGAAGGGAAAGCCAAATTACAGTGGGTAGGAGAGGTTAAGAATTAGAGACATCAGGCTGGACATGGTGGCTCACTCCTGGAATCCCAGTACTTTGGGAGGCCCAGGTGGGCGGATCACTTGAGGTCAGGAGTTTGAGACCAGCCTGGCCAACATGGTGAAACCCCATCTCTACTAAAAATACAAAAAATTAGCTGGGCATGGTGGTGCGCACCTGTAATCCCAGCTATTCAGGAGGAGGCTGAGGCACGAGAATCACTTGAACCTGGGCGGTGGAGGCTGCGGTGAGCTGAGATCATGCCACTGTGCTCCAGCCTGGGTGACAGTCAAGACTTTGTCTCAAGAAAAAAAAAAAGAAAAAAAAACTTAGAGGCATCAAGTGTGAACTTACCTATCACAAAATAGCGTGTAGGGATGAGATAGTAAAACTAGAGAGGGGACAGGATAAAGGGAATTTGCCCCTTAATGTCATAATTTATTTTTAAATGAATCATTAAAAAGTTCAACATGTAGAATTTTTCTTTAAAACCAACTTAAATAGAAATCAATACTGTACTGTAAATCAAGAGACAGCTTATTGAAATGTGGAAACTAACAAAAATAGACAAATTCCTATTCTCATAGATCCTGCATTCTGTTGAAAAGAAGCACATTGGGGAATCTTCCTATGCATAAAAAAATTAATAGTATTTCCAAATGATTGGATCACTTAACTCTTTATTTGGCTACTTAAACAGCCTAAAATAGACTAGCTTCATGATACAGGAAATGAATGGGGGTAATACTACCTCCCAATTTATAATGTGAAGTTTTCAGTATAGATAATGGTGTCATTGGGTTCATTAAAATGTCTTTTTTTTTTTTTTTCACTCATCTGTGTCTTACTGTCTTAAAGTGTCTGAAAATTTGGGCTGTCTACTCTCCACACACAGTTGCAGACCAGTCAAATGCTTTTATATTACTTACTTCTTACAGAAAACAATGTCCAGAACTATCTGCACAACTTCTAGCCTCGTACTTGAATCTGGCAATCTAGTCATTCAAATGGTTATGAGTCAGCACACCTGGCATATGCAATGACTAGGAAGCAAAAGGGAGGACAGCTCTGCAACTCTTTATTTGTAATTCTTGGAGCCAGAAGTGTTTTGATTTCAGTATCTTGTAGATTTTAGAAAACTGCAGTGCCTATACTACATATTAAGTAATCCCCGCTTTTGGGGTCTGGAGCAACATCCTCTAGTCAAACACATTAATATTTCTGCACTGTATGAAGTCACATTAAGTATCAAGTCAGTATATGCTAAGTTTTGCTGTCAAGTGAGTTGCCACATGCTTAAGAATAATCTTTGTATTTTCAGAGCTTTACGGATTTTAGAACTGCAGATAAAGGATTTTCAACCTGTACCTGGTTACTTTTCCAGAAAGAGACAGGAGTATTTTGACCCTTTTATTTTCTTGAAATTGTGATTCTATGCTGACATCAAATTATAATTTTTGGGCCTTATGAGGTATATCATGAGGCAAATTTTTCACTAATATGTAAATTAAGACGGGAAAAAATAGCAAGAAATGGTTTTTCTAAACAAGTAAGTTTTCCTTCAGTACAGATATGGAAAGTACATAGCAATCTTGTTTTATATTGTTCAAGAGCAAAGCCAATCTCTTACTCCTGTTTGTTCCCTGAAAAGGAAAATCCGTTCCTTGGGGACTTGGCTCTTGTTGAGGTATTTTCTGAGAATTCCATTAATTCCCCTCCCATTATATTTTGGCATTCAGAATAATTTTAAGACAGTTTTTATTTTGTATTGTATAATATTACCACTTTCCCCATTGTGCAACTAAGATTTTTGTTTTTGTTTTTGTTTTTGTTTTAAATATGAACTCTGTTAAAATGTTTGAAATTCACCAAACCTGTTGTTACTATTTAGAAGCCAGAGGAGCCAACTAAAGGTAATTCACTGTTGATTCTCCTTTACTTTAGCAATTTTACGACAGTATGTTTCAGCAAGTTCCTCTAACTTGGACTGAGGACACCGAAGTGACAATGGTGGAAGTGTTTTGCTACGGAAGTCATCTGGAAAGCAGTGCATTTCAGCCATTAGTTGAATATTTTCTCATTTTCTTAATTTTTGAGATAATTGCAGAATTCACAATTTTCTGGTTAACAGTCTGAAGTACTTATATATGTTATTAAATATTTTGCTTTCTACTGCTTCATGAAACTGAAAGAAAAACTCTATCTTTTTTTTTTAATAGTGCTCTCATGAATACTATATCTCCTATTGGAAAATATCCTTTTTCTTCGAGAGAGCAGGTGTGGTTTTGTTGAGTTGCTTTCTTGTGAGAGGGGGAAAGAAATTTAATAATTCACCATAAAATTCACATAGTGATGCTTAGAAGAACAGAGAGTGCTATAAACTCTAGATAAATTGCTCTCATTTCAGGAATTTCCAATTAGTGTAAGTATTAGCATGCATATGTTGAACTCAGAATTTCCGAACAGGCATATTCTGTATAAATCTGGACAATGACAATACTTTATTCATTTTTTGTTAGAACTATGATAGCAGTCTACTTTACCATATTGTCATTTTCACACTTATGTTTTGAGACATGGAAATGTAACAGATTGTACTTTATTGCCAGAAATTATTTGCTGATGAAAGTTGAAAGGGGAAAGATGATATCGATCAGAAAGAAAACTCATTAAATTTAAATATGTAAATTTAAATATGTAAATTTAAATAGAAATAAAATACACAGAAATTGCTTGTTCTGAAATGTGTAAGTAGGTTGGGAAGAGGAACCAGGTGTAAGACTCCAGGAGAATAGCAAAAGAAAATGCTAAATCTTGTGCAATGGGGTCAAGTGATTTTTTATTTTTATTTTTTGCTCGTGGTATACCTAGTCACAGTGAATTCTAGGTATGCTAAATTAAATAAAAAGGAATCCTTAAAATTATTATGAATGTTTGAAAAGAAGTAGTGCTTCGTTATATTAAATCACAGTCTTTGCTATCTGGAACTTTGAACGAATGGATCAATTTAGGCTAGGATAATTTTCTGGATAGTAGAGTCTGTACTTGTTTACATTTTATAATTTACCATTTTGGCTTCAATTCATTAGTGTTGGCGTTTTCATTGGGGCACAATATATGGCTTTGGCATCAGATAAACCTGGCTTTGAAGTTTAGCTTCTGCCATTTACTAGGTGTAATTTACATGGACAAATTGCTTGAATTCTCTGTACTTCAGTTGTTTCACTGAAAAACATGGCTAAAAAAAAAAATCACCAGAACAGGGTAATTATGAGGATTGAGTAAGATTGTATAAGTGATTATAAATTGTGGCCATAATTTCTCAGGTTTAAAAAACACTTCTTACCTGTGAATTATTAAGAATTAATACATTTGGATTTTCTGTTTCCCTTTCCAATTGATTTACAACTAAGTTCTTCACTATAAAGTAGGTAGGCTGTGGGGTCTCTATAGTCTGCCTAAGTGGCTTATGGTTTGAGAACAAATTAAGAACCAAAGTTTCTTATGTAGAATTGAAAAGCTGAGGAGACTTGGGGAAAAGTTGGATTTTGGAATTACCTTGGGAATACTTTCATAAAACAAGTATGCACGGGTTTCCCCTACACTTTCTGCCCATTTTCTGATTTCGTAAGTCAGAGGTGGGCCCCAATATATGTACAAGTAATTCTCCTCTCATGCATTTTTTCTTGATTCAAGTTGTTTTTAATATAGTGACATCAGACTAGTTTTACACTGTTAAGTAGTGATTTAAAACTGACCTGTAGGAAAAAAGCCCAACCTGTCACCTTGCCTGAGTGGCTTGGTGTTTTGTTTATCATTATAGATTTGTTTCTTATACCTAGAATGTAAGCTTCACGTGAACAGGAGATTTTGTTAGGGTAGTTCATTGCTGCCTATCCAATGCCTAGAAAGATGCTGGGCAAATAACAGAAGTGCTGTATTATTTGTTGGGGAACAAATGTTTGTATAAATAACACTGGGTTTAAAGGTAATAAAGGATATGTTAAAAATGTTAAATGGTTGTGCTAGTAGAGGTAGGGAAAAAAATACCAATATCTTTGACCAAAAGTAAGTCAAGCGAAGTTTTGAGTTTTATGGGTCTCTATACCTTTATAGCCATTAAAACAGGACCTTTGGAAAGAGGCATGCAATTTGGTTTCAACAGAGTCATCTTGTTGAGGCAAATGGTCCTAAAATCCAGCTGAGATAAGGGTTATCCCTACAGGGATCTCATCCTCAAGTGAGGGAGAGGGTAGCCTCTGTTTTAAATATTTTTTAAAATTCTATTTTAATGTGTAGGCTTTTAAGCTATATTTTATACTTTTTTTTTAGTCATTACTCTAAGGAACAGTATATATATATCCTTAACTTTTCATGTGCTACTTAGAGTCGATATTGTATCACCTCACGAAAGATGTAGAAAACCTTGCATAGTGCAGATCCATTTTGGTCGCTAATTCTATATACTATACATATATATACTCTGGCTACATATATTATAACCCCTCAAGACATAATTTTTGCTGTAAAGAGTCCTATGTATTTTAGATAAATTAAAATAAAACAGTATTTTGTATTTCCTGAGAAAGTTATCATTTACAGTATTCTTCATTTCTTTCTGAAAAACAGTTTCCATCTAGTATCATTTCCCTTTAGCTTGAAGAACTTATTTTAGCATTTTTTGTAGTGCAGATCTGCTGGTGATAAATTCTCTTAGTTTCTCTTAGTTGTTGTTTTTTGTTTAATCAGTAAATGTCTTCATTTTGTCTTCCTTTAAAGATTGTTTTTGCTGGAATTCTAGGTTAACTGGTTTTTTTTTTTATCTTTTAACACTTTTAAAAATTGTTTCACTATTTTCAAGTCTCTCTAGTTTTTTTTTCAAAAATTTTGATATAAAAATATATAGAGATGTAATTTACCATCTTTACCATGTTTAAGTGTACAGTTCAGTGGTAATAAATACATTTATACTCCTTTTTTTTCCTTCATCCTCCACACCCCACTCCCCTTTCCGGCCTCTGATAACCACCAGTCTGCTTTATCTTCATGAGATCCACTTTTTTAGCTTCTGCATGTAAATGAGAACATGGTCTATTTAGTTTCTGATGAGAAGTCAACAGTAATTTGAATTGTTATTTTCTTGTATATAATATGTTGTTTTTTGTTTTCTGCTCTCAGGATTTTTCTCTTTATCTTTGGCTTTAACTATTAACCATTCTACTGTTAAGCATATTCAGTGAATTTTTTATTTCATATATTTTTCAGTTTTAGAATTTCTGTTTGGCTCTATTTTATCGTTTCTCTTGGCTGAAATTTCCCAGGCATATTTTTCTTTGCATCGTTCCATATGTTTTAAAAACCATGCTTTAAAAACCTTATATACTAATTCCAGGATCTGGATCATCTCAACATTGATCTATTTTGATTGTCTTTTCCCTTAAGATTGGGCCACATTTTTAAAATGTTATTTTTAATTGTCTCCTGGATATTATTTTTATGTTATAGAGACTTTGGTTTCCTTACATTCCTCTAAGGAGTGGTGACTTTTTAGGCAGTTAACTTGGTTGGACTTAAATTGCAAACTCTAGTCTCTTGAGCAGCAGTTCAAATCTTAGTTCAGTTCTTGGCAGGAATCTGTCTTGTACATGTGTTGGTTCAGAGGTAGTCAGAGATGTGGGAACAATTTATACCCAGCATATGGGGTTCCCCTCCACTGACTCTCTCCCCTCCTGGATTCTCCCTCAGTTTCCAGCAGCTGTGGTTGCCTCAGAGTCTGTCCTCTTGTTCTTCAAATGAGAATGGCTGCAGCTTTTCATCAGTTTTAGCCACCCTTGCGTGGTACAGACTGCAGCTTGCCCTCAGACTAAAGCTATATTAAATGGGATAACTCACTCATGTTGCTCCTTTCTCAAGGCATCTACTCTCCTCTAGACTCAGCCTGGTTTTGTTCATTCTCCAGTGCCTTCAGGTGGTTGTTGTATGTTTTGTCAAGAGTTTATGGTTGTTACCTGTGAAAGGATTGGGTTCATTAGGAACTTCCTAGCCATTTCAGAAGTGGAAGTTCAGTTACCGTTTTAAAAAATTTGTTCAGAAGTGCCACATAAACTACCCAGTGGCCCTGGGAATCAAAACACCCTTATTATTTAAGTTCTTAGAGGAACATAGTGTAATTCTCTCTAGTCTCGAACCTCTCTTTCCCCTTTGAAACACGTTTTTTATTTGACTTTTGATAACATAGGCTTATTAAGATAGTAACTCTTGCATGGTATCAGAATAGACTGTTTATGGTGGAGGGGCATACCTCTCCTCTCTGCTGCCGTCACAGGGTCTGATTTTATGAAGTGTTTTACATTACTTATTCTGGATTTTCTCAATTATTTATCTAAGGTATAGCATCCAGTAGGAAAAGTTACTCTGAAACTAAGTTCAAACAATGATGTCATAGTTGTGGGCATAATAAGGTCCTAGATAGACTAGTCTGTGGGCATTAGGATTTAGGACCCAGAGTAATTTTTTGTTTGTTTGTTTGTTTGTTTGAGACGAAGTCTCGCTCTGTTGCCCAGGCTGGAGTGCAGTGGCACGATCTCAGCTCACTGCAAGCTCCGCCTCCTGGGTTCGTGCCATTCTCCTGCCTCAGCCTCCCGAGTAGCTGGGACTACAGGCACCCGCCACCACGCCTGGCTAATTTTTTGTATTTTTTCAGTAGAGACGGGGTTTCACCGTGTTTGCCAGGATGGTGTCGATCTCCTGACCTTGTGATGCACCCGCCGTGGCCTCCCAAAGTGCTGATAAACTTTAAAAAGATACATAAAGAAAAGATTTGGGGACAACTTGCCAGCTGAAAACAAGGCTGAGCTTTCTAAACAACTGCAATAATAACTAATTGAAGAAAGAGCCTGTTAATAAGCGTATTATGTAAAGTTACACACATTTGTCTCTTTAACTGTAGGCCTCGTACATAAGCAGTGATGTGCTTTAGATTGTAGTTATATTTTATAGATTGATAAGTTTGCCTTTACTAACCTTGACCCCATGCCAATCATTGTAATAGAAACCTTTCTTGACTTAGTAATTCGTATACATCCCCGTCTGCATTAAATGATAGCAGCTCTGTATCACTTTATAATGTCAAGACTATTTGTATGTGTGTGCCAGTGAAAGGAATACTTAACAGGGTGTCCTTATGGTAGGTTTCTAGTTGTAAGTCTAGCTGGTATTATAATTTAGTTATTATAATTATAATTGAAATAGCATATCTGGTTTTCAGTGTTCTCTTTTAAAAGAAGGAATTGGACCAGATAATCTGTTATACCCTTTCTGACACTCAAATTAATTTTTTTTCCAGTTGTATTCAGTTATTTTGCTACTAAGCACATTGCTTTCTCTGCATTCTCTGTATCTTTTAATCCTTTTATTTTTTTTCTATTTTATTTTTGGGATTTCATTGCCTTATACTATAAACCATTTAGATATGTACTTACAATAAAATATTTGAATGCAAGTTCTTTGTGAACATAAGTATCAATTTAGCATCTTGCAGAAATTGCTAAAATTTACTTAGAGTATTAAGACACATCTGAAGATTTTAGATTTAATGCTGATGACTAGGTTTATTCTGAGCTAAATACTTAGTTCTCATATGTGCATGTATCTGAAGCTTTGTGCCATTAATAGATCACATTGAGACATAATTATTGTAGTTTAGCACCTTAAATTTCTATGTGGATTAAATTTATTTCTTAATGATCATTATTGCAAGGATATTGGGTATTTCATTCTTAGTCTATATAGAAACATTGGATTTTTATACTCAGTTTATATAGAGTTTCTCTTCTATCATTGTTTCCTCAGTTTTTTTTTTTAATAATATCACACTACTATTTTATGATGTAGGTATATATCTCCCTCACTGTGAGAACATTTTTAATAAAGTTATAGGACGTCCCTTTTTAAATTAACTTTTGTTCCCCTTGGTCCTTAGAATAAAACCTTCTATTTGCTCTCTTGTTCATGGATTTTTTTTCTACTTGTATGTGTTAGGTATACATTATTATGTGTAACTACTTAAGGATTTTTACAATTTTTATTATATTTGTTTATGGATTAAGAAAAATAAGGAGGTCAAATATCCATTGTATAGAAAATATATATCATCATTTTTCACACTTTAGTAGTGTTAATAAAGCTTTCTTTGGTATATTTTATAGGTGATGTTTACAGACAGAAAAAGTAAACTGTCAAGGAATTCAGAGCATTGGGCACTTGTTATTTGGACCAGTTTGAGGAGTCTTTGATTTATTGGACCAACTGGCAACAGAAAATGAAAAGTGGTGTGGCACAGATAAAAGTAAGTGTTTGAAACTTAAAATAGAGGATGTAAACTTATACTTTAAATATAAATGCATTTATGTAATGAGGACATTAAAGCCAGACAGTAGAGTGGCAGTTAGGTTGGTGCAAAAGTAATTGCAGTTTTTGCAATTTTAAAAACCACAATTACTGTTTGCACCAACCTAATAGATCCATCTAACTTAAACAATTTTAAATGTAGATACTTAGCTATATGGAAGTATTAGTGTGCAAGAGGGCAGTTGAGAGAACATACAGAAGTGTGTGTATGTGTGTGCACGTGTGTGTGTGTGTACACATGGATGCATGCATCAGGGCCTGCATATATCATGTGAGTGATCACATGTAAAAGAAAAGTAACAAACAGTGCAGGGAAATTTCTGCATATCTGTTTACAATGTGAGCCTCTTGGATATTTCTTATGAATAGATGGATGGTCTCTTTATTCTGTGCTGTACTTTAGACAGTGTGCGTTCATTTATTTAACAAATGCATATTGAGTTCTAGTGATTGTTCTAAGAACTTTGAACAAAATAGTGTTATATGTGTTATATGTTATGTTGATTGTTAGATGTTATAGTGATTGTTCTAAGAACTTTGAACAAAATAGTGAATAAAACAAATCCTTGTTTTCATGGAGTTTATAGTTGTGGGGAGGAGATAAAATAAATTATAAACTTGATAAGTTATGTAGTATGTTAGAATGTTAGGTAATAGAATTGTCCTATGGAGAAAAGAAGTAGAACAGGGTAGGGGGATTCAACATTGAGGGGTTGCAGTTTTTAATAGAGGGCTGAGTAGGGCCCATTGAAAAGATAGCCATTTGAGCAGAGACTTGAAAATGTGAGAGTTAACTATGCCGATATCTGGGGAAAGAGTGTCCTGGCAAAAGGAACAGCAAAGGCAAAGAATCTAGAGTGGAGCAGGTATCAGAAGGGGAGAATTGTAGGAGGTGAGATCAGGGCAGTCATTCCATCTGCTTTCAAAACTGTTCTGCCTGTGAGTGGACTTGGCAGGAGAGCAAACTACTCAACTTCCTTTTCTCTTCAACTGCATGGATTTAAAACCAGGACATCACTTTTTGGGCCTTGGAGTCTGTAAAGGGGGAACTGTATTTTTATTTTATTATAAATGTAGGCACTCCTCCCTTCCTATCCTCTTACAGCTGTACACACCTAAAGTTCCTTCTTTAAAGAGAAGCAGTAGATTGCAAGCTCCTTGACAGCAGGCCCTGTAGTAGGTGCTTATTAAGCTGAACTGATAGACTTGTAGAGTAAGGCAGCCTCTGCTGCAATCTTTTCCAGCCTCTTGTCAAGTGTGAGAAGACACTCACCCACCTCCCTGTTAGGTAGACATCCAGGCTTTGCTTGCATATCTCTTTTGGCAAGGGGCTCACAGTTTCCTAAGGTAGTTCCATCTGTCAGTAACCCTTGTATATTGTTCTCAAATCGGCCTTTTTGGGACTTGTACTCACTGGACCATAGTTACTTAAACAGTTAATTTATTGAGGACCTAGTAGGTGGCAGATTCTGGGTTAGGAGCTGGGGACGTAAAGGAGACCTTGTACAGAACTGGCTCTTGACAGAGCCGTGTTAGACAAGAGCGCTCAGATCTTTAGACTAATGCCTTTTACTCAAAGGGAGAAATGTTTAGCCTTTCTCAGACTCCTCTTTTGGTTCCTGTTAGTCTCTGCTTCTCCATGCTTCCCTCTTGTGGCCCAGATGGGTCTCCTGTAGCATTTTCTCCCCCAGCGTGCCCGTGGGTGGCTTCATTTAGCATGCCCTTCACACTTAATGGCTTGGCTCTACCAGCCAGCTCTCTTTGGTCTGCTTCCATTTATCTCCTTTCTGTTAGCCACAATGGGTCCACTAGCTGCGTTGATGCTGATTCTTTCTTTAGGTGAAGCTCAGCTCTTCCCTTGATGTTCTGAGGACTCACCTGTTAGGTTCATAAGGCTTCAACTGAGAATCCCGTTTTTCCCTTGAACCTCACTGTAGCTTCCTTAGCAAGCTCCCTACCTCTTCCAGCCCCTCCTTCCTCTTTCTTTTAAAGTCTAGTGGATCATGAAAGCCACTGCACTCAGGCTTCTTGTTCCCCTTGTCTCCTCATACTGCTCTCCCTACGTTGTTGGAGACTATGGGTTACTACATGATGTCACCATATTTGTTTTGCTTCATGAACAATTTAGAAAAATTTTAAAGGTAATTCTGATTGTATAGTATTTTCAACTACTGCACTGACTTACAATCTAAACTCTGTGATAAAAGAAATAGGGAAATTCAGGTTCTTAATATTTGATTCATACCCGAAAGTGATTCTTAACTTGGTGAAATCCTATTCATCTACCAAAGCCAAATTCAAGTCCCTGTTTTCCCACTTTCATCCCTTAGCACTCTATGCCACAGTGATTGTTTCCTACTCAAGATCTCCTGTTAGCACTTACTATGTGTGCCAGTCATTTGTTACTTGATCATATTTATGAAATCCTTCTTCACAACTTCAATATTTTTGGTCTCTTCCTCTTGCTCACAACAGATGTTGCGGAGATGTGTTAAAAATCATTAGCACAGAATTGGGGCCTTCTCCTTAATGTAATAAAAATAACTTCCTTGCCTTGTAAAAGAAAAAGGAGATAATGCAGTTTTATTGTTCTCTGTCTTCTCCCCTCTCCTCTCCCTGCCCCCTCCTCCTTCTTCTTCTCTCTCTCTCTCTCTCTGTCTGTCTGTCTCACTCACTCTCTCTCATTCTGGGGAACATATAATCTAATGTGTTTAATCATAGAAATCTTTATAAGCCTCTCTGTCTTCTACAAGATCATAAGCTCCTTGGCCTTTCTTATCTATTGTATCCTTCAGAATGTCTACACAGGAAGGACTATGTCTTGTAATAAGTGATCAGTATAAATATTGTATTTTATGTTACCATTGAATTGAATGAATCTTGTGCTTTGTATTTGACCTAAGATCTTTATGTGAAGTTTTATAGAAACCTATGTCATATATATTGAACAGTTCTATTTCACTGTGTTGCTGAGTGAAATAATTTGTAAAACTTTCTTATATTAGACACAGAATTTTAAAATGGTTGAATTTAATGCAAAGTAACAGCTAAACTATGGTTACTTTAAGTTATCAATTTTGGTTACATGCTTATTCACCTGTATAGATTAGTTAGTGGATACTATTCAAAAAATTCAATAATGAGACTGTTTTGCATTGTACTTGTGATTATGTTAGACTCAAACTGCTGTTAATTAGTCATAAAATCAGAGGAAGTTGGATCTTATATTTCTACTCAGAATAATTTTCTTTTTTAAAATATATCCTTTCTTCATTAAGGAGGCAAGCATGTAAGTTTGCAGAACAGTTACTCATTGTTTGATTTAGTTTATCTTAGATTTCAAGATTAAGGTATGTTAAATGCTATTTTTCTTTACAGTATGGTTAATTAAAATTATTTTAATTCTTAAAAAAAGCTTGTTGATATTTGAATGTTGACCAGTTATATAAAAAATTTTACCTATATACAGAGGTAAACATTTTGGTTCCTTAATGTATTTGGATTTTTAAATTAGGATATAGTCTCAAACTGGATGGTTCACATCTCTGTCTCATGTCAGTCTCATGTTACATGAAGTTACTTATTTGTATATTGATTGTTTTTCAAAAAATTTGGAATAGTGCTTATACCCTAAAAGTAATGTTGTTCGATTCCCTAGAGCCTACCACAGTATAATGCATATCAGACACTCAATTGATGTTTGTTGAAAACAAAAATTAACTTTTATAAACATGTTAGAGTCAGTTTCTTCTAGCTATTTTACCCTGTACTAAAGTTGTGGTTTTCATAAGCCAAAGGAGATAGGAGGTAAGTACAATATTGTGGCTGAGGCGAGAGGATCACTTGAGCCTGGGTGGTTGAGTCTGCAGTGAGCCGTGATCATGCCACTGCACTCCAGCCTGGGCAACAGAGCAAGACCCTGTCTCAAAAAATAATAATAAAAATTATAACTTATTACATAGAAGTAAAATATAAACTAGTTGTCATCGAAAATTTGAGAATTATCTTTTTCTGCCTTGAATTTTTTTGGCTAGAAAGAAGTATTTGGTTCCGCAAAGGCGTAAGAATGATACAATGGGTTTTAGGGACTCAGCGGAAAGGGTCAGGGAGAGTAGGGGGGCGATTAGGGATAAAAGACTACGCATTGGGGTACAGTGTACATTATTCATGTGATGGGTGCAGCACAGTCTCAGAAATCACCACTAAAGAACTTATCCATGTAACCAAACACCACTTGTTCCACATAAAAGTATTGAAATAAAAAATAAAATAAAAAGAAATAAAAAATAAAAATAAACAGAAAAAAAAAAAGAAGTTTTTGGTCCATAATGAAACAGGTGCCTGCCACAGACAGGCCTATCTGGGATGGTCTGAAGATTTTGTTTTATCTTATAGACTGTTTAGGTTACATGAATTATTCTTAATGATTTAAAAAATGTTTTGATACAATTTCTAAAGTACTTCCAACTTTCTAAGCCATGTATTTCAGTCTATGTTATTAACATAAATAATTTTTGAAACGTTTTCCCCTTTTTTTCCTCTTTTAAAGCCTTCTTCTGGTCATGACAGAAGGGAAAACCTTAATTCATATCAGAGGAACTCCTCTCCAGAAGACAGGTAAATAGTTTAATATGTTCTGAATGCAATGTAAATTTTTATAGTAAGGTTTATGTAATAATTTAGCTCTTAGATTTCTAATTTTAGGGTGGATAACTTCTTTTTAATGGTTTTATAACCAATATTACTTGAATGGGCTGTAGGAGGAATCATCCTTAAATGACTCTTCTAGGAGTTTCTAGTAAATAATTCCAGATATTATGTAATTTTTATGTGAAAGGGAGTAATTTTGAATGTTTCAAATACTAATGGAATGAAAGTGTAAAATGGAAAACTGAGTTGAAATTACACTATGTAGAAGTGCTGCTTTTGCTACTGTTAGTATTATCTCTTACATGTACATAGCTCTGTGTTGTCTTTAAAATATTTTTATATAGATTATATCAGGGGTCCCCAACCCCCAGAGCCATGGACCAGGCCGCACAGCAGGAGGTGAGCAGCAGGCCTGCTAGCATTCCCGCCTGAGCTCCACCTCCTGTCAGATCACCTGTGGCATTCCATTCTCATAGGAGCACAAACCCCATTGTGAACCGCGCATGCGAGGGATCTAGGTTGTGTGCCCCTTATTAGAATCTAACTAATGCCTGATGATCTGAGGTGGAACAGTTTCATCCTGAAACCATCCCCTCACCCCCCAACATCTGTGGAAAAGTTGTCTTCCACAAAACCAGTCCCTGGTGCCAAAAAGGTTTGAGACCGCTGGATTATATCATATAATTATGTTAAGGTCAGCGATCCAAAAATGTTAACGTTAATATGCATTATGAATTCATATTAGCACTACAATTATTTCGTTTATGATCATTGAAAGACCATTAAGCATATGGTCTATTAAAAGTAATGACTGTAAAAAAAATTTTTTATGCCCATTAAAAATAATTTGTGAAGGAAGAAGCACCCTTCAAACTTTCTTTCAGTTGTCTAGGCTTCCTTACTCCATATGTACTTTCTTATTCTACTCTGCTAAATATCTCTAAAAACTTTGTGAACATCAAGTTAATTGCCCTGATTCATGATTACTTACTATCTTTCACCAATTGTCTACTCCCTATATATTTAAAAACAAAAAACAAAAAAAAACTCTTTACACACAGACACACACACACACAGGTATTTGTGTGTATAACTTAATTGTAGATATGTATATAAAATATGGATTATGTTACTATGTATCTATTATGCATATATTTAACTTCTCTTAAGGTTCTCTGATTTTATTGACTTTTAAGATTCAAATAACAGATCTGATGCTATCCATCCCTGTTTGCTAATAATTTCAATCCATTCTCATTGCTGTCCAGTAATGCATTTTCAAGATTAACAGCTGATGAATATGGTCTTTTGGTATGGAATTAAACTGATCCTTATGGAGGCCAGCCAATGAACTTGGTCTCATACATTCAGTGTTTTGATAAACGAGCCAACTAAGCAAAAGGAGTCATTTGTAGGACAGCCTTTTTCATGCTAACTATATATGATATCCAGATATATGTCTCCTACTGAGAACAGAGTGAATCAGGATAATTCACTAAACAAGTAAGTTCGGTTAAGTGAATCCTAGGAGTTGTTTTACTGTGTACAAACTGAAAGCTTTTGTAATTCTGATGGAATGAATGGGTGTTAGCAAAATGAGCTGTTAAGAACAGTTTGACACGATGTTGTTCAGTCATAGAGTTGCTTTACCATTACCAATATATGACTTTCCTAAATATTTATAACATAGTTGTTTTTAATTTGCAACTTGGTTTTCTTATTTTATGTTAGATATGAAGAACAAGAAAGATCCCCCCGGGATAGAGATTACTTTGATTACAGCAGATCAGATTATGAGCATTCAAGAAGAGGACATTCTTATGATAGTAGCATGGAGTCACGGTTAGTGTTGGGAATTTCTAACTTGTAGAAAATTATATTTGTTTAAACTTTCTTTATGCTATATTTGTAATAAAAACAAAAATAATACTAGCTAACATTAATTGAATGTTCTTAGGTGCTAGGCTTTCTAATAAGGGCTTTATGTGAATTAACTTCTTATTGCAGTAAATATGTGAAGTAGGTACTAGTATCTCTGCTTTACAGCTGAAGAAACTGAGGCCTAGAGAAGTTTAGTAATTTGTTCATGTTTTGAAACATAATAGTGGCCAGCCTAAGTCTGTCTGACTCTAAAGCCCAAGCTCATTCATTGTATTGTACCGCAAGAGGGGTTGGCTTATGTGATTTTTTGAGATTCTTTACTCAATGAAAGAAATTTATATTGTATGATATAGAGTGGTCTAAATTTACTTTCCTGCGTAATGGCAGAGGGACATTGAGACTTAAGTTTCCAATTTGTAGTTTTTTTCTACATGTGAAGGATTCTTACTTGAGCTTTAGAGAACTTGGTTACCCACCTGTTCCTCTGGCTAACAAGACTTGCAAGATTTACTTGGTTGAGAAATGGGCAAGGGAACTGAATGGAAGGCAGATAGCAAGAAACATTGGAATGAGAGTGTTTGGAGACTCCTAGGGGTAATATTTAAGAAGAGTCAGACATTAAGTGCCATTCATGTTTCATTGAAAACTAGGCAGAGTATTATAACCCCTTGTTATTGATTTGTATTTATTTTCAATTCTTTTTCTCCCTTGTAGAAATTAGTAATAGTTTTTACAATGAGAATACATTAGTCCCCACTTATCCATGGGGAATGTGTTCTAGGACCCCAGTGGGTGCCTGAAACTGCGGATAATACCTGAACCATGTATATATACTATGTTTTTTCCAATACATACATACCTATGATAAAGTTTAATGTATAAATTAGGCATAGTAAAAGATTAACAACAGTAACTACTACTAAAATAGAATGATTATAAGAATATACTCTAATAAAAGTTACTGAATGTGGTCTCCCTCTCTCAAAATATCTTATTGTACTGTAGTCACTTATTTTTGGACTGTGGTTAATCACTGGTAGCCGAAGCCTCAGAAAGTGAAACCACAGATAAGGGTGACTACTGTGTTAGAAAGATGTCGGCGTTTTAATAATTCCCTTTAAAACTTCACTAAAGGGCCTCTGTATTTGCTCAGGAGAAAGTATAATGGAATTAAAAGTTACTTAGTACATGTGGGGAGAGACTCTCTAGGTAGAAGTAATGGTAGTCTCAAAGAAAGTAGTGGGGCAGATACTTGAGATGCTCAATATAGGAAAGCGATGTTAAGTAGCATTCTGCAGATGGAAATACTCTCAAGTACTTAAAACAGAAGTCACTATAATGGGTAGTATTTCCTTAACTTGCATGTATCTTTGCTTAGGAGAGGAGTAGTGATGCAGACAATTTCCAGGTCATTTGAAATTGACTTTGGAATGTCTATATTTTGCACTTTTTAATGAGGCAGTGTTGCATGGTAGAAAGAGAATAGATTCCATATTCATGCAGATTAGAGTTCAAGTTTTAGTTACTAGTTACAGAAATTTGGCAAAATTTCTTAACAAACTTCTTCTGAGCCTCAGTTTCCTTATCTGTAAGATGAGGATGATAACATGTATCTTGTCTGGTTGTTTAGGTTTAAAAATAATGCCTGTCCTACTACCATGTCTGAACATAGTAGATACTAAGAAAATGACAACTTCAAAATGTTAGTTTCTTGAGCATATCAGTTTGAGTAGTGATAAGTGGTGAACCAGTGGCACTTTATATGGAAAACAGTAGAAGAGTTCAGGTAAACTATTGTTGAACAACGTGGTTGATTCTGAATGTATTTCTAATTAATCTTACAAAACTAACATTATTTTAGTATTTTATAAAGGAACTGTGATTTGTCTCTGTAACAACCGTTTTCATTATCCCTTCATGGACATCTTTCTGCCTTTGTCATTGTTTTCATAAAACCAGCTTTCTCCTGATTTTCCTGTATTCCCTTGTTAGTCATCTAGTTTCCAAAACTTGACCCTCATGGTTTATTGTTCACTAAGATCAATATCTTTTTTTGATGTCTCTCAGATATTATCCACCCCTTTACTGCCAATATTATACCCCCCACAGGAATTTTGACCAAATTCCTCTGCAGTTTGGAGTTTGAAGCTAAGCACATTCTTTGATATCTATAGCCAAACATTTCCTTCTCATCACTTTCTAGTATATACCTAATCCTATAATGTCAGATTATATTAACCTTCAAAATCCAGGCTTGTCTGCTGTCACCTTAATGAGAATGACTACTAGAATGACTACTAGTACTAGAACTACTAGAGCTTAATGGTAAGCTAAGCTTTTTGTATATTTTCCCAAATACTGTTAAAACTCTTAGAAACTAAATACTATTTTTTCCAATTTACAAATAAGGAAATGGCTTTGAGTTTATTAAGTAGCTTACCTGAGGTTGCATTTAAACATCTGGTAGATGTTGAAACTGGAATTTGAACTCAGTTCTGGCTCCAGAGCCTCTGTATTTTTCACAATCCCTGACTAGTACTTCAGTATAACTCTATGTTAGGTCTAGTATATGAAAATGAAGTCTCATGTTATCCACACAGTCACACTATGAAGTAAGCAGGCTAGGTAGGTATTATGCAGAACATAAAGGCTAACAGTCCAAAAATGTTTCTATTTAGACTTTTAGAATATTTTGTTACTTCTGCACTATAAAGGAACAAACACAATAATGGTAAGGATCTGATTTTATCAGCCAGCTAGCTCTCTTACCTGGCGTTTCTCAGAAGAATCATAACCAATGTCAGGAAATCCCTGCTGTAGCTACTCTCTTGGAACATGTATATTCACAAGAAGAAGCAACTCAGTTGCAAATTAGTGCAGAGAACTTAGAGCATCTGCCTTTGTGACTAATTGAGGTTTATATTTGAAATCACTCTTTCCCCCATCTGTTCACTCTTGGTGTATACAGATTGTCTATCCTCCCTAGGAGTCATTTAAGTCTCTTATACCTCAGTTTCAAAACTGTTCATTCAACCCAGCAATCTCATTACTGGGTATATACCCAAAAGAATATAAATAATTATATTATAAAGACACATGCATGTGTATATTTATCGCAGCACTATTGACAATAGCAAAGCCATAGAATGCCCATCAGTGATAGACTGGATAAAGGAAATATGGTACTTACACACCATGGAATACTATGCAGCCATAAAAAAGAATGAGATTATGTTCTTTGCAGGGACGTGGATGGAGCTAGAGGCCATTATCCTTAACAAACTAACACAGGAACTGAAAACCAAATACCACATGTTCTCGTTTATAAGTGGGAGCTAAATTATGAGAACACATTAACACATGGAGAACAACACACACTGGGGCCTTATGGAGGGTGAAGGAAAGTGGAGGGTAGGAGGAGGAAGAGGATCACGAAAAACAGCTAATGAATACTAGGTTTAATACTTGGGTGATAAAATAATCTGTACAACAAACCCCCATGACACAAGTTTACCTGTGTAATAAACCTGCACTCGTTTGTACCCCTGAACTTAAAATAAAAGTAAACAAACGAACAAAAAAAATCTGTTCCTCCACAGCTACCTGGGAAGATGACTGCTGTTCAATCTCCATGTAGGTTTTACTACTATATATTTAAAAGACCATCTCAAACATACTCCTTACATTTAGCTAAAATCTATCCCACAGTTTCCTGGTAATGCAGTGATAATATGAAATTTACTTTTATTTACTATATTATATATAACTCATGGTTACCCAAAACACGAACAGAATGATCTGAGTTTCCAAGGCAATATATGTAAAAAGCAGCTCAGTGGATAAACTTTGCTCTGGGGAAAGATAGCAAAAAGCAAGGATTCGTTCTTTCCCGTTAGTTCTTGATGGTTTCAGAGAACTGTACCTTGATTGTTTTAAAAGCCTCAGCTTAAGAAAGGATAATCAGGTACGTTAGTAGGGAAGACTTATTGTGGCTAGAAAAATTTTTCCCCCCACATTGTCTCAAATAAGCGGAAGCTTCCAATATTCTGAGATTTCTAATAAAAATATTAGTTCTATCAAGAAACAATTTCAAATATTATATTCTATAGCAGTCTTAAAACTAAAGTAACCACTATTGGAGATTAACTCTGGTTTCTTCTCCTTTATACAATTTGTCATATACACCACAGGCTAATTTGTCTTCTTAAAACACTCTTTTCATGCCACTCTCCTACTGAGAAACTTTTAATGATTCCCCATCACCTCCAGTATAAAAACCTTACAGTCTTTACATATGTTTTAAGATTTTAGTCTAACTCTAACTCATCTTTCCAACGACCATGACACATAATCCTTTGTTTCCTGATTGTCCTACTCATTCTGACCTTAACACCCCTCCCTGCTCAGTCTTTCAGTAAGTATTCCCTCTTCTACTAGTTGCAAAATGTCATCCTTCCTCTCCCCTTCCTCCTGCCGACTTGCCCCCAATCTAAATCCTGTCAAGCCTTCAGGACCTAATTTGTTGAATTTTCTCTGTGAAACACTTTGTCACCATTCTAAACCACTTTTCCTAGTCTGAATTTGTGGGACCCACTTATGGTCTCACTCACTTGTGTGCAGTTAATTGCTAAGAGTGTATTTTATATTGTCTTTTCTGCTCTTAAAAAAAATTTCTATTACAGAAACAGGGACCGAGAAAAACGCAGAGAAAGAGAAAGAGATACGGATCGGAAAAGGTCTCGGAAATCCCCATCTCCTGGGAGGAGAAACCCAGAAACATCAGTAACTCAGAGTTCCCCTGCTCAGGATGAACCTGCTACAAAGAAAAAGAAAGATGAGCTGGATCCTCTTCTTACTCGCACTGGTGGAGCATATATTCCCCCTGCAAAGCTCAGGATGATGCAGGAACAGATTACAGATAAAAACAGGCATGTTTATATCAATCAGTATATAAAGCCATGAAATTGTCATTGAAAAATAAGTCAACTATGGTTTAATTAACCCTGGCTCTTGAGAATCTACGTTAGTCTATAGTGATAGAGACCTCAAATTAGAGACCTCTTTACTTTATAGCTCCATTGGAGAGCCACACACTATGTGCCCTTATATTAGCGCATTACTTCTTTTTTTTTTTTTTTTTTTTGCATGAATGAATTAAAAAGTTTGAGGAAAAGATTGCTTACCCTTTTTATAGTATTTTCAAACTATTGTTCCTTTCATAGTTTCATGGATGCATTCCTATTGATAATGTCTATTTTTTGTAGAAAAGAGTAATATTGACATTTTAGTTCTAAAATTGACTTTTCCTGTTGTAAACCAGGAGTCAGCAAATTTTTTCTGTAAAAGCCCAGATTGTAAATATTTTACACTGTGAGTCATTTTATCTCTGTTGTTGCTACTTAACTCCGCTCTTGAAATGTGAAAACAGTCATAGGCATTATGTAGAAAATTATAAGCATGGCTGTGTTCCAATAAAGCATTATTTACAAAAGCAGGTGGTCAGCTGCATTTGGCTCATGGGTGTAGTTTGCCAACATCTGTACTTATCTATAAAACTGAAGCTGGCAGTTATCTCTTTTTGTACATTTTCTTCAGATCATGATATATTAGACTATACATTTTTGCTACTCTAAGGCAGACAGACAAAATTTATATATGAACAGTCACACAGTCACACTTAAAACACTCTTCCTTCCCTTTTCAGAATAATTGAGATGGTGAGGAGCTTATTTAGGAAAGTACAGCTAAGTTTTTAAGATATTTTTCTCTGATAGGATGAGTTGATAACTAGGGAAAGTATGGTCCCAGGTTGAAATGATTATTCATTTGCCAGATAACTAGTTAAAAGATTGGGATAGAAGGTATTAATAGTTATAATTTAAGAAACAGATGGAAGGTGAGCCAGACAGGAATATTTCCACATCTTTTCATGAGCGTTTTAATAGCAATTTGAGAAGTGCTTGAGAACCTTATTTAAGTTAAATCTAAATTTGTTTCAAGGATTAGCTTGAAGTAGAAATGTCATGATCCGCCCACCTCGGCCTCCCAAAGTTCGAGACCAGCCTGGCCAATATAGTGAAACCCTGTCTCTACTAAAAATACAAAAATTACCCGAGCTTGGTGGTGGGCACCTGTAGCCCCAGCTACTTGGGAGGCTGAGGCAGAAGAATGGTGTGAACCCAGGAGGCGGAGCTTACAGTGAGCCGAGATCGCACCACTGCACTCCAGCCTGGGCAACAGAGAGAGACTCTGCCTCAAAAAAAAAAAGAAATGTCATTTATCTAAAAGAAGCTATGAAGATTTGAAATAAATTAAAACCGAATTTAAGAGCCAGAAAGGGGTATTTGATGACATTAAATTCAAAACTAATAAGTTTTTCTTCATGTGTCATATTTTAGCACTTGGCAGTGATATTTGAAGTGTTAGGTTGAAAAGGAATTTGGAGATGGTTTCTGTGGTTAGTAGGACTTTCATTGTCATGTAAACGTTTTGCTCATGCATAAGGCAGTAGTGGCAGCATTACTGAAAGGTATTCACTTTCTCCAGTCCAGTCCAAAGCAATCCTGATTGTAAAAGACTAGAAACTTTGTCAGTCCAAGTCTTACTTCCTTTTAAATAAAGCAGACAGGAGAGTCAGCAATACATGCAATTTAAAGCAGATTCCTTTAGGATAATTTTATATACAGTTGAAGTCTGTTTGTAGGCTGTAAAGGGTACAAGGAGAAGTAGACATCTGTAAGAGAAGGCCATAGTCTTTGCTTTCAGTAGATACGTGAATTGTGGGCTTCCTAATTAGGATGTATAATTGTAGTTGATGTAGCCGTTTGATTAGTTTAATAAGATAGGTTGTGATTGTATATGAGCAACATCTTATTAATCAGGCCACTTGTTAAGCCATGCATCTTGTTTATAGAGATAGTGGGATACCAAAAGGTTGGAGTTATGAAACAGTGGAATAATCCACCTTGGGTACAGGCAGTAAGGGGGTACATAATTTATAGAGAATTTAGAAACAAAATAAAATTAACTGCAAAGTGAGTCTGTTTTTTATCCTCACCATGCTAGCAATACTAAACAATGTCAGTGATACAATATTCGTACCCACCAGGAACTGCTCTCACCAACCTTCCTTGTACCACTCCAGAACAGGGATTCTTAATCTACAAGCCCCTCAAGAGGTCCATGAATAGAATTCAAGCAATCAGTCCATGAATGTGTTTGGGAAAAAAATTGAATCTTTATTTTTACTCTTCTCTAAAGTTTAGCTTTTTTTTTTTTTTCTTTTGAGAATGTTGGCAATAGATCAGAGTATTGACAGTCTGTTACAGATATTTCATGATACGGATTATGGCCATGCTACTTAGAAATTTAAGTAGTTATTAAACATACTGCCAGTTCTTATTGCTTAATGTGTTATGAAGCACATAGAATATTATATCAAACTTTTGTTATTTTCATGTTTCAAAAACTGAATTTTAGTATGATTAGTATCCTTTGTAATCCCATTCATTGTATATATCATTCCAAAAAGTCTACTGATTTCACCAGACTTCCCGAGAGAGACGTGTATGGAAGAAAAAAGGTTAAGACTTCCTGCAGCTGAAATCAGATTCCACAGAAAAGCAGTTACAAAACCCATAGAACTGTAGAGCATTGAAAGATCTTAGACATTGTCCAATTCAACCTAAAGAAACTCAATGAGGCCAAGTAATCTCCCCAAAATCTAGGGTAAAAAGCAGTGCAGCTATCTAACATTCAACTGGTGTAGCTGTAGGACTACTACATCAACATAGAGATTGTCTTTAAAATACTCTGAACGGTATTTCAGCCCCATGATTTCATGTGACTCCCTTTTCCTGTAGTTACCATTTCTTTGTGGCTTAAAACATTTAATTTTGTTGTCTCTGTCATCTTTTTATGAGAAGGGACATACAAATTTTTTTTGCAGCTTATATTTGGGTATTTCATGTTACCATTTAAATTTTTTAAATTGCATTTATTTTAAAGGTTTCCATTAAAGACAAGTTTAAGTCAAGCATTATATGTAAAATAAGCATGTATTGAATTTGACTAATAAATTAAATACTAGACATAAGAACAAAACATTATCCTTATATATCCTTACATAATCTTATTGTATTATTAAAGGAAAATGGTGTATACTTAAGCATATGTACAGAACATCAAATATGGTTCAGGATATAATCTATGTATCCTGATAGGCATCATATATTTTACTGTACTTGGGGGTCGTTTCATGAAAATAATGTTAAAAATTAAGGAACACTATGTAGTTTTTATATTCTTATAGCTTCTTATTATTGTAATTAAGTTTTCATCTTTATTAAAATCAATTCTTTTTAGCTTAGCATACCAGAGGATGAGTTGGGAGGCCCTAAAGAAGTCAATTAATGGCCTTATCAACAAAGTCAACATTTCCAACATAAGTATTATTATTCAAGAGCTTCTTCAAGAAAATATAGTTAGAGGAAGGTAAGTATCAGCTATTTTATTTGTAGTATTTCTAAGTAATTTTTTCAAAGGAATATAATATCTACATGAACAATAATCATTGATTTATTATGCTACTTCATTTCAAAGGTCATTGAGAATATTTATTTAAAATGCAGTACTAATAAAAATATAGACTGCTAAGAAATAACTTGTGCCTTGCTGTTAGAGGTTGTATGGAATTTTTGCTTTTTGAGAAGCTTTGATTTCACATAATGGTTTTTGCAGACATTTACTTAATGCCTCCAATAATTTAAACTCATGAGGAATAATGAATGTTAAAATATACTACCTCAAACTAATTTAATTTTTTATTTCTTTTTTAAATTGACAAGTAAAAATTGTATACATTTGTGGTATACATCATGATGTTTTGATATATATGTACTTTGTAGAATGACTAAATCAAGCTGTTTAACATGCATTCACATGCCTGTCATTTTTTGTGGTGAGAACACTTAAAAATCTACTCTGTTTTCAGCTTTCAAGTATATAATATATGGTTATTAACTATGGTCAAAATATTGTAGAATGGATCTCTTGAACTTACTCCTCCTGTCTAACTGAAATTTTGTGTCCATTGACCAATATCTAAATTCCCCCAACCCCCAGCCTCTGGTAACCATCATTTTATACTCTGATTCTATGAGTTCAGTTTTTTTTAGATTCCACATATTAGTGAGGTCATGCATTATTCGTCTTTCTGTGCCTGGCTTATTTCACTTAGCATAATGTTCTCCAAGTTCATCTGTGTTTTTGCAAATGACAGGATTTCCTTTATGGTTGAATGGTATTCCATTATACATGTATACATTTTCTTTATCCATTTATTCACAACAGACACTTTTGTTGTTTCCATATTTTCACCATTGTGAATAATGCTGCAATAAATGTGGGAGTGCAGATACCTCTTCAACATACTGATTTCATTTTCTTTGTATATATACCCAATAGTGGGATTGCTGGATCAAATGGTAGTTATAATCAAAAAAAATTTTTTTGTATTGATTTATTTTAGAGATGGGGGTCTTGCTTTATTGTCAGGCCGGAGTACAGTGCATGGTCATAGTTCACTGCCCCCTTGAATTGCTGGGCTCAAGGAATTCTCCCACCTCAGCATCCTAAGTAGCTGGGACCACAAGCACTCATCACCACACTGGGCTAATTTTTTAATATTTTGTAGAGAATGAGGTCTTGCCATTTTGCCCAGGCTGGTCTCGTACTCTTGAGCTCAAGCAGTCCTCCCCACTTGGCTTCCCAAAGTGTTGGTATGACAGGCGTGAGTCACCGCACCTGGCTGGTAATTCTGTTTTTAATATTTTAAGGAACCTCTATACTATTTTCATAATGGCTGTACTAATTTATATTTCTATGAACAGTGTACAAGCGTTCTCTTTTCTCCATGTCCTTGGCAACACTTGCTATTTTTCATCTTTTTTATTACAGCCATTGTTAACAGTTGTGAGATGTCTCATTGTGGTTTTAATTTGTATTTCTTTGATAATGGGTGATGTTGAGCATTTCTCATATATATATATATTATATATACACATATGCTATTTGTACATCTTTTGAAAAATGTTCTTGTCGTTTGCTCATTTTTTAGATTGGGTTATTTGTTTTCTTACTATTGAGTTGAATGCCTAATGTATTTTGGATATTAACCCCTTATCAGGTGTATGGTTTGCAAATGTTTTCTCCCATTCTGTAGGTTGTCTCTTCACTCTGTTGATATTTTCCTGTGCTGTGCAGAAGCATTCTAGTTTTATGTAATCCCATTTGTCTCTTTTTGCTTTTGTTGCCTGTGCTTTAGTGGTCATATCCAAAAAATCATTAACCATACCAATGTCTCGGAGCTTTTCCTTTGTATTTTTCTTTTAGAAACTGGTAGTAGTTTCACAGTTTCAGGTCTAATGTTTAAGTCTTCAATCTGTTTTGCGTTGATGTTTGTATATGGTGTGGGACTAAGGTCTATTTTCATTCTTCTGCATCTGGGTATTCTGTTTTCTTGGCACCATTTATTGAAGACACTGTCTTTTCCCTATTGTGTCTTCTTAGCATCTTTGTCGAAAATCAGTTGACTGCAAATGTCTGGATTTATCTCTGGTTTCTTTGTTCTCTGTAGCTCTGTGTGTCTGTTTTTATACTATTGTCGTGCTGTTTTGATTACTATAACTTTGTAGCAGATTCCAGGTCAGGGAGTGTGATGCCTCCAGCTTTGTTCTTTTTGTTCAAGATTGCTGTGGCTATTTGGAGTTTTTTATGGTTCCATGTGAGTTTTAGGATTGTTTTTTCTATTTCTGTGAAAAACGTGACTGGAATTTTGATGGGGATTGAGTCCAGTCTGTATGTTGCTTTGGGTACTATGGACATTTTAACGTATTATTTCAGTCCGTGGACATGGGATGTCATGCATGTTCTTCCATTTTTTCATCAGCAATTTGTAATTTTTAGTGTACAGATCTTTCATCTCCATGGTTAGATTTATTCCTAAGTTTTTTTTTTCATAGCTATTGTAAATGGGATATTTTCTTGATTTTTCAGAAAGATAGTTCATTGTAAGCATATGGAAGCACTACTGATTTTCGTATGTTGATTTTGTGTCTGCAGCTTTACTAAATTAGTTTATTAGTTCTAACAATTTTTTGGTTAAGTCTGTAGGGTTTTCTATATTAAGATCCTGTTTACAGCAAACACGCTTCTCTATTTTTGATTTGGATGCCTTTTATTTCTTTCTCTTGCCTAATGGCTCTGACTAGGACTTCTAGTACTACGTTGAATAGAATTGGAAAGAGTAGGCACCCTTTTCTTATTCCTGATCCTAGAGGAAAAGCTTTCAGCTTGTCACTGTTGAGTATATTAGCTATGGGTTCGTCGTATATGGCCTTTATTCCAATTTAATTTCTAGTGAGAGTGAAATGGGAATGTGAGAGAAATGGGAAAGATGAGCAATAAATTTTAGAAAAGCAGAAGGGAATCACCGTATTCTATAATATGTGGCTTTAAGCAATTGGTGATATTTAAAAGGGTCAGAAAATAGAATTACTCCATGTTGTATTTATTATTTTAAAATCTGAGGGCTGTTTTCTCATGTCATTTTACATGACTATGATTCATCTTTTAAAAAATATGGAATGTAGTGGCCAGGCATGGTCGTTCAATACTTGTAATCCTAGCACTTTGGGAGCCTGAGGCAAGAGGATCACTTGAGTCCAGGAGTTGCCTAGGCAACATTGTGAAAACCTGTCTCTATGAAAAATACAAAAATTAGCTGGGCGTGGTGGCACACAGTAGTCCCAGCTCCTCCGGAGGCTGAGGTGGGAGGATTGCTTGAGCCCAGGAGGCAGAGCTTCCAGTGAGCCAAGATCGCGCCACTGCACTCCTGCCTGGGTGACAGAGTGAGACCCTGTCTCTCCCCAGCCTCTCCAAAAAAGGTGGGGGTATAAAGTAGGAGCAGCAAGTTTTAGAGGTACAGAAAGTTGATCAAGAGACAGCCATTATCCTCAAAAGTGGGCAGAGATCTCTCCAATTTACTTAGAAAAAAAGTAGACTTAGAAGAGTTATGGATTGCTAAAGATATTATAATTTATAAGCTGCATCCTTTTTCTCATTTTCTACTCTAGTGATTCAGTTGTCATATCTAAAACTACCATTAAGACTTTTTTTTCCTGACTTTTGGCAATCCAATAATTACTTGTCATTACATTGCTAAAAATAACTTTAGTTTGCCCAGTTTGCCTTTCCCCTTCCTCATCAAATGCATATAGAAACATGACCATTTTCAAAATGAGTTACAAGTAGGTACCTTTTAATTTCCTGTTATTGTTTTAGCATTAATCTTGCATTGCTTTTAATTTGTGTCTTTATTTCTCACAGTATTCCAAATCTTCATTTTATTCTACTAAAATTAGACTTAAAGATTTAAACCCAAATTTGTCTTTAATCACAAAATTAATTTTATAAAAATGACAGATCTGTAGTAGAAACTTTATGTTGTCTACCTTTTATACTTTTGAAGCAGGTCTGCTTTTGTTTACTTTTTTGAAAATGTTAAAGAAATTATTTATATGAACCTTAAAAGCCTCAAATTCATGATTAGATATAACAGACTGGGAAAAGAGGAATTATATGTAGAGAGAAAAATTTTGGTGATAAATTGCAGTAAAATCTTCATTCTATTTTACAAAATCACAAATTCACATTTCATTTTCTGAAAAACAATTTTTATTTATTAGTAAGACAAACTCTTTCCAGTTAGTTCTGATTTAGATTTTATGATTACTTATAGAGAAATATTACTGAATTTTAATAGTTTTTGTTTTGTTTAATTAATTTGGTGATTATTGTTGACTCCTTTTTAAATTCTTTTTTAAACAGAGGACTGCTGTCCAGGTCTGTTTTGCAAGCACAGAGTGCTTCTCCAATCTTCACCCATGTTTATGCAGCATTAGTGGCAATTATCAACTCAAAATTTCCACAAATTGGAGAATTAATCCTCAAAAGGTTAATTCTTAATTTTCGAAAAGGCTATCGAAGAAATGACAAGGTATATATGAATGGCTTGTAAGTAGAATGATACATAGGAACAGACTAATAAACCAGTATCAACAAAAGTAAGCAAGGTTGATTTTGACACAGCTACATAACATAATGCTTTTTAAAAACCGTCTTACATGAGAACTTCTTTGTTCTGTTAAATATCCCTGGCCACTATTGATGAGCCACAAAAATGAAGGCTATAACTGTAGAACTATAACTATTTAACCAGAAGGGATACTCTTTCATGTGTTTTATCTTGTAACTTTCTTATAATGTAAAAATTATACTTGTGTGGTACATGTTTTAAACAGATGATGTTAGTAGGCCATAGATTATGTAAATAAATGAAAATTGGGTTTAGTTTATAGGTTAACTTTCCACCTTTATTTTTCAGCAACTTTGCCTGACTGCTTCAAAATTTGTGGCGCATCTTATTAACCAAAATGTGGTAAGTAATTATCTTCAATACTTGGTCCCATTCAGTGGCATTAGACCAGAGAGTTGATGCCACTTCACTGATACCTCTCTATTTTTGCTTTGCTTTATAGTCCTTGGGATAAATATGTTGGATGATATTTTCATTTTAAAACTATAATAAATGTATTTAATATTCTTTTTTGTTTTGTTTTGTTTTTTTGAGATGGAGTCTTGCTCTGTTGCCCAGGCTGGAGTGCAGTGGCACGATCTTGGCTCACTGCAAGCTCCGCCTCCTGGGTTCACACCATTCTCCTGCCTCAGTCTCACGAGTAGCTGGGACTACGAGCGCCTGCCACCACACCCAGCTAGTTTTTTTTGTATTTTTAGTAGAGACGGGGTTTCACCATGTTAGCCAGGATGGTCTCGATCTCCTGAACTCGTGATCCACCCGCCTCGGCCTCCCAAAGTGTTGGGATTACAGGTGTGAGCCACCACGCCTGGCCATATTTAATATTCTTTAACATAACACTTTGATGCTGATCAAAACACTTTAGATATTTATCAAATTAATCTGACTTAATACTATACATGGTTACTTGACTGCAAACCATTCCTTTGAAGAACCATTCCCTTCATTTTTATAAAACAATAAAGTTGGTATCTCCTCCACTTCATTCCCTGCTGTTCATGAGAATCTAATAAATATCTGATATTCTACAAAAACCTCTATTCCTTGCAACCACACAGGTATAGTCATATATTTTTAGAATCACTTGATAGAATAGAGTTGATCGATTTTAATCTGTTTCAAATGCAAGTAATTTTATCATGCTGTTATTCAGTTTGTGTTTATTTTGTATTCATTGTTTGATGGTTTTGATTTAGCTTTTGTTTAACCATGAAAGTGGTAAAATTGTTCTTGCTCATACTCAAAAGTTTCCTTCAGATATATATTATCATTTCCAATTTAATATCATGTATAACAGGAATAATTTTAAAGTCATGCTTAGTCTTATTTCACTAATATTAAATATTTTGATTCTTATTTACATGAAAATTCTTTCACTCTTAGAAATCTTTTAGATTTTGACCTAATTAGTCATCATATTATTACAGTGATAACTTGCTACCTAAGACCATGGAAACTTAATTTCACATCTGTAACCACAGAGATATATTTCCGTTTTTAAATGTGTACTACACTTAGACTAGAGATTTTTGGCGTTGCCATAAAACACTCGATATGATAAATTTTTTGCATCTTCCAACTGTGGTACAGGGCAGTATTTTCTTGTCACTGATGTAAGACTGTTTGACACCCTTCCTCCCCTAGTAAAAAGAAGTAGTGGGTGTCTTTGATGTGGTGCACAATTGGAAGAAGATATCTCCTGAGTTGAGATTTAGACTTCTTTCCTCACCATCTCAAATCACTGTCTGACTTTAGAAAGGCATATGTATGGTGTTTTAAACATTCTTTGTAGTTCGTTTTCTTCTCTTAGCAAAGCTGCTCAATAGAATTTTATTCCCACTCTTCCTGGCATTGTTTATAAATGTCAGTTTTTGAACGTGGCCAGTAATAGTTTGATTTAATTTTTTTAAGAAAGACTATTCAAAACTGTTGTGTTCCAGAAGTTGTTAAGATATTTTGTGAAAAAATTAGTATTCATGTAACTTAAGGACTATTTGTGTCTAACAGAGTTGCTGATAGAATGAATTGGGAAATGTGTATAAAGAATTGTGATCATGGAGAAGGGTATTATAAATCATATTACTATTTCTTATGTAGTAATTATGAAAATAATTACCTTATTAGAAAGTAGTATATGATTTTTAACATATTTTATCTATGACACTTTCTGTACATAATGGCTAAGAATATTTCTTCTGAAGATAATTCAAATAGTTGTATTCAGCATAGAAAATTAAGATTTTTGGAACAGTCGTCTGAAAATTCTTAGTAGATAGATAATAAAAGTGATAGAAAAATTGTATCCCATATTTGGAGTATTTCCATGTGCTTTATAAAACTTTGCCCATCATATGTGCAATATAATTATTGTAAACAGATTTACTAATTTTTAGAAATTATAAAAATAATTTAATGTATGTAAAAGCATTTTCTTTCTTCCTTGTATATGTATTCTATTTAAGGCACATGAAGTTTTATGCTTAGAGATGCTCACTTTGCTCCTGGAAAGACCAACAGATGATAGTGTTGAAGTAGCTATTGGTTTTCTTAAGGAATGTGGCCTCAAATTAACACAAGTGTCACCAAGAGGAATCAATGGTAAGTGTACATTCATAGTTTGATGTTAAGTTTTTATTATAATATTTATTGCTTATTTTATTGTCTTTTCTTTCTGTTAACCTTTAGCTATATTTGAACGCCTTCGAAACATTCTGCATGAGTCTGAAATTGACAAAAGAGTTCAATATATGATTGAAGTGATGTTTGCTGTACGGAAAGATGGATTCAAGGACCACCCCATTATCCTAGAAGGTCTTGATTTGGTGGAAGAAGATGATCAATTCACCCATATGCTCCCTCTGGAGGATGATTATAATCCAGAAGATGTTCTTAGTAAGTCTGGGGCATGTTAGTTGGAAAGAGGTGTACCAACAAATGTAAATATAGAAAATAAACATTAACTTTTAAAATTTTTTTTAGATGTTTTCAAGATGGATCCTAATTTTATGGAGAATGAAGAGAAGTACAAAGCTATTAAGAAAGGTGTGTAAAATTTTATAAAATAATTTAGTTTGGATAAGTAGAAGCAATTTAAGTAGTTATGTAATACTGACAGGAAATATTTAGAGATCCCCACCTAATGAATCACTGCTCTTATAAAGTTATTCTCTTAGCTGTTTCCTCGGGCATTTTTTTTTCCTGGTGCTTGCCCATGGTTTTTTACTTCATTCTGAATTACTTACCCCATTGTTCCTTTCCTCTTTCCCTCTAAACTTTGCAACCCTTGCATCTCACCCATCTTAAGAAATATTCGTAGATTAGTGGTGACCTTTATTTAGCTTCTCTACCATTTACATTCTGTGCCACCCAGTTTAATATTCAATTAAGTGGTATACTTTATTGTAAAGTGCTATACTTTATTGTTTCTTGAGGTCAGGTTGGTATCCTTCTGGTAGGATGAATCATAGTATTGGTGCCTCTCTGATAAAATAAATTGATCATTTTCATTTGTACATCATTGGTATATTGTAAGCACTAACTTTGGACAGGTTTTGATGTGTAATTTATCTTTGACATTACTAGCTGAGTGACCTGTAGCAAGTTACTTGTTTGATGGGAGACTAAATGTTACCTTTCTATGGAAGGATATATAAAACAGTGTTGTGTATTATCACCAACAATGATAGCTATTATTAGTGTTACTATTTTCACATTTGTATTATTTTCCTCCTAAAGCTAACACTCAGGCCTACTTACATAATAATTTTATGGGCTTATTTCTCTTGAGTTGTAGTTTTACTGGAGAAGTATTTATTGCTATGGAAGCAATAAATATTTACCTTTGTATTAAACCCCAAAAGTTTGTATTAAAAGCTCTCTGATTATAATAGAAATGTAAAGAGTTGCTTAGCTTTGCAAAATCTTTTTCAGGCTAACAGCACCATTGGGCAAAATATAATTTTAGTTTTTGTCATTTGTTTGCTTTTAACATAAAGACCAGCCTTATGTAGTCTCATATACAGAGAAAGCAGAAACCTAGAACTCTATCTCTGTCTGCATTCCATTGTTCAGTAGTGCTTAGAAGTAGAAGGTTGAAATGAAAAGTAAAATTGGGAGAAATCTTCCATTCCTATGCATTATCCTAAAAATCTGTTATAATAATAATAATGGGTTTCTCTTCTTAGATGCTGATTTCCTAGGAGCTTTTTACTGTAATATGCCAGATTCTTTTTTTCTGTTATAATTTCATTTCCAAACAGAGAACTCCATAGATCCATTTTGCCTTCTTTTCTTATGAACCTCTTTTCCTGCAATCTCCCTGAAAAATGCCAGATGTTTTTTGTGAAATTCTTAGATACACCTGATTTGATTTCTTTCTTTTTTTAAACTTGAGAATTCTCTATCCATTTCTTTAGCATCTAGGCAATTGGCCAATGCGTGGAAAGTAGTACTTTCTTTTATTATAGCAGTTCTCAAATTCTTTGGTCTCGGGATCCCTTTACACTCTTGAAAATTATTGACAACTCCAAAGAGCTTCTTTTTATGTGGGTTGTATCTATTGCTATTTACTATATTAAAGGTTAAAACAATATAAAAGAATATTTATTAAATTATTTCAAAATAATAGCAAACCTAGTATATGTTAACATAAATTACATATTTTTATGAAAATTGTTATTTTATGGGCCGGGCATGGTGGCTCATGCCTGTAATTCCAGCACTTTGGAAGGCTGAGGTGGGCAGATCACAAGGTCAGGAGTTCGAGACTAGTCTGACCAACATGGTGAAATCCTGTCTCTACTAAAAATATAAAAATTAGCTGGGTGTGGTGGTGCACGCCTATAATCCCAACGAGTCATGAGGCTGAGGCAGGAGAATCGCTTGAACCGGGGAGGTGGAGGTTGCAGTGAGCCAAGATCACGCCACTGCACTCCAGCCTGGGCGACAGAGTGAGACTCTGTCTCAAAAAAAAAAATAAATAAAAATAAAAATAAAAATATAGTTGTTATTTTACAAAACAAATTTAGTGAGAATGATGTTTTCTATATTTTGTATTATATATATATTTTATAAAATTTTATTTGTAAAGTTTACTGTCTGGCCTACTGGGAAGCAGCTGGACTCTCATATCTGTTTCCACATTCAATCTATTGCAGTAGGTTGTTTTAATGGAAGTACATGAAGAAAATCTAGCCCCAGATAGATATGTAGTTAGAAAAAGGGAGCAATATTTTAACAGCCTTTTCAGATAAATGCCAGTGTTTAACAACTAGTAGTTTTAAGATTAATTGCAGTGTGAATTCTGAAACAATATCAATGAACTTTGATAGTGTTGCATTAGAATCCATTTGTCACTTTAAATAAATCTTTTACTCATGCATGATTTTGTAACGTTGCATTAGTCATTTAGAAAATACTAATTCACTGAGTTATGCATATCTTTTAAATGTTAACATTAATATTATCAAAATCAATAACATGTTCATATAATACCTAGATAGCACATTTAATAATATTACCACCGCTCTCGTCCAAAAAAATCTAAGTATCGGGGAACTCTCAAGCTCGCAGAGATGGATATAGGTTTTTCAAAATTCTTGAAAACCCTAATGTTATCATCGTCGCAGATATCGTTAGTTGTTTTCCCCAAAGTGACAGTCTCAGTTTGTTTGCATTTGAGAAATTGTTGGCAAAATATCTAACAACTATAGTTAGTTGGCCATTTTTTTCAAGTAAAAATGAAAAAAATAGCTAATTCATCTTGCAAAGCAAGCAGTCACACATTGTATATATGTCTTTAACAGAAGGGCTATATATATGAACTTTATATTTCATCACTCAGATTAGGATAAAGTCCTATATTCAGGGCTGAGATTTAATAAAATTCATCAAGGACATTCTCAGATGAAACTGGCTTTCTACTTCAAGAGGGTGGCAGTAAACAATACATTGATTACTAGTGAAGTTTGATGCCTTGATTAGTGCTTGGGTTACAGAAGTTTTAACCTCCATTGCTTTTGGATCATCATCACAGATGTCAGCACAGTGAAAGGGCAGATACTGTCTTGGTATTATTATGAAAATCGTTTTGACCTCCAGACCACCTGACAGGTCTCAGTGATCCCCCATGGACTCCTAGACCATGCTTTGAAACCACTACTTTATTCAGTTAATGAAATCCAATTGTCCTTGCCTAAGTGATTCTAATAAGTAGAGTCTAAAGTGGAGAGATGAGAAGAGGATGATGTAAATGATTAGACAATTCATTTCACCTTCATTGTTTTGTAAAACATTCTTCTAGAGCTGGCATAAAAAAATGGCCCCAGCAGGAAGTGGGCACAGCTTTAGTAATTAGCACCTTCGACTGACCCAGGTGTACTTGTGTTTTAGATCTTGACAGCATTTGGGAAAACAGCAGGAATGCCTGTCTTCCTACTATTGAATGCTAAATAGTTTCTTTTAAAAGTCTGTCTAAGCCATGTTGCATAGTAATAAACTAGATACTTCAGATTATCTCTTGAATTCACATTTGTTTGAATTATTATTGAGATTTATATGTCAGATAAGGGCTAAATGACTACTCTTCATTTTTGTAAAATGATTTGTTTCTCATAATGTGAAGTTCTCTGCTAACTTTCATTATGTGTCTCCTGATTTATACTGCTTAAATATAAAGAAATTAGAATTTTTCTTAAAGTGAATTGATCTCAGAACTTTGTATTAAAAACCCTCTGATTATAATAGAAATGCAAAAGTAAAGAGTTAGTAAGGTTTGCAAAGTCTTTTATCAGAGCACCATTGGGCAAAATATAATTTTAGTTTTTGTCATTTGTTTGCTTTTAACATAATGACTGGCCTTATGTAGTCTCGTATACATCACTATTTTCATCCAGTTCTGAATATATCATTTGTATTTTTAAAAGTGATAATCTAATACAGTGCTTGTCTTACCAGTTGTCATAAAGGGCTTTAAACTTCTGTTTCTGTTTTATATATGAAAAGTCTTTGAATTTATTGTAATGTTCAATTTAGTAGGCATGTATTTTAATAAAAATCTCATTACTATTTATTTCAAGTGAACACTAAATTATGCAATTATTTTCTCTCCCTTCTTTGTCTTTCCAGGTACATTCTTAGCCTAAATTCTTGTTTTCTGTATGTAGCCTTAACTTTTTATAATGGACTGTCTTCTTTCTGATGATGAAACAATATTTTGACTCCCATATACTAACTTCTATTCCTAATATTTGCCAGTGCTCTTGTTCTTTTCAAAAACCATCATCTACTTTTTATTTGTTTTTCTCATCTCCTTGTTTCATGGGCACTTTTTATGTGGCAGAAGAGTGATACATACAGCTCTCTTTAGTCAAATCAGTTATAATGCTTTTTGACAACCTAGGCAATAACACGTGGCTTGGTGGTTATCTTTGTTGGCTAGCAAACTGTTACACCACAGTGGATTTCAACGAACTGAGAATTATCTTCTTAGAATGAAATACATGTATATGACTTGCACATTTTTTTCCTAAACTTTGTACTTTACAGAAATTCTTGATGAGGGAGATACTGACTCAAACACAGACCAAGATGCTGGGAGTAGTGAAGAGGACGAGGAAGAAGAAGAGGAAGAGGGAGAAGAAGATGAAGAAGGTAAACATGTAGCGTATTCAAATAATATTATAAGATACTCTAAAATTAATTCTAATGTAATCTTTTAAAACAATAGTTCTCAGTCTTTGGGGAGAGCAAGGACGGCTGCTGATGGCATCTAGTGGGTGAAGACTAGGGCTGCTGTTAAACAGCCTACAAACCACAAGACTGCCCCCTACAACAAGATATGATCTAGCCCAAAATGCCAGTATTGCCAAGACTGAGAAACTGCTCAAAAAGTATTAAAGAAATTCATTTTTTAACATCAGCACAATTTTAATTTAGTATATTATGCCTTTGATTATATTCTAGACAATGAAAAACATGTTTTCTTATTGAGTTCATGTGATTTATGTAGCCCTGGCAGGAATGTGACAAATGAGAGTGACTGCATATTTGCTGTTCATTTTGGCAAAATAGAGTGAAGAGGCCAAAAGCTATATTTACACAGAAGTAGTATGTTCTTCCTCTTCAGCTTTGATTACATTATTTCACAGAAATAAGCTCGGAACTTTACTTTGGTTAAGGCACAGTTAATACATCAGAACATAAATAAACTGGTCATTATTTACATGTATTGCATGTGTGAAGATATTAAAAGTATACATTTGCCTTTTAGGGCATAATAAATACTTCTGTCTTATAGTACAATTGTTCTTCTATAACGTATTTTGTAAAAATAGATTTAATTTTTTCCAACTTTTCTTATTAAAATTATCTTCTATCCATGTACTACATTTTACTGTTCAGATAAAAACTATTAAATGTTTATAAGGAAAGTTTTCATGCATTAAATGAGAGAAAATTTTAACAAATATATATATTTATGTTGGACTCATCCAGCCTGTTGTGATGATCCAGTGTTCTCTGAAACTGAATTTTTACGCATGAGTTATATAGTGCGTCTAAATTATCAAGATATTGTTTATAACTCTAGAAATAATATTTTAGCAAACAACTGCATGAGTGCAGCCTTTTATAGTGTCTAAATGAGCAGATAACAGATAAACAAAAATAGTTTTCTTGGCCTGGTTCTGGACTTCTTTGAGCTAACATTGTGATACAGCAAAAGACTTGAAATAGTTACTTTCAATTCTATAAATACTAATTTACACAGTAAAAAAGAATATTATTAAATTTGTATTGATTCTAAATAGATTTTTGAAGAAAATGCTATACAGAGATAACATTTTAGCTTCACATTTATTTTTGCAGTTTTGTAATTTTGTTATGTTTCTTTCAGGACAAAAAGTAACTATTCATGACAAAACAGAAATTAACCTGGTCTCATTTCGTCGTACAATTTATCTTGCTATTCAGTCAAGGTAAGGCATCATATCTCAGTTCATCCTTTTTTTGTTTTTGATAAGGGATAGGTAAAGAGATCAGGGATACATTTTAGGGTCTCATAACAGAAAACTGGACACCATTTCAGCATTCTTAGACTACCTACCTCTCTCCCCCATCCCGTGCCCAAGCTCATAGTACCCTTCTGTTGGTTCTTTGCTTTACAGGCAAGTTGTTTTTACTTAATTGGAAGGTCTAATTGTGTTACCTAATTAAATGGTTTTTTTAGCTATATCATTTCTTATAGTTAAGTGCCACTAATAAAAACCTGAAAATAATTCTGTTTTACAAGATAGCAGAGTACCTAATTTTATAATGAAAATGTAATATTTAACATTTTTAAAATTTGGTTTCTAGTTCTGATTCTAGGCAAAGAAGCACTGTTGTGATGACTGTTGGACAGTGATTTGCTCTGCAGATGTAAATGAGTATAAACAGAAATAGGAGTTAGACTTAGGAAGATTTTGAGGACTCTTTGAAGTAATGCTAAGTAAGAAGTAGTGTGATGTGATGTCATGAAAACAAAACCTATTCCCTTTGAAGGCTGTGAATTTGGTTTTGAAGAGAAATAAATGAGGATGTTAAATCTTAGTGCATCTGGTACTTTGTATGTGAATCAACCTATTGATTTAATAGGCACAGTGTTTACATTTTACACTGGAGGAGAAATGTTTCCTCAGTTTTGTTTCATTACTAGGTTTAGTATATTTCCATTTAGTATGATGTAATAGCAGTAATGATTCATAAGTAGGAGTCATCTGTTTTCAGTCTGAACATTTTTTGGCTTTAGGTTTATCTTCAAATAGAGGAATGTTAAACAGCAAAACATTGGTTGGGAATTTTTTTGCTTTATCCTTACTTATTTTCTGTTCACATAAGAAGTATTAAATATTTTTTCATATAAACTTAAAGCGAAAAGTGAGAAATATTTTGTCAGAGGTAAATATTCTTTGGGTTTGACCTTTCATTTGTTTGTCCTTTTAGAAATCCAACAGTCATCAGTTGTGAGCAGCAGATTTACTGTGTTAGTGTTGCAGTTAACATTAACTTTGAAGAGTTACAGTGGAGCTCTTTGAATAATTATTTGAAAGAAACGTAACCTTGATAATCTCTGAATCACACAAAAGACTTGAAAAATTAAAGCATTAAAAAACAAGTAATAGCCACTACTACATAGTGGTATCAGTCCTAGTAGCAGTAATTTCCTGTCTTATATGTTGATTTTCTGTGGGGATTTTTTGTTATTTTTTTAAACATTATTAATTTTAATTAGTTAATTTTTATTTGTAATTGACACATAATAATTGTACATATTTATACCCTAAGGGTGATTATACATTGTATAATCAAATCAGGGTAATTACCATATCTGTCTCTTTAAACTTTCATCGTTTCTTTATGGTAACAACAATCAAAATCTGGCTACATTGTTATTTGCTATAGCCGCCCTGCTATGTATACAATGTGAATCAAGGGCTTTTTGTTCATGCTATTTGACCCTTGATTTTTATTACTGTATTTCCTAAAGATATAAATATGGACACATAATTATATAAAGAATTGTTTAGTGCAAAAAAAAAAATGGAGACAATCTTATTTTCTACCACAAATAATCAAAATGTTCAGTCTATGCCACCACTGAAAATTAGGTTAATAGAGAATTGTTTTAAATGTGAGCAAACAGTCTGATGTAATATTAAGTCGGATAAAAACTATATAACTATATAGAATTGTGCTTGTAGTATTTTAAGGGGAGGTTTATGTTTATTATATACCAGGCTAAAAATCAGGAATAGGATGTAATAATCAAGCCAGGTGGCTATGAGGGCATCTTAAACAGTCCACTTTTGAAAATCTTGTGAACAAAAGCGAAGTTCTGGCAACTGAACTGTGTGGAAATTTTATTTTTTAAATTTGTTTTTGTTGACTGATCTCACCAGTAGTCTTATCTTCCTTCTGTTATGGCTCCTTAAATACCCTTTTTTGTATGCATAAAACATTAAACTACGCAATTGCCTTTGCTATTAAAAATAAAACATTCCTCTTTGTTCTTGCTTTTAAACGATAATCCAGTCTGATTTTATTTTATTGAAGTTGTAACATCAGCGGGAGACGGACTACCATGTCCCCACCTGTTTAAAGTTTCTGATATTGGACACATCAACAAAACCATTTGTAAACACAACTTGGAATCTGGCATCATGTAAAGAAGACAGTAATTCAGTAAATGTCTTCTTTTTTCTTTACCCTCTCCTCAATTGCTATTAATTTGTGTTAAACCTGAAACTCATTTGGTTTAGCAGCCTAAGATGAGAACTAAAATATCAAGAAAATTTAATTCATTTAATATTTATAATTAGTACAACCTAAAAACTATCTTGGTGTAGGGGGGTCATTAAATACTTTCAAAATAAAACAAGAACAGGAAAAACAGACTGTCATGTAGCTAACTTTCTCCCTGATACTTCACTTAGTAGATAAAAGTAGTAACATTTCTTCATCAACTACTTGACTGTTTTTCAGAAATTTCAGGATTTTGTCTCAGTACTAATTTCGTTTTTTAAAAAAGCTGGAAAAGAAAAAGTCACATCTGTTTTAAATGTTTTTGGTTTTGCTGTGTTATTAAAATGTATCAATTACCATTTAGTATTTTAATCTTAATGTTAGATACTGTTTAATGTTATCTGTTATATAATCTCTTTCCTGATAGGTTTCTTTTTTATTTCATTGCTTTGCACCATCCTGGATTATTACCCTGTTGTGCTTAGGAAACCCTTTAAGTAATAGAAGCTGAGGAATATAGATGAACTGCAAAACTAAGTCCATAATCATTACTTAGTGATGATTTTATGCTGTATTATCAAAAGTAAGGATGTGGGCATTCCACAGAAATGCAAATATAGTAGCATTATTTCTGAATCAATGAACAATTAACAAATTGAGTTTGCTAATTCTCTTAGGTGAACTATACTGACAATATTTTAAATTCTGTTCATATGAATACTGGGTAAAAGCATATTTTTTTCTTGCAAGTTATTTTATGTTTACTATTTTTGTATGTGGTATTTATAAAATGTGGATGCCCTGTGTTTAGGATGAACCAAGCTAACTTGTAAAAGTAGTGATTAAGCACTAACGTCATGCTGAGCTCCTGGTACGCCTTTCACCTCTTGGAAGCAGTATAGAAAAATATAAGAAATTGGCAATGTCTAGTAAAAGTAGATAGAGTTATGATAGAATAATATATCATTTACTCTTCCACACTGAGATTGTAATGCAAGCAGAGAAACTTGACCTGTGCTTGCTGCTGTCTTAATTAGGACTTTTCCTGGCTTCTGTAAACACATGATATGCATTTCAAGAAATGACTTTTCAAATTAAGTATTAATTATAGCCTTTTCTTATGAAATATTGGGTGAGAAAGTGTAAATATTCCTGTTTTCAAGTTCTACTTCTGGGACGATGTGGCCAGGAGCAAGTTTCAAATACTAATACCTAAGTCTCATTTTTCTCATCTATAAAAATGAGAGTCAAATTAGATTGTCTCTAAATCCTTCTGAAATCCTGTGTATAAACCTAAATCAGTATAGTATCCTATAGGTGTTTTTACCTCCAGTTATTTCTAATTTAGGTGTACATTTGTGAATAAAAATGTATTTCTTAAAAATTTTAGGTAGGTGTAATTATTTTTTTAAAGTGTTAACTTTTAAAAGCTTTTATTTCTTTGTCCTCATTGTTAACCATTCTACCTGTTGTTTTATCTAAGCTTTTGAATAGAGTTATTGATCTTTTTCTTTCTTAGATTTATTTAACAACTAATTGTAGAACAGAACAGCTATGTCTCTTTAAAACCTTGAGCATTGGGAAGCACTCTTTGAGACCTGAACCTGATTACCCAGATTTAGAGTATTTAGATTTGTGCTGTAATATGGGATTATCAAGTCAGAACATTTAATAAATTCTTTATATACAGTTATTATCCTCCAATGCTTGAAGGAAAAGATATTGCTAACACTTAAGAATTTACTACCGTCATACTTGAGTGACCAGTTTGTAGTGGGAAAACATTCGATAAGCATTATCTGACTGCAGAAATGAGAGAAACTTACACATCATGTGTTTTGTTTCTTAAAATGAAGAAAATCACATAGAATAGAAACCCTTTTATCTGATTAGTTGTGGCTTGAAGTTGGTTGGTTTCAGAGAGTAATACAATTCAGTGCATATACCTCTTTTTTATTTTTATTTTTGCCTTTTTAAGGTTGAGATTTTATTAACATGCTATGATACCCTTTTAAAGTATACATTTACAGTCATGTGCCATATAACGGTTTTTCAGTCAACAATAGACCACGTAGGCAATGGTGGTCCCATAAGATTATAATACCATATTGTTACTAAACCTTTTCTATGTTTAGGCGTGTTTAGATACATAAATACTTACCATTGTGTTAACAGTTGCCTACAGTATTCAGAAGTACAGTAACATGCTGAACAGGTTTGTAGCATAGGGGCAACAGCCATAGCATGTAGCCTAGGTATATTAGCTTGTACGATCTAGGTTTTTGTAAATACACTCTGTGATGTTCTCACATGAAAAATTTTCCTAAGAATGCATTTCTCATTAGATAACCGTGTCATTAAGCGATGCATGACTGCAAGTGGTTTTATTATATTTACAAAGTTGTACAACCATCATCATTGTCTAATTCCAGAACATTTTTATTACTCTAAACTAAACCTGAGGCTATTAGCAGTCACTTTCTAGTCATTTAATCTACTTTCTGTGTCCATAGATTTGTTACTTCTGAACATTTTGTATAAATGGAATCATACTATATGTAGTCTTTTGTGTCGAGATTCTTTCACTTAGCATAATTCAAGGATTCATCCATGTTGTATGTATTGGCACTTCTCTGTAGAGTTAAGAGCTATATTTTCCTTATATACACAGTACAACAATATGAAATTACAGTTAAAAAAGATGATTTAAAACCATTATTAAAGTAAGATTCTTGTGTATAAGAGTGTACAGTCTATGTTGCAAGCTTTTAACCTATTGTGATCATTTCCACAGTTTAGATTTTGAAGAATGTGCTCACAAATTGCTGAAAATGGAGTTTCCTGAAAGCCAAACAGTATGTTAATACTTTTTCTATTAGGAAATGTATATATTGGTTTTAAAAATGTTTAAGGCTGTTAATGGGTACGTTTTGTGGATTGAAGCAATACCTCAGTACTAAATATTTATTTTTTAGTGTAGGTTTTATATCATTTTAAGATAACACAAAGCTTAGGGTGTTTCAGATATATTGCTCACTCCAGTGAATTAAATTTTCTGCTCAAATGAGATGGTAAAAAGAGAGTCTCTGAAACACTGCACTTTACGTAGAATTTCTGAGTTGTTGCCTATAAATCAAATTTTGGCTTAAGTATAGTAGGAAATTTGTTCTTTAATGGATTATGTGGTCCATCTTTTGGATGCACTGCAGGGGTATCCAATCTTTTGGTTTCTCTGGGCTGCATTGGAAGACAAATTGTCTTGGCCACACATAAAATACACTAACACTAAAAATAGCTGATGAGCTAAAAAAAAAATTTGCAAAAAGATAACATAATGTTTTAAGAAAGTTTATGAATTTGTGTTGGGCCTCATTCAAAGCTGTCCTGGACTGCATGCAGCCTGTTGGCCACAGGTTGGACGAGCTTGCGACTAACGCATTCTTTGCAGTAGAAATGATAAAGATCACAGCACATATTACATTGCTCTAGTTGGATATAGAAAAATGTATATAATTTTTTCATTCTTTTTTTTTTTGAGCCAGAATCTTACTCTGTCACCCAGGCTAGAGTGCAGTGGCATGATATCAGCTCACTGCAACCTCTGCCTCCCAGGTTCAAGCAATTCTCCTGCCTCAACCTCCCTAGTAGCTGGGATTACAGGCACCCTCTACCACACCCGGCTAGTTTTTATGTTTTTAATAGAGATGGTGTTTCACCATGTTGGCCAGGCTGGTCTCAAACTCCTGACCTCAGGTGATCTGCCTGCCTCGGCCTCCCAAAGCAGTGGGATTACAGGCGTGAGCCACCACTCCCAGACTTCATTCATTAATTCCTTTAATGAAAATGTATTCAGCAGATAATATATGTCAGGCACACCAGAAGATAGCTCCATCTTGGCTCTCACTGTCTTACAGCTTGGTATACTTCACTTTTCAAAGTATCAGAACCCTAATGCCAAGGATAATGAAGATCAGATTAAGTAGATAAAGTTGCTCTTTCTTCTGTTTTTTTTTTTCTAATGTATATTGTATATATTGCTTCCTTCCCATCTAGATATTACATCCTTAGAAACTGAGCCAAAGCTTTGGTGATTGTATTTTTCTCACTTTGCTTTACATGTGGTAAACCGGGCACAGATGCCAGAGTGAATGTATCAGCTCTGATGGGCTGTTCAGTTTCTGGTTCTTCTAGGTCTTCTTGATTATCGGAGCTAAGTTACTGTTAGATATAAATTCTTTGTCCAAAGCCTTTAAAAATGTTTATGTGTTACAGAGGTTGGCAGCCTGCAGCGGAGGCCTGCTGCCTGTTTTTATGAATAAAGTGTTATTGGAATATAGCAAGACTCATTCATTGATATATTGTCAGTGGCTGTTTTCACACCACAGCCGCAGAATAAGTAGTTTTGACAGAGACCATATGGACTCTAAAGCCTAAAATATTTATTATCTGGCCCTTTACAGAAAAGGTTTGCCAGTCTTTGTTCTAGAATATAGATTAATTCTTGAACTATAGTGATACGGAATTTTGACAAAAAATTATCTTTTAAAATGTAAAAGATTCCTTTTTTTCCCTTTCAAAGTTTTGTTATTGGTATATTAGTAATAGTGTGCTTGTTTGTACACTGGCCATGCTTGATATGCCATCACTGGAAGGAAATTAATACATTAAAACCTTTAAAATTATAATTGTCACTGAAATTACTGTATGATCTTGTCGTGTTATCTGAGGAAGATAATTAAGCCATTATAAATTGTATTAATATTCACTGAGAAGATAGTTATTCCAGAAATAACCTCAGTATATTTTGATAATATTTGGAAAAGTATCTTAGTGCATTTATTTTCATGTGCTCAAAAGACTCCTAAAATTGCTGTAATACTTAATTAAAATGTTAAAATATTTAATTATTATAAGCTAGAGGGAATAACTCTTATAATTGCGTTTAGTCTAGGGAAGAAGGTAATTTGTTTTGCAAGTAGCGCATAGCAGTGCTATCAGCATATTACCATGTTTTGTTGTTTAAAACCTGATTAACTTATATTATAAAATGTAATGTTGGTAAAAAAAGTTGAAAGTGAATTTTCATATATGAAGTTAACATAATTTGGTAGAATTTAGAAAAGCCTAATATTTTTAGTTTTTAGTACTTTATGAAATTTTGATAAAGTACACCTTTTCAGAACTTACACATTTATAAACATTTAGTTGCGATAACTTGAGATAACTTGAGACTTATCTTTATTTTTATATATATTTTTATATATATATAGCACAATATAATGGCATCTGAAAGTAGCCATCCCTGTGTTGTAAAGTGAGGCCTTTGAGCTTTGAGTAGATTGTTCCTTGAGTATCAGTATCTAAAGCGGTGCTGTCCAATACAACTTCCTGTACTGATGGAAGTATTTATATTCTGCACTTTCTAGTACAGTAGTCACTAGTCACATGTGGCTTTTGAGTATTTGAAATATGACTAGTAATGTGGCTGAAGAACTAAAATTTTAATTTTATGTATAATTTAACATAATTTAAATTTAAATAGCCACTGGCCATAATGGCTAGCGGCTACCATGTTGAACAGCATAATTCTAGAGTATCTGTTCTGTGCTTCTCCAAGGTTCCCTTCGTACCTCTTGCTCTAAGTCCTCCTCTGGAGTCTCTGACAATACTGTTAACATGCAGTAAATACTTAATAATATAATTTTTTTAAATATTTACTATTTTTAGTTAGGTTATATCCTGTGTTAGTAAATATGACAAAATGTCAAAATTGTTCATTGAAAATATAAAGGTAAAAATTAAAAAGCAACACGTTTTTATATGCTTACTTTCTGTTTGCACAAAGCAAGTATATTACAGTTACTCTATTCGGAAAATTGTTTTAAGTTTCTGGTAAATCTTTATAGAAAAGATTACACTGATCGTAGATGAATTAACACCTTTTTTCATTTTGTCTCTATTCACCTTATGTTGCTTGAGTTTTTTCATCTATGACATTGCTATAATCAATACATATTTCATTTGAATTATTTCAGCAATTAACATGTTAATTAAAAAACTAATTTGTTAAGTAGAAATCATCTGTGAGGATAGTATTTCTTGACTGGGCATTTATCCATTAGTTTAACAGAATTTTCAGAGAGGTTTACATGGCACCTGAATAGCTAATTGGAACAATATACTAGCAGTTATGGAATGATTCCATTTATTTGTATAGATCCATATAGATAGGTCTATATGAATAACATTTATTTTGAGGTGAGAAAATTCATCCACAGAGGTATTTTTTGATGTTTCTTTATCAACGTTAACTTTATGTTAACGTTGAAGTTGTACCGACTTATGCCTCAGTAAAGACTAATAATGATCTGCCTTTTCCATGCTAAATATATTCCTTAGCAATTGAGTTCATATCCTTGGGACATATGTAACTGAATTGTTAGATGTTGTGTTGGTGAGACTGTATTTAAAAGAATTCTGCATAGAATCCTTTAAGAATGCAGTGTATTAAATCTCTCCCTCATATGTCTGTTTCCTATACTAGGTTTTCTTGATGTGGTTCATACTTATCATGAATTTAGAATTTTATAATTAATGTAATTAGCATAAATGACTGTGGAAGCTGTCAGCCAGACCCAAGGCTGTAAAAAATTATGAGTTTGACATAGATTGAGGTTTTTATTTTATTTACAAAATTTTTGAACTGTTTTAAACCCTTATTTAAAAACGCAGGCAGTCACTATCATACTGGTAAATTATACAATATTTAGTCTCTTTGTGTTTTGAATCATTAATGTATTTTTTTTCCGCAAATAGAAAGAACTCTGCAACATGATACTTGATTGCTGTGCCCAACAGAGGACATACGAAAAATTTTTTGGCTTATTAGCTGGGGTGAGTTCCAGCCTCTACTGAGGGAATCCTTAAAACAAATATTGTAAATTAATGGTGTCTGCTTTATGGTCTGGTCTCATATAACAACATATTACCACTTTTGCTAAAAGCAAATTATTATCTCCTTCCTCAGGTTTCCCACTCTCTTCACCTTCCTCTTTTTCTACTTCATTTTTGCAGTGCTTTAACTTTGCATATCACTTTTCCAGAGCTTTTTGGAATTTTCCATGATTTGTAATAATTTCCCAATAGACGACAAGTAAATGCTGTCTTTTCAAAATCTCAAAGCAGTGTCTAAAGTCAAGTACATGTTCAGGCAGCACAATTAAAGCATGATCTAAAATATTTCTTTAAGCTCTACCCACATGTGATCAGCTACATGTATGATTTTGTTTTAACATGTAAATCTCAGGTAATTAGAAACATATATATTAACTTCTTTTTTGAGCATCATATGGCACAAAAGGATTTAGTGATATATGCTCTTTGAAAATATAAAACATATTTATTAAGTTTTGGTTCAGTAAATTTAGGATTTAATATGCTCATAATTTTATTAACATTCAATTTTTAATGGTACTGATTTTTTATTTATTAGCGATTTTGCATGCTAAAGAAAGAGTACATGGAATCCTTTGAAGGTATATTCAAAGAACAGTATGATACCATCCATCGCTTGGAAACAAACAAATTGAGAAATGTTGCTAAGATGTTTGCTCACCTTTTATACACTGATTCACTTCCATGGAGTGTAAGTACATGGGTCAATATTTATACTTCCTTCCTAATTCCCTGTTCTCAAATAGATTTTCATATAAGCTAGCCATATTTATCCTATTATGAAATGTGCTTTAAAATGAAATGTGTAGAACTGCTGTCTTTGAGATTATCGTCATGTAATAAGGAATCAGAAAGCTAGGTAAATAATATACAAGAAATACTATATTTGTATTATATTAATAGTCCAAACATGCCAGTGTTTCAATAGTGATGGCTAGGAGTGTCTTCAGGAAAAATACTGCAGATTTTCATCTTCTCCGTGTACACACACATGCATGCACACTCACATCCACATATGCCACTATTTTGGTGGTAAATGTGTCTCTGAATTACTCTCCCTTGATTCCCGAGGGAATAACTCTCCATGGGTCCTCTTGTTGTGTTTAAGAAAAAATGATTGTTCTAGAAGGATGTGTTCTTTTTAGCAGACATTGAAGTTGGGTAAGCTATAGAGAGAATATCCTATAGTCATAGAACAAAGAAAGATATATTCTTGATGGGAAAATGTGCACTGGATTGAAATTTGAAAGGCATTCATTAAGTTGGCATTTATTTTACAGCTATTATTCAACCAATGTTAGTTAGCCACCACTTATATACTGAGTCATTGAGAGAGGTGCTGGGTATTCAAAGTGAATTATACATGGCCCCTCCTTTCAAGAGGGTTACAGTATAAGACCAGAGGTAAGATATGCCCATAGCAATGATACAAAATAAAAAGTCTTAGATTCTAAGAAAAGCAAAATTGCTAAAGGAATTGAAAGAAAGAAAGAGAAGAGAAATGACATCCAGGAGGAAAGAACAGGATTATCTTGTAGAGTGCCATCCTACTAATGGTAGAATGAGGCAATATCTCAAACTTAAAAACATTGGTTAGATTTTTTTAGTACTTTAAGTACCAAGTATGTCCAGCTACATTAATAGGCATTTGTAATCTAACCCAGGAGACTAATTGTAATAATTTTTGACTTCTTTTTTTCCCCTCTTTGAGAAAATGAAGTGAGAATTTTAAACAATTAGCTAACTAATGGGCCCCCCAAACACATAACCCATAAAAACTAGAGGTTACTTTTATTTTTATTTGCCCTAAAAATATTTCTTTAGGCATTTCAGTTTTTAAGCCACATTCTTAATATTCTGAATAAACCATTATACTTTCTGTCTTTTTTTTTTTATCATATATTATATGTGCTAAACAAAATTGTAGCCTAATGTGCTAAGTGGCATTTTGCCCCAAACCTTCATATACACCACATTTTGATGAGTAAGGTTTAGGAGCTAGTAATCTTTACCATTATATGCTCAAGAGAGGATATCTTCCCTGCTATAAAAAGCACATTACTCAAAACAGAGAATGAAATCTATTTCTGTAGCATCTTAACATTTTGAAAGTTAGTATAAAGAAGTAGTTTTAAACTTTATGTCAGCATAAGGGGAGATATTCAGAGATAACTCTGGTTGAAGATGGGAATAAATAGTGATTTTGAGAAACACTTAAACCTACAAATATTGGTCACTCTGTCCTGTCTTTTATAAATTAAAATATACTTGTCTTTTTTGATTTTAATTTTCAGGTTCTTGAATGTATAAAACTGAGTGAAGAAACCACTACATCATCCAGTAGAATTTTTGTCAAAATATTTTTCCAGGAACTGTGTGAATACATGGGTCTTCCTAAACTTAATGCAAGATTAAAGGATGAGTAAGTTTGCCATTAAGCACTTTTTATTCTTATTGACCTCTGGTTTTCTCCCATTGTAGCAGACATAAGCCCATCTGAGATTGTAAAAACAAGAACTAAGCCCCCTGAGACTTTCTTCATCCATGAATCACTATGAATCTCATGTTATGTCACACAGGACAACATGCAACTTTTAGTGGTGGTTTTTAGTTTAAGTGGAGTTCAGATTAATGCCTTTTTAAATTTTCTTAGAAAATACAGAATTATTTTTGTATGCTCACTTGAATTCTCCAGCGATATTTATAATTTTATTTTCTTTTTACCCTAATTTTAAGCCTTAGAATGATAACTAATATTATCAGTGGACAGTTTTGAGTATATATTAAATCTATTAATAATTGTTCAAATTATTACATAGAACTAGAGCCTTATTTCAGGACTATTATGTAATCCTCTCTCACCTTTCTTATTTCCTATTTGTTCAGATTGCCACTTAGATTGACTTCTACTCCATTGACACTACTGAAATCATCCTTTGAGATTTCTCAGTGACCACCTGCCATATTCAGTTGTCTTTCTCAGGCTGCATGCCTCTTCACTTCTCTGCCTCACTTATGCAGTTGACCACCTACTCACTGTGGCTCCACACTTTCTTCTCACTTCCTCTCTCAGTCTTCTCCTCAGCCTGCCTCTTCATTGTTCCTGGGTTCCACACGCTGTCTCTGGACTATTCCATCCACTTCTCTTGGCTTCATATACTTGCTTATTTGGTCCCTGTCTACTTGACCAGGCTCATCTTCTCTCTCTTCAGCAAGCTGCACTCCAGCCATACCAACACTGCCAAGCTTGTTAAACACATCTGGCTCTTTCATGCTTCCTTACCTCAGTTCCCACTGCTGGCATTTTCCTGTCTTATTGATCTATCTGGCAAACTCTTAATCATTCTTCTTATATTTTACCTTTTTCTGTGAGAAAGTTTTTTCTGACTCCACTGAGTAGTTACTCAGTGTGGTGCTGAAAACCAAATGTCCAAAACCACCTTGTATTGTTAGTGTCTTTCTGGTTGTCTCACTCCATATATATTGTAATTATATGGTCTTCATCCTTGATTTCTCCCTGTTGATGACTTACACCTCTCCCCCAGTACTTGACACAGTTCTGTGTATGTGTGTGTACATGCACATACAACAGAGAAGGTTTTTAAAATTTTTTGTACATATACTCACTTATATACATATGTGTGCATATATATATACACACTATATATATTCACACGTGTATATATGTGTATATATTTATCTTTCTATGTGTGTGTAAAAAAAGTTTTTTAAAAACCTCCTACATTGTATAATGATAGAAATCAAGTTTGGTACATTATTACTTGACCCTACTCATTTCGTTTAGATAGCACGTAACCTAACCTAATAAATGACATCAACTAGTTACTTGGTTGTATTTCATTTAGTAATTTAATATATGAAAAGTCTGAAAAATGACTAAGGATTTTACCTTTTTATCTTTAAGCAATGTATTCTCTTTTGTTTATTTTTTTCCTTTTTAGAACTCTACAGCCATTCTTTGAAGGATTATTACCCCGAGATAATCCAAGAAACACTCGGTTTGCCATCAACTTCTTTACTTCTATAGGTCTTGGAGGTTTAACGTAAGGATTATTCTCAGAATTTATGTTCAGATTATAAAATCATCTCATAATTGTCTTTGAAATAGAATCTAACAGATTATATTTTAAATTAGGGATGAACTGCGTGAGCATCTCAAAAATACACCAAAGGTCATCGTGGCACAGAAACCAGATGTTGAGCAAAATAAATCCTCCCCATCCTCTTCCTCTTCAGCATCCTCCTCTTCAGAGTCTGACTCATCCGACTCTGATTCTGACAGCAGTGATAGCAGTTCAGAGTCTTCCAGTGAAGAGAGCGACTCTTCATCCATCAGTAGTCATAGCTCTGCCTCAGGTATTGAAGCTCATTTGTAATTTGGCTTGCTCTTTTCTAATAAATATATTGCTGATATATATGAAGGAAGAAAATAATTTGATTGCTTATTTGTTTTAGAGATCAGTTGTTTAAAAGCCACAATTAATACAAATGGTCCCATCTATCATTCTTGCAGTCTGTAGTACAACATTTATAATCCTGGGATTACCTTTTGACATCCTCATCATAGAAATGAAAATATTTCATTCGAAGATACTTATCTGAGTGATGACTGATATGAACCATCCATTCATAATGTTTGTAATTTAGTTTATAGGAGCTATCCTGATGTTTTTATTTTAAATAAATTTTAGTTTTTTACTTTTAATATTAAAGCTGTTTGTAATTGACATATATCGTACATTCAATATGGATCTCAGATGCTATATGAATTTTTATAAAGGGAACACAGCCTCATAGCTAGCACACAGATCAAGACATACCGGTACCCCAGAAGTTCTCTGTGTTTCCTCTCCCAGTTCCTACTCCTTCCATCCTCATGGCAGCTACTATTCTGGTTTGTAATTTCATAAATTAATTTTGCCTGTTTTTACCTTTAGCATTATGTATTATGGACTCCTTTTTATGTCTGGCTTATTTTTTTACCATTATGTTTGTGAGATTTAGGTGCATTACTGCATTTAGTTATAGTTAATTCAGTAATATTGCTGTGTAGTTTCCTACTATATGAATATACCACAATATATATTTATCATTTTTGCTCAACAGACTTTAGATTTACAAGTGATATTCCATGTATATTCTTGTACATATCTTTTGATGACCTTATTTATTTTTTCACATTTCTACTGGGTATATACCTATAGGTGGAGTCAGTGTGTCATAAGATGTACATATATTTAGTTTTAGTGAATACTGTCAGTTTTCCAAGTGGTTATTCCAATTTACACTCCCACCGGCCATGTATAAGAGTTTCAGTAGCTCCCATTCTCATTAATACTTCAAATTAACAGTCTTTTTCATTTCAGCCATTCTGGTGGATGTGTAATGGTACTGCATTGTGGTTTTAGTTTTAATTTGCATTTCAACTAAAGAAGTTAAATGCCATTTTACCCATTATTGACCATTTGGATTTTTGTTGTCAAGCGGCTGTTCAAGTATTTTACCAATTTTTTTAAATTAAGTTGTTTTCTCTGTTGATTTGTAGGTTTTCTTTACATATTCTAGATATGATATCTTCTGTACATATGTGTATTGCAAATAACCAGTCCCATTCTTGTCTCTCTAGCCCTGCAAGGCTACCAGACCGCTGGTGTCTTCTGTCCCTCAGTAGCTTCCCTGAATCAGCAGATGCTCCCAGGGAGAAAGTGGCTGTAGAACATCACTTCTCAATGTTTCTGCTTTCTCCTGCATCTTGGCCCCTCTAGTCCTTGTTTTTCCACTAGCTCTCTGATGCCTTTATAATTTTTACTTTGTAACTGTAACCTTTTATTCTGAGCTAATTTTAGACTTAGGAAAGTTGCAAAAACAGTACAGAGAATTTCCATATACTCTTCATCCAACTTCCCCTAATGGTAGCATCTTACATAATCCTGGTTCATTTATCAAACTAGGAAATTAGCATTGGAACAGCATTATTGACTAGACTGCAGATGTGATTTGAAAACCAGTTTTACCACTAGTGTCGTTTTTCTTATTTCAGGATTCTGCTAGCATTTAACTGTATTCTCAGTTTTCTGCATTCTGTGATAGTTCCTCTCGGGCTTTCCTTGTTCTTAATAGCTTTAACACTTTTGAAGTCCTCTGGTCACTTATTTTGTAACCTGTCCCTCAGTATGGAGTTTCGTCTGATGTTTTCTCATTATTAGAATGAGATTAGACATTTTTGGCAAGAGTACATTAGAAACAATGTGTTCTTCGTGCGTCTTATCAAGAGGTTCGTAATTTTATTTTGGGTGACAACCTTGATCACTTGAGTAAGGTGGTGTCCACTGGATGTCTTCAGGGAAACTATTTTTCTCTGTGAAAATATCTTGTAGGGAGGTAACTTGATACTATGCAAATCTCTTTTTCCTCCAGCTTTTACTCACTAATTTTAACATCCATCTTTGGATCTTGTCTGCAACGCTTATTTTTACTATGGTGTTTTCCTAATGGTGATTTTTTATTTGTCTGTTTTCTTCTACATCTAGTAATTGAATTTCTTCTATAAGAAAGTGTTGTCCCTCTTCCCTCATTTATTTATTTAGTCAACTGTATATATCAATATAGACTCACGGTTATTTATCTTATCCTGTGGGTTAAAGTCCAATACTGTCATTTATTTTGTTCAAATCATCTTAGCTTTGGCAATTAGGAGTTCCTTCAACTTGATTTCTGTGTACTTTTCAACGTTTTTCAATGCAACATTTTAAAATTGTATCTGGCATTTCTAGTTATTTTCAGCAGGAGCACAGGTTTGCCACAGTCTTCTCTATCCTACCTGGAAGTGGAAATGCTATAGTAAAAGATGTTTTCAAAGTTTGATCTGGTTCACAGTTTCTGAAAAGATCTGTGTTGTTTTACCCAAGGTCAGCTCTGCTTTCTTTCATTACAGTATCTTGGTCCAAATAAGGGATTGTCTGCTTATCCTACATGCATGTCATTTCTCATTTTGTTTTGTTTGGATGCAATATTTCATCAAATATGGCATCAGTACTTTCCTCTGTAGCCTTAAATTGAAAGGCTAATCTTTACACCTTTGTTCCATAGCTTGTTATGTTTCAAAGTGTTTTACATACTGTGTGACATCCAGAATTGTGGGACTGTTTTTTGTATTATCAGAGAAAGATTGTTTGCTTACAGGAACTTTTATTCATGAATTGAAGTGTACAAACATTGTTCATTTAACATTCACCATTTTTATATTCTACAGAATTTGTTATTTCATGGTATCCATTTTGAGAACAGATGATAACACAGCATGAATTGCTGCAATAAGGAAGCTTGCTGATTCAAAATTAATTTGCCTTCTCATACAATTTCAGTAGAGAACTTTGTTTTATTAATAAAATATTAAATAGCATAAAAGCAGCATGAACTGCCCCAAAATTAGCAAATTATAATGCAAACATAGCAAACGGAGAAGAGATTGCCTGTTGTTATATGGCTGGGTTTTAATATCAGTAAAGCCTGACAGTGGTGTACAGTAGGATCAGGGGGACGCTGGTTTAGCACAGAGCCAGATGGTTTCTGCTTGGGTAGCTGCAGCTCAGCTGAGCTGTTTGATAGGAACCAGAGAAATAGGTCCTTAGTGGCAAACCAACTGACTGTACCATGTGCCAAAGATATGCATTTAGCGGAAGAAATAGAGGCTGGTACAGTGAGATTTAGGTAGAGTTAGGGTGACAAGAGGCACTTTTCTATCATATTTTCTCTTTCTTGTCTATGTATGAATTTGACAGAAATTTTTGTTATCTTAGCATCTTTGATTTATGCACCCAAATTAACAGATAAACTGATTAAATTTGTTTTATTGCTTAAAGTGGTTATTTCAGTATAGCCATTTTATATTTATAGTTGTGATTATATCAGCAAAATCAAATTGTTTGAGGTCTTTTCAGAAGAGTTTCTACAGAAACTAAAGCCTATGACTGTAAATCTTAACATATCTGCTCTTGTTGGTGCAATTAGTGCCTCTCTGATAGTAACGGGAGAACTATTGTTTTTGCAGGAAGAGGCCTTTCATTGAGAAATACATGTTCATGCTGTTAAGCAAACCCAGTTATTCTACTCCTCCTATGTTTAGGAAGTGAATGCTAGTTTGGGTGATCATTGTATTTTGATCTGACTTAATAGTCCTATGAATAACACTCTATGGGCTGGAATTTTAGCTTTTGGATTCAATTTGTTAAGTAGAAATGTACCATTTGAGTTGCTTTCTAAAATTTTTACATTTGCTATAAAATTTCTGTTTACTGTCTTAAATCTCAAGATCAAAACAGTACTTTAGTAACTAATGTTGAGATATTATATATTCCCCTTCCTCCCTCCCCTCCCCTTCCCTTTTTTTTTTTTTTTTGGACAGAGTCCCACTTTGTTACCCAGGCTGGAGTCTAGTGGTGCATTCTTGGCGTACTGCAACCTCTGCCTCCCAGGCTCAATTGATCCTCCCACCTCAGGCTCCTGAGTAGCTGAGACTACAGGCTTACGCCACCACAGCTAGCTAATTTTTGAATTTTTTGTAGAGAAGGGGTTTTCACTACATTACCCAGGCTGGTCTCCAACTTCTGGGCTCAAGCAGTCTGTCCCCAACCCCCTCTGCTTCCCAAAGTGCTGGGATTATAGGCATGAGCCACTGTACTTGGCCTGAAATGTTGTATATTCTTAAAAGGCCGAGCTGGGCAGATCACCTGAGGTCAGGAGTTCGAGACCAGCCTGACCAACAGGGAGAAACCCTGTCTCTACTAAAAATACAAAAATTAGCCAGACATGGTGGCAGACGCCTGCAATCTCAGCTATTCGGGAGGCTAAGGCAGGAGAATCACTTGAACCCAGGAGGCAGAGGTTGCAGTGAGCCGAGATTGCGCCACTGCACTCCAGCCTGGGCAACGAGCAAAACTGTCTCAAAAAATAAAATTAAGCATTTGGTAAGACTCTGTGTCATCAGACTTTCTATTCAATCAATTTGGCTTTGCACCTGGTTTATCTGAGTTAGTAAACCTACACTGTATCAGTAAATGTGATTGTTATAATTATGAAATTAAGATTGAAATAAAAGCTAACTGTCTTTTATTTTACACACGCAGCTAATGATGTAAGAAAGAAGGGACATGGGAAGACCAGAAGTAAAGAGGTAGATAAATTGATCAGAAACCAGCAAACAAATGATAGGAAACAAAAAGAAAGAAGACAAGAACACGGGCACCAGGAAACAAGGACTGAGAGAGAAAGAAGATCAGAAAAACACAGAGATCAAAATTCAAGAGATTCAAATTGGAGAGATCCTATAACAAAGTACACATCAGACAAAGATGTTCCTTCTGAACGAAATAACTACAGTAGAGTTGCGAATGACAGAGACCAAGAAATGCATATAGATTTGGAAAATAAGCATGGTGATCCGAAAAAGAAGAGAGGAGAGAGAAGAAATTCTTTCTCTGAAAATGAGAAGCATACACACCGAAATAAAGACAGTGAAAATTTCAGAAGAAAAGATAGATCAAAGTCAAGGGAAATGAATAGAAGGCACTCAGGCTCAAGAAGTGATGAAGATAGATATCAAAATGGTGCTGAGAGACGATGGGAAAAATCTAGCAGATACTCTGAACAATCCAGAGAATCAAAGAAAAATCAGGACCGGCGAAGAGAAAAGTCTCCAGCAAAACAAAAATAATTCTACAAAATAACATAAACTGGACATGCCTTATATTCAGTTGAAACAAATTATTTTTTACTTTGATTGACGAACTTTATAGAGAATTCTTGTATAAAGTATTGGTTTGTATTTGTAAATTTAAAAAATGTTTTCATTTTAACATGTTTTATAATTGGTACATCTCAAGGCCCTACACATAAAATTATTTGAAAACTTTCACCAGAAAGGGATGTAAGTCTCGCTTATATTTTGTGAATAAAATGATCAAAAGCTCATTGATTCAGTGATGTTTTTTCAGTTGACAAAATATTTTTTAATTGTTTAAGAAGCTGTTATAGTGAATTATCAGTGCTTTTTTGTTTGTAACTGAAGACCAAAACAGGTGAACCTTTTCAGTTTAACATTTTTGCTTTGTTAATGAGATGTTATGAATCTTTTTCAGGTAGTCACTTTTTTTTTTTTTTTAAGTAGAGGATTTGTTACAATTTTCATATTAGGCTTTGAACAAAGTATGTAATGTGTAATTTTTTTCACAAGTGTTGGTAAAGCTAGGTGTGTGTTAGTCTTTAAACCAATACACAGTTATTTATAATTAGAACTTCTCCCACAGGAAATATTTCTTCTCTCTGGACTCCTTGATATCATTTAATTGAAATTCTTTGTGATTAGTGCATTTTTCTCAGCCTTGAAGTTATATCACTGTTGATGAATTAATGTGTATTTAATTTTTAGTTTAGGTTAATAGATCATTGGAAAACATATAGTTGTGAAATATGCAAGCAGCCTAACTGTAATTTCAGTTTTTTATACGAATTTTAAGGGTTTCCATCATTGTAACTGTTAACTAATTAATTAATATGACCACATTAGTTATTACTTTTGAAATAAATATTTCCTCTAAGATATTAGACTTGCTGACAAGCATTTTAACTTCCTTGCTAAATATAGACTTCTTGTGTTTGTTCACCTTAAAAGTGCATATAGTTCATTTTAGCCAATGTTTGGTTTCAGGAATAGTGGGACCACCATTTTAATGTTTAGTTTTTGGGCATATGCTGATTCAAAATGTTTCCTATTTTTGTTGTTTAACTTGAGTATAAATAACAATAAAATTCATGTAAAGAAATATCCGCTCCTTCTCCCCACCAACTCACAAAAAGCATTCATTCGAATGAGACAGCTTGGATAAATTCCTTTTAGTGTTTTCTCCCTTTGTGGTGGTTAAAATTTGGTGTCATTGGAAGGGACCATCATGGACAGTGCATTCCACAGAACTACAAGCTGAGCAAATTGGATTTAACAAACATGTAGGCCATGAGCCCTAAGGGAAACAGTTAATTTTTTTTACCTGAACCCTCATCTTCAGGGTTGGTAAAAAGGAAAAAGCAGTAGACTAGAAATTTTAGTTTATTTTCTACACTTTAACCTTAGTTCATGACTTTTACATGTAAAAATGGGAACCCATTCATTTTATTAAGTGCTTAAGACTAAGCTTAGAGTTATTCGATTATTTTTAAAATGTTATTAATATGTATTAATCTTCTACTGTTTGCTCAGGTTTGTTTTAGGTACTAGAGATAAAACAGTGAAGAGTCTCTACTCATTGAGCCATAGTTCTGGGGAGGGAGATGGTAAACAAAGACAGTAAATAAATATGTGATATAGCCAGTAGTGATAAGTGCTATGAAGAAAAGTAAAGCAGAGAAAGGCGAGACAGTGATTGGGGGACAGGGTGTATAGACAGAGCAGTTATTTGATGAGGTGATGCTTGCCCAGATATCTGAACAGAGTGAGGGCTTGAGACATGTGGGTTGCTTGGGAAGAACCTTGTAGGCAGAAGGAACAGCTGTAATACAGATGTTTTTTGATAGAAAATAGTGCCTGGAAATTTTTGTTAACATTTCCTATTCTACTTAATTTGTGTTTTGTCGTGTGTGTGTGTTCCTCACTATGTTCTATACTCTTATACAAGCAATTAATACCTAACTACCTCTAGCAGAAGTATTTTGAGTATAAGTGAGTTATATCAGAAGCAGAGACTAGAAGCTGGATTGAGGAACTATCCTGTTCTGCTTTGAAAATGCATTTCTGCAGCATCAACTATGATGTATTCACATGTACTGTCTGCCGCTCAGGCAGATTTTTCACCTTCATTCTTTTAATGTGTAAACAAGAAACATGTTGCCTATGTTTGCTATTTCTATATTTTTACACTATTTCAGAGTTAGTATTTTTTAAGGATCAACTGAATTCTAGATACTTTGCATGCTCATTCCTTTTCAGCTTCTCAATTTCCTTACTTCCAAAGTTCTAATTCTACATCCCTAGCTACCTACTCCCATTGTCATCCCCGTTAGGTTGGCTTTCAAATCATACCACCTCTGAAATCCCTCCTTGAAGCATCATACTTTGGCCATTTCCCAACCAGTTCACCTGCTTTAGTACTGCTATTCTAGAAATCCTTTCACCTCAGCAAACCTTCTGATCCATTGACTTTGTTATAATCAGTTACCAATCCCCACCCCAGCACTTCTTTACTTCCCTCATTCCATGATCTATCATTCCAACAGATAAATGAACAAATAACGAATTTAATTCTTTCAAAACAACCCCATGAGAATTGATATTGTCTTCCTACATCACAGAAGAGGAGACTGGAGTCCAAAGAGACTAATTAGGCTCAGGCCACAAAGTTGGTAAGTAGCAGGATTTAACTCAGATCATCTTCATTCCAAAGCACAACTGGAAGATGAATAAAAGCCAGAGAGAAGGATTTGAGAATCAGCTCTGTCTCCTAGCAGCTGTGTGAACTTAGGCAAATTATTTCACTTTTCTGACCTTGTGATTCACCTTTAAAATACTTTTGTCTACCTTACACAGTTGTAGTGATAATTATATGAAATAATGAAGTCAAAGGCCTTAGAATACCATGTAACACAGTGGGCATTCAGCAGAGTTCTTTTTCATAGCATACCGCAAAGATTTGGAAGAAAATCAGGCTCATCAACTGGTTCACTGATTGCTTCATTCCGTCTGTAATGCCATTTATAGTTGAAAAAAAACAGAATCATGTTAAAGTAGCACAGCAAAATGAATTGATTGTTTTGGAGTCAAGGTGTGACAGAGTAATTATCCACCACTTTTATGATAGTACCTGTTTCCCAGATGTACATATCCTGTTAGTCAAGCAACCTACTTCCTGTGTCTTATACCACTACTTCACATTTCTCAAATGTATTATCAGAAACAAAGGTTTTGGCTATCCAAGATAGTTATGAGTGAGGTTTTTATTCTTGACTTGCTTTGTTACACCATTTTGATTTTGACTTAACTGACATGTAATCCCCCCCCCTCCAAAATTCATAGATTAGCAGATTAAAATCTTCCCCATAGAATCCTGATGCCTTATTTTTTAGAATCCTGATGCCTTTGTTTTCCAATCCAATTCTTACTTTTTCCAATGTAGTCAAATGTCTTTTCTGTCTGATCTTTCAAGTTCTTTCATTCTGTTCTGTGTATATTCCATGGGATATTTATTCGGCCAAGCAAACTTTAACACCCACTCATACTTTAGGAGAGAGCTCAGAGTGCCCAGTGTGACATCTCGGAAACTTGTTCCCTTAACATGGACATTTTCACATTATACACTTTGAAACACTCACTGAAACATCTCCAAATGGTGGTCCTGGCTCTCATTGTGATGTCTTGTGTCCCCTCAACCTTGAATATGCTCTGCGACTTCCATTTATACTCACCCACTTATTACTAAACCTCATTAAAAATCTCTGAGTCTGTTGCATATCTCCAATTAGAACTTCAGTTTCTTGAAGTTGGTTAATTGCATCTATGCATTTTATGTTTACTAGACATAAAAATGAAGACAATTGTCTCTACCACTCCCACCTTCCCCTCCTGCCACCCAAAGTTCATGATTTATGGTGAGAAACTAAGCTATTGAATTCATCTCAGATCATCTTAGGCACAGGTAAGAGGCAATGAGATAACAACCCAAAGTCACACAGAGCTGTGCATGTCTGTGTACATACTGCAGAAAAGTGCACAAGTTCCTGTGGCTGAAATGGAGGTATCTGCTTTTAGGAAAAGACTCAGATTTCATATAGAGTAACTTAGTACCATTTAATTTGAATACTATTTGGCAACTGCAAATTAAGTCTGACTGGATTTTTAATCTTACCATTACCCCTTTCTGGCTGTTGACATTTAGGCAGGTCTTTGAACCTCTTAGTTTTTTACCTGTACAATGGTACAATTATAGCACCTCCCTCAAATGGTGGGTGATCTCTGTGGCATACTTAGTGCCTGCAACTAAGTGCTCAGTGTGCTATTATTGCTGTTACTGGTTTTATTCTTAACCATTTTCATTAAAGCTGACATAATACCATTAGACCAGGAATTGCAAACTCTAATACCTACAGGGGCCAGGTGAATATCACAAATGAGACAAATTGGGTAGTGAATTGGAGTCATTTAAAGGCGGCACCATTTACTCAACTTCATCCAATTCTGCCTGTTAAAATGAAGACAAGGTTGGCCATTTCCCTGGTATTTGAAAGAATTAAAGAATCCAAATTTTTATGGAGCTTCTGATTTTTAAATGTTGACTATTAAATAGGCCAGAATTAAGCTGTCCAAACAAAATGATCTACAGGCAAACTAACTTTACAGTAGCTAATTTGTGACTCCACTCTAGACGCTCAAAAACTATTACTTAATTCTGGAATGGCAGTGTTCGACATAGAAGGTCATTTTTCAGTTTCTGCTCCTCGTAGAGTGGGAAGATAAGGTCCTTCATCTTTCTTGAAACACCTTTTACTTTGCTAACCTCAGTAATCCCTGCTAGCTAAATTGCTTTAAAACTTTTGTCAAGTTTTAGTTCTGCACTTCATTGGTCTACTCCCTCCCTGTAATCCAGGGATGTAAAATACAATTCGTTTTTCCTAAAATCTGCATATTTTCTAATCTCCTGCAATTGGTTCCACCAATCTCCCATCACCTGAGTTTTCATTGCTAGTCTATAACCAAATCACCAAATTGCTTTGGAAAACTTTGGCATGCACCCCTATCTTCCCACACAAACTGCTGTCACCATAGTTCTGGCCCTTTTTACTTTTTCTTTTCTGTTTCAACTGTTAGACGATAGTTTATTGGTTATCTCTGCTGTGTGTCATGTACTATGCTAGTTGCTGAGGATACAGCCATGAGCAACGGGGACCTCTTCTCAGTTGAGCCTAAATTATTACAGGAGGAAGCAGAAAATAATCAAGTTTTTTAAAAAATAAAAACTTATACTTTGAAAAATGTTAGCCATTTGGAAAAGCTGAGAGACCACTTATGTATCATCCACCTAGATTCAGATTAATCGAAAGCATTATTTTCATCTTGTCACTGCCTTATACATTGAAGCAATGACTCTTCCAGCCCATAGGATAGATGTAAATTTCCACCCTGTTACTTTAGTTTCTTTAAAGTCCAAATTCAACCTGTCTTTTCTTAACATTTGCTCTAGGAGCTGCCATCCTTTAAAAGCAAGATGATGTGACAGGCATGTCAGTGTCTGATTTTTACAGGAACAACTGTAAGGTAAGAGATATCCCAATTTTACAGCTTACACACTGGTGTTTACCCAGCTAAGACATGGCAGAGCCAGGACTGCATCAGTCACGTGATCCCGCTTGACAAGTGAAAACGTTTTTTGCTGATTGCCTTGCTTCACAAACATTGCTGGACAGGGCTGGTTATTTACTGTCCTGAAAAGACGTTGTTCTTTCTCATCTCTGGATGTCTGCCTCCAGTGTACCCTCCACTTGAAATATCCTTTTCTGTTTGCCTATCCAAATCTTTCAAAATTCAGCACATCTACCTTGCTACTCATAAAAGTATGCAATTCAAGCCCCATGTGTTAAAAGACCCTGTGATCAGTACTTAATGCATTGTGCATTGAGATCATTTTTATCATTTATCCTTTTTTAAAATTTCAGCTTTTATTTTATTTTATTTTATTTTTTTCGAGACAGAGTCTCACTCTGTCACCCAGGCTGGAGTGCAGCGGTGTGATCTTGGCTCACTGCAACCTCCGCCTCCCAGGTTCAAGTGGTTCTCCTGCCTCAGCCTCTCGAGCAGCTGAGATTACAGGCGTCTGCCACCATGTCTGGCTAATTTTTGTATTTTTAGTAGAGATGGGGTTTCACCATGTTGGCGAGGCTGGTCTCAAACTCCTGACCTCATGATCTGCCTGCCTCAGCCTCCCAAACTGCTAGGATTACAGGCGTGGGCCACCCTGACTGGCCTCAGCTTTTATTTTAGATACGGGGATACATGTGTAGGACTGTTACATGGGTATGTGAGACCCAGGTAATGAGCTAGTACCTAATAGGTAGTTTTTCGACTCATGCCCCCATCCCCATCCCCTCCCTCCCCTCTCTAGTAGTCTGTGGTGTCTGTTGTTCCAATGTTTATGTCCATATTAGCTCCCACTTATGACCGAGAAATGTGGTATTTGGTTTCTGTTCCTGTTATCTGCTTAGGATAATGACCACTGGCTGCATCCATGTTGCGACAAAGGACATAATTTCATTTTTTATGGCTGTGTAATATTCCATGGTGTATGTGTATCATGTTTGTTTTATCCAATCCACCGTTGATGAACACCTAGGTTGATTCCACATCTTTGCTGTTGTGAATAGCATGGTGATGATGATAGGAGTGTGTGTGTCTTTTTGGTATAATAATCTACATTATTCTGGGCATATATACCCAGTCATGGGATTGCTGGGTCAAATGATAGCTCTGTTTTATGTTCTCTGAGAAATCTCCAAACTGCTTTCCACAGTGGCTGAAGTAATTTACATTCCCACCAACAGCATGTAAGTGTTCTGTTTTCTCCTCAGCCTCATCAGCACCTGTTGTTTTTTTTTTTTTTTACTTTTAATAATAGCCATTCTAACTGGTATGACATGGTATCTCATTGTGATTTTGATTTGCATTTCTCTGATGATTGGTGATATTGAGCATTTTCTTCATGTTTGTTGGTCACTTGAATGTCTTCTTTTGAGAAGTACCTGTCCATGTCATTTGCCCATTTTTTAATGGGGTTATTTATTTTTGGCTTGTTGATTTGTTTAAATTCCTTATAGATTCTGGATGTTAGACCTCTGCCAGATGCATAATTTGTGAATATTTTCTCACATTCTATAGGTTATCTGCTTACTCTGTTGATGATTTATTTTGTTCAATAAATGGTGCTGAGATAACTGGCTAGCCATATTCAGAGGAATGAAACTAGACTCTTACCTTTTACAAACTTTTTTACAAAAATTTTGCAAAAATTACCTAAAGATGGATTAAAGATTTAAGTGTAAGACCTCAATTTATAAACATCCTAGAAGAAAACCTAGGAAATACCCTTATCATTTATCTTACCCCCTCAAGCAGGTTATACAATCATTGGGAGCAGGGGTTTTGTCTTAAACATTGCCTTTCCCTCTGCATCTTGCTATAGGCCAGAGTTTCTTAACCTCAGCACTGTTGACATTTTGCACCAGTTGATTATTTGTTGTATGGGGCTATCCTATGCAACCTGGGATATTCAGCAGTGTTCCTGGCATTACCTGCTAGATGCCAAGAGTACAAATCTCCCAGTCCTGTAGTACATCTCCAGACACTGCCAATTATGCCCTGGTAGGAAACATTGTCCCAGTTCATTGCCATTGTCATAGACCTAACATTTAGGAATTACTCCAGTGGATGGCAGTGATGGTGCTTGTCCTACACAGCATCACTTTTGTCTACTCAAATAAAGCTCTGTAGACTTATATTGCCCTCTTGTTTTTGTGAGGACAAAATTTGTTTTAAATGAGGAACTCATTTAATAGAGTGGTGTACAGCAATGTTCCAACTGTTTTTATTTGTCAAGATACTTTGATATTCTAGGGAAATAAGTAGGTTTTCTGCAAATATAAGCATTATTATTTGCCTGTTAATATGATTGTCCCATACAGGTTCTGGTTTCTTACTGTAGCTGTAACCAACTTTTATCTGAGGGACAACTAGCTGTGACTATTGAATTATTTTAATGCTATGTTAGAGAATTCGATAATTAGGTTATCTAATACCTGAATACCTTCATTTTGTTATGTCTGTATTTTTTTAATATTTTAATAGACTTAATTTTTTAAAGCAATTTTAGGTTCACAGCAATACTGAGCAAAAGGTACAGAGATTTCCCAGGTACCCTTTGCCCTTACATGTGCATAGCCTCCCCATTATCAACAACCCCCACCAGGGGGTGCATTTGCTGCAATTGACAAACCTACATTGACACATCATCACCCAAAGTCCATAGGTTACCTTGGAGGGTTCACTCTTGCAAGAATCCTAATTTTTTTTAACCATCTTTTTATTTATAGAGACAGGGTTTTGCTATGTTGCCCAGGCTGGTCTCAAACTCCTGGGCTCAAGTGTTTCCCCCACCTCAGCCTCTCAAGTAGCTAGAACTGGAGGCACACACCACCTCACACAGCTAACACCTTAATTTTTGATCAGACACTTCAGTGACAGTCAAGTGGTTGTTAAAGTGAATTACCTAGTTGTTTTATCAGTAATTTCATGCATTACGATACCTAAAAGATTGAGCAAATGAGATTGAATCGACTGCAAGTCAGCTTCTCTCCTGGTAACAGGAAATCCTGAAATGAGTATCTTTGGTATGAGTTAGGAGTCATTGTGGGTTCCATTCTTTATATAGCACCCTATTTTGTTTAACCATAGATCTTCCCTGCCCTAAAACTATTTTTGTGACTAATATATGTGAAGCCCCTGTGAGAGCTGTACTGAACATTTGCTGCTTTTTTGTCTGAGGATTGTTCCTCTTTCTGATGAAATGATTCTAGTGAACCAGCTAACAAAATAACTTCCTGGCCTGGCCACTCCTAGTACCCCATTCCGCTGGGCACTGTAATTGGTTCAGGAAGGAGCATATGACCTAAGCTGGGCCACAAGGAGTTCTTCTCTCGTGGTTTTTCAATTTGGCCATGAAACACATGGCCATGTCTAAAGGCATAGCAGAGCAGGAAAGGTGTTTATTGCAGCTGGAGCATTCACTGACCTATGGAAAAAGGTAGGGTGCAGTAGGAGAGGATTAGTGCAGTTCAAAGGAAGCAGGGCCCAGAGAGAGGAGCAGAATCTGAACAATTTTGTTTGAGTCCCTGAATTGAGTTGTGGCTGAAGTTAGCCTCCCAGTTGTATGAGCCAATGAATCCTCTTTCTACTTAAGCTACTTTGATTTGGATTGGTACCACTTGCACTAAAAGTATCTGTATTAATTCAGAGATTTTCCTGTTGATGGATAGTTTGAATCATTTGGTACAATCAGCTATTCCCACCATACTATACTTTTGCTTGCATACTTTTGCTTGCAGCTCTTTAACTATAGATGGAAATAAGTACAGACTCAATAAAGATGCCTATGGAAAAAATACAATAAAGGACCTTTGGGTGTCTCTTAATACTTTATGGAAACATCTAAATGAGAGATTTTTAGATGAGGTTGATTGTTTCACTAGAAATCACTGCTCCATTTTTATAAATTACAGAGAATCTCTCCTTTAACAGCACCCTTCCTGGGCTTTGAAACGCACCGCACAGGTGCAACAATTCAATTCACAAACAAAAATTGGTTTTATATTACCAGTGAGAAGGACTAAGCATAGCTATTTTGGGAGTTGTAATATCTCCTTTAAGCCACACAGGTACTTGAGCACATTACCTTAACAACCAATGTATTCTGGAGATCATTTTAGAATATGAAATACTGAACAGCAAGAACATTGTGAACATTTTCAATTTCTTACACAATATAAATGTAGTCTGAAAATCCCATTATACACAAATACAACAAATACATACAGACCCTTAAAATACAAGAAAGAATGTGAAAAATAAGTATTACCACCATTCCTCAAGTTTCTAGAACAATTTTACTCTTCTCCTTAATATAATTTTTTGTCCAGCAAAGGGAAAGACTAAACTCATGGATAGTTATCCAAAGAGGTAAAGGAGAGAAGAGAAAATTGTTTGTGGTAATTGAAAGATGCTGCCTACGGTAGCACAAATAATCCCATTCACAGCTGCCAGCTTGCTACGCGTTACTTACTTATGCTTCGGGCAACTATTGTGGAAATGACAGGAGGACAGGAAGGCACGAGAAAGGGACAGACAGCTACTGATGAAAGAGTCATCAACTACTGTAGATACTTCTTGGAGATTGGAAGTTGAATTTTACATTTCTTTATATCTCCAGGTTTAATTAAAAAAAATTGCTTGTAGGTGTTCAGTAAACATTTGATAAATGAATGGGGAACAGTTCAGTTATTTTCCTTGAATCCTAGGCAGGATGATTTGATACACTTTGGATTCTTGAGGTTTTATGAAATTTTAAGTGCAGGGCAAACTACTATTTACCCAACTGAAGTCCAAATGTAAGCATTTTATGGTAAACCAGGAGAAAGTAGAAGGCAAAAATGCATTAGCTTAAAACCTAGGACACCAAAATGAAGATAAAATGTATGCATGAAAGTGTGTTAAAGAAAATCATTGCCCTGCCCTGCAGATGCTATCCTGGACTTGCCAGCCCCATAGACGCAGTTGCTGTGCTCTGCCTGTACTATTGGAGCAAAGAAAAAGTGGCTATTTCTATGCTCAGTGTTCACAAACCAGTGAGCACTAAGAACGGTTTATAGCCTGACATTTCTTAGAAAAGAAGAAGAAGAAGAAAACTGTTGCATAGTCTCAGCTAAATTTGGACATACATGTTTCCTATGATTCAGTAATTATTTTTTTTCTTTTTCTTTTCTTTTTTTTTTTTTTTTGAGGCACCATCTCGGCTCACTGCAACCTCCTCCTCCTGGATTCAAGCACTTCTCCTTCCTCAGCCTCCTGAGTAGCTGAGATTACAGGCATCTGCCATCACACCTGGCTAATTTTTGTATTTCTTGTAGATACGGGATTTTACCATGTTGGTCCAGCTGGTCTCAAACTCCTGACCTCGTGATCCACCCGCCTCAGCTTCCCAAAGGGCTGGGATTACAGGCATGAGCCACTGCGCTTGACCTGATTCAGCAATTCTACTCTTAGATATTTATTCAATAAAAATGTGCACACAGGTGCAACAAAAGAAATGCACAACAGCCAAAATTGAAAATAACCCAAACATTCAAATTTGTGTTATATTCATGCAATGGAATACTATACAGTAATGAAAGTGATAAAACCACAGCTACATTCAATAACATGAATGTGTCTAACAAGCATATATGCTGAATACAGAAGCCAGACAAAGGAACGCACATTATATGATCCCATCTACACGAAGTTGTAAAACAGGCAAAACTAATCAAGTCAGAATAGTGGTTACCTTTGAGAAGGAGAGTGGGGTAATGTTGAAGAAGGGATAAATGTTGGGAAAAAACTACTGGAGTGTTTAGTCTCTTCTCAGACGTAAGTGTTAGTTACACAAGTGTATTCATTTTACATTGAATTGTAAATCCTTAGGATTTGTACACCTTCTGTTCAGTAGAAATAGCAAAAGAAGCTATGTAAAAGTCTCCTAGAATAACCTTTGCTTTTGACCTTCTTTTCAACTCAAATACAGCTGAAATTATTGCCTCATCTTAACTGTAGACAAAGATGCATGAAGTGGGAGATTATAACATGGCCACAAATTTTTCTAATCCCTCTTATCATCAAGAGATATACTCCTTATCATCAAGAGATATACTCCTTCACTTCACCCTTGGGACCAAAATAGATACCCAATACCAAATCTGAGTTTTTATCTGAACCATAATTAGAATTTCAACTTTTTTACCCCAGGAATATTTTTTCACACCTCTGTGAGAGGTTTAAATCCAGCATATGACTTAATTTGACCAATGGAATATTAGCAAGTATGATGCATGCAGAAGCTCGAATAGTTCTTGTGCATAGAGGATTGGCCTCTCCTGATGCTGGATAGCCTTTCATCACCAAGAGGATGAGCCCCAGTTAGCTTGCTGGATAATGAGAGATCATGGCCATTTCTCTGACCAACATTGGGCCAACTGCCACACATAGTAGTAAGCCCACTTCAGACCAGTCAGCCTGCCAAGTGCCAGAAATGTGAGTGAGCCTTGAGCTGTCTGGCACTGACCAGAAGGACACCCAGCCAACTCTCAGAACTTCAAGAACTAATAAATGTTTGCTCTTCTAAGCCACTAGTTTTAGAGTATTTATTAATAGTTTGCTACACAACAAAAGCTGTCTGATACAAAAAATAATCCCTGAACTTTTTGCACAGCAACTAGTGTAACACCGCATAATGTTATAAACTTAAATTTATTTAATCACGAGAGAGATTTCTTCTTCTGGTCTTTTCTCCTAAGCAGTCAGTTTTGCAACCTAAAACCTCAATATTTAGCTTCACAAATGTTAAATGTTTAAAATGCCTGTTTCATTGTTTTTGTCATTGTCAGTTTTGTTTTGTTTTACATACTAGCCTCTTTGAAGGCTTCAGGAATGACCTTCAGATATGTTAAGGTTTTCCCTGAAAGCCATGGTATTACTGTTTCTATCACCATGGTTTAGAAAATAACCGTCAAAACTTGTTCAGCAGCTGCATGATTTCTTTTTAATGGACACATTTTCTGTCAGAGAAATGTTGAACAAATTTACTATGGAGGGTTGTGGAATCTCCTATAAGCCTTTGAAAGAAGGAATTCTCTCCTATTTGAGCATATAAGGCATCTCCTGTTTGATCTCTTGGTACCTACTGACCCTATGGTTTTAGCGTATGCCAAAATGCAACATAAAGAAGAAGGCCAAGGCTGGGCACAGTGGCTCACGTCTGTAATCCTACCACTTTGGGAGGCCAAGGCAGGCAGATCACCTGAGGTCAGGAGTTCAAGACCAGCCTGGCCAACATGGTGAAACCCTATCTCTACTAAAAATACCAAAAATTAGCCAGGCGTAATGGTGGGCACCTGTAATCCCAGCTACTCAGGAGGCTGAGACAGGAGAATCTCTTGAACCCATGACGTGGATGTGCAGTGAGCCGAGATCACGCCAGCCTGGGCAACAAGAGCAAAACTCTGTCTCCAAAAAAAAAAAAAAAAGAAGAAGAAGAAGAGCATCTCTGCAGTGTAGTAGGACTGCTGTCCTACCAATTAAGAACATTAATTTTTATAATGTTCTTAACTCTAAGAGACTTGTGGTTCATAATCTGGGTTTTTAGGAGAATCCTATGTATAATCAATCAGCTCTGTTGGCTGTGCCATTGTAGGCGATGCCCCTATCTCTTGGTTACTGTTCATCTGGTGTGTATTACTGATCAGAAGTGTAGGGTGGAGGAGATTCTGGTGAATGGTTAACACACTATATGGACACAATAAAAAACCCAACCCAAGTATATGCTCTACTGATAGAGGCGCAATAGTATCACCTTTAATAAACAACTAGGAGTAGTGTAGGGAATGTTGCTATCTTGCTTTTCTGTTGGTCTCAAGTACTTTAATTTGAAAAGGGTAAAAACAAGTTTATGTGGTGGATGTTTTGAAATATTAAGTGATACAGTTCTCTTTCTCCTTCCATCTCCCCATTATTTTCTATTACTCAGTACTCCCTTTCTGCTTTTAAGTCATTAGACAGGGGGCCACATTGTGCTCATTGGGAGATGTCCCTATAGAACCAGAGAACAAAGATGTCAAGTCTTGGCTTTTGAGTTTCAAAAGCTGTAGTACAAGAGTAAGTCAGAGATACCTGGAGAAGAATGTGATGAGGCAGAATTCGTTTTTATAACTCTAATTTAAGGTAAGGTTTCTCTAAACTTCAAGGGAGAACAGATGACCCCATATAAATTTGAAGTTGTCAAAGTTAATGCTATGGTTTGGCTGCGTCCCTACCCAAATCTTAAATTGAATTGTGTCTCCCAAAATTGCCACATGTTATGCGAGGGACCCAAGGGGAGGTAATTGAATCATGGGGGCCAGTCTTTTCCCTGCTATTCTCATGATAGTGAATGTGTCTCACCAAGATCTGATGGGTTTATCAGGGGTTTCTGCTTTTGCCTCTTCCTTATTTTTCTCTTGCTGCCACCATGTATGAAGTGTCTTTCACCTCCTGCCATGATTCTGAGGCCTCCCCAGCCATGTGGAACTATAAGTCCAATTAAACCTCTTTTTATTCCCAATTTTGGGTATGTCTTTATCAGCAGCGTGAAAACAAACTAATACAGTAAATTGATACCAGTAGAGTGGGGCATTGCTGAAAAGATACCTGAAAATGTGGAAGCGACTTTGGAACTGGGTATCAGGTAGAGGCTGGAACAGTTTGGAGGGCTCCGCAGTTAGGAAAATTTAAGAAAGTTTGAAACTCCCTAGAGACTTGTTGAATGGCTTTGACCAAAAGCCTGATAGTGATATGGACAATAAGGTCCAGGCTGAGGTAGACTCAGATGGAGATAAGGAACTCGTTAGGTACTGGAGCAAAGGTGACTCTTGACTTTTGTTATGTTTTAGCAAAGAGACTGGTGGTATTTTGCCCCTGCCCTAGAGATCTGTGGAACTTTGAACTTCAGAGAGATGATTTAGGGTATATGGCGGAAGAAATTTCTAAGCAGCAAAGCATTCAAAAGGTGACTTGGGTGTTGCTAAAGCATTCCATTTTAAAAGGGAAATAGAGCATAAAAGTTCAGAAAATTTGTAGCCTGACGATGCAGTAGAAAAGAAAAACTTATTTTTTGAGAAGAAATTCAAGCCAGCTCTAGAAATTTGCATAAGTAGCAAGGAGCCTTATCCCCAAGACCATGGGGAAAATGTCTCCAGGCCATGTCAGACAACTTCCCAGAAGCCCCTCCCACATAGGCCCAGAGGCTCAGGAGGAAAAAGTGGTTTTGTGGGCCAGGCCTGGGGTCCCCATGCTGTGTGTAGCCTAGGGAACTGGTGCCCTGTGTTCCAGCCACTTCAGCCATGGCTGAAAGGGCCCAATGTAGAGCTCAGGCTGTGGCTTCAGAGGGTGGAAGCCCCAAGCCTTGGCAGCTTCCATGTGATGTTGAGCCTGTGGGTGCATGGCAGTCAAGAATTGAGGTTTAAGAACCTCCACCTAGATTTCAGAAGATGTATGGAAATGCCTGGATGCCCAGGCAAAAGTTTGCTACAGGGGCAGGGCACTAATGGAGAACCTCTGCTAGGGCAGTGAGGAAAGGAAATGTGGGGTTGGAGCCCCCACACAGAGTCCCTACTGGGGCACTGCCTAGTGGAGCTGTGAGAAGAGGGCCACCATCCTCCAGACCCCAAAATGGTAGATTCACTGGCAGCTTGTCCCGTGCACCAGGAAAAGCCACAATCAGTGCCATCCCATGAAAGCAGCCAGGAAGGAGGCTGTACCCTGAAAAGCCACAGGGGAGGAGCTGCCCAAGACCATAGGAACCCATCTCTTGCATCAGCGTGACCCAGATGCAAGACATGGCATCAAAGGAGATCATTTTGGAGCTTAAAGGTTTGACTGCCCTGCTGGAATTCGGACTTACATTGGCCCTGTAACCCCTTTGTTTTGGCCAATTTATCCCATTTGGAATGGCTGTATTTACCCAATACCTATACCCCCATTGTATCTAGGAAGTAACTTGTTTGCTTTTGATTTTACAGGCTCATAGGTGGAAGGGACTTGCCTTGTCTTGGATGAAACTTTGGACTATGGACTTTTAGGTTAATGCTGAAATGAGTTAAGACTTTGGGGGACTATTGGGAAGGAATGATTGGTTTTGAAATGTGAGGACATGAGATCTGGCAGGGCCAAGGGTGGAATGATATGCTTTGCCTGTGTCCCCACCCAAATCTCAACTTGAATTGTATCTCCCAGAATTCCCACATGTTGTGGGAGGGACCCAGGGGGAGGTAATTGAATCATGGGGGCTGGTCTTTTCTATGCTATTCTCATAATGGTGAATAAGTCTCATGAGATCTGATGAGTTTATCAGGGGTTTCCACTTTTGCTTCTTCCTCATTTTTCTCTTGCCGCCACCGTGGAAGAAGTGCCTTTTGGCAGGGCGCAGTGGCTCACGCCTATAATCCCAGCACTTTGGGAGGCCAAAGTGGGTGGATCACAAGGTCAGGAGATCGAGACCGTCCTGGCCAACATGATGAAACATCGTCTCTACTAAAAATACAAAAAGTAGCTGAGCATGGCACATGCCTGTAATCCCAGCTACTCAGGAGGCTGAGGCAGGAAAATCGCTTGAACCTGGGAGGTGGAGGTTGTGGTGAGCCAAGATCGTGCCACTGCACTCCTGCCTGGTAACAGAGCTAGACTCTGTCTCAAAAAAAAAAGTGCCTTTTGCTTCCCAACATGATTCTGAGGCCTCCCCAGTATGTGGAACTGTAAGTCCAATTAAACCTCTTTTTGTTCCCAGTTTTTGGCATGTCTTTATCAGCTGCATGAAAGCAAACTAATACAGTTAAGGAGGCTTGTATTCTGCTGCCCTTCTTGGTTGCCTGGAAAAGGACAAGCCCCACAGAATTCTTTATATCACCATAGCACTAGAGAGTAGATTAGAAATTTCTGAATATAATGAATAGACAGAAGAATCGTAGGAAGTCTTAGAGTCCTTGTAAGACTCAACCAGGAGAGGGAAGTAGCCAAAAGACTTTTCTGTGAAGATGACACTGAGAACCTGTGAATTTGTGATGCTGGGCTTCATAACAAGGAGGAAAAAAACACAGCAGCAGATATAATGTGGAACCCATGACTAGAGGACTAATGAAAACTCAGACACTGCTGGATTTTCCAGTGTAGAAGAGTGATGATAACTGAAATATTTCAAGATAGGCCCATGACAATCAGGAATGAGACACTCAACCTAGGGGAGAAAATGAGGAGCAAGAAAATAATGAATTCACTGGATTTACCCAAAATTGACTAGATTAACTTTTCTACTACTAAACAGAAAATAATTCAAAATAGGTGTTGAATGCAAATAAAATTGTATACCTTATGATCTAGAGCAGAGGGGTTGTAACAATAATGCAGGGCCAGATCATGAAGAGCATCGTTAACTGTAATATGGGGAGTCATTGAAGGGCTTCAGAGACAGAGACTTACAGGATCAGCTCTGTGATTTAGGGTTTCTCTCTAAGCAATGTGCAGGCTGGATTAAAGAACAGGCATATTAGAGGAAGGTGCGTAAGTGACAGAGTAGGTGGTGGGGAGTCATTGGGAGAGAGATGATTCATTGTTGAGGGACTTGCTTAGGATAAGGTTTAATTACACTAGATCTAATTTCTATGATAGGACACAAAACTTCTATCATATTGAAAGTAACTTTATCAAGAAAAGATTGAGAATCTCTAGGATCAAATCCAAGTTAATGTAATCATAATCCTGCCTGGATATAGGAGAAATAACATAAACTTATCTGAAGAACTTAATTTTGTATAGGAAGATTTAAGAGATAGTCTTATGTTATTTGAATATGTATACTAGCTCCTTTGCATCCACTTAGGCTGTAGAATATAGAAAGTCACGAGGAAACATTGCTCCTACCCTAACAAGAATGAAAGGGGATAACAAATTCATAGGTTTGATTCAACAAAAGAGCTGAGGATGCAAAAAAGACTGATGAACTAAATCAAAGTGAGAGAAGAAATCCTCAGCTACTCCATCCTTGTAGAAAAGCTGGAGGAGGAGGAAGCTGCCACAAAAGCAAATAAGAAGAAAATGGCTGAGCTTTTTAACATATTTTTAAAGGCCAAATAAAGGCTGGTATGATGATTCAGAAACCCTAAGTGGCCCATACACAAAGACAGTTTGCTCTTTTCAAATCTTTTCCAAAGGCCTCCACTGAGTCATTGCTGGCAAGATTGGGGAAGGACAGAGAAGTGTAGAGATTTATCCTTCAGAAGCACAGGCTAAAGTATGAAGGAAGACAGGAGAATGGAAGGAATTCCATAAAGCACTATGGGCCTGAGAATGGGGAGTGTTCTATGGTTGGGTGAGGGGTAGGACACTTGTGAGAGATGTCACTGCTCTTCTTAGATACAGGTGTGCTGGGCCTACTGAAACCTGAGGGTAAAGCAGGACAACTGCAAGAAAACTTCCAGGCATTTCAGGCCTCACAAGTTTAAAGCAGCAGCCTACTGGAGCTGAGAGATAAATTAAAGAGCTGACAGATAATCCCCTGAAAAACAGGTGCACCAGGCATACCAAAGGCTAAAGTCAGGGAAAGAGAACTTAGGCGAACTCTCCAATTACTCAGATCTCAAGCTATGCTAAAGGGAATATTCTAATCCTACCCTCAAAGCTTTGAAGTCTGTGCTGAACTAAATCTAGAGCACCAGAAAGTCTATACTCATCTCAATTACAGATAGTTTAACCTCGTCTCATTAACAGCCTGACTGAAAAGAAGGTACCCTTTTCTGAGTGAAAGTTTTATTTGCTTTCATCTCTATTCCTTTATACACAATGTTAGCATTTAATAAAAATTATGAGATACACAAAGAAGCAAGTAAAATGACTCATAATCAAGAAAGAAAATAGCCACTTGAATAAGACCCAAAGATGATAGAAATGTTGAACCTATCCAAGTATTTAAAATAATCATGATAAACTAGCTAATGGTACTAGTAGAAAAGGTGAATAGTATTTGTGAAAAGATAGGAAATAACAGAAAAGCTGTAAAAACTATTTTAAAAAGAGCCTAGATATGAAAAAATATGATGACAAAGATGAAGAATTCTTTTGTGGGCTTACAAGCCCAGACTACATACCACAAGAATGATTTTGTGTACTTGAAGATAGGTCAATAGGAATTATATAAACTGATACAAAGTGAAAAATGAGAGAGGAAAAAGTGGAACACATGTCTGAGATAAGTGAAACAATATAAAATGATCAATCATACATGTAATTTGAGTTATAGAAAGAGAACAAAGAGAATGAGGTCAAAAATCCTAAATTGATGAAAATCCTCAGTGCACATATTCAAGAAATACAGCAAACTCTAAGCTGAATAAATACAAATTAAATTACACATAGGCACATCATAGTCAAACTGCTAAAAGAATCCAAGATAAAATGAACATCTTAAAAGCAGCCAGAAGATAGAAAACACATCGCATACAGATGAATGACAATAAGAATGTTGACAGACTACTCATTAGAAACAACTGAAGACTAGAAGACAATGGAACAAGCTTCTAAGTGCTGAAAGAGTAAAACTGCAATCTAGTATTCTATACCCAGCAAAAGAATCTTCAAGCATGAAGGTGAAATAAAGACATTTGCACATGTAGAAAATATGGACGATATTCCTCTTTATCAGACCTGCAATTAAATTAATCCTAAGAGAATTTCTTACGACTGAAGAAAAAATATTCCAGAGAGGAAAGGTACCAGACAAAAATTACCAAATAGAAATATATGTATATTCAAATTTCATTTAAAAACTATTAGTTGTTTAAATAAAAATTAATAGCAGTATATTATGGGATTCATAGCATAAATAAAAATTGAATGTATGAAAAGAATAGCACAAAGTGAGGGAGGACAGTAATTAGAAGTTCTTTGTTGTAAGCTGCTTATGCTATCGATGAAGTCATAAATTAATTGTGAAGATATACTATGAAAGATAAAGATGCAGTCAGTCTTAGTCGACTCAGGCTGCCATAACAAAATATAGTAGACTGGATGGCTTAAACAACTGACATTTATTTCTTATAGTTCTGGGGGTTGAGAAATTCAAGGTCAAGGTGCCAGCCAATTTTGTTTCTGGTGGAGGCTCTCTTCCTGGCTACTTTCTCACTATGTCCTCATACAGTGGAGAGAGAAAGCAAGCAAGTTCTCTGGTCTCTTCTTATAATGGTAATAACTATATCACGAGGACCCCACCCTCATGACCTCATTTAAGCCTAATTACCTTTCAAAAGCCTCATCTCCAAATACTAACACATTGGGGGTTAGAGTTTCAATATATGAATTTTGAGGGAACACAATTCAGTCCATATAGTTGTGTATTGTAATCTCCACAAAGAGGTGCAACTAAAAAGTCAATTGAGAAGCTAAAATAGAATATATTTTAAAAGACTTGATTCACTCAAGAGATGATAGGGAGAAACAGATATAAAGAGAAAATTGGACAGATAGAAAAAAAATCACAAACATGATAGAATTAAACACAAACACATCAATAATTGCATGAAAGATAAATGGAGTAGCGAGCTTTTCAGTTGAGTGAAAGCCAGTCTAAATAATTCAGACTCATTTATGCTATTTATCAGTAATAAATTTTAACTGTAAAGACACAAACAGAAAGTAAAAGAATGGAAAAGATATGTAATGCATATACTAAACATAAAGAAACTGGTATGGCTATCTAAATATCAGACTCTGTAAAACAGAGTATTCCTAGATAAAAGAGAAACATTTCATAATAATAAAAGAGAAGATAATGTCTACGCACCTAATATAAAGCTCCTAAATGCTTGAAGTAATAGTGTGAAATAGATGCAAAAATACAGTTGGAGATTTTAATACCTCAGTAATCCATAGAGCAATTATATAAAAAAATTAATAAAGATATAGAAGATTAGAGAAACTCTATGAACTAAATTCACCTAATTTAGTTATAAAATAACCAAACCAAAACAATACAATTATTCTCAATTGCACATGGAAAATGTATCAAGATAGACCGTACTGGGCCACAAAACAAGTTGTAGTAAATTTCAGCGATTAAAATAATACAGAATGTATTTCTCTGACCACAGTAGTATTAAGCTAGATTAATAACAGTAAAATATCTAGAGAATCTTCAAATATTTGGAAAATAAACAAATTTTTAAATAACTCATGGATCAAAGAAGAAATCACAAGAGAAGTAAAAAAATATTTAGCAATGAAACGGCAACTAGAATATAGCATGTGAAAATTTGTGGCATACATACTAAAGCTGAACTTAGAGATTAGTCTATGACTTTAAATGCTTATATTAGAAAAAAGAAATATATACATTAAATGATTTATGCTTTCAATTTAAGAAGCTAGAAAAATCAGAACAAATTAACACAATATAAGTAAAAGTAATTTGAAATTAGTAAAGTAGAAAATGGACACAAACAAAAAAATGAACAACATAAAAAACTGGTTCTTTGAAAAGATTAATGGACATTACAAATTATACAGATGTTAAAGCACAAAAAGGGACATTATAAACAATTTTACACCAATAATTTAAACAACCTCAGTACATAGGCAAATTTCAAATGTCAAATTACAAAAACGAACATGACAGTGTATTGAAAACCTCCACAGCCTTATACCTATCAAAGAAATTAAAAACTTCATTTGAAATAGAATATGAAACTTGCCACAGTTTCAGAAAATACAGGAAGAAGAGATGCTTCCCAAATTGCTTTAGGAGGCCAGATTGCCCCTATATCAAGACAGACCATACCAGGACATTCAAGGAGAGAAAATTTCAGCCCACTGCATACACAAGAATGGTGAAAATGAAAGACTAACCAACCATACCAAATGTTGGCAAAGAGTGAATCAGCCAAAACTATCATACAGTCATGGTGGAAATATAATATAATATGATAATATGATATAACCACGTTAAGAAATTTGTAGCAGTTATTTTAAAAGCTAAATATACATTTACTTTATGATCCTGTAATTCCACACCTATGTAATCCAAAAGGATTTAAAATATATTGTTCACCAAGCTTCATACAAAAATGCCAATAGTAGCTTTATAATAGCTAAAACCTGGAATCATCCCCAAGTAGTCATCAACATAAAAATGAAATGCAAATAGTGGTGTAAAATAGAATATTTAAAAAACACTATGTTCAATGAAAGAAGCTAGACATAAGAATAAATATTCTTGATAAATATTCATGATTCTAGAAAAATCAAATCTAGTTAATGAATAGAAATCAGGACAGTAGTTGGATGGTGTTAAGGGTTGAGGGGCAGGACCACAAGGGAAATTTCTGTGGTGATGGAAATAATTTATATCTTTATAGGTATTTGAATTACATAGTTGCATGAATTTGTCAAAATCAAACAAACTTTGTACTTAATAACTGCATTTTACTGTATATCAATTATAGCTCAATAAATATGGCTGGAAACAAAAAATACTTATGACAATTTATTTATTAGTAGTATTATTATTTTGAGACATGGTCTAGCTCTGTCGCTCAGGTTGGAGTGCAGTGGTGTGATCTCTGCTCACTGCAGCCTGGACCTCCCAGGCTCAGTGATCCTCCCACCTCAGCCCCCTGGGTTGCTGACACTAAAGGTGTGTACCACTACACCCGGCTAATTTTTTATTTTTTGTGGAGATGGGGTTTCACCATTTTGTCCAGGTTGGTATCAAACTCCTGAGCTCAAGAGATCCACCTGCCTCAAGCTCCTAAAGTGCTGGGATTACAGGTGTGAACCACTGCGCCCAGCCTGACAATTTATTTTTGATAAGTAAAATTTACTAATAAAGTTACATTTTTCAAATAGAAAGTGTTCAACCTTAAATATATTACAAAATAGCTTATTGTTTGTGTTAGAAAAATTGAAGCAACTTTCAATAAGATTATTTTTAAATTTTTATCTTTTTGTTTCTATTAAATGATTTTGCAAACTCATTTTGTAGCAGGTCAAATTTGGGACTTTAAAAAGTCTTTTGTCTGTCTTTAAGATTTGATTAATTACCTAGTTATTTAAAATGCTTTGGGCCAGGCTCAGTGGCTCATGCCTGTAATCTCAGCACTTTGGGAGGCTGAGGCGGGCAGATTGCTTGAGCTCAGGAGTTCAAGACCAGTCTGGGCAATACGGAAAATCCCATCTCTACCAAAAATACAAAAATTAGCTGGGTATGGTGGTGCACGCCTGTAATTCCAGTTACTCAGGAGGCTGAGGTGGGAGGATAACTTGAGTCAGGGGAGGTTGAGGCTGCAGTGAAACAAGATTGCGCTACTGCATTCCAGCCTAGGTGACCGAGCAAGACCCTGTCTCAAAAAATAAAATAAAATGCTCTGAAGCCTAAACAAATTCTTTAAAAACCAACCAGTGTCAGTGCCTCTCTTACCAATGGGCCTCATTGTAACCTTTCTATACACACAGTAAGTAAAAAATTAAATCAATCTTGTCTCTGCCACAGACACTGTTTGAAACAAGTTTAAGCCGTAGCAGTCTTACTATAATTTTACCAGTCCCAGACCTCTAATTAATTTGTCATTAAATACAATTAAGAAACTGAAGTAATTCAGTTTAAGAATCTGCATAGGTTTTAAAGAGTAATTAAAAGGCTTCCTTAATTCATTAGAAACCAGAGAAAAATTGGAACCCAAAGGAGCCTTCTCATTTTGGTATGTAATATTTTTAAAATATAGCTATTTATCTGTAAATAAAAGAGGAGGTCCGAGATAATAGGATCATCCGAGTTTGCTATTTTATGCAAAGATATTTATCATGTTGGAAAAAGATGTGCTTCTTTTTTTAAGTGTGTTTATCATTATATTTTTATTATAAATTTAATAGTCTCATGAAGTAATATTTGAGTATGAGAAAAGATGGGAAAATAAAATAGCCGTAGTCTCATGAGTCAAATGCAATTATAGTTAACACTGTGGAGTATTTCCTTTCCAGCTACTTTAAAAATGTTTTTTATTCAATATTGACAACATAAAAAGGAGTATTTCCAATATACTTCAAGGCATATAAGAACAATAAAAAAGAGCACCTGTACCCATCACCAATCTTAAGAAACAGAATGTTCTAGTATCTTTGAAGCCCTAAGTACCCCCACTTTAATCCGTGCCTCAATTTATCTCATAGGTAACCATTATCCTAAATTTGATATTTATATTCTCGTGTTTTTATTTATGGATTTACCACACATCTATTCCCTTTAATCTTTCTACTATACTTCTTAAGATCGCTTACATATTTGTGACCACTTTGTCTCATTTTTGCTGCATTCTAGAGACTTCTATTAAATCTACCTTCTGATATTTCTAATTATCTCTTCAGCTGTGTCTAATATTCTGTTTAACCTGTCCACTGAATTTTAAATTTTTATTACTTTATTCTTATTTCTAGAATTTCCATTTATTTTCCTTGAGTCTCTTTCTTTATTATTTTAATATACTCTCATTTCCTTCTCAGATTTACAATTCTCTTTTATTTCTTTAAGTATTGAATATATTGTTTATTTTTAATTTTGTGCCTAGATTATATTTAAAATTTTTGCATGATTGATTTTGCTGTTTGTTTTTTCTTACTCAAGCTGCCATATTTTCATGAGTGTTATTTTTATTTGTTAATGTGAGCTAATATTTATTTCTGCTAATTTTTGAGGCCAAATTGTAGATGTGTTTCCACAGAAAGAATGTATGTTTGACAGAATTGCCATTTGACCCAGCAATCTCATTATTGGGTATATACCCAAGGGAAAATAAGCCATTCTACCATAAAGACACATGCACACGTATGTTTATTGCAGCACTATTCACAATAGCAAAGACATGGAATCAACCCAAATGCCCATCAACAGTAGACTGGATAAAGAAAATGTGCTACATACACACCATGGAATATTATGCAACCATAAAAAAGAACAAGATCATGTCCTTTGCAGCAACATGGATAGAGCTGGATGCCATTATCCTAGGCAAATTAACATAGGAAGAGAAAGCCAAATACCACATGTTCTTACTTATAAGTGGGACCTGAACAATGAGAACACATGAACACAGGGAGGAGAACAATACACACTGGAGCCTATTTGAGTGTGGAGGGTGGGAGAAGTGGGAGTACCTATTGGGTACTATGCTTATTACCCCAGTGATGAAATTATCTGTACACCAAACCCCTGTGACACACAGTTTACCTATATAACAAACCTGTATATGTACTTATATAAGAAACCTGTACATGTAAATAAAAGTTTAAAATAAAATAAAACAGAAAATAAATTCAAAGGAACTTAAAAAATGTATGTTTGAATCATCCAGACACCTGGTGATACTATCAACTTGGACACTTTCAAATTTTGGCTTAAAGTTTTGTGGACCACACTGGTAATATGAGTTTCAGGTCCTAAACTGTTTATGAGGGTGAGCTTGTGGTTTAATTTTCAGGAAGGCTGTTTTGCTCTCCACTCAGCATCGATTTGTTTCCTTGATGATTCCTTCTGTGGAGTAGGCTTATCTCTGCTCCTGTCTTATACCAAGTATGCAGCTCTTTGGGGTCCAGCTTTGTATGGGATCTACAATTACACTCTCCGTCTTCTACAGGATCCTATGATTTTTTTTCCCCAAACTTTGCTCAGTAATGTGTTGGTAAATGCTTAAGGGCTACCTGTCTGATAAAAGCATCTGGATTTGTAGTGTTTGCCAATTTCTGTGTTGTAAATACATGCCAATTTCAAGCTACCAAAGTGATGTCACTGAATGTGAAGATGGGAAAAGATGAGTACAATCAGTTCTTGCGGCCAGTAATAAGCAGCTCCACCACACCACTGCTTACACTTGGCATAGCTATGAAAAATGAAGCTACATTCACCACGACTTGGCATATCTCTCTGATATGGTTTGGCTGTGTCCCCACCCAAATCTCATCTTGAATTATCGCTCCCATAATTCCCATGTGTCCTGGGAGGGACCCCATGAGAGGTAATTGCATCATGGGGATGGGTCTTTCCCTTGCTTTTCTCGTGATAGTGAGTAAGTCTCACGAGATCTGATGGTTTTATAAATGGGAGCTCCCCTTCACAAGCCCTCTTGCCTGATGTCCATGTAAGACTTATCTTTGCACCTCATTCACCTTCAGCCATGATTGTGAGGCCTTACCAGCCGTATAGAACTGTGATTCAATTAAACCTCTTTCCTTTATAAATTACCCAGTCTTGGGTATGTCTTTATTAGCAGTGTGAGAACAAACTAATACACTCTCGGAGTAAAAGACATTTGAGTAATTGTTTACCTACCTGTATTTCCATTTTGACTTTGTTTTAGGCTTCTGTACATCTCTACCAGTTTGACAATATGTCTTAAAAGGAGAAGCTTACTTTGATTATTCTATTTGTTGTTTAGCCCAAAATTTCTTGTTTTCAGCAAAAGGGCCGGTTAGGGTACCTAGTCAGCCTTATTGCCAAAAATAGAAGTTCTATTCTTGGCCATCTTCTTCTCTTTTAAAAATTCAATTTATTGCTTTTGTGTCCATAAAGATAATACATGTTAATTATAGAACACTTGAGAAATATGCAAAAGTACATAGAATAATATTAAAACTATCCATAAGTTCATAACCTACAGCAAAGTACTGATGACATTTGGGTGCTTATCTTTCTAATCTTTATAATATGTGTGCTCACTTGAATATTTCTGTGTGTTTTTAGCTAATGTGCATCATGGTGTATCTACTATTTTGAAATCTGGTTTTCTTTTTTGAGACGGAGTCTCACTTTGTTGCCCAGGCTAGAGTGCAGTGGCATGATCTCTGGCTCACTGCAACCTTCACCTGCCGGGTTCAAGGGATTCTCCTGCCTCAGCCTCCTGAGTAGCTGGGATTACAGGTGTGTACCACCACACCTGGCTAATTTTTATATTTTTTTGTTTTTTTATTTTTTTTGAGATGGAATTTTGCTCTTGTTGCCCAGGCTGGAGTGCAGTGGCACAATCTCCGGCTCACTGCAACCTCCGCCTTGCAGGTTCAAGGGATTCTCCTGCCCCAGCCTCCTGAGTAGCTGGGACTACAGGTATGCGCCACCACGCCTGGCTAATTTTTGTATTTTTTAGTAGAGATAGGGTTTCACCATATTGGCCAGGCTGGTCTCGAACTCCTGAGCCCAAGTGATCCACCTGTCTCGGCCTCCCAAAGTGCTGGGATTACAGGCATGAACCACCACACCTGACCAAAATCTGGTTTTTACTTCTTTATATGATTTAATTGATTTTTCTCATCTTTAAATATTTCTCTTCAACTCATTTTTATGGCTGCATTATGTTCTCTCACATGCATGAGCCAGAATGGCTGATCATGTATATTGTTTCTGTGTTTTCACCATAAAAAATAATGCTGAAATGAACATAAAAGATGTATTTCTGGTCATTTTTCTGGGGCAATACATTTTTTTCCTCCCACCTTGGAATTGAGACAATTTTCCTATGTGGTGTTATTTTCTCCTTTTCTTATTTCTGCCTTTCTCAGCTGTATCTCGTTCTGCAACAATTCACTTTTCTCCTACAGTATCTGCAATCCCTCATCATTAGTAATGCTATTTATAGAACTATATTTGGCTTTGTCAGCCAAATACATTAGCCATTAAAAAATGGTGTCATGAAAAGATATATAGTTAAACGAGAGTTTTAAAAGGCCAAAGAAAAAAATCTGTTGTCTTTTTTTTTTCCAATTTGGTATTTACTAAAATCAATTTTGACCCTAGATGTTTATGAGTCTATTAGATATAGCCACCTTGTAAACTATCAAAAGTATTGCTTCTCAGCAAATAAAGATATTGCCAATCCATTGTGGCCACTTTTGGCAAAGGTATAGAGACAGCAGAACGTCTACCCTCAGTGAAGCCAGTGTTTGCAATAGGAGTGAGTCATCAGCTTATGAGAAAGTCCAGTGGGGGGTTAGTTCTTTCTTCATGAGTGTTCTTCGTCTCTCCTGCTGCCCTGTGACTTGTTTTGATTCAGTCTCTTTTGGGGCAAATCATCTATCAGAAAAGAAAAAAGCAAGAAGTGAAATAATGACTATAGGTTGACCCTGAGAAAGAATAAAATACATATTTTAATATACTACAAACTTGAGGTAGGAAGACTAGGTGATGCTTCCCAAGAAATTGGTGGTCAAAAGAGAACATTCAAGCTGTCATTTTTAATAATGTAATAATAATGGACTATGGAATATCTCTTATATTAAAACTAAGTCATCTCAACAAGTTAAGCTATAGAAATAAAAGTAACTTCACTTCTCCAAAAGAAATGACTGTTAATCTCACATGAAATTATAGTTTATTTAAATGTCAAGCTTTAGTTGTAGAAGGATTACAGATAATATTCTTGTTGAACTCAATTTTCTTTCTCCCAAGTAAGTGATGTATCTAGAAAGACCCTCTTCAACCCATTTCCTTCTTCTCTACTCCAAAGCAAGTATCAAGTTATCAGTCACATCCCTATTATTCAGTTTTATGTATTCAGACACACAGTGCTCAGATACTCTCGAACATATAACAATGATACATGATGTTTCTGTTTAACCAATTCTTGTTTACTCTTTACCCAACAGCAAAAATAATTTTGTTAATATCAATTGTCTTACAAAGTCCTAATGTAACAGGATTATAGATGATAAGAGCACAGATATTTTTAAGAAAATTTTGATTTGAATCCCAGACTTTCTCTAGTTATCTGGGTGACCTTGGTGAAATTGTTTAACATTTATTCAAGTTCTTCATTTGTAAAATGGACATGATGAAGCCAACTTCACAAGTCACCTCCAAAATTAAATGAAGTAATATATGTAAAGTACTTGGCACATTATGAGGATAAGTGTGCTAAATATTAACTATCGACACCTGTTATACATAGTAACACCCAAATTCAATTCATCTAATATTCACTGAATACTTACATTTGAGATAGTGGTTTTGTAAACTGGAAGAGTATATGCCACATATTAGATATGAAGCTACCTTCATAAAGTTTATAGTCTAGTTGAGGAACAAGTTTTACACATTTTAAACATGTGCATAACAATATAAGGCTGTATGTAATCAAAATACAATATGTGACAAAAGCTTTGTTTAGAAAAGTGAGTGAGATCTTTGTGGAAATCTCACTGGAGATCCAAAGAAGTGAGCAGATCTTTTTTTTTTTTTAATTTCCAACTTTTATTTTAAGTTCAGGGGTACATATGTAGGATGTGCAGGTTTGTTACATAGGTAAATGTGTGCCATGGTGGTCTGCTGCGCAGATCATCCCATCACCCAGATATTAAGCCCATCCACTAGCTAGTCTTCCTGACCCTCTTATCTTTCTGCTCCTCTCCCTCCTGCCAACCGCCACCCCCAACAGGCCCCAGTGTGTGTTGTTCCCCTCTGTGTGTCCATGTGCTCTCGTCATTCAGCTCCTACTTATAAGTGAGAACATTTGGTATTTGGTTTTCTGTTCCTGCATTAATTTGCTGAGGATAATGGCCTCCAGCTTTACTCATTTCCCTGCAAAGGACATGATCTCATTCCTTTTATGGCTGTGAGCAGATCTTTTGAAGGAGATGAACTTAAGACTCTGAAAGACATAGTAGAGAGAGTAACAGCTCAGGTGCTAGAGTCAAATAGAACTGATGTGAATTCTAGCTTCTCCACCTCCAGCTGTGTGATCTAGGACACATTATTTAACCTCCCTATTCCTCAGTTTTCCCATCAGCAACATGGCAAGTACCCCTAGCCATAGATTACTTTGGAATGTTAAGTGAGATTATGCATTAGTTAGTAGAGTTCTTGACCTATGGTGAGTGCTCTATAAATATTGTGGTGGTGGTGGTAGTAAATACTGTAAATGTGAACAGGGAGGAAAATGAACATAGAAGCAACACAAGGATCAATTTTTAATACACCCTTATGTTGTTATTTATGTACTTGATACAGTTTTAAAGGAAGCAGATAGGAACTTAATAAATACAACTCAAAGACAGTTATGCTTTATTTGCTATTTTTTAAATCAAACTGTAAAAACGGACTAAAAATTTTTCAGGTTATTTAAATTATTCAATTTAAGTAAGTTTCAGAGCCAAAAGATATTCATGAATCATTTTAATTCTTTTTTGGGTATATAATTTTTTGAAAACCTTCTGTACTATAATGTTTAAATCCATTTGTTTTCTAAAGTTATGTTTCTATTAATAATTTTTACTTTATTCCATTCCTCTTAAATATTTTCATTTTATGTAATTTTGTCTTTTTCTTTCAAAAATTGTATTTATTTTTCTCATAATAACAAATACACAGTTGAATACAAACCACAAAAGCCATCAACAGTGAAGTTACTAATATACCTTCAAGATAAACACGATTGGATACCAGGCATTTACATCTCTGATGGATAAACTAGATGCAAGTATGTTGAATAATAAAAATGCGTTTTGGTTCTCCATTAAGTTATTGAAAATCCAAATGGTAAATGTTAGTATATTACAAGGCTTGAATATTCATACATCTCTGATGGATAAACTAGATGCAAGTATGTTGAATAATAAAAATGTGTTTTGGTTCTCCATTAAGTTATTGAAAATCCAAATGGTAAATGTTAATATATTATAAGGCTTGAATATTCATTATATGCCTTCCACGTTTGTGTTTTTCTCTCACTTGACAAAAATATTATCATTTCCATAACCCTGACTATACCAAATATCATAAAGAAATATTTTTGAAGAATAATTTCATCATTAGAACTCGGCTGCTTTCTTTTAAAACCCAGCCAATTCTTCTTTTAAAAGTTTGGCCCAGGTGCAGTGGCTCATGCCTGTAATTCCAGCATTTTGAGAGGCCAAGGCAGAAGGATCTCTTGAGTCCAGGAGTTTGAGACCAGCTTGGGCAGCATAGTGAGACCTTATCTCTACTAAATAAAAAAAAATTAGCCAGGCATGGTGGTGCATGTCTGTAATCCCAGCTACTTGGGAGGCTGATAAAGGAGGATCATTGGAGCCCAGGAGTTCAAGGTTACAGTGATGTATGATTACACCACTGTGCTCCAGGCTGTATCACAGAAAGAGGAACCATTTCTTAAAAAAAAAAAAAAGGAGCTTGGATAACATCAGCATTTATTCCCCAATTAATAAAACTCCAATTTTGGAAGCTGAGAAGGAATTATTCAATCATAAGTTCATAAGATGTATTTGAGCAGATGAAAGGAAATTCATCTAGGAGATATAAGCAATGAGTCAAGGTTAGAACACAGCATGAAGAAGAAAAAGAGAAATAACCAGTCACAGGCGGGGCTAGAGGTGAGGACTTTGTACACTAGAGTGTAAAAGGTGAAGAGGTGCATAGCGTGCACAGGGGCAGCACCAGGAGCAAGATGCATGGAGCCTTCTTGGTGAGCAGAGTCGGTACCAAGCCATGAAGTCGACTGCCACTGGACCCAGTTCAAATGTTTCTTAGCCTCATCACTAATATTGACTTTTAGGCTTTGTCTGATCCTTGACCTTGGATGAAGTATTCACCCTCCTAGAAGAAAATCTGATTTTGAGGTGAGTGTAGCAGTTAGGAGTTTTTTTATATCTAAGGAGTCTAGGTTTCTATGGACTGAGTGCAGGCTGATTTCTTCAGCTCTTTATTCTCCAGTGGTAATTTTCTTTCTCTGGGGCAAGCCCTTTCAGGTGATAGTTTTGTCCTTGAATTTGACATTGATCGTTGTTTCTAAAATCCTGGCTCTAAAGATACTCCTTGGTAATCCATTTGACACACAAGGAGAAGCACTACTCTTTCAGGTCACTGGGACTAAATTTATTGAATTTCTGTTTTAAGGTATTAAATACTTAGTCAGTCAACATTTATTGAGCACACATGGAGTATTCAGCACTGTATTAGAATCCGTAGGCAGACAGAAAATACATAATAGATAAGGTTCATGCCCTAGAGTAATTTTGATACAGAAAAATAAATGTAAAAAACAAAAGAGCTCTTGAAATGAAACATATAAATGTAAAAATTAATGTAGCACATTCTTGTGTATGTACCACAGCCTACCATTTGTCACTGATATTATGTATTTAATATTTGTCATACACATACAGTGTCTAAGACCCTAGGCTGGTGCCATGATGTTGTAAACTTTGAATATAACACAGCCTGCCCATAATTTTGCTCATAATGCAAAAATCGTGGTGACAAATAGACAAGTAATTATGATACTTGTGATGTGCCAAGTAACTGGATCAGATCTCATATTGGTATATTTAACAAAAATAGTTTTAGAATAGATAATATTTGTATTGTGCCTTAAAAGGTAAGAAAGATGAAATGAGAAAACATAACAGAGGGATTCTAGGTAGAACAAAAACTCATAATAGAAGACAAAAACATAACTTATCTGTATTAATTATCTAATGCTGTGTAACAAATTTCCCAAAACTTATTTGCTTAGAATATATAATCATTTGCTATATCTCATAGTATCTAAGAATGAGGAGTTTGGGATTGGCTTGGCTGGCTGGTTCTGGTTTGGGGTCCTTAATGAGGTTGTAGTCACATGTCTGCCAGGGCTGCACCCATCTGAAGGTTTGAATGGGTTGGAGGATTTTCTTCAATGATAGCCAACTCATGAGACTGGTAAGTTGGTGCTGGCTATGGCCAGGGCCTTCAATTCTTCTTTAAGTGGTCTATGCACGGGTCACTTTAGTGTCCTCATAGTCTGTGGCTGGCTGGTTAGCAATTCAAGAGACCAATGTGTAAGCTGTGATGCCTTTTATTACCACAGAAGTCACTTCTGTATTTTATTGGTCACACAGGGTAGCACTGATTTAATGTGGAAAGGAGCTTTAGATGAGGATAAAGACCAGGAGGTGAGGTTCACTGGAGACCATATTGGAGACTGGATACAACACCATCTGAAATTAGGATGATTTTAAAATATATATAATAGAGTTGGTTTAGGAAGCACTTGCAGGCCTTTACTGGGAGTTTGCTCATCTACCTTCTCAACTAGAATCTGAGTGCCTTGAAGGCAGAATGGTGACCTTCATTTGTGTTGTTTTTTTCAGTACATAGAATACTGCTTGGTAAATAAAAGACGCTTCATATGTGATTCTTGAAGAAGTGAATGAATGAATAAATATGAATGAATATGATCTGAGAGATAAATTAAAAATATCAAAATTACAGGGTGAAGTGTTGATTCAGAAAAGTGTGGGAAGCTACATAAATGAGTCAGGGTCTGCACGGAATCTAGAAAAGGAGGCAGATAATTGGAATTGTAGGTGTTAGCCAGTATTAGCCTAAACTTTGTCTGGCAGACATCATTATTCCTATCACTCAGAAAGTCTATGGTGTAGATGGGGGAGTGTACGGAGGAAATAGCACTCAGAAAAACCATAGAGTTCAGATTATTAACTCTCTGAATCTGATCTATCAACTCTCTGATAGGTCACTCCAGATTAGCCATCAAACATTCCTGACCTCTAAACATTGTCAAAGAGGTCACTGCACTATGTTTACTGTGACAGATTGCCACTCTTCACACTAGAATTTCTTTGGTGAAAATGGCAGAGAATTTGAAGTCAATTATTTGTTGAGTTATCTGTTCTTAACAACCATGATAGGCCAAGGCCAGGCCAGTTGCACTGAAGTCTTAAGTAGATTCTATGGCTCAGCCAGAACCAAAGAAGACACAGGAGATAATATCATTATGATGCATCAAGGAATCCTGAAGCTGGAACCTGGAGTGATCACCTGAGTGTTGTAGACTGCTGGGCCCCTGTAACCCTTACCCAGCCTACCCCCTTTTATATAAAGTATTTAATATAAAAGACAGCACATACATGGGCTTTTCGGACCTGGTGAATTCCTCATTCTGCATAGCTGCCAGGGCATCCCAAAGAGCAAAGGAACCCTGAGAACCACATCCACTCATACCATTGTGTATCTTTCACCTCGCATAGCTTGTTTGCTGGTTCTGCACTAAACAAGGAGAAAGCAGTCTTACTTGGGATTGAGGATTCACTGAGCCCTTGAACTTGGATGAGACTTTGTGTTCTGCCCTCACTTCACCCCTGAGCCAGAACTAACTAAATCAAACCCTATTTATGTACAGACATAACTGTAAAGGTACAGAAAATGCAGACTGTTCTTATGTTCCCATAACAAGACTGTTAGAGTTGTAGATCATCATTTTTTTCTTTCTCTCTCTTAGTTTATTTAAAGGAAATATTACAGTTGTTCCTAATAACTCCATTAAAATAGGAGAGGTGAAATATGTTTTCTTAATGCTTAATCTGCTGCTGGCAGGGATGGCATTTTAAGGTAATACCACACTTCTCACTTACATGCTGCCCTCATGAGGTGTGCTAAGAAGCTACCACCTCTCACAAGCAGCAAGTGAGTGGAGGCAAGGCCAGAAAGGACAGGGTATGCAGCCCCTCTGCTGGGGAGTCAGGGCCCCAGGTGAGACTAAATGCTTACAGGAGGTAAAACGGAAGCTCTGTATTTTCTTTTTCCTTTTTTGAAACATGGCGATTCATGGATGCAGAAGAACTTTGTATGAGTATTTTCTTTCATTGCTAACAAGGTTACTGAAATCTTTTCAAATAAAAGGGCTAGAATTTGCTTTTGACATTATCATTACTTTTTAAAAGAAGGGAGCAACAAGGTCAGCAATGATTCCCTCTGAAATGGAAATGAAGAGAATCGGCATCTATTCACATACGCCCTCACCCCTCACCCACGCACCCTTGCTCAACTTTTCCCTGCAACCCACACTGCTCTGGAAATAGATCGATAGACTGCTTGTCAGACTTATGCAAGGCTTACAGGCTCTAAACCTCTCTCAGACTGATTATCAGAGTGGGAGTCTACCCAAGGGGTTAAGAGTTGAGGTTTCACGGGGTTTCTTAGTACACAAAGAAAATATATGGAGTTGAGATGTTAATCAAACAAAGCAGACTTGGGGCCATAACAGTTTTGGGGTTCTCCATTTCCTGAGTCACCTGTCAGGTGTGCTCTCCTACCCTCTCCCTACAGCAAGTTTAGCTTTGTCCCATAGTAAGACAAAGCTATAAAAGTGATTCTGTCCTATCCAGAGTGTTGCAAATGAACACCGATAACTGATTCAGCACCGTGTCAGTGCTGCTCTTGGTCTCTGACTTTGGTAACCCAGGCTTTCAGTGACTACTTTGCTGTCACTGACTCCAGCATCTATGTCCAAGGCATGAGTCCCTGTCCTGGATCTCCCTGAGTTTCCTGCCTGAACGCTGACAAGGTGGTCCCTTTCATGGCTTGCCTGACCTGGCTTAGCCTTCTGACCTCTGGCATTGCTTGTCCTTGTTTCTCAATCTGTTTGCATATCACCATTGCCTAGAGAGGGTGGCAGGTTTTGTTTTGTTGTTATGGTTAAATATACATAAGGTAAAATTCACCATTTTGACCATTTTCAAGTATACAATTCAGTGGCATTAATTACATTGATGTTGTTGTGCAACCGTCACCACTATCCATTGCCAGAATTTTATTTTTTCTCACTTGAAACTCATTACTCATTAAACACTGATCTCCCTTCCCCCCTTCATATTCTCTGGAAAACACACCTTTACTTTCTGTCTCTATGAAATTGACTACTCTAGGTATCTCAGATAAGTGATCATACAATATTAGTCCTTTTGCATTTGGTGTTATTTCACTTAATATTTTCAAGCTTTATTCATGTCATAGCATGTATCGGAACTTAATTCCCTTTTATTGCTGAATAATATTCCTTTGTATGTATATACCACATTTTGTTTAACCATTCACCACTGATGGACATTTGGGTTCTGACCTTTTCACTATTGTGAATAATGCTGCTATGAACATTGGCATAAGATAACCATCTGAGTGCCTGTTTTTAATTCTTTTGACTATATACCCAGTAGTGAAATTGCTGGTTCATTTGGTAATTGTGTTTAATTTTTGGAAGAACTGCCATATCATTTTTCATAGCAGCTGCACCATTTTACATTCCCCACCAGCAATGCACAAATGTTCCAATTTCTCCACCTCCTTGCCAACACTTATTTTCTGTTTTTTATTTGTTTGCTTGTTTTTCTAATAGCCATCCTAGTGGGTGTGAAATGGTACCCAGGGAGTTTAAAAATTGCCAGTGCTCAGAGACGCTGATTTAATTGTTCAGAGACAAGGCCTTGTCAATAACTTTTTAAAAAAACTTCCCCAGGTGATGTTAATGTGCAGCCAGCATTGATAACCTCTAATACATTCTTGACTTATGCTACCTGCCTACTGTCCCATATTCCCACACTGCTTTCCTGGTCTCACAAAAAGAAAGCTTAGAGAAGGACTTACCAAGTATAGACAGCAGTAACTAAGAAGATCTGTCTGCTTCAAGCTCTATGTTCTGTCTACTGTATTCCACTGTGCCCTCAAGTGTGATTTTATAGGGTTCCTGATGCACAGTGCCAGCACAGAGCACACTAAATTCTTGTATCTGAATCGTGGGGGTGAATTAGTTTCCCAGGGCTGCCGTTATAAATTACCACAAACTGGATGGCTTAAAACAACAGAGATTTAGACACTCGGAGTTCTGGATGCCAGAAGTCCAAAATCAAGGCAGGGCTGGGTCCTCCTGGAGGCTCTGAGAAAGAATTCCTTTCATGATTTTCTCTTAGGTCTTGGTGGCTTCTGGCCATTCTTGGTGTTGTTTGGCTCAAAGACGCATCACTCCAAATTCTGCCTCCATCTGCATGTGGTCCTTCCCTCTCTTTGTGTCTTCTCTTCTTCCGTCTCAGAAAGATACCATTCAATTTAGGACCTCCCTTAAGTCCACGATGATCTCATCTTGAGATGCTTAACTTTATTATGCAAAGATCTTTCTTCCAAAATAAGGTCACATAGACATGTACCAGAGGTTAGAACTTGGACAATTTTTGAGGGAAGCCCCAGTTCAATCTAGTACAGGGAGTTTTCTGTTAGTCTTCCAAATTGCAATCAGTTACATTGTGATTCAAGAGTTCAACATATACCAAAGCTCAATCTGATGTAATCAAGGCTGGAATAGGACTTGCATTAAAATCAGAGGGCCAAAGTGATCTGTAATCCCCACGTTCACTGCAGCATTATTCACAATAGCAAAGTATGAAAATAACCCAACTGTCTATCAACAGATGAATGAGTAACACACACATGCCCGTGCACATGCACACACACACACACACACACACACACATGAATATTATTCAACCTTGAAAAAGAAGGAAATTCTGCCATTTGCAACAACATGGATGGACCTGGAAGACATTAGGCTAAGTGAGATAAGCCAGTCACAGAAGACATCTAAAATAGTCAAACATATGCAAGCAGACAGATAATAGAATAGTGGTTCAAGGGAATGAAGTGTGGAAGATATGAAGACTTGTTGTTCAGTGGTATAAAGTTACAGTTATACAAGATGAATGAGTTCCAGAGATCTGCTGTACAACACATTAATACAGTTAGCAAGAAGATATTGTATACTTAAAAATTTAAGAGAGTATATATCAAGTTAAGTGTTCTTACCACAAAAAAGGCAGGGCACAAAGAATCCTTTGGAGGTGATGGGTGATGGATATGTTTATTGTCTTGATGGTGGTGATGACAGCATGAGTGCATTCATGTGTCCAAACTCACCAAATTGTATACATTAATTATGTGAAGTTTTTGTACTAATTATACAATAAAGGCAGAGAAAAAAGAAAGCTGAAGTGGTCACATAAATCTTTGCCTCAGGCCAAATAAGCTGCTTGACATTTTTATTCTGGCCATCACGGGCTCTGACACAAGTCAAGTCCCTAAGATAGTTTGAGACTGCCTTGGAGCCAACAAGGTAGTGCTGAGACCGGAACTCAAGACGCCACAGGAGTGCCCAGATTAGAGTTCATATCCTGCTTTCCTTCCCACTTAAAAGCACCTGCCAGAGCATAGGGTGTTGGAAGTATCTCGGGCAAAAATCTCCAATCAGTAGAAGGAACTACTGATAGCGTCTCCTGGCTCAAACTTATTCCATCTATACTAATGCCACCTGACGATTTCAAGGCTTCTTGGAAACTTAAAAGAAAAGAAAAGAAAATATGGAAAAGGACATGGCTGCCTATTCTGTAGAGAGATGTGAGGACTCCTCACTCATCTATCCCATTCATCAGCTAATTTTACCGTCCTGTTTGGACCTGGAAGATTTATCCAGGCCAATTTAGCTAAACCTTTCATAATCTGGGGCAGTTTTAGGGGAGGAAAGTTGCATTTAACCTCATAAATACTTCCACTCTGGACCAGAATCAGGGCAGCCTCACTTTTCCAATGGCGTAGGCATCTGGCATCCCAGGTGTAATCCTGAACTGAATTATTTTCAGTTTTGCAGTGCTTGATAAGGTGTCTGAAGTGAGAGCATTTTGCTTCTCAGCTTTGCAGAGATTTGCACACATGGTTCTCACTCTCATTTTCTTTTGATATTTGAAATGATTTTATTACAAACTATAACTTTTTTATGAGTGACTACATCTGAGAAACTAAACGCAGTCTCCCAGTGGACTCAGCCATTTGTTAGACCATCACAGAATCTCCACGCAGAGGTTTTAAGAAGTGAGAGAGGCAATTTATCAACTCTTCATGCATATTCTCCTGACTGCTGAGGAAATTAAATTTGTTTTCACCTACTGAAACCTCAACACATTTTTATTATACAAATCTAATAAGTGTTTAATGCTAACCTGCCATCAATTTACCCATTATGGTGAAATCCTAGTCCTACATTTTTTTCTCATTGGAAGTTTTGTTTTAGCATATTCATTGATCCAGTTTATGAGTCTGTATCCAATGTTTTTGTAAGTTTACAATTTTTTTTTTACATAAACCTTCTAATCTGGTCATTTTTATATTGTAATTTCCTATCTTAAGATATTAAATTAGATGGAAAACCTCCAAGTTCAGGAACAATGTCATATTAATCTCTGCCTCCCAGGGCCAAAGGAAGTGCCTGGTTCATAGTAAGTATCCCATAAATGTTTATTGAAATGCACATATTTAAAGTGCATTTGTGCCTTATATACAACACAGAAGCCTAATCCATTCTGCATTTTATTTTATCAATTTTGAATCATTCTAATATGTGCTCTATTATAAGCCATCTCAGATATCAGCAGGATATTTTAGTTATCTATACATTAAAAAAGAATATCAAAGTTCTCTACATATAAGTGGCCAGGGGATTCATGTGAAGGTGTTCTACTTAATTCAGAATTAAACAAATGCAAATTAAAACATCAGGATAATTTTGTCCATCAGCTTGATACAAATGTAGAAGCCTGATAATATTTTGAGCATTTTGATCTGATGAGGGCAATGCCATAAATTGTTGACAGGAATTGAAATAGAAACATAAATTTGGGAGGAAAATGTTCATTCCACTTAAGAGAGCCATCTAAATGTTGGAAATGAAACCTAGGAAAATAACGATACAAGTCTGTAAATACACATGTACAAACAGCTTTGAACTAAGTAATTTGACACAACAATAAATAATTACAGCAATTGATAAATCATTTCAATGCCCATCAGTGGAGGCATGAATAAAATCAGTGGTTCATGCAATGGAATATAACACAACCTTTTCAAAAAGCAAGGTAGATCTGCATGGTCTGAAAAGACAGTCAGGATATATTGTTAAGTCACAAAATGAGTTGTGAAACAATGTGGATATAGACGAATCCTGTTTTTCATTAGAAAAAAAGTGGGCATTTGTGTTTGTGTGTGTATGTGTGTGGGTGTGTGTGCACAAACAGGATAAGTAGGGAAAGGTAAATATCAAAGTGTTAATAGAGGAAGTCCTAGCTAGAGAAATCAGGCAAGAGTAAGAACTAAAAGATATCCAAATAGTAAAAGAAGTCAAACTCTCTCTCTTCATTAACTATGTGATTTTATACCTAGAAAGCCCTAAAGACTCCTCCAAAAGGCTCCTGGAACTGATAAACAACTTCAGTAAAGTTTCAGGACACAAAAATCAATGTACAAAAATCAGCAGCATTTCTATACATCAACATTAAAACAGCCAAATCAAGAATACAATCCCATTTACAATAGCTACAAAAAATAAATACCTTGGAATACATATAATCAAGGAGGTGAAAGATTTCTACAAAAAGAACTGCAAAACACTGCTGAAAGATATTATATAGATTACATAAATAAATGGAAAAATATGCCATGCTCATAGATTGAAAGAATCAACATCATTAGAATGGCCAAATTGCCCAAAGTAATCTACAGATTTAAAAATGTTTCTATCAAGCTACCAACACTATTTTTACAGAGCTAGAAAAAGCTATTCTAAAATTCATATGGAGGCAAAAAAAAAAAGAGCCCAAATATTGAAAGCAATCCTAAGCAAAAGGAACAAAGCTGGAAGCATTACACTACCTGACTTCAAACTATACTATAAGGCTACAATAACCAAAACAGACAGATAGACCAGTGGAACAGAATAGAGAACCCAGAAATAAACCACACACCCATGGCCATTTGGTGACTGATAAAATAAGCAATGGGAAAGGACCCCTTATTTAATAAATGGTTCTGTGAAAGCTGGCTAGCCATATGCAGAAGAATGAAACTGGACCCCTATCTTTCACTAAATATAAAAATTAGCTCAACATGGATTAAAGACTTGTATGTAAGAGCTCAAAACTACAAGAATCTTAGAAGAAAACCTAGGAAACATCATTCTGGACATCAGCCTTGGGGAAAAGTTGATGACTAAGTCCTCAAAAGCAATTGCAACAAAAACAAAAATTGACAAATAAAATCTAATTAAACTAAAGAGCTTCTGTACAGCAAAAGAAACTATCAACAGAGTAAACAGAATGGGAAAAATATTTGCAAACTATGCATCCATCAGAGGTCTAATTATCCAGAATCTATAAGGAAATTAAACCAATCAACAAGCAAAAGACAAATAACCCTATTCAAAACTGGGCAAAAGACATGAAGGGACACTTCTCAGAAGAGGACATGCAAGTTGCCAACAAACATGGGAAAAAAATGTTCACATCACTATCATCAGAGAAATGCAAATTAAACCCACAATGAGATACCATCTCATACCAGTCAAAATGGCTATTACTAAAAATTCAAAAAATAACAGATGCTGGCAAGGCTGCAGAGATAAGGGAATGCTTATACACTGTTGGTGGGAATATAAATTAGTTCAGCCACTGTGGAAAGCAGTGTGGCGATTTCCCAAAGAACTTAGAGTATCGTTTGATCTGGCAATCCCATTACTAGGTATATATCCAAAATCATGCTACCAAAAAGATACATGCACTTGCATGTTCATCACAGTACTGTTTATAATAGCAAAGACATGGACTCGACCTAGGTGCCTGTCAACAGTGTATTGGAGGAAGAAAACGCGGTACATATGCACTATGGAATACTATGCAGCCATAAAAAGAATACAATCATGTCATTTTCAGTAACATGGATGCAGCTGGAGGCCATTATTCTAAGCAGATTAACAAAGAAACAGAAAACCAACTACAGTAGGGAAAAAGCCTCAAAGGCATTTCAGAGACCTTTGCAACAGCCCCTCCCATCACAGACCCAGAGGCTTAGGAGAACAGAATGGTTTTGAGGGCCAGGATCAGAGCCCCACTGCCCTTCACAGCCTCACCTCAGGACACTGCTCCATACATCCCAGTTGCTCCAGCTCCAGCCATGACTCAAAGGGGCCCAGGTGCAGCTCAGTTTGCTACATCAGAAGGTACAAGCCATAAGCCTCAGTGGCTTCCACGTAATGTTAAGTCTTTGGTACGTGGAGTATAAGAGTTGAGGCTTGGGAGCCTCCACCTAGATTTCAGAGGGTGTATGGAAAAACCTGGATGTCCAGGCAGAAACCTGCTGCAGGGGCAGAGCCCTCATAGAGAATCTCTACTAGGGCAATGTGGAAGGGAAATATGGGGTTGGACCACATGGAATCCCCACTGGGGCACTGCCTAGTGGAGCTGTGAGAAGAGGGCTACTGTCCTCTAAACCCCAGAATGGCAGATCCACTGACAGCTTGCACCCTGTGCCTGAAAAGCCGTAGACATTCAATGCCAGTCCTTGAGACCAGCCACAGGGCCTGAAGCCTAAAAAGCCACATGGGTGGAGCTGCCTAAGGCCTTGGGAGCCCGCCCCTTGCATCAGTCTGCCCTGGATATGAGACATGGAGTCAAAGAAGATTGTTTTGGAGCTTTAAGATTTAATGACTGCCCTGCTGTGTTTCAGACTTGTGAGGGCCCTGCAGCCCCTTTGTTTTGGCTGATTTCTCCCTTTTGGAATGGCAGTGTTTATCCAATGCCTGTATCCCCATTGTATCTTGGAAGTAACTAAATTGTTTTTTATTTTACAGGCTCATAGATAGAAGGGACTTGCGTTGTCTCAGATGAGGCTTGAGATTTTAGACATTTGAGTTAATGCTGGAATGAATTAAGATGCTGGGGAACTGTTGGGAAGGCATGATTGTGTTTTGAAATATATGAAGGACATGAGATTTGGAAGGGGCCGTGGGCAAAATGACATGGTTTGGATCTGTGTCCTCACCAAATCTCATGTTGAATTGTAATCCTCATTGTTGGAGGTGGGGCCTGATGTGAGGTGACTGGATCACGGGGGAAGAGTTCTCATGAATGGTTTAACACCATCCTCTTTGGTACTGTATAGTGAGTGAGTTATCACAAGATCTGGCTGTTTTACCATTGTGGAAGACAGTGGGGCAGTTCCTCAAGGATCTGGAACCAGAAATACCATTTGACCCAACAATCCCATTACTGGGCATATACCCAAAGGATTATAAAACATTCTACTATAAAGACACATATACATGTATGTTTATTGCAGCACTATTCACAATAGCAAAGACTTGGAACCAACCCAAATGCCTATCAATGATAGGCCAGATAAAGAAAATGTGGCACATATACACCATGGAGTACTATGCAGCCATAAAAAAGAATGAGTTCATGTCCTTTGCAGGGACATGGATGAAGCTGGAAGCCATAATTCTCAGCAAACTAACACAGGAACAGAAAACCAAACACCATATGTTCTCACTTATAAGTGGGAGTTGAAAAATGAGAACACATGGACACAAGGAAGGAAACATCACACACTGGGGCCTGTCAGGGGGCGGGGGGCAAGGGGAGGAAGAGCATTAGGACAAATAGCTAATGCATGCAGGGCTTAAAAACTAGATGATGGGTTGATAGGTGCAGCAAACCACCATGGCACATGTATACCTATGTAACAAACCTGCACGTTCTGCACATGTATCCCAGAACTTAAAATAAATAATAATAATAATAATATACTACAAAAAAACAACTGATTGTTTTAAAAATGCGTAGCATGTCCCCCACCCTGTACTTGCTCCTGCTCCCACCATGTGAGATACTTAGCTCCCCTTTGCCTTCTGCCATGATTGTAAGTTTCCTGAGGCCTACCTCCCTAGGAACCAAGCAGATGCCAGCATCATGCTTCCTGTACAGCCTGTGGAACTGTGAGCCAATTAAATCTCTTTTCTTTATAAATTACTCAGTTTCAGATATTTCTTTATAGCAGCATGAGAACAGACTGATACACTGTGAATTATTATAGATCATACAAACATTGGAGGATTAGTATAGAATAACTCCTTTTAATTTTTATTTTGTTAGAAACATATTTTCCCTTTTCAACCTTAGTGTTAGAGAAATAGAAATAATTCAGAGCATGTGGCTAAATTGGACACAATGATTACTAGAAGATCATTATTTTCTTACGCTTTTTGCCGTGGTTTGAATGTGTCCCCCAACATTTATATGTTAGAAATTTAATCTCCAGTGTAACAGTGTTGAGAGGTGGGACCTCTAAGAGGTAGGTAGACAGAGCCCTCATGAATGGCTTAATGCTGTTATATTGGGAGTAGATTTCTGATAAAAGGATTAGTTTGGTTTTCTTTCTCACTCTCTCTCATCCTCTCTTGCCCTTCCACCATGGGATGATGCAGCATGAAGACCCTCACCAGATGCTGGCACCATGCTCCTGGACTTTCTAGCCTCCAGAACTGTGAGCCAAATATATTTCTGTTCATTATAAATTACTAGTCTGTGATATTCTGTTATTGCATCATAAAACAGACTAAGACACATTTAATATAAATTTCTTGTCACTTATTCTTTAAATCATCTTTAGAAACATTGAGAAGATGCAGGAATCTGGAAGTTATGAAGTCATTAAAAATGGAAGAAGAAAAAACAGGTACGGTCATACACCGCATAACATCTCAGTAAACAATGAACTGCAGATGAGATGGTGGTCCATAAGATTATAATGGAACCGAAAAATTTTTATTGCCTGGTGATGTCATAGCCATCAAAACTTCCTAGTGCAACACATTAGTCATGTGTTTGTGGTGATCCTCACATAAACAAACCAGCTGTGCTGTGCTGCCGGTTGTACAGAGTATGTACACATACGATTATGTACAGTACATAATACTTGATAATAAATGGTTGATATACTTAGTATACTATACTTTTTATCATTATTTTACAGTGTTGAACTTCTACTTACAAAAAAAGTTAACGTGTAAAACAACTTCTGGCAGATTCATCAGGAGGTATTGCAGAAGAAGGCATTGATATAAGGGATAACAGCTCCGTGTGGGGTATTGCCCCTGAAAGTCTTCCAGTGGGACAAGGTGAGGTAGAAGACAGTGATATTGATGATTCTGACCCTGTGTTGGCCTAGGGCAATGAATGTGTTTGCAGCTTAGTTTTTAACAAAAAGTTTAAAAATTAAAAATTAAAATAGATAAAAGCTTATAGAATAAGGATATAAACATTGAAATATTTTTGTACAGCTGTACAATGTTTTTGTGTTTTAAGCTGTTATTACAAAAGAGTGAAAAAGTTAAAAACAATTAAAAAGTTTATAAAATAAAAAAGTTACAGTGATATAAGGTCAATTTAATATTAAAGAAAGTTTTAAAAATAAATGTAGTGTAGCCTAAGTATACTTTGTTCATAGTCTACAGTAGTGTACGGTAATGTCCTGGGCCTTCACTCAACACTCACTCACGGACTCAACTTCCAATTCTGCAAGCTCCATTCTTGGCAAATGCCCTATACAGATGTGCTGTTTGTTTTTATTTTTAATCTTTCTTACCATATATTTGTTGTCTCTTTTCTATGTTTAAATACCAAATACTTCTCAGTGTGTCACAATTGCTTACAGTGTTCTGTACAGTAATTATGTGTATAGGTTTGTTGCCTAGGAGCAACAGGCTATACCATAGAGCCTAGGCGTATGGTAGGCTATACCACCTAGGTTTGTGTAAGTACGCTCTATGATACTCACACAATGATGACATCACCTAACCATGCATTTCTCCAATTGTGTCCCATTGTTAAGGGATGCGTGACTCTATTTTAGTGACAGCTGTACAAATCTCAAAGAAAATTGGAGAAGACTAGATGGAGGGGCTAATAAGTTACAATTTGAGGATGCTTACACTCATTCATTCATTTAATCAGTAATTTTTTATTCAGCATCTACTGTGTCTAATAATGTAGGCACTGTGGCTCAGTGATGGCAAAACAGGCAGGGTCTTGCCGTTAAGTGCCTCAAGCACTGTGGGGGCATCATGATCCACTCGTTCACCACTTCCTGCCAACCACCCTCCTGCTTCGCAAGGTCCCTGCTCCTGTGAACCTGGTGAGAATAGTCACAATACAGTTGATGAGAAAATAACTATACGGTATTTTAGGTAGTGGTCAAAGAAACAAAGAAAATAAAGCAGAGGCAATGATGGTAGTGACTGAGATGAGTTGGGTTTATGTGAGTACTTTAGACAGAGGGTTCAGGGAAGGGCTTTCTGGGAAGGGACGTTTGCCCTGAGATCCAAATATTGAAAAGATGATAGCCCTGAGATTGGAGAAAATATTTTAGGCAGAAGGAAAAATGTAAGAGCTCTGAAATAACTGTGCTCAGGTGCTGTGGACTGAATTGTGTCCTTCCCCAAAATTCACATGTTGAGGCGTTAGAGGCCAACGTGACTGTATTTTGGCAACAGGGCCTACAAAGTTAAAGGAGGTTGTAAGGCTGAGGCCGTGATACAATAGGGTTAGTGTCCTTATAAGAAGTGACACCAGGGCGCACGCTCTCTCTCTGCCATGTGAGGACACAGCAACTAAGCAGCTATCTGCAAACCAGGAAGAGAAGCCTCACTGAGAATGGAACCAGTTGGCATTTTAATTTTGGGGGAAGCCTCCAGAACCATGAGAAAATAAATTACTGTTGTAAACAGAAAGCCACCCAGCCTGTGGTATTCTGTTATGGTAGTCTGACTGCACTAAAACATCAGTTTTAGAATATATTTAAGTTAGAGCTTACAGGACTTCCTCACAAATTAAATGTGCAGAGTAGGGAAAAAAAGGTCAAACATAACTTTGAGGGTTTTTGGGGTTTTTTTTGTTTGTTTGTTTGTTTTTTGCCTGAGTTACTGGGAAGATGTTGATGCATTATTAAGATGGGGGATACCAGGGTGGGGAGAGAGAACATGTGAAGTGGGAGGAAGCAGGATCAGGAGTCTCACTGCTCATTCATTAATGTTAAGATTTCTGCCTGCTACTCATTGCCATGCCATTGGACATATAAGTTAGGGCTCAGGGATGAGAATGGAAAGTTGAGAACCATCAGCATTCCCACCAGGTCTAAAGCTGTGGAACTGGGAGAGATTACCTAGTGACATGTGTCAATAGGGAGTCAGTGGCATTCCAGCATTCTAAGAGAAACCGAAGGAGTAGCCAGTGAAATTGGAAGCTTGTGAGGCAGGGACAGCACAAAAACCAAGAATGGTCCAATTGATGCCAATGTTCTAAGAGGCTGAGTGAGATGAGGAAAGAGACTGGGGGCTGGATTTGGCCTATAGAGGTCACAGGGCAACTGGATAACAAAAGTTTCACTGGAATGAGGGGAAGCAAAAAGTCTGTTTGGAAAGAGTGAAAATGGAAGGTGAAAAAGTGGAGACAGGTTTTATGCAGAATTTTGTTCCAATAGGGAGCAGAAAAATGAAGCTGTAGACAAAAACAGTGCAAGATCAAGAGACAAATTTAAAAAATATTTTTATGATGGAGAGTTTAAAACATGTACAAAAATAGACCTACTAGTACAGAACCACCAAGAGTTTTTTTTTGTTTTTGTTTTTGTTTTGAGTCGGAGTCTCTCTGTCACTCAGGCTGGAGTGCAATTGTGCGGTCTCTGCTGACTGCAACCTCCGTCTCCCAAGTTCAAGTGAGCTCCTCGAGTAGGTGGGATTACAGGTGTGCACCACCATGCCCAGCTAATTTTTGTAGTTTTAGTAGAGACGAGTTTCACCGTGTTGGCCAGGGTGGTCTCGAACTCCTGACCTCAGGTAATCTGCCCACCTCGGCCTCCCAACGTGCTGGGATTACAGGTGTGGGCCACCGTGCCCGGCCCACCAATAGTTTTAAGAGTTAACATTCTTGTTAATCCATACTGGTATGCACTTAGCTACTTCCACATTTTTGGGGGGTAGGGGAGGTATATGATGTCTCACTATGTTGCCAAGGCTAGACTCACACTCCTGGGCTCAAGCAATTCTCCCACCTCAGCCTCCTGAGTAGCTAGAATCAAAGACACACACCACTGCACCTGGCTGTATTTCTATATTATTTTGAAGCAAATCCTAAATATCACTAATTTTTCTAGAAATATTTGAAGACTGTATCTCTAAAAGATGAGGACTTTTTGCAATAAATATAATCATAATACCCTTATGACACCTAAAAACAACTAATAATTCCTTAATATCAAATGTCCAAGAAAGGGTTCAAAATTCTAATTGGCTCATAAATTTTATAATTCTGTATGACTTGCTTGAATTTTCAAACAAGATTCCACCATTGAAATCCCTTTTGGCTTTCATTGCTGTGTCTTCTATAACTTTGTTAGTCTATAAATTCTCTCCATCTTTCCCCCCCCCCCCCTTGCAATTTATTTTTGAAGAGACTAGGTTGTTTATTGGTAGTCTAGTTATACCTATAGTCTCGGTATTTGTCTTAGCCTGTTTCTGTTTCTATAACAGAATATCTGAGACTGGGTAACTTATTAAAAACAGAAATTTATTTCTCACAATTCTGGAGGCTGAGAAGTCCAAGATCAATGTACTGGTAGGTTAGCTGTCTGGTTCCATTATGGCGCCTTCTGTATTCTCTGGAGAGGAGGAATGCTATGTCCTCACATGGCAGAAAAGCAGCAAGAAGAGAACCTGTGTCCCTCAGAATTCGTGTTTCAAAAACTTAATACCCAGTGCAGCATTAATTCACTTCCCAACACTTGTGCATTAGGTATTAAGTTTTTAAAACATGAATTCTGGGGGACACAGTCAGACTATAGCAGAATTTCTTATTAAACTTCTGTGGTTTTGTTTAATATGTTCCTCTTCTTTTGTATTTCCCCAGCATAAACAGTTGGATGAAAAAGTTGGATCAGATTCAGGTTTAATTTTTTTGGAGGGGGCGAGATTATTTCATGGGTGGTGATATGTTTATCCATCAAGAAGAACATAATGTCTGGTTGCTGCACTTTCTGTGATGTTAGCAGCCACTGACACTCAATGCTCCAATATATTCATTAACTAAATATTTCAAAATGGTGACATTCTAATTCTATCCTTCCTTCATCATTTATTAATTTGAATACTTCATCATTTATTTGCTTAGAGTTTGTTTAAGAAAGGCAGAATAAACACTGAATTCTTTTTCTTTAACAGTTTTATGGTAGTAAATAAGTTATGTAGTATCCTCTAACATTTAGCAATTTTTAAAATATTGAACTCAAGAATTTAAATATATTTAATGTGTTTCAGTGTGTTGAAGTTATTATTCTTATTGACACTGAAATCATTCCTGTTTGTGTGCAGGAAAGCTTCTTCAATTTACCATCCTTTGACATGTCCTCATAGTTTATTACAGCTTTCTTGCTATCTGGTATAACAAGCTGTTCTTGGCTCACCTTGTAGAATTATTATCTTACATCTGAAATGATCTGTTTCTCCAAGGAGAGGAATCTTTATTTTAAATGAGAGAGGTGGAAGCATATTTGTATATTGATGGAAATAATTCAATTGAGAGGAGATAATTGCAGGAGCAAATTCCTTGAGTAAGGGAGAGAGAATAGGGTAAATGGATGTCGTGGCCTTAGGTTGGAACAGAGACAGCTCATTATTGTAATAGTGCATTGGGCAAAGCAAAATGCTATAGAAATATAAGAGCCATATGGATGATTAGGCAATAAAACTTTGCCTATAATTCTGTGTTAAATCATCACATTTCCCACTTACAAATTCTCTTTTGTTTTTCTATGAACTCCACAATCAAGAAATCACAAAATGTATGAATATCAATGCACTAAATTTTCTAGTTTGTCCATAAATTGTCAAGATTTATTTAAAACTCAAAAGAAAAATATTTAAACATTAAGACTAAAAATTGTTTATTTCTAATTATTTTTCTTTTAATGTGCAAACTGGATATTTATTCTTGATATATTTGAAAAACTGAAAAATACTGATGTCGTGATTTATTTGCTTTTGCTAGTTTGAATCATGACCATAGAAGGATCTTGCTTTAAGCCACAAAGTTCCCAACTAATGAATGTCCTTGACATACAAATGGCAACCCCACCTTGTCAGACTTGACTAAAGAGTTCTCCCCTCTTCTTTTTCTTTATAATCATCCCTCTCTTTGCAGAGCCTATAGCATTTCCCCTTTTCATCATTTCCTTCTCTCATCCATAATGTCCATTCCACTACATTATTAATGCTGTTAAATATTGCCTAGATATAAAAAGTGTGAACTCTCTTCTCTCATCCTTAGGCCTGTTGTAGATGTACTAAGTGAGATTGTTACTCTCTCTCTTCTCCCCACCAGAGTCCTTGTTCCCTACACTTTTGTCCAGCTGGATGGGAAGGCTGTTTTGAAGAGACAGGATGGCTTTAAGTAATATCAAAGCCTGAAATACATTCTTTAGTGCATTTCAAGCAGGGGACTAAAAAAGAGGCTTTTAGGGCAAGACCCTCATGATGGAACTGGATAGGAAAGAAAGAGAAATATAGGGAGTAGAAGAGTGCTGCTGGCAAAATTTGCAGTATTGAAATATTGCTTATTACCAACCAGCAAAGATTGCAAGAGGAAAGTATTCTCCTTTCTCTTCTTTCTTCCTTTAACATCGAAGGCACTCTGGTCCCAGGATCCTGAAATTGATCTACTTATTAATGGTACTAATATATTGCAGGTCACCAGCATTAGAGTTTAAAAGAATCAGTTTGGAAAACTTGACTAAAACGATCTTGATGGAAACATTTCATTCCAATTTTTCAGTAATCAATTTTCAACTCATCTTTGGAACCCAGCATAATCATAAATTGTAAATACGTACATGAGCTGTATGCCAAATTGAATTTTCAAACTACAAATTAATATCTAATCACTCAGTTTGCAGAAGTATTGACCCTGATATTCCTTTAAAACAAGAACTTCGGTATTTGTTTCCAGACCATTAACTACTTGATAGAGGATCTACGGGTGAGTTAAGCAGTCTAATGCACAAAAGTTGAAAATTGTTAGACAAAGATGGGTGAAAAATAAATGTTAAATAAATTATAAGGAGATATGAAAATAGAATTGATTTATTGATCTATATATCTTAGAAACAAATCTATTTGTGAAAGTGAGGTAGAGCATTAATTGCTCACCAGGCACATAGTATAATTTTGTTGTTTTTGTTACAGAGAGTAACCAAGTATTTTCCTCTTACAACGTGAAATACCAATATTTTCTTATCCCACTGTACAGATTTGCATATTATTTCATACACTTAATTGAAATGTTTATATATATATATATATATATGCATGCTAGTTATGAGAGAAGTTTAGTGTCACCCTATCACATATATCCCAGAGGGTTATTAAAATTTAATGAGCATCGGTTGGTGATAAATCCTAGAGTGATAATTTAAAACAAGTTGGCAAAGTAAGGCAGTTAAGCAGGTCCTTCGGGAAAATGCAGAGTTGTTTCGCTTGATGCTTCTACATATTTTTTTTAATTTCCTCTTAGATTTAATCTAATATTTATACCACTGAGTGATTTGAGTGAGACAGAATGATTGGCATTCTGGGAAAAGTCACGGGGAAAAGTTTTTGAGCATAGACCACTCTGTTTAGTGAAGGTAACTTCTATATCGGTTTGTAGGATTGAAAGAGGAAGAAACTGGAGTGTTGGAGATGAAATAGAAGACTCTTGCATTTGCCGAATGAGGAGGAGATGAGGCTCAGAATTAGTGTAGGAGCAATGGAAATGGAAAGAGGGGGTGGTTTCTAGATTTTTACGGGGGTAGGATTGTGATAGCCTAGTGACAGACTGAGGAACACAGGATGGGGGGTGATGCAGAAGCCTCCCACATTTATGCAGAGAAAGAGAAAGGAGAGTTAGAGAAAGGTATTGGGAAGGAGAAAGTTTGAAGAAAGCCACACAATGTCTCAGAAGTCAAAGGAGGAGAGAGCTTCAAGAAGAGGTCAACAGAAACAAATGATTCAGATAAATACTGTTAGAGGAGGACAAAGAAGACACATGGATTTAACAAGTAGAAAGTTGATGTTAGTTTTTAATAATTTGATGAGACTGGAAGCCAGCTTGTAGCAGGTTGAGGAGTAAAAGAAGTGTTAGCTTGGAGGAAACAAGAGTAAAGAATGATTTTTGAGAAGTGGTGATGAAGTGTAAATGAGAGTAGGTTATAACTCTTTAGGAAGAATAAGGTTGGGAAGATAGTTTTATTAGGATAATGGAAGTAGATTCTAAAAACACAATGAAGAGGTGGGGTAGTAGTCTCTTACATTGGTGACCCCCAATGAACTATATCTCCTGGGATTCATTCCCTGTGTGCTCCACTCCCCTTGAATTTGGGATGGCCCTGTTACCAACAGAATGTGATGCTGTTAGACAGGCTTCCAAGCCAATGTATTAAGAAGACCTGGCAGCTTCTGCTTCTTCTGCTCTTGTATTTTGGAAGAAGGCAGCTGCCACAGAAGAAGTCTGACTACCTGACACCACCGTGCTGTGGGGAAAACCTATGCTATCCATGTGGAATCACCATATGGAGAGAGAGAAAGATGTCCAGCCATCCCCCAGTTGTTCAAGGCACCCCAACTCAGGCACCAGACACAAGTGAAGAAGCCATTTTGAATTTTCCAGCTACAGATGATGCCACTTGATCACAGAGGAGCCCCCACCCTGCCTAAATTGCAGACTTATGAGCAAATAAATGTTGTTTTAAGCACTGATGGTTTGGGGTGATTGATATGCAGCAATATGTGACTGTAACAGGTGACTTTTAAAAATATGGATGGAGAGGTGTGAGGGATGGAATAAAGCCCCAAAGAAGGTGAGTGGGGCATAGGGTCCAGTGGAAGAACTGATCATCTTGGAAGCGAGTAAGGACACTGCGTTTTCTGAAGCATAAATAATTGAGGGTAGGGAAGGTAAAATGAAATTAAAATTAGATATGGATGGAAGGAAATTGGACCCATCCAAGTTAGACAGTGAGGTATTATGTTGAGAATGAAGGCTGCACAAAGAAGCTGAGAGCTGCAGAGGAGAAAAAAGATTGTGAGTGGAATAGAGATTCATTCTGAGATGAGTAAATGGATGGATGGCAGAGGCTGTTAGAGCCCCAGTGAGTGTGATAGTCATGAATTTGTGATCAGGCCAATCAACAAGGCTTGGTGATTATTTGTGCCCATCCTTACTGAGATTGGCTTCCTTCAGTGATTTAAACTATTTAGTTAGGTTACCAGCCATTCCACTTGGTTTAGGGGATTTGGATGCCAGTTATATTAACAAATAGGAAAAATATATAGCCCAACTGAAACTTTTGAGTATTTCAGGTTTTTCAGAGACTCTTCCCAGTTTTGTATTTTAAAAAGCATGGCCCTGTTTCTTGCCCATTTGCAATACTAAAAATGATTTTCATTAGCAATTGCTGAATCATATACCTGAGATTACAGACAATGCTATTTATACTAAAGAAATTGAGTGCACATCTATTTTAGCTTCGTGCCCTATTTTCATACTTTTATCCATTTGGATTTTTGTCCCATATGTTGTCCTTAGCACCGTCTTAAGCTGCTGTCTAGTTATAGCTCAAAAAAACTTCCGTTCCAAATGGGGCTTTATTTCAGTGGGATAGTAGGGGGTGGCGGTGTACTTTCTTTCAATCTATTACTTAACTGACAGATATTGTGAAGATTAATTAGTCAATTATTAAAGTTCTCTGTGGCATCAAAACAAGAGTTAGTTTTTATACCCGAGAACTGTAGAGCAACTGGTTTTTTTAGCTCCTTATATGAAAAATAAACTCGTGGAGGGCTTTGGAATGTAGAAATCCAAGGCTGAAGTGATCCAATGACTTTGAGACACTAATAGGAGTTCATGATATCCCCATATCACTACTGAATAAAATCCAGTGCTTCTACCTGATCCATTGCCTCATCTTGACCTCCAGAGGCTCCCTGCTCCTTGACCTCTTACTTTTCTGAGCCTCAAATTCATGATTAGTTTGATGGCTGGCTTTGAATACTGGGTCCTACTTATTTTTGTGCCAGGACCTAACTGTGTTGGTTCTCTCAGATCTGGCTGCTCAGTCTGACTTTATGATAGACTGCAATCAATGGATCTGAAGTTTCACCCTTTGATACACCTCTCACCAACTAGGGTGTGGCCCCACAATAAAGAAAGAACTTGCTAAGATGCAATATCCATTGACCTGTGCCATGCAATGCCTAGTTCTGTCGTTAAACATAGGGAGTACTCAGTGACATTCAGGTAAGTTTAGCAGCTACTAATTAGGTTTGTTCACCAGAAAGTCCCAACAGGCCATTTAAATGTGACAAGGCAACACAGGTTGTCATGTTAGGGTTGATGAGTAATGTTCCAATTGCATTCAGTGAGGAAATCTAGGTTAGAATTCATTACCGGTTCTTTCATTCATTAGCTAGTAACTGATTTAGGACTTCTTTAGGTTCATACCTATTTGCTGGAAGTTAATATACATTAAGACAAGCATAGAGTCACTATCAACTTAAAGAAATGACAGCCTAAAGGAAATTGAAGTTATACATCATGTTATTTGCTGTGGATAAATAAGCTAAGCATTTCAATGGAAACAAAAGCACATTTTTTGCAATCCCAGTCAAACTACATGTTAAATACATTGGGAAGGAGAAAATAGAATCAAACAGATCTATGGCTTGGAAACTGGATTGGCATCAACATAGCTGGAAAATTCAGGCCAAGTTTGAGATGTGCTAAAAACCAAATTTCCTAAAGGGCTGGGAGACTTTGGCATGCAGTGTTAAGCAGTTAAATTCTAGAGCTGTTTCATTTGTGCCAGGTACTTACCATCAGCGACATCAAACTTGCATAACTACACTGCAGTTTTACTACTGAAAATAAACTTTTCTTGGCCTGAAAATGTGTAGAAGGTAAATAGCAAGAAGATGTCAAAACTGCTGTGCAAAAAACTTAAGGGAAACATTCATAGGATAAGCTTGAACATAAAGAACTCCTCAAAGACATCTGGCAAAACAATTTTCCTGTAAGAGGTAGCCATTACCTGGTTTGAAACAACAAACCAAGCAAACTTACTTCATGTGAGGCCTTCCAAAACGATAACTAGCAACAAGGATGCCCCAGAGATCATAAAGTGAAAAATGATGGTCATCAGTAGCAACATGGGAACATTTAATTCCTATTATGGTATGAAAAGACAACTTTTAATACAATGCTTGGAGTGGATGCTTTTATGTTCCATGTATACACCCTGTTCTGGGCAGAGGTGCTCTTTCTCTCAGCTACCTGGGACACGGGCTGCTGGCAACTCAGAGCTGATTCCCTCACTCTCTGTTGAAAAGAGCTGCTTTGCCCAAGGTTATGCCCCCTCCACAGCCCATATCCAGTGACTGGTACAAATGCCTGCCCTCCTTGTCTTGATTCAGGACAACTCTGAAGGGCCATCCCAGCTTCATATTTTCCCTCCAATACTATGGAGGCCTCTGTTGCAACTGCCTGGAACTTCTCACTCTGTCCTATTATCCTGCTTTTCTCGTGCTCAAAAAGGTGTTGTTCCTGAGAGCTAATGCAATAAACCACTCACAAGCAAATCTCTCTCAGCATCTTTTTCCCCGGAACTCAATGTAAGACAATGTTAATCTGATACTAACACTGTGTAATGGGACAGAAATGGGCAATGTACACTTTTTCCCAGCCTTCCTTTCCTCTACTCCTCTAAAGAGGAGTCATACTTTGCCTGCTTCATTTCTTCTCCTGAACCAACCTTCTAGGAGCAGCATACTACATTGTAGAGATTTTATAAAAGGAGAAAGGTGGTAGGGAGAAGGATTGTAGTGCTCATGGGATCAGATGCAGGAGAAGCTGTGGCAAATAATAAAAGTATTTGGGATTAAAAGGAGACTTAATAAGAAATAGCGTTGTGTACAACATATGAATTGAATTGTTGAGAAATTAATTTTTGTGGCTTTACTGTCATTCCATTCTGAGGTTGGATTACATGGGTCACAACTTTTTAAACCTTATATTTGAATATGACTAACTTCAGCTTTGGGTGTGAACAATTATACCAGCAAAGCCAATATTTTAGGAGTGTTTAAAAATAGGGCAAAGTTTTATATAGTCTGACCTATATTCTTTTAATCCTATGAATTTAAATAAAATATGGATTTATAGGGTTCAGGATTTTAAACAATAGCATTCATAATAAGATAAAAATAATTAAATAATGTTTTCAACCCTAACAATGATAGATATCTATCGGGGGAACCCGCCCCCAATATTTCATCATAGGTTCTTCCTATTTTCCCTAAGTGTCGGCCAGTCTGAGAAATAAAGAGAAAGAGTACAAAGAGAGGAATTTTACAGCTGGGCTGCCAGGGGTGACATCACATATCGGTAGGTCCATAATGCCCCACCTGAGCCGCAAAACCAGCAAGTTTTTATTAAGGATTTCAAAAGGGGAGGGGTGTATGAACAGGGAGTAGGTCACAAAGATCACATGCTTCTGAGGCCAATAAAGATCACAAGGCGAAGGGCAAAGCAAAGATCACAAGGCAAAGGGCAAAATTAGAATTACCGATGAGGGTCTATGTTCAGCTGTGCATGTATTGTCTTGATAAACATCTTAACAGAAAACAGGGTCGAGAGCAGAGAACCGGTCTGACCAAAATTTACCAGGCTGGAATTTCCCAATCCTAGTAAGCCTGAGGGTACCGCAGGAGACCAGGGCATATTTCAGTCCTTATCTCAACTGCATAAGATGGACACTCCCAGAGCAGCCGTTTATAGACCTCCCCCCAGGAATGCAATTCTTTTCTTAGGGTCTTAATATTTAACATTCCTTGCTAGGAGAAGAGTTAAGTGATATCTCTCCTACTTGCACGTCCATTTATAGGCTCTCTGCAAGAAGAAAAATATGACTCTTTTTGCCCGACCCCGCAGGCAGTCAGACCTTATGGTTATCTTCCCTTGTTCCCTAAAATCGCTGTTATTCTGTTCTTTTTTAAGGTGCACTGATTTCATATTGGTCAAACACACATGTTTTACAATCAGATGTCATATTGTTCAAACACACGTTTTACAATCAATTTGTACAGTTAACGCAATCATCACGGGGTCCTGAGGTGACGTACAATCTCAGCTTATGAAGATAACAGGATTAAGAGATTAAAGAAAAGACAGGCATAAGAAATTATAAGAGTATTATTTGGCAACTGATAAATGCCCATGAAATCTTCACAATTTATGTTCAGAGATTGCAGTAAAGACAGGTGTAAGAAATTATAAAAGTATTAATTTTGGGAACTGATAAATGTCTATGAAATCTTCACAATTTATGTTCCTCTGCCATGGCTCCAGCCTGTCCCTCCATTCAGAGTTCCTGATTTCCTGCAACAGACATCTATACCACTATTAAAACATCCTTCAAAAACATCTACAAGTGTCAGCCACATACATATGGGAGCTTGAATACCAGTATAATGGGGATTAGGGACAGGAGGATTGAGACACTCCAGAAATCAGCATTTTAGATATTCAGTAAGTTACAATTATTCTAATGTCTAATACCAATGGCACATAAGTATAATTGTTCAGGCTGGAGTAAGATGCAAGAGCATGTGAAGATAAGCAGAAGTCCCTTTCCTATGAGACTCACAGCCCAGGGACCATGTCCTTATTGGATTCTCTTGAATTGGTTTTGGGTTGGTTGTGAATCAGAGCATCCTGAGTTACAAGACAAATCTTTTTTTTTTGGCTATTCAACAAAATAGGGGTAGTTAAGAATTATTAGCCAATTTTTCTCAAGATTAAATATTAAGAATAAGTCTTAAAAATATAGATAAGTACCTTTAGTGTTACACATAGGACAAGTATTCCAAGTATATCTGATTTCAAGGAACTGGGAGTCACCATGAGCTTCAAGTAAATCTACCAAGATGCTCCAATTTGTCATCTTTCAAGGCCTAATAGACAAGCTTTCCTCTTAAAGATCTCTGTCTCTTTGATTTGGTTGCAAAGACTCCAAATTCAGGGTTGCAGAGCTTATTGGAGGAACTTAGGACAAGAAAACTAAACACCTTTTTCAGAGGAAAGGATAGAGAGCGGTGGGTTGCCCATGTCCCCTGTATCTTCAAACCCACACAGAGATCTATTAGGTTATTCTTGAAACTGGTCCCATGTCTGTCCTATGCTCATACCCCTGGCCACCTGTGAAGCTGACCTCCAGAAATCAATACCTATAACTTTAAATTTTATTTAAAAATTTATTTTGGAATCCCAAATTTAAAAAATTGTATCAGAAACATTGACATATACTTTTTATAATGTTATTTGGTACATGATAGGTGTTTATGATTCAGAACAAAAATATGGAGAGGGTTAGTCGTTTGAATCTTACCGTTCTTTAAAAAATATATTGAAATACAGCATATGTAACCACAAGTAAGTACTTTTTAAGTGTATAATGCAAGGAATTTTCACACAAGAAACACACTTGGTTAAATAAACAGAACATTATTGGCACCCAGAAGCCCCTTGTGCCTCCTTCTAGTCACTGCCCTGCACCAAAGATACTGCTACCTTGACTTTTTACTCCTTAGGTTGGTTTTGAGTGTTTTGTTTTTGCATTGCACATAATTGGATGCAAAAAAGATGTACTTTTTGAGTCTGGTTTCTTTCTTCACTCAGTATTATTATATTTGTAAGATTTATCCTTATTGCTGCATGTTGCTGTAGATCATTCATTCTTATTGCAAGTATTCCATTGTATGAGAACGCAACATATTTACGCCTTCTTCTAGAAACACTGTCCCTACAACCAGCCACAAAAATCTAATTTTCTACACATGGATATAGAGTGTGAACTAATATGTAAGGAAGGGTGAGAGAGTTGGAGGGAGAGAATGAGAAACTAACTAATGGGTACAATGTACATTATTTGGATGATGACTTCACTAAAAGCCCAGACTTCACTACTAGGCAATATATCCATGTAACAAAGCTGCACTTATATTCTTTATACAAATTTTTTAAAAATCTAATTCTCATTGTTTTGTCTGAATCTCTGGAGCTACTCAATGCTCTGGGGTGGGGACACTAACCTTCCCCAGGCTTTTTATCCCTTTATGACCAAAAAGCCATTCCAGCCCACTTTAAAAACCTAGAGTTGCACTTTCAAAACAGTAGTCCCTGCCCATATGTGACTATTGAACATTTGAAATGGGGGGCTACTATTATACTACGATTTCAGATGTGCTGCATATGTAAAACACACACTGAATTTCAAAGACTTGCTATGAAAAAATAATTCAACAATTTTTATATTGATTACTTGTTGAAATAATGATTTGGCTATGTTTGACTAGATAAAATATATTCTAGCATTAATTTCACTTTTTTTTAACTTTAAAAATGTGGCTACTAGAATATTTAAAATTAGATAGATGATATTCATTATTTTTTGCAGGGGGTAGTGTTGATCTAGATCCCTATCTTATATAGGTGGCTTAGTTATTATTATTATTATTACTATTTTGCTAAAAGCTAGAATGTTAGACCAGGTGATCTCCCAAGTTTTTTGTTCAAAAAAATTATCTGAAGGTATACGTGTCCGCTGGAGCAAATACACGTAATGCCCAATTACCCCTTCCTCAATTTGAAGTTGGTCCAAGTGAGAACGAATGCATACCTGCATAGGATGTGGGTGCTACACATAGGCCTCGGGTAACAAATAAGCATGGGTATTACATTAAGCACTGATATCACTTTAATTAAAACTGTGAAAAGAGATGTTGATTATAGAAGTATATGAGGCTAAAATTCATGAGAGGCTTCACATTTTGAGCCTCCATAGGGAAACCAGTTTTCGCTTCACTTAACACTGTTTATAGCTGCTGTTTGTTTATATGGAATGTGGCAGCTAAAGTTCAAACAATTTATATATAGCAATGTAATTTATATGGAGTCATTTTGCAGGCCAGCTGAATAAAGAGTCAATTAATTTTAAAGTTTTTAGACACGTGTTTAGGTTTTATCATTTACAGACTGCATCTCAGATCAATTTCAAACATTCAAATTAAAGTAGTCTCACAAGTCCTACATCCATAAAGGAATTAAGATAATCCTAGTAAAATAGAAATATATATGTAAGAATTCTTTAAAGTGAAGATATGATTCCTAACAACATAGCTGAATTCCATATTCCACTCATATGAGAGGTTTTATTCTGATATATTGCTTTTAATCTGGTAGAATTGAGGACTGTTGAGCATTTCACTAGGCAGGTAGATTTTTTAATCTTTTGGTACATCTGAGTTTTTATATTTTTTTACTCATTTTTGCATTCTTCTCCAGTGTCATTATTACTTATTGGTGACAAATACACACGCATGCCTCTTATCTTTAAAGTCAGAAAGCCTTTAAATTATTAACAACCCACAGAAATATGGCCTCTTCATTGTGCATTATATTATGTTTCAGATTCCCCATTGCCCTAATCCTTTAATTAAAACTGGTGCAATTTAAATAATTGCAATGATGTTTTCATAATTTTATATTTTCATTGCATTTAAATGATGAATATTTGATGCCGTATATTTGTCAGACAAATAGGAATAAGAATCCTAGTTCACCAAAGGACAGTTACCACGATTTAAACTAGGGAGGCCTGATTAAAAGAATTAGGAAATTAAGCAGAACATGTAAATGTGTCCAAGGGGCAAATTCAAGGACTTCATTATAAATACCTTTGTGGGAAAAAGAAAAACCATGCTGATATCAGAAAGGATTAAATATTGAACAGGCCTCGTGTTTTCATCAGAAAATGATCTGGTTTTAGAATCTCCATTATTTTTTAAGCTACTTTGGGGACTGTTTTAGAAACAGCCTCAGCTTCTGTAGAATGACCCTCTAAGTAATGCACTGACTAGAATTTGTTTTTCTATCATTGGATCTTCACATAAAATCAGTCCATTAAAGTCCTTCTCATCATCTTGAGAAGGAATAGAAAGCACTACTTCAAAGCAAGAATGGGATGAGAGAAACGGATGGCCTGGGTGCTCCTCTGTCCCTGTCCTTGTCACACACAGAGCAGCCTGCCGAGCGGGTGAAGTTCCCACAAGGCCACTGAAGACAGGAAGCAGAGGACACAGCCATTTGGCATTCCTCTGCAGGCAGGAAATGATTGCCTACATAGAACCCAGAAGTGGTACAGCTGGAAAGGCCCTAGAGGTCATCAGCTCCAACTCCTCTCCTTATGGGGGTGCTGAGGTGGCACTCTCGTTACTGGCAGAGCATGATCTGCTTGTAAAGTACATGAAGTCACAGGAAGTAAAATGCACCCACACACTCCACACACACGTGCGCACTCCCATCCCCCACACTCCTACCCCTGCCCTCTGTTGTCAGTAAATTCTCCCAGGGTGGTATGTAGAGAAGAGGGGAGGGGGCTCTTTACATGGACCTGGGCCTGTCCTTTGAAAAGCAACTCTTGAGAAATCCTCCTAAGGAAATTTTTCAGACCCAGTGCTGCAGTCTTGAGGGGTGGGAGACAGCTCATCTATCTTAAGCCCACAGTTGTCAATAATGTGCTTTACGCAAAGAAGGATGTGTACCCTTTTTTATCAGCGTTGTCTGTGGCACAAAGGACCCAGGCTTTATTATTTTGCAATTTACACGCTGCCTACTTCCAGACAGGCCACGTGTTTGGGTTTGTGTTGCCCTTTTCTTTAGTACCCACATACATGCAGGAAAGGAAAGACTCACCTGGAGAGCGCAGTCATTAACTTCCAGCAGCCCTAGGATACGACTCCAATTTTTAACAGCAAATTGATACTATTGTCTGACTCAGGCATGAAATTTTCAGTCAAAAATATCCCCACCCTATTTTGAGATCACCCTCTAAGTAATGAGCCTTAGAGGTTTGATTGAAAACGCCAAACTTTTGAGCCACCTCTACAGCCCTCTGCTGTATGTTGCTCTCCCATTTCTGCTTTTCTCATCTCCCAAATCTCCACCGCCTCATTCCCTCTAACACAGGATTCCCCAGCCTCTGTACTATTGGGGCTGGGTAATTCTTTCTTGTGGGAGATGTCCTGTGCAATGTGGGATGTTTAGCCACAACCCTAGCCCCTACCCACTGGATTCCAGTGGCACCCCCGTCTCCAGTCATGATAATAAAAAATGTCTCCAGGCATTGTTCTCACTCAGAGCCACGGCTCGTGCGGGGAAGGGCTGACTGTATAATCCATGATGCTGCATAGGCATAACCTGTGCAGGACCTGCGCCACACCTCACAGACTCTTTAGGGATGTCCAGTAAGAAATTCACCAAGTTCTTTTCCTGGTTTTTACGGCCGTGGTGTTTTTCCGTAGCATGCTAAGCATTTCTCTGATGAGGTTGTCCTCATTAAGAACAAGAAGGATCTCCAGAGAGCTGTAGATTACTAAAGGAAGTGGAGCATGAGCACCCTTATCAGAAGATTCCCTCCTCTCCCTTCTGCCAGTGACAGAGCACTTCTTAAGCTGGCTGAGCCCTGAGTCACATCAGAGGAGAGGAAGACTGCTTTGTGCCTAGGGGCCTAGTTCTTGGTTCTAGGGGCTGACCCACTTCCCTGATGGTATCTCAGTTCACTCTTAAAGGCATTGGGGATATATTTGTTGGGAAAAAAACTGTTCAACCCCTCTAATACCATGGATTACAAATGTGTCACATCCCAGTGAGTAGAAGCTATGAGTACTGGTTTGTCAAACCAACTGATTGTTGATTTCTATCAACCTAAACACATTACCATTTCCTTCTAGCTAACTCCTTTGGTGAGAACAAGGAGTTCACAAACCAGTGCAGCTAGAGAAGAGGGTGTGTGGGAACAGGAAAAGAGTGGGAGAAGCATTTTGCAGTTTATTAAAATATCAGCACCTGTTTTTTTTTCCTGATACAAAAACAAAGCAATGCATATATGCATATGTAAATTCTTCTGTCTTCTGGACCATTTCCCAGTAGTGAAGATGTAAATTTTATGAGAATATATATGTAAATCTATATATATTATATATGTAAATATATATGTAAATATATATATTTCAGTGTTTAAGCTCAAATTCACAGGGCTGTTGGTAGATTAGCAGGTACACAGATGAGAAAAATATCAGCAGACAGAATCATTTTCTTCCTTCTCTCCTTAATTTCCTTCCTTACATGCTGGAACAGAGCTTCAGTGCTTACAAAGAGATTTTAGAGGCCATTCCAGGTGAGTGCAATGAATAAATGGTAGGACAGAAGAACACCCACTGATACAGAGGGGAAAAAAAGCTTCTTTTTAAAATGGCTAGATCTGTTTGTATAACTCAGCATTTCTCCTCTGGGGGCCAGGGCTTCCTAGCAGGGTCACAGAGATGCTGGTGAGGGGTCATGGAGACTGTGCCCGAAGGGGACCTCCTGCAGCTGTTTGATGGTAACATCTCCAAAGGCAGAGAATCTGAACTGAATTCCGTCACTGGCTCCTTTTCCCAGCTCCGGCCTTCTGCTTTCTCTGATGTCAGGAGGGGCATTAGATTCTGATTACTGAATTGTAAATTATAGTATGTTTATAGTAAATGGAGACAGTAAAGCTATACCTTTGAAGTTTGATAAGATGTTAACAAATCAAAATATGAGAAATTTTTAGCTTTTTCGAAAAAGGAGGGAATTTTTCTTTTAAAATAGGTATTATGAATCCCAATTCCATGGAGCCAACCTGTTTCATGGGATTATATAACTCCCTTGAAATTCAAAATATGCACTTTCCTGAACCAGGTACTGTATCTTTTATTCAATTCTCTAAAGGGTCTGTAATTGTTGAAAGGTTCAGAACCACTGCCTCAGAGGCAGCTATGAGGGTGCTGTCTTTTGTCTAGGATTTTGGCTTGTTTCTTATCCTGTGTGTGTGTGCACGTGTGTGTTTGGTTTTGAGTTTCCTTAGATTTTCATTGGTGTTCCTCTATGAGATGTTTTCTTAGATGATGAGGCAATTTGAGGTTAAAGATCCCTGGGGACTGAATTCTTTAATTGTTTTAGGTCCTGTAGAAAGTTTTTCCATTGAAATTCCATGGTGACTTCCTGTGCAAGGCAATGTTGGACTGAGAAAGGACCTTGGGGGAGGGAGGAAGAAGAGATAGAAAATTAAATACATAGGGTGTACAATCACTTTTGTATCTTTCCTTAAATGTGCCTGAGGTAATTGATTTTCTTCTGGTTTTCTGTTAAGATGCTGCCTTCATGGAAGAGGTATGTAGATCAAATGATACCCAGAGTAAGGATTCGAGACTGAAGGTGACTAACTGAGGCCAGGACTGGGAAACGGGGCTTTGCCCTCCCACACTACTGTCCCTGATCACAGCATCTCTATTCCCCTGGATGCTGAAGTCCTGAAACTGGATAGGGAAGAGAATGCACCTCCTCTTCTTTAAGAGGAAAATGATTTTTCACCAACTCATTCTCTGAAGCCAAAGGCCTCACTATTTTTTGACACCCCAGGCTCTCTCCTTCTATGGGACCTCTTGCACTTATTCCCTTTGTCTGGAACACTTATCCCTCAGAGAGTGGCACAGCTCATTCACATCTTTCAAATAATGACACAGAAGTCACTTGCTGAGGGAATTCTTCCCTGGATGTTCTAGTATGTTGAAGTTTCTCTTACATTTTATATTCCTCTTCCCTGATTTATTTTTTCTTTAGCACATATCATTATTTTCTCTATTCTATATTTCACTTATTCATGTGTTATCTTGTAGAACTTTGCTCCACTAGAATGTAAACTCCATGAAGGCATGAATGTTTTGTTCAATACTAAACTAATAGCACATAGAACACTGTCTGGCTCATTGTAGACGATCAATCGTCTTTGAATGAATAATACCAAGAGATCTGGGGATAAAACTTGCTTATAAAAAGAGTACTACATGACCTTTAAATCTGCTAATCAGGCAGGCTGATTTAAGTGGTCCCATAGCCCCTCTGTCTATATCTATCAAAGCACTTGTTACTCACATACCATAATCTTTAGGTTGGCTGTTTGTCTCACCAGGTTAAATTCTGCCAGAGAATGTGGATTACGTCTTTAACTCTGAGAGGAAGCCTAGAGCATATAGCAGATACTCAGTAAATATGAAAAAGAATGAGTGAATGAAAAAAATACAAAAACATGCTAAGAACAGCCATTGAGGCAGATGTGAATATCCCATCAAAGGATAGAGAAGTCCTTGGTAAAATACATCAGTATTTGTTTTGATTTAAGAAATTCCTTGGAGAGGAGCTATACAGAGTAGGGAAGAAACTGTGGTCTCTGAAAAAATCTCTGGAAGCACAATTAGGCAGGACAGACAAATCACCTTGGATTAGGCTCAGACTGAAGTGCCCAGGGTGCAGAATGAAGGTGGGGGCCATGAGAGGAGTGAGTGAGAAGTGGAAATAAAGGTTCAGGTGATTTGATGGGTGTAAACCATCAATTCATTTGGAGCAGTTTTCTGAGCTGTGGTAAGTGACAAGGGTAAGAATCTTAAGACAGACAGTGGGGGTGATTCCAGGGTGGTTTCCCGACAGGTCCTGGTTTCCACAGTGGTTTTAACCTTTAACATAAAGGTTTGGATATTCCATCTTTCACATCCACAAAGTGATCACAACCCCAGTGGTATATAACTTCCAGGTCTGAATCCACTGCTTTGGGTTAATGAGACATACAGACAAGAGACCTATGAAGGTTAATTTTTCAGATTTTTCAGTCTCATCTCCATCAGACCTTGAGCCCTGATACATTGTGGTTGGTACATTTACTCAAACTAGTGTATTCTGTAGCCTTAGCCATCATCTAACCCAGCCTTACAAACAGTCTTGCAAAACTGATATTTTTTAACCAAAATTTCATGGTGATTTTATCATAAAAGTACATCCACAATTAGCACATCTACTTTCCCCCAATCTCCCCAGCATTATTATTTATATCTTTGCAAATGGCATTTCCTTTAGGAAATATGAAGCTATACATCACTTTGCTTCTATAAAATTGTCACTTGTGTTTTAAAAACCTAACACCTTTCATCCTGCTATCTTGGAAAGAAAATATCCACATAACCAAAGCTGATCAATATTTAGAAATCAGAAGCTGGGCACATCAATCAAGAAGTTTCTGATCCAATACAGAAGGGTTTGTGTTTCTTTTCCTTCATTGTTTTCTTCTAAGCTTTCTCTTTTCATTAAATCACAACGCCAGACAAAGTCAGGGGCATGCTGTGCCCATTATTGTGGCTTATAGATCAAACGAAAGCTGGTATTAATCATCTTGCTTGATTTTGGAAACCATTAATTTCCAAGAACAGAACCGCAATGACACAAGTCTTTTATTCTGTGATCTTTTGCAGTGTCATTTCTCTTTTCTTCTCTTAGAGTAAACCTTAGAAAATGTTAGTTATGTAAAACCATTTTAAAGTCAACCATTATCTTTTCACTGGCCAACTAGATATGTTTTGTTTAAGAAAACTGTACTTTGCTTCTATTTTCCTCAGGAATCCTTAAAATATACTTGGTGGCCGGATGCGGTGGCTCACGCCTGTAATCCCAGCACTTTGGGAGGCCAAGGCGGGCGGATCACGAGGTCAGGAGATCGAGACCATCCTGGCTAACACGGTGAAACCCCGTCTCTACTTAAAATACAAAAACAAAATTAGCCGGGCATGGTGGCGTGCGCCTGTAGTCCCAGCTACTGGGGAGGCTGAGGCGGGAGAATGACGTGAACCTGGGAGGCGGAGCTTGCTGTGAGCCGAGATCGTGCCGCTGCACTCCAGCCTGAGCGACAGAGAGAGACTCCATCTCAAAAAAAAGCAAAACAAAACAAACAAATATATATATATATGGTACTCCAGGTCTAGGCCTACAATAAGAGGTCAACTTCAGTCTATTTTCTCCTTATTATGAAGAATTTTATGAAGAATAAACCAAGATATATTCTCAAGTCTGGAATTCACAATCTTTTGGTAAGGTAACTTTTTTTCAAAGTCCTTCATCATCTTGAAGTTATGAAAAGAAAGTGATGCAGAAAATAAAATCCCTGAGATACCAAAGTCCTTAGGAGAAATTGTATACATGGTGGACTCTCCATAAATATTGTTCAGTGAATCAGTGAAGCTGAGAATGGGGCATACTCTACATCCTCGGCCTTTTCCTAGAGTAAAGAGGATGGTGTAGCAACTGGGGAATGCTACCAGATATGGCCTCACTACCTCCTGATTGGAATCACTGTGTGTGTAGCTTAATACTGGGTTCTTCTGTTAAAGCTTTATTTCTGGGTAGTATATTGTCAGTGTGTTCTTTGGTAATGAAATCTGTACCCTTTTACTTGGTTCCAGATAACATTGTTAAGTTAAATATTGAGTCAGAAAATATGACTCAAATGTTTTTTCATTATGAGGTTAATACAACTCTTAGGTTATAAGCAGAACTAAACAAGGACTGCAAAAAGAGATCAGACGTTTTCAACTAGGATTTTAAGCCTGACAGCAATCCTCTGTGCATATGATACTATATAAATTCTAATTTATGAAAGAATTGATTTCTTTTTCGGAGTTATCTATGAAAAAAATTAACTTTGTCCTCCCTGCAAGTTTATTGTTCGTTGAGGTAAGCAAGTGGTAGAAGGACAGCATTAATCTTATTTTGCATCTGGTTTTCACTTCAACTTTTCTCTGCTTCTTCATTTACTGTTATGTTTAATACTAGGTTCTGTTTTTAGCCTGTGGGAGAGGGGAGAAGTGTAAAAGATACTTATAACATCTGTAGCAATGGACAGAAGAATGAATAATAATAGGAAATGTCTACAACATACCATCTGGTATAAACACAGATTTGTGTTTTCTTTAAATATAAGAATCGTGTACCCTAAAAAGGGAAGATTTACAACACTCTGCAGAAAGTCAAGAGCCCATTGTTCAGTGGTTCTTAATTAACAAGAAGCAATGCTCCCTGTTAGTTGCCAATTTATTTATACAACTATAGTGGTAGGTACTGCTCATTTCTCCTACAAATTATGAATGTAGAGGTCAAAGTGCTCTCCAAGAACAAAGGAGATACTGGATGAATTCTTTCCTATCAAATATTACATTTTTTATACCTAGTACAGTAAATTCAAAATTAGAATATTCTGTGTTTCCTCCAAAGTCTTGTTATGGAGTTTGAAACCTTCAAAGAAAGTTTAATAAAGAATAAATGAAGGCCATTAGGCAGTTTTTATAAAATTATATAATTTTAATCCTTAACTACACAATAACCTCTACATAATAAGAGAAGAGGACTATCTGTAAAACCAACAAATAACTTATAGAGAAGATTGCCTTTTTTTGTAAGCATTTATATATTTAGTCCCAATAATGAATTTACCAAACCTACTTAGTTTGTGGAGAATAATTCATGTTTTCTTATTAGGCAACCCACATTTCCTAAACTCAGAGAGATCATGGTGCAGCTTAACAGAATAAAAGGCTCTGATGATGTACCTACCACATCTTTGAGAGGAGGTTGCCATCCAAGTTAAATTATTGCAGAGATGAAAATGAAGATATTATTGTGAATATTGGTATTATTTTGAATATTGGTATGTTGAGAATATCTCAAGGACAATCTGGAGGACATTCATGGGCCACTCAGTATGATGACATGTCTCACGAGCATGGAAAACAATAAAAAAGAATTATGAAATACCTTCTGTTATGAATGTTCATGAGCTCCACTTAGAAAAGGAAAGAAAAGGCTTGATCTTTTATGAATAGAATATATGCTTAGGAAGATGCCTATTTTTTAATCACCTCAGAACTTTACCTTTCAGTATAATAAAATGCATTTGGCTTGTTTGTCCAGAATAAATTTAATGTTATTTTCAAGGTCTCCTTATTTTCTACTTCTCCTTCTATGGAAAATAAATAATAAAATTGCAAAGCACCTTCTAGTTATTAATAAAATTGCAAAGCACCTTCAAGTATATTAGCTTTCCTTAAGAGCCATTATCCCATGTACTATTTGCTTCTGCCATTCTCCCCTATAACAGAGAACAGACATAATTGGAGCTTCATGTTCTGCTCGCCACCTACAGGAGCAATTTCCTGCTCACATGGGCACACATGAAGTCTGGTGGTACAGAGAGTTCTCACTGAAGTTAGAGATATCCAACAATGGTAACAATCAGGCACTAGGCCTCTAACCTATCGGCCTCCTACTTTTCGTTGGTTCTGTGCTCCAACTCTTTGATTGTCTTCAAGGTTGTGCCTCATTTGGCAGATACCTGCTAACTATGTGCTCGTTTGAAATATTCAGGATTCATCTGTAAAACTGACTTTACGTAGGTTGTTGAATTGTCTTGTTTTGCTCGCAGTGAAAAAAAGATACTGAAACAAAATCCAACACAACTGGGCTTCATACATAGAATTCATTTCTCCTGTTTCTGCAAAGATTTATTTTTCATTGTTTCAATAACTTTTGACAAATGAGCACTGGAGGAAAAGTGCTGACAATTTCAACTTTATTAGTTCAAATGTTTTCTCAATTTTGAAAACTTACAAAGCGTATCTAGAAAAGAAATGATGCAAGACAGTTGTTACAGAATAATTACAGATTTACTCTTAGAGGATAGCAAAATTGCTTATGCACTGCATTTAATGAATGTAAGCTCCTTCTACATAGTATAGTTAAAATAAACCATACACATCTCAGAAATGACAGGATGAGATACACTTGTGCCTACAGGGCTCATCATAACACTGCTCTGCTAGACGAAATGACAGAACAGGCAGGGATAAGAGGATCCCCACATTGTTGCTGAAGAAGGTTGCTTTAACTTGAGGAGGTAGAATTCAGACTTAAAAAGATGGGACAACAACTTCTAAACTGATGGAGGAGCTATAAATATTTGGGAAGCCACAAGCAGAAACTCCCAGCTTTGCAAATAGCTATAAGAAATGGGGCAAGTTGTTTTAAACAAAGGTTCTCATCTGACTGCAAATCTGAAAAGACAAGGCAACAAAATATATGCTTATCAGAGAGCGACTACTGCCTGGCCTTGAGGAGTTATCACTGTATGTGTACAGGACAGAAAGGAGGGGAGGTTCTTGTTCCGGCCTCCTCTTCAGCTGGCCATGCAGACCCTTTAGTTTCTCAATTTACTGTGGCTTTCAAACATGTTGGACCAACTGACAGTAAGAAATACAGTTTCTATTACAGCCCAGCACATACCTACAAATATGAAACCGTAAAAGTAACTAAAATTAAAGTTTAATAAACTGGCACTTCTTTCTTATTTTTAGTATATGCCATGCAGGCACTCTATTTTCTACTCTGTGAAACTATCTTCTATTTCTGTAACAATAGGTAATAATTAAATGTGTAATAAAGATGTCTATACATTACAGGTAAAATTAAATACACATATTATATATTTATCTATATAGATTCATACAGATAATATGATATTATCTGTTTAAATAAGTGTTAATCATGACTCTCCAGTGGGCTGTGACCACAGTTTGAAAAAAAATAAGACACAATGACTCCTTCAACAGCATGAGAAAGCTCTCACAGGAGCTCCACTGCCTCTCACCTTCCAAGGGGGCACCTGGTGCCTTGCCCACATTCTCTCGGTACCCATACATGCCGTTTGTGCTGGCTTCATTTACACTTATTACTGTAAGTGTTCTGACATTTTCTCTTTTGCTCATTTTGTATTCTCAGCTTGAGTGAAAATTAGAACAACAGGGGCCATCCCTGCTTGACTCATGTATCTTCTTTCATAGCTCCTCTCAGGATCTAGCACAGTGTGTCCCTTCCACTGGACTGCTGATAAATGCCATTGACTGTTAATGCAATTGCATGGCAATGCAGAAGTATAATTTGATTAACTGCAAGGACTTGTAAATGCAGACTTTTTTTTTCTTAACTAAAGGATTTTTTTTTTTTTTTTTGAGATGGAGTCTGCCTCTGTCACCCAGGCTGGAGAGCAGTGCTGCGATTTTGGCTCACTGCAACCTCCGCCTCCTAGGCTCAAGCAATTCTCCTGCCTCAGCCTCCCTAGTAGCTGGGATTATAGGAGTGCACCAGCACGCCTGGCTAATTTTTGTATTTTTGGTAGAGACAGGGTTTCACCATGCTGGCCAGGCTGGTCTTGAATTCCTGACCTCAGTTGATCCACCTGCCTCGGCCTCCCAAAGTGCTGGGATTACAGGCATGAGCCACCACGCCTGGCCAAGAATTTTTGTCTATAAAACGGAAGTAAATATTCAAATGAAAAATATGTACTCTGTCCATGATACTTTCTACCATTTCATTGTTCATTTGTGCCTCAAATATATTTAGTGGTTACTGTTTGCCAGAAATTGCTTTAGAAGCTGGGCATACATAGTCCATGCTCTCAAGTAATGTGGACTACAAGACAAGTAATAGGTTTTTCTCAGAATTGCGGTTTATTCAAATGAATTGTCAATGTGTCTAATTTTGATTTGGCTGTTGCAGATTTCTTGTGTTTACTTTGTTTCCCTCAATATCATTATATAATCTAAAATATGACCTGGATTTAAAAAAATGCTTACCTTACCAAAGGTGCACTCAGTAAATCCCCTTTACTCCCCATCCACTGTAATCTTTGGACTTCAAGTATATAGAATTAATTATAATCATGGGTTTCTGAATACTATCATCATACGTCCATTCAAGACTCATCCATCTGTCTACCTAACTACCTATCGTATCCAAATTGATCTATAGATTTAATATTGTACCAAACATAACAACATACTATAAAGCTATTATAATTAAGGTGGTATTTAAAAGTGTCAATGGTCAGGGACACTACTTTATAAATTGACCAGCGGAACAGAACAGAGGACCTGAGGTAAATTTGTGTACCTTCTTCATGTCAGGGGTGATATTGTAGATCACTGGGGAACGAGAGACCATTGAATAAGTTGAGCTAGGAAAAATATGGATCATCCACATTGACTACAGATGGATTAAGAACTTAAATGTCGAAAGCTAAACTTAAAAATCTTTAGAAGAATACAGGTGAATATCTTTCTAAACTTAGGTACAGAAAATTTGTTTTTTTTTTTTTTTTTGAGATGGAGTCTTGCTCTGTCGCCCAGGCTGGAGTGCAGTGGCACAATCTTGACTCACTGCAATCTCTGCTAGCGTTTAAGCGATTCTCCTTCTTCAGCCTCCCGAGTAGCTGGGACTATAGGCGCGTGCCACCACGCCCAGCTAATTTTTGTATTTTTAGTTAAGATGGGTTTTCACCATATTGGCCAAGCTGGTCTTGAACTCCTGACCTCATGATCTGCCCAAATCTCCTGACCTCCTCAACCTCCCAAAGTGCTGGGATTACAGGCATGAGCCACCGTGCCTGGCCAGATTTCTTAAACATGATACAAAAGTACTAATTTTGGGAAGATTAATAAATTTGATCACTCTAAAATTAAGAACTTGTGCTCATCAAGTCATGTTAAAGAAAAAAAAGACAAGCCAGAAACTTGGGGAAAATGTTTGCAGCACACCTGACTGACAAGAATCAGAATTAAACCACATAAAGAATTGCCACAAATTAGAAATGATAAACACCTGTCTTGTCTTCTATTCTCACCTACTTTCCCCTGCTCTTTTATTTTTGACTCTGATTCCCTTATCCAGCCAACAACAAATTGGATATTGTCTGAACAAGTTGCTTACTTCTACAACTGTGCCATTTCCTTTAGCTAGACTACTTCTGCCACCACCAGCTGGACCACTGACATTCCATATACTTCTCTTATCAGTCCCAAGAACCGTCCTTCATGAATTCAACTCATCACTGCTATTCCCTCAGAGTTCATAGGGAATCAATTTAAATTTGGTTGCTATGTTCTCCTCTTCCTCTTCCTCCTCCTCCTCCTATCTCTCCTCCTCCTCCCCCTCCTCCCCCTCCTCCTCCTCCTTTTCCTCTTCCTCCTCCTCCTTCTCCTCCTCCTCCTCCTTCTTGCTCTTCTATAGGCTGGTCTTGAACTCCTGGGCTCAAGCCATCCTCCTGACTCAGCCTCCTGAGTAGCTGGGACTACAAGCATTCACCACCATGCCTGGCTTTACATATTCTTTTGAACTGATTTTTTAGACATCCTGTCTACCCTCTTACATTTCAATTTTTCCTAAATATAAGAACTCTTGTGTTACATTCTGTTTTCATGGTCTTCCTTCTGCTTGGATTTTTTATCCCATAGCTTAGCACAATGTTGTGCACGTGTTGGGTACCTAGCAAGTGAAAGTTTCTTTTATGGACTAACATTGCAAACATAAAGATTTTGCTGAGTTTAATCATAAACTCTTCAAAAGTAGAACAAAATGAAGGTGGATTTATCCAAGGAAGTATAAAGAAAGAAAAAGGCAGCAGTTCACACAAATAAATACCTAACAGAGATCTCAGACAAGTTATGTAGACATATGGAAGAAATGTAAAAATATCCATTTACGAAGAAATTGTGAAGTAGGAAGAAAGCTATGTAAATAAGCCAAATTAAGGAAAAATTACATATTAGACTAGAGAAAGACAATAAGCAGCAAGTTTCAGAAACATTTCAAATGGCAGTAAAATGTTCAAACAGGCTGGAAACAAATGAAAGTAAATGACTGGACTAATTAGGGTTATAAGCAAGAGATTGTTTGAAGATAAAAACCCAGATGTGTCTAAGCCTCTTTAGAAAAAGCAGGTGGAGAGCTACCTTTTTAAGACAACAATTTTCCTGAAACAACAGATGTAGGCAGTTTTTTAAAAAAGGTACCTGGAAGTAAATTAGACAAGGCAGCAATTTCAGATAACCTGAGTTCATGATTTTTATAAGAAAGGAAGAAGCATCACTGATATAGACATTTAGATGATACGAGTCATAAGAGTTTCAAGAAGATTAGATTATAACATGATGGGAATTGATCCATCAATTAAAGGTTTTATAAGTTGAGCAGTGAATTTAATCTGGGCATTTAAGGTTCTCCAATTTATTTGATTACCCAAAAATATTTGAATAAAGGTAATTATTTGTAAATTAGTACCTCACTGAAACATTACCCTCTTATAGTGAAATACAATAAAATGAGGTTTATCTGCTCTTCAGATTAAAGCTGTTGAGTTACTCAGGCACCAAAAGATTCTAATTATAAAGCTGGTTTACATGTAAGGTATGTTCATGACAGGAATCCTGAAGACAGTATTTCAGCACAGCGAGGTTCCATCAGTCTCACTCAGGTACCTAGGGTCAGCCATGTACTTTGCATTGCAACCTCGACAGCAACATTTACTAGATAGTAATTCCATATCTAAGGCTGCATGAAGTGCTGTCAGATGAGGTCAGAGAAAGAAAAATGTTTTCAAAGATTCTGCATTCCGTATGCAAGCATGATTGATATAGATGCATCCGGTCATTCATTTAGTCAACCATGGAAGGCACCTGGGGTAGAATAAGAGTGTGGTGGCTTTGGAGTCTGAAAATATGGGAACAAGTACAGTTTCTGTTATGCACTTCCTGGGTGACCTTGGGCAACTTGAGACTCTCTCTGAGCCTCATCTGATAAATAAAGGTGGGGAATTAGGGTTGTGGTGGAATATCTCTTCTACAGGGTTATTGTGAGGATCAGTTTTGATCATATCTATGAAAACACTTTTTCAATCATTGGCAATCTCTAAAGGAAGAAAGGCCAAAGAGGATGAGAACTGAGAAGAAGTCTTGGATTTAAGAATCGATATATCCCTGATGGTGTTGGAAGTGGAAATTTGATTGAGGATGTGATGGGTCTGATTGACCAGACGGTGAGAAAGTGCAGATAGCAAGTGGAGGCAGTTTTTTTTTTTTTTTTTCCCAGGAAGTTTCTTGTTTCCAAAAATAGATTAAACTTTTAAATCAGAGATTATGTCTTATATATTTTTATGTCTAGCTCCACTCTAACTATATAGAAGAGTATTATGTGCACACAGGCTCTTAAAACATTGGTGAAATAAGTGCTGATGACAAAGGAAAGAATAAAAGAAGACAACAGCTTTAGGTAAAGAAAATTTAAGGAAGTTTTTGTTTTTAGACTTTTCTCATTTTAAAAACAGGACGCTGTTCAATATATTAATTGTAAGAGGTCAGAGTGAATAATGTAAGAAAGATGGAAGGTTTGCAGAGATGCAGCCATTATCTCAAAGAGGAAGTGGGGTCAAGAATACTATGGAGGAAGGCTGTACTGAATGCAACAAGGGAAACTGGCATTAAGACCACATAGAGGAGGCCTTACCTTGGACAGAAAAAGAGAAATTCTGAGTTGTTTCTTGTCATGAGGAAGAAAGCTGATGATGCTCAAGTCAGATGGGTTCTACCTGCCAGGAATGCAAGAGTTAAGCTTTTCCTGCTGAATAGGAGGGTGGGTTGGGGTTTCTGACACGTTTGAATGTTCCGTAAGAAGTTAATACGAGATAAGAAATGGATAGTTGAAAAGGACCTGGGGTAGAGATATCAGGATATCAGGAGTGATGAAAAGAGGAGACGATTGTGAACTACAGGTTAAGAATAGCAGAGTGTGAGGGCTTAGTGGCTAGATAATTTAGTCATTTTTAAGTGCATGCAGGGCAAGAAAGGTATGCTGATGTTCTGCCAAATTTTCACCTCAGACAGCCTGACCTGATGGTATCCTTTTTCTTCTTTCAATGGAAGGAGATAAGCAGGGAGCCTGGCTTGCAACTTCAAAATTGTTTACAAGAAATAAACTTTTGAAATAGAGGTGAGGAAAATCAATATGGCAAATTTGGAATTACTATGAAAAAGAAACATTCATAATTGAAATTGTCCAGAGGTGATACAGGTTGTCTTGAGAAACACAAGTTCCCAGCAATAGGGAAGTTCATCTAGGCCAGGGTGTATAATAATCGGTTACAATTAAAACAAATGAAATTTAATTCCATTTTTTTTTTTGGATAAGCTTAAGTGGCATTTTACCACTAACCTAGCTAGGATATGCCTCTTTCTTCTGTGTACAAATGTGTTTTAATATTTGTTGGTTTTTCATTAAATAAAATAAATACGTAGATAAGAACAGATTAAATTTAGGTTTCAAAAACCCTAGGGTGTCAGCAGATATTTAAACTAGCTTGAGTGTCACAAGTCTGCTAAAGCTGATAGTGTATACTACTCTTCCCTGCCAATGGCTTTTTGAAAAGCCCTTATTACTATGATAACAAAAGTTAATCTGTGAATATATTCTACTTATAAAAAGTTCAGTTAATGCATAGTAGGATAATTTATTTTTATTATTTCTCTGTTGTTGGGCACTTAGTTTGTGTCCAAAGTTTCCTTATTCAAACTATGATATAATAAACCTCTTTGTACATACATCTTTGCTTAGATCTGTTACTGTGACTCTAGAATAACGTGAGATTGCTGTGTTGAAGCACGTGCGCATCAATAAGGTAACTTCCTGAGAGGCTGTATCAATTTACAGTCCCATCAACAATGCATGAGAGAATCCTGGATTGTTTAATAGTCTCGTATAACATATAACTACCTCCTTAATATGATGAAGAAAGTAAAATGTAAACTCCTGTCTTCCTAGGTTTTTAAATCAGGAAAACTTAACATATGTGAAAGAAATATCGGATGGTGTATGCCACAAAATACAGTCGTGGAGATGTGTCCATGTATGTATTATGTGACTTATACAGTGTGGTTGAAATGTTGTCAATCAAAATGTTTATAAATCAATTTATATGGATGTGTTTCACATTTCTTTCAATCTTTCAGGCATTGATTTATTTTGCTTTGTTGTGATCATGCTATATTCCAGTTATCTTCTCCTTTTCTATTTTTTTTTTTGAGACGGAGTCTTTTGCTCTGTCACCCAGGCTGGAGTGCAGTGATGCGATCTCGGCTCACTGCAACCTCTGCTTCCCGGGTTCACGCCATTCTCTCGCCTCAGCCTCCTGAGTAGCTGGGACTACAAGTGCCCGCCACCACGCCCGGCTAATTTTTTGTATTTTTAGTACAGATGGGGTTTCACTGTGTTAGCCAGGAGGGTCTCCATCTCCTGACCTCGTGATCTGCCCGCCTCGGCCTCCCAAAGTGCTGGGATTACAGGCATGAGCCACAGCGCCCGGCCCTTCTCCTTTTCTTTATACATTATCATTAATAATTTTTCATGTTACTACAAATTTCTAACAAACATCATGTATGAGAATAGCTACATAACATTCCCTTAATGAGCTGTTTAACCATTCCCCTTAGATTGTCTTCAGTTTTTCCTATTATTAATAAAGCTATAATGAATATTTTTGGTGGGCCACTTCCCCGCCCCCCCATTTAACATTATTTCCATAACATATAGTTCTAGATTGAAATTGCCAACTGAGTCAACAGGAATAATCATTGTTAAGAGTTTGATAAATATGGTACACTGCTCTTAGGAAAAGCAGTTGAGCCAATGAATATCAATTCTGCTAGAATTGTTATCTTAATAACTTTTTTAAAGTTTGCTAATTTGATGCTATCTCATACTATTTTAAATCAGTGTTTATTTTTAGCAGGCATGAACATTACATATACCTTTCCTTTGTCTATAGAAAATTATCCTTTTAATTAATTTCTCAACCTTGGCTATTAATGGACATTTATTTGCTGTGGAAGGCTATCCTGTGTGTTCACATTATTTGGCAGCATTCTGCCCTTTACAGCATCCCAGACTTGTAATAACCAAAAAATGTCTTCACATACATTGCCAATTATCCTATGGGGGACAAATCAGACCTTGTGAAGAAATTTGTTTAAGCAAATACGTTTTTAAAATGTAGTAAACTACCAATTTAGTTGATCTGTTTTGGAAGTTTAGGTGTTTGTATCTAAAGTGAGAAAGCTTCATTCATAAGTGTGAAATAACTGCAAGTGAAGACAGTCCCAAATGTGAAGAGGCTCATAGAGGTCAGTTCAGAAAGTGTCATGATAGTGCCAAAGCTGAACAACAGGGAAACAGAGGCTCAGGAAATTTAATTCAAATGCCCAAGATCACTGTCCAAGAAGATGAAACTAGCACTTTTGTCCTCTGGGCTTCAGATTTTTTCATAACTCCACCATATTGCTCATGCCACCCCTGCTCCATGAATTATAATTCAGCTGGGTCCATCTCCTTTAAGAAACCTTTTTCAGAAAATCCACCTGAGCTACAGTGATTTCTACCAGTCCCCTAGAATATGCCTATATTAGCATGGAGTTCTTCAGGTAATGTTTGATGTTTAAACGGTTGTCACTTATACTCTAGCCTTGATCCTAATGGCTTGAAAACTCTTGAAAGGTGCTGGATAAAGGGCTCTGACCACAAAGGACATCCATAAAATACTATCAATTATGTCAGCTTCAATAACATTTCGGTTTTTTTTGTTGTTGTTGCTAGGATTTTGATGGCTCCTTAAATTGGCCAAGTAGTGCGGGCTCCTTATAAAAAGAGGGAAATGAATTTTGGCCAGTAGCTGGAAACTGGAAAACGTGAGCAATATCTATTTTCAAATTGAAAGGGTTATTAGTATGTTATCTTTAATAAAAATGAGAGATGGGAAAAGGGATTGCCGAACTAGAAAATGAGGGAAGGAGCAGGGACCTGACAAGCAAAGTGAAAATGTAACATACTAAAGGGAAGACAACAGGGAGATAAGTACTGGATAACAGGACAAGCAGCAACCATTGTTTGGTCTATAGTAAAACCATTATTATTTCTACAGCTTGTAAATTATAAACTCAACGTTGTTTACTATTGCATCCCTGGTGCTTAGTGGAAAGACTTGTATATTAAATACAGAATAATTATTGAAATGATTGAATGACTGCCTGGACCTGGCTTCTTGAAAGTCACTTCTTTTGTTGCAGCAGGGAATCATATCCTGTCGTTTACATGTGTGTGCATAAGACTGAAAAATTCCCAGCTGCATTTAAGCTTGCATTGAATATCTGTAGCTGGTTTGGTAGTCCTAGGCACTGAAGGTAGTGCATGAATGCAAACAAAATATAAGAAATAGTTCCTAGCTTTAAGAGTCTGACAACCTTATTGAAAAGATGAGATAGGAAATAGCTACCATCTTTAGGGAGTTGTTTCGGGAGGTCCAGCTGGTCATCCATAATCAAAAAATGTTGAGAGGTCAAAAGTTACAATGTATTCATAATTTATCAATAAACAGGGGTCTTTCTCCTCAGACTTCTCAACTTCTTTAAGGTAACCCTGCCTTAAGGAAACTAAGTTGAGAATGGCTTCAAAAGCTATGGTGACACTAGTTGTACACGTGAAAAAGAGAAAATGTAAAACCATGTACTATGCAAATGGATACTGAGCTGCTCTTTGTAAGGCACTATATATTAGGTATTATAAAAGACAAAAGAACCAATAAGATATGATTTCTACTTTCAGCAGAACTTACAGTCTAATCAACACTTTTGATTAACCTCAAGAAGTAGCATACAAAGAGCTTTTTAAAGCTGAGATAAACTTGGGTTAAAATTGTGGCTCTCCCAATTTGTGATCTTGAGCATATCACAAACTTACTGATTCTCACTTTCCCCATTTGTAAAGTGGTATTAACAATTTCTCCTTCATAGGCTTCTCATAACAATAAAATGAGACAATGCACGTGTACAGTGTCTGGACACATCATTCTTTGATAAGGGCTAAGTGGTGCCTATTTAGACATTAAAGCTTTTTGAAAGTTATTCAACACAGTAAGTTCAACATTAAATAAACATAGTTTATCTAAAAGTATGATATTGGTTAAAATGGAAAACTATTTAAAAATACAATTTGAAATCAAAAGATAGTAGTCATCGGGGAGCTTCCACAGTTACTAGGCAGTTATGGGTTACCTGCCCAAGGGAAGAAATTGAAAAACTGAGCCTAGAAAATAATGGAGCATTTTTGAAAGTAGTGTTACTATGTTCAGATTTATAAAAGGTGGAAGAAAAATCAAAATTGCAAATGCATTTAAAAGAAGATTAATTATTTTATATTTATCTCAGAGCAAAGAGCCAAACTGGGGAATGTGTGTTAACCACGGTAATCACCTTGCAATCTAATCAGGAAAGGATTTGGGGTATTGTAAAATCAGTGCAGTCTTCGTCTTGGGGCCCAAGGCAGTGCTGGATTAGGTTTCAAAGGGACAGATGCATAACAAGAAGCACTGTTGTTAACTGCAAAGCCATGGCTAGAGTCTAGAAGGAACACTTTTACAATATTGATCACCTCTGGACACAAAAGATACTACTGCCCCAGAGACGGGGCATGATGTCACAGCAAAGCACCAATTCCACTAGATCTCAAGAAAGTAAATTTATAGGAGGAAAGAGTGAAAACAAACAGCTCAGTCACACTTGAGAAAAATATTTAAATAATTAAATATCAAGATAAATCATAATGTGTTAAATGTAAAAAAGGAAGACATATTAGTGAGCAAGGAATTTAAATACATGGCCCTTCTCTGCTAAGAGTATTCAAATAAAAAAGGAAGATGAAAGGGAACCCAATTTCTAGTTAATAATAATAATAATAATAAAGGAAAAAAAAATAAAAAAAATAATTATAGGCCAAGAGGATAATTCTTTTTCAAAGAATACTAAAGATTCACATAAAAAGAATCCCCCAACACAGAGAGAGAAAAAAAGAATAGCATAGTTTCTCAAGTAGGCTTGAGATGTAAGAAGTTTTATATCCTTTCACCTTCCAAATACATATGCTACAGTTAGATTTTAAATAGATTTAAAAATGAGACAAATGTAAAACACAAATTGACAACTCAGGAACAAATTTCAGATTTACAGTTAAAATAAACTATACTTTTTCATACATTTTTAGAGATATAAGTCTAGGTCAAATTTGGAACTTCTACCTAAAATCATCTCATTAGCCTTAAAAATCTATCAATTCCATTATTTTTTTTCAAACATACAAGAAAATGATACTGAAAACTTACTGATCAATAAATTCCCAATTTTTTGTTTCAATTCATTTTTATTTATTTTGAGTGGGCAGACCTCCTTAAGACAATTACTATAAGTGTCTTTGAAGAAATACTTTTTTTTAAACTGAGCCTGAGTTCGGACTGTTAAGAACAAATGTTATGAAACATCTATCCCATTAATTTCTCACAACATGTGAATGTTGAAATAAAATACAGAATTTTCTGACATTTGCAAGATATTCATGCACCCTTGTAAACAAACATAATTTAGTAGCCTATTAAGAAATGGGTTTTCTGCAGTCAAATGCTCCCCACTGAGCTATACCCCTCAACTTTGGGTTTTCTATTCCTAGGTAGTCCAGTTTTCTTCCATTGCAGGAGTGGTTTTCAAAATATGGCACCTGCCTGGAGTACAGAGTCTCACTGATGGCTGCAAAGTGATCCAAAATGTCTGTAGGGCCTTGTTTTACAATATGACATCTTTAAAAAAATATTTCCATAGGTTTTTGGGAGACAGGTGGTATTTGGTTTCATGAGTAAGTTCTTTAGTGGTGATTTGTGAGATTTTGGTGCACCCATCACCAGAGTAGTATACATCTTATGTATGAACTCATTTCCATTTCTCCTATAGTAAAACTAAGGGAACTATGAAGTCTCCAAATTTGTTGATATTCCTTGTTATCACCAAGTTCTTTATTCACTGGAAAGTGTAAATTTGTGAATGTAGTTAAAAGGAGTTCGTCTAGCTAAGGTCTTCAGTATTTAGGAACCAATGCACCATACACTTCATAAACGCAAAAGTAGAAAAAAACCTTAAATTAATCCCTTTCTGTTATGTTCCTCCTTGATATTTGGGCTCTTTCCTTGATGAACTACCCTTCCAGTGTTGCTGCTATCCTGACCACTCTCCTAATGCCCCGAGCCTAGGGCTATAGTTCTCTGAGTTGGTTTACTCCATTACTGCCAGGAGTGAGCCAGAATGTTTCCAGGTAAATGGTGCTTGGAGGCTTTGAGGATAGGAGAATCCCCTATGTCAGATAACACTGTAAAGGCATGTTCAATGCCGAATTATACAACAGAAACACATTTGCATCAGAAAATCGAGAGAGAAGCTGTTTTTTCTCTATATATTTAAATCTTGTGTTTTTAAATTTAATGTTGTTTCCATATTGAAGTGCGTTTACAAAGAAGGCACTGCAATTGTTTTGTGCTTGGGGCTCCAGAGGCCTTAATCCTGCTTTGGCTAAGGACGTGAAGGGCAGGATTCTTAGTCAGTTATGTCACAGGTGAATAATTGGGAGTTGTCTGCATGTATTTTATGCTTCTTTCAGCTGTAGGAAATGCAACTCTCAAATTATTCTCTGCTGTGAGTCTTAGCTATAGGTGATTAAAAATAGACAGGGAGGAGGAAAGGATATAGTTGCAGTTCGCAGGACATAAAAAATGCACATGCTGCTAAATTGTGCAAGCCACGGAGAACACTTCTCACAGGTGTTCCACTCTGCAGAGGTTACTCATTTGCCTCCAAGTACAATCCAAGGTGTTGACTGGAGACTTTAAGGGGCCCTCACCCCTTTCTCTGCATCTTAGATTCCTGGAGATATCAATACTTACCTGAGCTCAGAGGCAACCTCGACAACCACGCTGTCCCAACTCTGAAGTGCATGGCACTGGAAGCTGGGTGTTTTTCTCATGGAAGGTTTTTTGCCTCTGGAATTTCCTGCTTGTCCCAGTCTGCCAGAGCTCCATCTTACTGACCTTCAGGGACTTGTGAAAGACGTGTTTTCAACATAACCTTTATTGATGAGAAGAGACCTTAAGATCATAATTTTGTGAAAGATAATTTAAGCAATTATCATAGCTCATGTTCTTTTGGGTTAAAATGATTGAATTTTGGTGCTGTCCTTCTGTAGTAATAGCAACTTCAAATAAGGTGCAGTTTTAAGAATAAACACACCAATAAACGTTTGTTCTTAGTATTGAGACTGCCGACCTGGATGTGAAGATATTTGGATTCTAAAAGTAAAAAAACTGTAAGTCAGATTTATGCCCTTTCTCACGCTGGTACCTCAGACGTGCTGGTGCTTGCAATAACCCTACATTCCAAGGTGGGTTAAAAACACAGCCTGCTCCTTTAGAAAGCTCTAGGATGGTGTGATTGTTTGTCACATCTCAAGCCCACCCTGGGAGAACAACATTGGCTTTGGCTGGACGTTAAGATATTTATTCTAGATGATTATGCCAAGACATTAACAGCTGCAGGATTAATTATTTACGTAGTGAGTGTCAATCATCTGAGACAAGAACCAAAGAAAAATATTTTAAGATCATCTGGTTAAAAAAAAAATCTCTGCTATATAACACAGCTCTCTTGTCATTCATAACTCTTGAACTTCTCCCCAAAGAAGTAATCTCAGAAAACTGCTCTTTTAAAATTATTTTCCCTTTCTTAAGTGTTCTAACTGCTTTCCCTTTCAGAACCGAGCACCTTGGCCATGTTTGCACTAATTTTCAGAAGATGCCCTCTACATCAGGGTAACCGATGACAGGTTTTAGTTTTGAAAACTTAAACACGGAAAAGAAATCCGGAGGAAAATGAGCCCCCCACCCACAACCCTTTCAGATCCGCGGCGAGGCTGCGATGCCTTCGGCGCTCCTGGCCTTCCCGGCTCCTCCAAATATGCCGAAGCTGCTAGCTGTGCTCTGCTAGCCCAGGGGTGGTCAAAGAGGCAAAACAAATAGTTGGTCTGACGATCTCCAAGAAGAGAGTTTCACTCTGGGTTGACTAATATTGGAAGCATCCGCCCCATCGCGGGGCTTGGCATCTAGGCTTTGGGACCTCTGCCATTGCCAAGGATCTCTTCGGGGACCCGAGCCCCCGGGCTGAGGACCGCGGGGGACCCCTGGTCTGGACGGAGCCTCCTCTGGCTCGCTGTGCGCGCACGCCTGGAAAGGCGGGATTTAAGGCAGCGATGCTGCAGGAGGCTCTGCAGTGTCAACGAGCCCCCGAACGGTCCCGCCTCATTCTCTCTCGTGTGTGTGCCTCGCAAGTCTCTGCTTGGTAAACCGTCACAGCCTCGGCGCGCGAGAGTGGCGTTGGCACGTCCAAACCCCGGGGTCCTCTGCCAGGCCAGGGGGGCGGGCGTGCGCCGGGGCCGGGCCGGGCCAAGCGCGCCCAGAGGGCTCCGGGCACACGCCCCTCACCTGGGCGAGGCCCGGCGCGCAGGCGCTCAACGCGGGGGCAGCGGCCGGGCGCTTAAGCCCGGCGCGGGTAAGAGTTGGACAGTTCAGGGGCCGCGCCGGGCCGAGCTGTCGCCAGCGCCACCTCCACCGCCGCCGCTGCTACCGCCACCGCCACCGCCTGGGCTGCAGCAGATCGCGGGAGAACGTCTGCACGAAGCCCCGGTGCAGCCCTGGCGGGACCGCAGCAACCACCGGAGCGTGAGCAACAGCTTCCCGGCTGGAGGAGCCACTGCCCCACGCGCCCGCGGCCCGCGCGCCGAGGTAAGCTCTGGGCGCCCAGCCCAGCCCGGCGCCCCCGGACTGGGCGCCCTCTGCTTGCCCGGCCCCCGCCTGCCTCCGCAGAGCGAGCCCGCACCTGGGCGCGCCGCCCGAGGGAATGGCCGGGAGCCCCCCTCCCGGTAGAGTTTGCACTTTGTCCTACCGTCCCACTTGTAGAGGAGGGCGCCCAGGCGCCTGTGGCTTCCACGACCTAATCCTAACTCCTGCGAGTCCCTGGAGTTAGGATTAGGTCGTGGAAGCCACAGGAGCATACTCCTCTGTTTCCCAGGGTAGGCTCCAATTCTCAAGGACGGATGGAGAGAGGAGAGGACGAGGAGAGTGCCCCGCTGTGTTTAGCCGCAGCGCCTCGTCACCTGGGCTGGAAGTTTGGGGTTTGTCTTTCTCTCAATGACCGGGAAATGGGTAGTTAAGGGACCGAGGTGTGAGAGGAGGGTAGCGGTCGAAGCTTGGGGTCGTGGGAGAGTTCTGCAGCAGAACCCAGATGAGATGGGGACAGAGGGGCCGAGAGAAGGTCCCCAAAGTTTGCACTTGTTGGGAGCCCTAACGGGCGGCCTCGGCCACTAAGCGCTGGTGAAGGTGTCAGGGAAGGGTGGGAGGACACTGTGGGACTGCGGAAGGGACGAGGAGAAGGGGAGGGGGAGGACCATCTGTTTCGCCACTGTTATGTGCGGGGGCCCGTGGGGAGAAGGGAGAGCTGGCAGGACGATGCTTCCCTAGACTCTGGAGGACAAACAGTTTTTATGGTGAACCTGGATAGGGAGTGCTGTTCTTCAGGGGAAATAAATTGCCAAGAAGTATCCCCCCTCTCCCCACGCCCATGAATACAAAATAACGCAGTTTTGGAATGCTCTCAAAAGTTCTTGGGTTGGGAAACGTCTTCTTTCATTTTCATACAGAGATGAGGTTTGCATTTCCTTTTGGTTTTGCTTTGCTGAGGAATATCACGCCAAGGGGAATGCAAACTTTGTCAAGATGTAGTAGCAAAAGATGTTCCTATAGAAGGAACAAAACATTTGCGTTATAGGGCCTAGCCTAAAGCGTGGAAACTGGCAGCGTCCACACAATTCATGAAACGGTAGGAAATGCATTTATCTAATTAAAAAGAAGACTTTTCATAAAGTCAATAAGCTACATCTTTTTGGCTTGAAAGAACTCCCTTAAATGTTCCAAGGCCAAATTTCACCGCTTTTCAGAGTCCTTTAATCTTATTTTGATGCCATATGTGCATTGAGTATGTGCTGCCCCTTCCCTGTAACAGATAAATGCCTTTAGAATGCAAAATACAGCATTGCAAGTTCTGTTACTTGAGGTTTTTAAGATGAAAAAGATGCTTATTTGATCAAAGTGTTGGTTGTTTTTCAGATTCTATATTCCCATAAATTAAATATTTGCGGATTTATAATTTACACTCTTACCTGTTTCCGAAAGTGATTTGAGGAAGCTTGGGATAAAAACCACAAATCAAATAGCTATTCTTGTAGATCACCTTGACCTCTCTTGGATGCATTTGTAGTAAAATGCTTTGGGGAAGGTGAATTCTTCTAACAAAGGAAAAATTACTGTCCATGTTGGAATCATCTTGGTAATATAATGTTTTGCGGCATAATTTCATATGTGCTTTGTTTGCAGTATATTATTTTACATTACATAAGTAATGATCTCTTTATAGAAGTTTAATAACCACTGAGTATCATCTATATTGAAAAAAATGTTGATATTTTATAGCATTTTAACAATATACAGATTCACAGAGCAAAAAGAAAACAATGAATTTAATGTATTTTTCTTCAACTGAGGTACAAAGGAAACCAAATGGAGGTGTCTCCTCTACAGTCAAATCAGAGAGGGAACTGTCATTAGTGCTTGTCACCCAAATATGGCCAATTAGTGAGACCTGTCAGCTGCTGGAGGATAACTTTAAAAACTATTAAATGAGGATCGATCAAAGCATATCAGGTGCTCTCAGCATTCTTTTTCTCAGGCAAGTGACCTGATTCAGAGAAAAAAAAGTCTTTCAAAACAATTCTGAAAGGTGAAATGCCTATACAGACTAATGCTATGTGGATTTGGGCACCATGAAAAAGACAAGGATCTTAAGTCCTTGGACTGGCCACCCCGCCTACCCTGCCCTTAGACATTTTTCCAAGCTGAATTTGAAGATATCATTGCTTGATTTTTAATAGCAACAATTTATATTTTAAAAATTGAGCAATTAGCTAACTTCTTACAGGAGTGAGTCTTTGTTCACATAAATAAAGGGCAAAATTTGCTCTGCTGTTCCCATAATATCCTATATGTCTTTAAAGATCTAAAGAACAGGGAGTGTGTGTCTGTCCCAGTTTCCCACCGCTTTTTATGTGCCTCTGGTTTTTATTATAACCCCTCCACGCCATTTCATTATCTCTATTTTGCCACCACCCCAATTCCTGTCTCTGTCCCCACTGCGTCTCAATATGGTCTTTTTACCTTTTCGTTTTCTTTCTTTCTTTTTTAAAAAATTTTGGGGATTTCTCTTGATCTCTGTGGTTTTATAGATTATAGGTTATCTCCTTTTTGCTCTTTTGTATGTTACTTTTTATTCAGTTGTTTCTTTTTATTAGTGCTAGATTATTTCTTCCTGAAGTGACATCCTAGCTCTACTCTCCCTCCAAAATTTTATATTTCCATTTTGAACCACCTAAGAGATAGCTTTATATTGCTCTCATGTGCCTCAACTCTACCAGGTCTAAGCTCTAATTAACATCTTTCTCCTAGGTGAACAAGGGTGACTTGTATCAACTTTAATATTTTTCCTAGTCACTGATAACCCTCCCAGTATCTTTGCTTTCCACATAAAATTCACAAAGTCCCACAGACTTCATCTCCATGATGCTTTATGTTGCCTGCTTCTTCATCTTTCTATTCCCCTGGTGGCTATTTTTTTCAGTCTTCTTATCTCTTTCTAGAGGCTGTCACAGTGGCTTCCTGACTCGTTTCCCATCTCCATTCTCTCCCAATTCATTTCACACTCGGTTTTGCAGAATAAGCTTCCCAAAAGAGAACCAAGCTTAATCACTGGCTAGTAAACTTTTCCTTAGTGTCCTACCAAGTGACATATAAACCCCTCCTCAAACAGTGAAGACCCTCTGCAGTCCAGCCTCAAAGTAGCTCTGCATTTTTTTACTTTGATCTCATTGGTTGGTTGACCCAGTCATTAATTTATTAATTTATTTCGTGACTATTTGAGTGCCTACATGACAAGCACAGCGCTAGGTGATAATTTTAAAAGCACTATGTGTTTTGGCTTCATGATACATTTCAAATATTATTTTTCAGTGTTGGAATTGATTAAAATATAATCTTAAACGGTTGGAATGGGGTCCCAACAATCCCACTAGCTCCCCCTCCCTACCCTTAGTAGTCCTGAGGCATCGTCATAGAGTCTCAAGTCTCCTTGATACAATTTGAGACTTCTCTAGGCTGAAGGCAGTGTTTCCTTAACACAGCAGGTCTCTGAGCTCTGTGTCATTGCTTATGTTGTTCCCTCTCCTAGGAAGGGCCCTCTCACTTCCCTGCAATTATTTCCACTTGTCAGAGAGTCAGTGCAATTGCACATGCTTCCTAATCTCCCTCTGCACTCCAGCTTTTGCTCCAGCAAACTCTGTTATAGTTTGCTTGATCTCTTCCCTGTGGACTGCGAGTCAGTGTCTTCCTGATATATATGTGCTTTCTGCATTCTCCCGTAAGGGCACTGCACCAACCTTGCCTAAAATGGGACCTTCATTTCCTGAAATACCCAGCTCAGGGCCTGCCACATCATAGGACATCAACAAATAATTTAACTAGTTGGATTGAATTTTACCCAGTTCTGTAGTCCCAATTTGTGTAATAACTGTCTTTTATTAGCACCTCAACATGGTTTTTGTAGTAGAACCAGTGCTTCTTAAACTTTAATGTGCATATAAATCATTAAGAAAATCTTACGAAAATGCAGATTCTGGTTGAACAAGTCTAGGATGAAGCCCAGGATTATGCCTTTCTCACAAGCTCCCAGGTAATTTTGAAATAGGTGATCCTTGAACCACGCTTTGAAAAGCAAGGCAGTAGATGATGCTTAACAGATTTGGGGTTTTCTAGCAGCCCCTGCCTCTCTGCCTGGAGATTTTCCTACAGTTCGTTTTTGCTTCAAGATTATTTTCTATTTTGAAAGTACTGTGGGCTTGGATATGCTTTCTGAAGCTGAATGGAAGGTTTGTTTATTCCCTTGTATTTTTACCTCATTTTACTTATGCATGATTGCAGTTGCTAGTTCTCCTTACTACATTTTTCTCTGGCCAGTTGCGTTGCTTTGTTAAATATTCCTTCTCATTTCCCTATTATTTGCAGATTGCAGATTGTGGCTGTTCTCCTTTCCCACTCTGCTTTGACTTTTTTTTTTTTTTTGTCTCTGCTGTCTCTGTTTCTTAAAATTCTCTTCAGGTGCCTTGGCTGACTCTATGCCCCACCTGTTTTCCTACTGCTTCCAAAATTTTTTAGCAAAAGGAGCACTGAAATAGGGCGCAGGAGACTCAAGCTCTCCTTATTGCTAGGGTGCGATGTTGGGCACAGCTGTTTCTTTTCTGGGCTCCTGTATCACTTGTAGCTGAAGGGCGTGGGTTACTTCCTGGGTCTACTTAAGCACTAAAATGCCATGTGGGATCTGCACGTGGGGCAGAAGGAGGAGCAGGTTGAGGGCAGGAAACAAAAATCTGATGATGATGCCGGTGCTGATGTATGCCCCCATCTGGTGTTCCTGTTTCAGGTTCCTGTTCTAGGTAAACAACTTGAACTTTAGTTGTTATTCTAGCACTAATTGAAGAAATATTCCTATTTCTTAAGAAAATGAATATTCCTTGGTATCCTCTAATCCAGTTGTTCTCACTCCTGGATTCACACTGTAATCACTTCAGGAGCTTTAGAAAAACAGTGATGCTCTTAGCCATTTCTAGGGGATGGTTTAATATGTCAGTATTTTAAAAATCTCCCCCTTTCCAGCCTGGATGGAGAGCTACAGTACCTGGTCTGTAAAGGCAGTGTAGTGCGGTATTTAGGAACACAGCATTTTTCCAAGTCAAACTGTGGCTTAGCCACTCACCACCAGATTTGAGAGCTTGGGGCAAGGGTTACTTAACTTCCTTGGCTCTCAATTTCTTCATCTGTGAAACGGGCTGACTTGGTTACAGGATAATGACCAGCAGTAGAGTACTGTGCACACTGTGATTGTTCAAGGAATGGCAGTAGCTGTTTATCACCATAATCATACTATTAAAACTTACACTCACTGCATTGGTTAAGTGTCACCTTGCCTTAGCCAAGTTAACACTTTTCTTGTCCCCCAGGTCAGTTTCAAGATATTCAGCACCATGTAATCAGTCTGAAAAGAAATTTATGAGCATATTTTTAGAAATCAGTGAAAAAATACTGAAGAAAGTATATATACTAATACAAAACAATCGCCCTTTTGCTTTTGATCTATTTGGTGCCACATCAACTCTATGATCTCATAAATATCAGAGATGGATTAAAATACATATAAACTGGTACAAAAGATGACCAGGCTTTCATACCTACTTTATGAAAAATGACTTAGTCTTTTAATAAAGACAGTTCTATCATCAACAAGTAAAAAAGATTGAAATTCATGGACCTAAGAGAGCATTTTATTTTGGAAATAAAAATGAATGTACAAAGCATTTACATTTCTGAGTTTTTAATGGGAAATGGAATTTAAAAATAAGAAAAGCACACAGAGAGAGATATCCTGTGCTATGCAGGCAAAAGCTAATCAACTTTTTCTTTTCTTTTTGGCTGAGATTCTGAAATAGCCATTATGTTGTTATGTTATCATTATATCAGCAAAACGAAGATTAGATAAATGGACATAAACAATATTAACTGGGGGCCATATTCCACTTTTTTTTTCTGTACACATCTGAAAATAAATAAAAGAGGTGCTCTGTGATTCCAGTGGGCCTGGCAGAGCTACTCAATCATGATTATCAGAGATTGTTATGCTGATATCCTTTGCATGTGAAAGAACTGTAGATGAGTATGGTTTTTCATTGTGTTCTCTTGGAATAAAAAGTTTCATTTCTGTATTTACTTTAGGATCAAGGAGAATATTTGCAGTTAAATTTTCACTAACAGCCTAATGTTTATTTTCCATAGTGTGATGTGATGTGTACTTTTTTAATAACACAATTAAGAAGACATAATGAAATTTTAAAAAGTACTTTGAGCTACACTAAGAAAAGGCCCATTGTGAGAAATAATGAGCGAATTCTTCTAAATCTTTGCTTTAGTATACCAGTGTTAAAATTGTGTAAAATTCTACAGAGAGCTGTGATTTTTGATGTGCATTAGTTAAAGAGGTCCATCTGACGGACAGTGTAGTAAATAAGGTTTTCATTGTCTGGAGGCCTGGACTCTTGGTTGGCTTATACTGATTTCAAGCCAGGGCTCAGCTTCAAATTCCTCTTAGGCTTAACAGATTCCTATTCCTGTGAAATAGGTTGGTGCAAAAGTAGTTACAGTTTTTGCCTTTTTTTTTTTTTTATGGCAACCTAATAATAGGTAAGGATATGGAAATGACTACCATTCATTCAAAGACAATCATTAAATCAGTGTCATTGTATGTTTAGAGTTAAAAGAGATCTTTGTACAAAATCCTCACTGATAAATTAGAAAAATGAGACCCAGAGAATTTAGAATATTTAAAATTTGAGCCTAGGGAAATTAAACATTACAAGTAAGAGTAGAAAACTTCTGGCATTAACACTAGCATTTAAACTTCACAGAGAAATTGTGTGGACCCTGTGATTTCCTTAGATTTGATACTTTGGATGTGAAAAAACTTTTTCTCACAGGCTGAGGGAGAAGTTTTACCTTACATGGTATGAAAAATCTAATGCTTAGAATAAGAGCACAAAAATGCCATAGTTTGTATACAAATACACATACTTGTATATAAATACAGCCATTTCAATTTTATATATGTGAAATTTTCTTTAAATTAGCCATTGCACATGTTCTTAGACATCTGGAAATGCTGATGATTAAACACATCTTAGTCCCTGCACGTGATGCACTATTGAAGATGGGAAGTAGTAGAGCCTAAATGTTGAGTTTGGTTCTGAAGTCATATTTTGTGGATGCAAATTTCAGTTCTATTTATTAGTTGTGTGACTTTGACTAAGTTACTTAACCTCTCTGTGCTTTAGTTTACCAAGTCTGAGAGATATAATGAAAGAATCTTCCATGGGGTTGTCATCAGATAAAATTAGATAATGCACATAGCATACTTCACAAAGCTCTTGGCACCTACCATACTCATATAGGTAGCCATAATTGTACATTATACAGTTTAATTATTAATATTAAATACCTATAGATACATGATTTCTTTGCCAAGATAACTTTTGCAACTCTGACTTTTAAACCTTCAGTTTGAAACTTACTAGGTATTTTTCAATTATATATTTTCTATTTTCTCATCTGCCTTTCCTTATTTACTTTAAAAGAACAATGAAATGAAAGAGCATAGAAATGTGGAATTCTAAGCACTACAAGGACTTGTGAAAATTTGTAACCATGTGAAGCACAGGTGCACTTGGGTTCTTGGACTTTTGGAAAACCAAGTAACTTAACACATAGCTTCTTGTGAATATGCTTTCTGAACTTGGTACACATGTGTAAACCTGGAATGTTTGGAAATGACCCAAGTGAGGGAGTGATCCAGGTACAGAAGCCAGTTTATGTAAACACGGTTTATATAACTAGGGCAGACTCATTTAAGGACAGTCTTTTTTTCAGGCACTAGAATTGTATTAATAGTTGGATAGTCACCTGTCCTGGGTTCATAGGCATTGGTTTTCACATCCAAATTTGATTTTCTAAATTGGAATATAGAAAGAAAAATAATTTGTAAGAGAAAGATATAATTGGCAAACTATGGGGAGAATTACCAAAGAGCTTAAGTCCATATATACCTCATTACTGGTTCTTAAGAGTCAATCTAACTTTCATAGGAATAAAATCTTTAAGACTCAAAATGAAGAAGGCAAGATTTAGTCTTGTTCTTCTTTTGCATAGTCGTCTTTTCTCCCATGCTTGTGGTCATCAAGCTGGTTCTAAAGCCATCTCTAGTGTAGCCATTATTGGACTTTAGCATGTGAAAGAAGACCTGGGAACTGGCTAAAGATACAGATTCATGGAATTAACCCTTGAAAGCTCTGACTCACTAGGTCTGAGGCAGGACCCATTAATCTAAGTAAGTGTCCCAGGTGATTGACAGACCACACTTGGAGAACACTCCTACCTTAAATTGCTCTGAGAAATCACCCACATAGATCCCATCATATGTGAATTCTGGAGAACCAGTCTGTGCTCTCTCATTGGGTATTCACTGGCCTTTACTTACAGGTTTTAGTCCATGACGGGTTTCCATGCCAACACGAACCACTGGACGCCTGCCGCAGTATCTATGTGAGCTCACTCACGGCCTATGGATTCCAGGGCCCAAACCTAACCCTACAAAATCTGAAAGAGGTGGTAGGAGGTGAGGTCCTGGACCCAGCGATTTTTGGCTCCCAAGATGATAATTATGACTACATAGAGTTTCATCTTTGCCTCCATGACTCACTGTATTTTTGTAACCACATTGATGACAGTGACCAGGTGGATAGTATTGAGACCACTATGGCTATTGAATGTCAGCAGTGTCTCTCCCCTTGCAAGTCTGCAGGCTGCTTTTTCCTTCTCTGCATCCTAGGAAAAGCAATTTATTCTGTCCTAGGAAAAGCAATAGGCTTCTTTCTCTATGGTCCCTTCCTACCTTCCCTTCTCCACAGCTGCCAAGTGGAGACTGAGATGACTGTGCCAAATGTACAGATGTGGTAGTGCACATTCAAACTGCTGTTGCCCTGGCAGAGACCTCCTCTTTCAGCCCTTGCAAATCCTTGAAGTCTTTCTTGCCTCACTGTGCATAGCTTACATAAGCAAGGTTTAAATTTGTTGAGAATTTCACAGGTTTTCAGATCTGTTGTCTTTCTTTTATATTGCATTGGAAAATGAACAGTATAATGTACTCATAGCTGGCATGGGTCAAAGGTAGTCTGATCTTTAGGAAAATTTGATTCTTGAAATCACATTTCTGAATTATTAAGAAATTATTGAGAGTTATAGCAAGAAAAACTGTTTACTGTGTATGGGCAACAGTTCTTCTGAGTCTTCAGTGTGTACTTCTGTAGATCCATTTACAGTTGCAAGCTATTGAATTTTTTCATGTTGCTATATGTAGTGAACAAAAATGACATTCAAAATTTTGAAGCATTTTGTCATGAATAGCTCTAACTCTGATCATTGATTATTTTAAAATCCAGCAATAGTGTTCTATCATGTGAAATAATGCTTTGTTATCTATAAAACCTCAGAGAGTGATTGAGAGGAGGGTGGGATAAAGTGAGAGCTTAGCATTTTCTTGTTGTAGGGTCATGTTATGATTGAACCCTACGTTCAGCCTGATTCAGCCCTCATAGATGTCAACTTTCTTTTCTTTTTATTTTTTAAGAGACAGGGTCTTGCTCTGTCACCCAGACAGGAGTGCAGTGGTGCAATCATATTTCACTGTGGCCCCCAACTCCTGGACTCAAGTGACCCTTCCACCTCAGCCTACGAAGTAGCTAGGACTACAGGTGTGCACCACTATGGCCAGCTAATTTAAAAAATACCGTACTGGTGATGTTTTGCTGCGTTGCACAGGCTGGTCTTGAACTCCTGGCCTCAAGCAGTCCTCTCACCTTGTCCTCCCGAAGCATTGGGGTTACAGGCATGAGCCACTGTGTCTGGCCTCAACTTCTTTCTTTAGCTGTAAGGAAGGGCTCAATGGTAACTGAAGAGATTGGTGAAGGGGGTGATTGGCAAAAAGGTTGACCTACTCAGAAAATGATAAAACCAACCAAATTAAATGTGAGAGGGAACTTTGCATATGGGAGATGTCAGACTTTCCAGATCTTCTTAAGAGGCAAATTACTGGTCACATGGCAAGTTTATCTTCTAACATTGAGGAAAAAATACAAAAGGCAACATCTGAACTGTTGCATAAGGCTAACTATGGTGGTAATTTGAGGAGCCCTCCACGGGATGGATTTTTAAGAGTCTGCAGGGCCTGGGTTTAATTGGAAAGGTCATACCACACTAAGGATCTCTCGATCTAGCCCACTTTTTCTTCTCTCTCAAGCCTTATTATAACCACAAGAAAGTGTGCACTAGGATCGTGATTTCAGCACTTGTTGAAGCCACTCTAAGCAGCCTTGCATGATGAAAGACATATAGCAGAATCTGTGTGAGTCTCCCGCACCTCCCTGGCTGCTGTTTCTTAACCCTCTTTAGCAAGAGGACAGGCAAAGCATGTGCCTCCCCATCTGGTTCTGAATAAGAAGGCTTTGAACAGACATGGTAGTTGCCTGCAAACACTTGAAGGGATGATATGTGGACAAGGAAGTAGATTCATTTTTCCGAAGTTCCAGCAGGCACAACCAGATTCAGTGGGTGGGATCATAGGGAGGCAAATTTCAACTCAATATGAGAAAGAACTTTCAAATGATTCACTGTCCAGTAATGGTATGGCTGCCTTGAAGTTTCATGCTCCCTCTAGCTGAAAATATGTGATGGATGAGAGGATCAGCCACCAGACATAACAGAAGGAATTCCTGCATTGAGTGGAAGCTCAGTTGAGCTGATTGCTACAATCTGTCCGCTTCTTGGCATTATTGATAAAATAGTTTGAGGAGTGACTCTAGGGGAGAGGGATATGTAAAAAGAAAGGAAGTGAGAAAGGTGTTCCTGAACTCCTTAAAAGATGATAGAACAATTACTTTACCTTTCCCCCGCCAGCTTTTTATTATTTTTCCAGCTTTTGAGCACACTGCACTTATTAAACACCTACTATATGCCACAGCATTATCTCATTTAACAGCAAAAGGCACAGATCCCAGTGTGTTTCCTCTTAGCCAGAGTTCTGCAACTGATTGCTACCCTTCACACAAGGGTTGAGCTCCGTGGTCATCTTCGGTGACTTCTCACAGGTTATGCTGCATACCCATCACAGCTGAGCTCCACTCCTTGATAGTCTTTTCATGTTTCTGTTTCACATTTTCTGTGTTTCTCTTATGGTGCTTGCAATATTAGATTGTAATGATATGTTTGTGTTGATTTTTCTCACTAGACTGTAAGCTACTTGAGGGCAGACCCCTTGACTTATTTATCAGGTTAATGACTATACAAGTGTCTAGCAGATAGTAAATGCTGTTGTTCATTGACTCAATATTTTATTGCTCCTCTCATCACACCCCTCCCTCAAAAGAAATACCCGTGATGACTTTTATCCTCAACGTTTGAAACTAAAAGGAAAAATACCGGATATTCTTTCTCTTCTGGACCCTACCTTCCCAATACTAATCACATCCTAATTGTTTACCCCACCCATTCTATTTCAGGGATGGAGGGAAAGAATTATGCCAAAAAATCTCCAAAATTAGAGAAGAGAAAACCAGCTATTATGCAACTCCTTCATCTCCCCACATAGATGTGTTGCCTTTGGCATCACTAGTGGAAGGATGAGGAGGAATCCTTCTCCTGCTTTTAACTAGCTGTGTGACCTGGAACTAGTCCTGTGACCACCTCATTTATTCATTCATGATGATTTTAAGGCTCAGTCAGTCTTAAATTCTGTAATTCATAATCTCGTTTCTCTTCAAAAGTTTTCTGAAGTCCTTTTGTCCTTTTCCTTTGCATGGTATTCTCCTGAATAACCGCGAAGCCAGAATGATGCTGATAAGGGAAGCAGTGTTGGGCTTAGAAGTCTGTTTGGGAGATGGCATTGGGATACGACTGTATTCTTTGTGATTTGACACCTCCAGATTGAGTCCCTACTGTACGGCCTTAGGCAAATTATAAACATATTTAAATTGAAGATTCCTCTATTGTAAAATGGGCACAATATTATATATCTCATAGGACTACAAAGACTCAAAGAGATAATGTATATTAAGTGTTTTTCCTGTGCCAGAAACATGATAAGCCCTTAGAAATGATAGCTGCTATTATTTGGAAATGGTCCCCTCTTTTTTTCTTCCTCTTTTCTACAACACCTGAAAGAGACCAACACCCAAGTCCTGAAGAAGTTTCCTTGGCATGGGTTTTGTTTGCTCTTGAACATCATTTCTTCTTGTTGTAGACTTAGTAGAGGACAGTCAAGGTTCTTCCTGCTAAGGCATTCTGCTCCTACATGTACAATGGCCAAAGGAGCAGCCCATTTCACAGTGGTTGAGACTATATTTATTTTAACACTTGCATAGAAGACACAAATGTTACTGAAGAGACTCTGGAAATGGATGTAGGGTCGTATATCTTAATATCACGTAATGTCTCTCACCCAGATCAAAATTCCTTTATTTGAAAAGGCTTTGACTGAGCAATGGTGACATAGCAGCTCCTGAGCCTGACAATAAATAGACACCTTATAAAAATTTATGAAGTTCAGGTTGTAAAGAACAAACTGCACATACCGAGTAGTAGCATTCTTATTAAAATAATTTCATCTTTAAGTGCGTTGTCTCTGCATTGCCTATAATAGAAGCTTGCACTAGGCTAGACACCTCAACAGCCTATAAACTTTTATATGGGCTTTTGGAAAGGGATGATCGGTTTACAAGATATGATTTTCTTATCTCATCAAATTAGATTATTAGAGATACTGTCTCTAGATGTAAAATTTCAGTCCTGAGTAAACCTGTACCTCTGAGACACCGTGCAGCCTGCTAGCAGAGTGGAAATGGAGCATAATAAATTTGCCCTGAGCCCATTTCTCTCCACATAGTTCCATAATTCATTCTTTGCTTGGTATCCATGACTGCTTTTTTACAGCGAATCAGCCTACATCCAGGCTGGCTCCTTTCATGTGCAGCACCTCCTCCTTGCTCCAGACCTTGCCTCTTGGTGTGCTAGACTCCTTCTTTCATGCTTCTTTCTAGAGCTGTGTTCCACCATGGACCCTCTTTCCAAGCTGTGCATGATCATATGCCAAGCAGTTACTCTAGTTATAGGCTTCTTTGTTGAAGTAGACTCTTAAAAAGATACTCTGTTTAAAGTGGATTAAAACAAACAACAGCATCTGTGGACCACATATGTAGGTGCAATGAATATTTCACTTATTCTTTTCTGAGTCTCCTCTGAGGGGTCAGAGAAGGGGTAATCTTCTACTAATACCACATGCTTCTTTACTCTAGTCCCTTCCACAGCATCCATCCATGCAGCCCTGTGACCCCCATGGCTTCTCTCCCTCTCCTCTGGTTCAACGTTGCTTTGGTCCAATGGCATTGCCACTGTCTGCTACTACAAAACCAAAAGTGGCTGCAAGGAACTTAGGAAAAGAGAAGGGTTTAGGAAAACTTTCTCCAAGGTGGAGTGGAGACAGCCATACAAAACTGGGAATTAAATACATAGTTTCTGGTCCTGTTTCTACTCTTAATTATTGTGGTGAGATTGGGCAGGGAATTTATCTTTAGTGGACCTCACTTTTGACATATGTGAAACAAGTAGGAATAGGTACATTTTAAGAGAAAATTGTATTAATTATGAACTATATAGACATGGAAAACTGACCTCTGTCTTTTCTTTTAATTCAATAATTAGATGTCTTGAGAATAAGCTGGTAGAATCTGGGGCTTTGGAAGAAGAGTTACCAAAATAATTGTGCTACCCTGCAGGGTATAGTGTGGGGACCACTCAGAAATAACTTTGCGTAGAAAGTTATCAGCTATAGTCTGGTCATAGGGCAGGCACCTAGCACAGCAGTTTTATGAAGAATATAAGAATGGAATGTGTAGCAGACAAGAAGCAGTGGCACCCAATTTGTCAGTTTTAGGGGAAGAGTATATTTGTGTTCTTCAGCGATTTTAAACACTGTTAACTAAGTAACTTGTTAAACTTTTTAAGAATGCTTTCACCTGCATTTATTTATTCACATTCTCTTTAACTCCTTGAATTTGGTAAGAGCCTTTATTTCTTGCCTAATTTTATTGAGGAGGAAACTGAAGCACTGACACGTGCTATAATGTGCTCAAATGGCACAGCTGTATGGTGGCAGAGCAGGAGTCATGTCTCACTGAGAAGCATGGTCTCCTAGCTGCTCTAGGTGAGTCCACGGACCAGCAGCACCAGGATCACTTGGAAGCCTGTTAGAAATGCAGAATCTCAGCCCCTGCCTGAAAGCTACAGAATCAGGATCTCTACTTTAAACCTTCATGGGTTTTGTTTGCACGTTAAATTCTGAGAAATACAGTAATCTAGTGGATACTGTTGTCTCCACTAAAGATTCTTCTCTGTTTCATGCTTTGGGCACAGGTTCGGCCCTCTGGGTTCACTGAGAGGCCAGCCTGTAGAGGGGAAGCATGCCTGAGGTACCCCCAGGACAGCTTCCTGGACTTGGTATGTGAAATAAAACAAAAAGAGTTGTCTTTATTTTCCACGCAGGTAAATGGGCTACTTAGAACCACACAAATAGATAAGCAGGATACGGAATGCTTGTCTCATTCAGAGGCCTTGTGAGTTAGCTCCTGGGCAACCCCGTTTCTGACATCACCACCTTGTGTCGGCAAATTTCCATTTGAAAATATGCAAGTGTAACACAACAAGCCAGCAACATATCTGATTAAACATCTGAGTGATTAGAACAATTTAAATTAAATCTTGTATCTGTGTTTCTAAAATGACTTCAGATGCTGAGACTGTTGAAACACATTCTATTGGTTTGTGGTTCCAAATTCTGAAAATAGCCTTTACAGATGTTTTATAAGACTATGGGTCTGAAATGTAAACGTAAAAATAACTGAATAGCATCAAATTTGGGACCTAAAAATGCTGTAATTACTATTTTGATAGTCAGCAAAAGTCATCAGCTCCTCTAAGGCGATGACTTTCCATAGCCAACCAAAAGTATGTATTCAGTCATTACCATGTGCAAATATGCCAGTGAAGAGAATGTAGTCTAAGAGAGAATCTCTGAAATGTCCCCTTTATCTTTCAAAAGAACAAGTTGGCTTTGAAAAAGTCCTGCTGGCCACATGACATGACAACTCTTAATAGTGTCCCGATAATTAAATGGGATGGACAATAGTGATCCATTTTGTTCTAAGATATCCAGACCACCTTAAACATACTTTAAATTCTAGGGCATCTAATATATCAAGTTGTAAATATGGGATAATGGATGATTTAGTTCTTGCATTCCTTAGGAGGTCTCTAGGATCTCCCAGATAGTGAAACTCTTGCCAGTTTCCTATCGTGACCATCTGAAAGGGTCATGTGTACACATGTTGCTTTGCATATACAAGCTCAGAAAATGGAACAAGGGCTGCAAATCTTTACAAATGAGTTTTGAAAAATATGATGTATGTGATCCATATATTTCTTTTGTATGTGAGGCAGGTGTGATATGCCCTTCGGATGATGACTTTATCCTTGATCCTTGTCCCTGTCAATTTTGGTGGCACTTGCTCTCAGATTTACAAGTAGAATGACATTTTTGTACTAGCAGAGTATGCTGGGTTGAACTGCCTACACTAACCACAGCCCACCTACTATTGAGATTTTTCATCTTTTTAGACTGGCATTATATTATGCCACATTGTATATCACTGGTTCTTTAATTTTTTTCTTACCTGTCTTATATCCCCTCACCCTTCTTCAATTTATTGTATTGTACCCAATCAGCTCATATGACTCACTAAAGAATTGAACTGGGAAAAGGCTGAATATTTAAGTAAACCTGTAGGAATAATTTGCTGTCAGCATATATATTTCTATGGAGAAAATATTCTATGATGGACATCAGTTTATTCTTCTGATCATCTTAAAGCATTTCTACATGTAGGGCTATTAGAGTAGTTTCTGGATTGAGATAATCAATTGTATTGGAGCATCAGTCTTGTATGGTATTTGGGTAGTGATCACTATGCTCCTGACATATGGAAAAAAAGAATATCCCAGGTATATGGATACTGTACATGTCACCAAGACAAGGTTACAAAGAAAGACAATGGGATAAATAAGTCCTGAACATGGTTCTTTAAGTTTAATAGTTTATAGATGTTATCACTCACGAGAGAGTTATGATTTCACCCAATGCTCTTTGTATTTGGAGGACCCTTATTGGATTTTCAAGTTCTGAGAGTGATAGAGCTTGATATAAGTAGTGTTACCTTCTTTTTTAGGGCCACAATTAAACATCCTGTACATTTTTACTTGTCTGGAGAGTCATATTGATTACTCTCTCTCCCAACCTTTTTGCAGTATCAATGATTCAAATGGTTTGATTTTTTTTATTCAGATAATTGTTTCGGCTGAACAATTATGATGTTTTCACCTTGGTTTTCTTTTCTTTTCTTCCTTGCTTCTTTCTTTAATTTTAAATCTTGCTGAAGTAGAAATAACACCAGTGATAGCAACCAGAGACTATGGGGTGCTTGACTGTGTGTAGTAGTGTTTTAAGCCCAGAACATGTATTATATCATTTAATAGCTAGGTAGACATTATCATAGTCCCCATTTTGAAACTGATGCTTAGAAAGCTGAGAAATCTTTTTAAGTCATAAGACTATAGTGACTGACAGGATATGACTGTGAACCAAGGCCTCATTGACTCTAGAACCCGCTTTTATTGTGAAAACCATACTGCAAGAGCAGAAAGGAAATTTAAAAATCATTTAGTTCTAACTATTTTTTTTTACAGATGAAGAAATAGGTCAAGAGAAGTTAAATTCTTTACCCAAAGTTCATACAACAAGCAGATGGAGGAGTCGGTTTCAATTGATGTACGTTTTCAAGGAGGTTACGCAGACATTTTCTGTTCTATCTAATAGACCAACTTGGATCACGTATCATCTCTGGACCAATCTGCTATAACAAGGAGTATGGGCTCATTGTACAGAATTGTTCAAAATGACTTGCTGCGTTCTTTCTGGGGGTTAAGAGGAAGGAATTCTTGTAGCTGGGCAGACTCTGCAGAAACTGTTCACTGAATGGGGTTGCTATCACCCAGGGCTGGAAGCCCAGTTCTAGGCAGACTCCTGCAAAGGGAATTTTCCATGTTATTAGAATTCCTTTTTCCCCTCAAAGTAGATAAAATTCAGGGTGAAACCAGCCTGACTTTATTGTTCTTTACTCAGTCCAGTCTTCAGGCCCTGCCTCTATGTTGAAGGTAGATTGAGTTTGACAGATGGGAAAACAGCAGCAGTCCTGAGACTGGCTGCCAAATGGGACAGAAAAGGAGGTGATCTGATGGGTTGTAGCATTGAACTGGAAGGGCACATATACCAAAGCACAAATGAAGACAGTGAATGGTGACCCTCCTGAGGAAACAGCAGCATTTTCCGTCACTGATTTAATAGCATTGAAGGTTTGGAAAAGAGAGAGGCAGTTATTGTGTGAGGTACTGCTTTTGGTATATACCTATGTCACAAGTACATGGATAATATATAACTCAGTTAATATTTATCTTGCGTAGTAATGCTTCTATATAGATGTGTGTCTTGATTGGGCTTAAAAAATATTCTATTTTTCTGTTTACAAAATGAATCTAAACTTATTCAAGGAAGGTACGAAGAAAGAAGTTCTGATTCACTGAGATATATATGCAGGTGGAAGGGTGATTGGCTGTGCTTTTTACTCTGGATGTACACTTCTTTTCCCTTTCCACGTAGGTAGCTAGTTCCCCTGTGCTCCCTTTGCCTCAGGGGAGAGTTGTGTTGCAGAGAGGAAAAAGAAATTGTCCATACTAGAAGAGAAATGGCTTTGGTGTGTTAGAGCCCCCTTGAGGGGATTCTATCCTGGGAGGTAGGAGGAGCAGAGACCTTTGGGAAGGTAAACAGGAAGGTATGAAAGAATGGAAGAGAGAGATTGATTTTCTAAGGTTAATGGATACAATGGTCTGCATCTTTGGAGCACCCTCAGTGCTATGGCAGAACTCTGGGGTGGGGGCGATGACACCTAGGGAAGCTGTATATCCCTAGCTTTGGCAAAGAATCCTACAGCACCTGAGGCAGGCTCCCTCCACACCAAAGTCTGGAGAGGCCTTTAGTCCATCAGTTTCCTTTTAAGAATGCAAATCCAAGCATGTTTCCCAGTAAAAGATCACTTTGATGACTTCTAATCTGCAGGAAATCGACAAGAATATTTTAAGCAGATGAAATAGCATGTGCATAACTATGAGGCCAACAGCACATGGACTCTACCAGTGACTCTTCATCTGGATCACAGGGGCTGTGCTGAACAGCTGGAGGGAGGGGTAAGGGCTGCTCATGGTGGCCTCGACTGCCATCTGGTGGGGTCTCTGTGGGCCAATGACATTTTGTAGGAACATATAAATTTTTCAAATAAAATCTTACAAGGAAACTCAATCTATGAAAGAATTAATAATGGAGAAGCACACCAGAGTTTCATGCCATGCCCTCCCCATACAACCCTGAGTTCTTGAGGCATCTCTGTGGGACCATAGCTGTGGATAATGGAAAACTCATATGTGATCAGATTTAGGATTTTATAAGATGAGCACAATGGTGGTATGAAGATACATTAAGGGACAAAGACAGGGAATTTTAGACTGCATGCAAAGAGACCAATGAATGAGGAGAAATTTCTGAACACAAACTGGTTATGTAAAAATAACTTTATTTTTAATTTCAGTTTCATAGAATAGTGTGAACCTATTTGATTTGATGGCAGAAGTTTAGTTATATTAATAATTCAGGGTCACATTCTCCTTCTCTGTCTTGGAACTAATCCCAGGGGTGTTTATATACATAGTAAAAATAACCGCTTACTCAAAATTTAATTAAGTAAAGAGCAAATACTTCACAAAATTTAACTCATTTAATTATCATTATAACCTTTTGTGGTATGTACTGTCATTATCTCCATCTCACAGATATGAGGAAACTGAGGCCCAGAAAGTTGAGTGATTCCTGGGATTTAAAGGTAGGCAGCCTGGCTTCCAGTATGCTCTGGTATCTGTATTCTTGGCTAATTTAGCTGCAATGTGGAGGTGTTTGTAGGGAGTGTGTCATTTTGTTCTTGAGAGTGATCAGTCCTCTCAGGCATCCATTGCCATTGGGGTGTTTTGCTTTTAATCTCTTCTGGTTCTAGGACATCATCCAAGTATGTTGCCCTGGATATTCCCAAATGATTCTTTCTACTACTCATGACCTGCGCCAGGATAGGAAGAAATTCTCTCTAGGATTTTACCTAAACCAGTGGCTCTCAATAGAGATTTTGCCCCCAGGAGACATTTGGTAATGTCTAGAAACATGTTTAGTAGTTACAACTGGGGATGGGGAGTATGTTACAAGCATTTGGAGGGCAGAGGCCAGGGATGCTCCTAAACATTCTACAACCCACATGAGGATCCCACAGCAAAAAATTATCCAGACCAAAATATCAATAGTGCTGAGGTTGAGAATCCCTAACACAGACACGAATTACACTTCAGCAATTTTATTCGTAAAGTCTTGCTTTCTTCCCAGAGCTCTGTCTTGCTGGGTAGGCACAGGTTCCTTTTGTTCTTAGATCCCACCAAACCATCCTGGGGTTTCTGATTCCTTTTCCTCCATCAGGGCTCAGTGCAGGGCTGGTGAGTGGGTTGGGACCTGGGCCCTCTTAATCTCTTGTATCAAAACTCTCCACTTAATGTCAACCATTTTCCCCCTTTCTTCCTTTTATCTAGTCTGAATATAGAAAGCTTTGCTCTTACTGATCTTAGTCTTTCAAATCTATAGCCCATGAATTATTGTTCCCTTAACTTTTGAAATCCAAACTGTAAGAATTGATTACCTTTTTCTCTGCCTTGTGTGATGTGATCCCTTTCCTGGGGGCAATACATGCAGAAAGTCAGCAGACTGAAAGAAGTTTTGCAGAAATGCAGAGAAAAACCTTTATTTGTCCATGTCAGCATTTTACAATCTATATTCCGAGGACCACTGGAGATGTTAATAGGCTTTCTATGAAAAGAGGGAACTTCTCTCTAGGAATTCCCAAGTCATGTAAGCATTCTTTAAAGCTCAGAAAAGCAAACTATTTAAATTTGTTTATCCCAGGGCTTCACAAAGTGTTGACCAGAAAACTCTCCTTTTTTCATGGAATCCCTAAGAACATTTTGTGCATAGTTGAGAAATGTTAGTCTATGTGATAAATGTGGCCTTTATCAATGCACTGGCAGAGAGAAGAGTACAGGTTCTCGAGATATTAAAAGTTAGACTCACTAGTACTTGATGAATGATTGGTTATGGGAGGTAAGGAAGCAAGAGAAATCAATGGAAAAATAAATATAGAAACTTCAAAATTGAAGGAACAAATTTTGTATCATTCCTTATATATCACAAACTATTAGGCACCAGGGATTTTTAAAAGTGTAAACCACCAAATGCTGGTACTGAATTTGTCTCTCTCCTGGATTATGGTAATGGCTTTCTAAATGGTCTCCTCTTCTAATTTCAACTCCACAAGGTCAACAAAAAAATCTTTCCAAACAAAGACATAATCATGACGTTGCTCTTATCATTGAACTTTGACGATTCAATTTTGCACAGACAATCCAAGCCCCTTTGCATAGTACTCAGAGGTCCCTGTCAATGTCTTCTTGAATATGGATATATACAACTTAGTGTGACAAGAAATGAGTGGCTCTTACTCAGCAAGGCCTCATTGTGTACTGCCAGTGCTTATGTGCCTTTAAGGGACTTTGGGGACAAGGCAGGCTGTGCCGGGGGATCACACATCTGTTCCTTCCCTGTGTGAATGCCTTGATTCCATATGCTTTATAAATATATCTGTAATGTGACCTAATCATAGAATGAAGATGTGTGTGGTCTATCTCTGCCTATGCAGGTATCTTCCATTTGCCCTTCCAGATCGACCCTCACCCTTGTCTACCCTGTGCTCTGGGAAGCTGACCTCTTTGTATTCTTCTGCCCACGGTCTTAACACTTAAAATGGGTTTGGCTAATGAGAAATGTTGGCGGGAGATGGGAGGGAGGGAAGAGATTGAGATCAGGGTGTTTATTCCCCAGATCCCTCCCTGCACCGCATCATGGCTGTGTCTTGTGATGGCCTCTGTTTCTCTCAAGGTCGCCTCTCCCACGATATTTTCTCTTCTCCAGGTTTGAGTAACTACCATCTCCTCTTCTCCCCTTGGGTGTAGGGGTGGTAAAACACCCCTTCTTTAGTCCTTGGTTCCTGCAGTATCCTTGTGGCTCCTCTACACTCTGACTGTGTGCTTGTAAATAGTTCTTTAAAAATAAACCCTCTTCAGACTGCTCCAACTTGAATGTTGTATTTCCTTCCCACTGGGACCCTAACTTATATAGGTGGCCAGCTGAAACACTGAGATTTTTGAGTGTCTGTGAATGGTAAAGATTTAAATGATGAAGAAGTAGAATAAACAGATACATTATGAAATGTCCATTTTAATGTTTTACCATATATTTCAAATATAAAATTATGGCATGGAATATTAAGTTTAAAAATAACTTTGAATAAGGATAGTATGCCTTTTCTGGCCCAGAAAGGTCATTTCTTTTGTGATCCATTGACTAATAAAAATTAATGGAAGAGAGCTCTGAGTTGGTGTGAGTGGTGGGGAAGACTCCAACTGCTCACAGTTCTCTCTGGTAAGGTCATTGAGATTAGGTATGTTGGGAGGTTAATTGGAGTGCAAAGACCCAGGAATCATCTAATGGCTCACTGGCTACAGCTTTTGTAGCTGGTTTTTAATGAATGCCAAATATGCTTTCAAGGATAGGTGAGAGGCTTTCAGCTGACAACAGCTAAGCAGTTCTCTTCTGGATCCAGGTGTGAATCTTCTTTAGAAGAATTCTCCAGAAAGAATTCAGATTGAAGGCTGATTCTAGATATTTTTCCTCCTTCAGACTGTTTATAGGATTCTTTGTTTTTCTGAGTTAAGACAGAATATATAGTGCCAGGGCTAAAAGGACCACACTTTTGCAAGGAACAGCAAAATGCCCCCCACCCTTTTTTTTTGTTTACAATAATAACTGATATTTAGCTCTAGTTTAATTATTATTGGTTCATATTTTAAGCAAAACTTGTATTTTGAAGGTAGTTTTATATAATTTCACCTTTCATGATTCTAGTCATGAAAAAATTACAAATTGCTGATTATTTTTCAGAGAAGAGTGAGTAGTGCTTGAATATGACAGACTAGAGATATCATGAAGCTTCCAGTATTCTTGTTAGCTATTTTTTGCTTATAGATCTAGCCATATAGATATTTATATCTCTATCTATATATAGCTTTACATCCCAGAGAAGCATGTGCTTTCCTTTCCCGAGGAATCTTGTTTTGGAAATGGCAACATAGCAAGCATTTCCTTTGGTGTTGCAGAGGGGAAGGAGCTGTATGTATTGTAACAATGATACTGGGATGATGTGGAGCAAAGGATAGTAACCACACTTTCCATGTGATTAGACGAGTTAATGGGTGCAGCACACCAACATGGCACATGTATACATATGTAACAAACCTGCACATTGTGCACATGTACCCTAAAACTTAAAGTATAATAATAATAAAATTAAATTAAATTAAAATTAAAAAAAACTTAGTACTAAATAGCATGATTTTAACAGGGATTAATGTTTTAATCTATATAGAGAATAATTAGCAAAACAACAACTTGAATTTTGTTCTGTTAAATATATTAAAGACTGAATATAACTTTCTTAATGTTGGAAATAAATCTGGAAACAACAACAACAAAATAAAGAAGTTAGGTGCTCCATGTGTATGAAGATTGTGGTGTGAGGGGTAAAAAGATAAATCTATTGTATAAGCAGCATTTGCTGTGCAGGCTTTCTTGTTTTGTACAAACTGAAGTACTAGCGTTATAATCAGTGGTTCATGCTTGGGACATGTGATTAGGGAAGATCCAAGTAATCTTTTGAATATGTTGTTCTCAGACTGTGGTTTCTTTTAGTCTCCCATAGTTATTTGATCATGGAGAGAAATGTTTATCATTTTATTTGAAAAAAAGGATTTAAAAACAAGCACAGCATTGGAACCTTGATCTGTATAACACAAGAATTCTTATTTTATTCACCTCTGTATTCTAGAATGAGAGACTTTTTTTCTACACTGGGCCTTGAATAAGAAATATCAGAGATTTATGTTTTTAAAGAATTAATAAATAAATTGTACGTATATTGTGCACTTAAAATTTTAGTTTCTTTTAGCTGTGATTCTGAAGTAGTATTAAAGTTAATAAAATATAAAATTTCAATTATAATGCAACAACTCTGAAAATGCAGCTTATTATTTTGGTTATTAAATTATAGTGATGATAGAACGTTATTACCTTTCTTCTTTTAAATAACCTTAGTGTTTATATCTAACTCTACTGTTCTCTATGTGGTAGATTACAAGCCTTATTTTATAACTACAAAGAGCTTTAAAAGGAAAATAGGCTTGATATTTATTGTTATGTCTAAGTAAGATAATGAGTGTTTTCTTTTAAAACCATGCAAGCACTTTGTTGTGAGGAGTGCAAATATAAAATGCGTAAACTCGAATACCCTCAAAATACCTTTTAGATGAAGCAGTATATTTGGAGGAGGGAAAACCACGGTGAGTCAGCTGTCTCTTCAGGCTTTGCTTTCAAAACAGTTGCTGACTTGTTTAGTGACCTTGGCCATGTTGGTCTTATTCCATTTTAGTTTTCCTTTTGACAAGTGAATTTCTTTCTACTAACCTGCTTTTTCTGAATGTGCTTTAGAAAAGAGATGCTATATAAATACTAATTAACAATAATACTTTCTATGCCAGGAGTGAATTTCAATCTGAAATGAGAACACAATTTGTTGATATTTCTTTTGACCTTGTAATCCTTATGAAAAATATAAAAGAAATAAAATCCAAGCACATTGTAGTGAAGTATGCTAGGGTAAATGATTGATAGTTCATTATCATAGAAATATTATATTCCATATAGTTTCCTTTAAATATTGGCAGCTTGAAATTTGGCTTAGCAAGTTGGCAGCTTGAAAATCCCTGCTTTATTAGTTAACAAATGATTCTGAGTTTTATCACATTTTACTGTCAATCTCAGTTTTTAGGTGCCTAGGAATTAAAAATTATATGCTCAGCTGACCCTTTAATTAGCTCTCATTCTGTCTTATGTGATTTATAGCCTGGTGGCTTACATGTAAAAATGATGTATGATTTAATGAACTGGAAAGGCAGAATAGGTTCCCACCTCTGATTGTTTAATGCTTTTTTCTGGTTGGTGACTGGGGGGCTGGGGGCAAGTGAAGCAGCAATTGGATTCTCTCATTCATTTGTTGTTACAAGGACAGGAAGGTCCAGTTTGCTGTGATTGTTTGCAAGTATACTTTTGTTTCATTAGAAAACACAAGAACCTTGATTCAGATATCTTGAAATAGTTTTTTAAAAGAAATATGAGAGAGGCTTCTGACTCAAATTCTCTTATTTTGCATTTTCATTTTATTGCTCTAAATGCAAATATTCCAGGAGAAGCAATACAGAGTTTAACCTGCAGGGTTTGGCAGTGTTTTAACACTGTGGGTCTATGAAGTCCACAGGTGTTTATGAAATACATTAAACTGAGGATTGAGCTTACAGCAGTGAATAAGAGAGGCAAGATCCCTTCATCAGAGGACAGACAAAAAATGATAAGTAAATGCATAAACATGATAATTTCTCACTGTGTAATGTAGTGAGTATTATGGGAAACAACTTTATGAAATTATTTCGGAAACCTCACATAAGTGGAATCATGCAATATTTGTCTTTTGGTGACTGACTTATTTAACCTAGCTTGATATCCTCAAGGTTCATCCATGTTGTTGCCTATTTCAGAATTTCCTTATATTTTTTTAAGGCTAAATAGAATTCCATTGTATATATGTATCACATTTTATTTATCCATTCACTTATAGGCAATAGTATGTATTATACCCTTAACGATTTGTGAAGAGGGTATATCTCATGTGGAGTGTTCTTACTACAAAATAATAATCATAATAACAACTTTAAACAAGGTGCTCTGAGACATGTTCCAGAAGTGAGGGGCTAGGGTAGAATTGGTGTCAGAGAAAGCCTGCCAAGGGAGTGACACCCCAGCCAGGACCCACATGATATGAAGGGTCTAGAGGGAGAACTTCCCAAGCACAGGGCACAGAGAACACCAGTTCCAGGGAAGAACAAGCTTAACAATAATGACAAACAGAAAGAAGGAAGTGGGGATGGGGACTAATGCATAAGGGTGAGAAGAGGTAGGAATTGAGAACTGACAGGGGCAGATAGTGCAGTGGTTGGTATGGCCATAGTGAGGAAGTGTTAGCAAGCGTCGTATTCCTTAGACCTTTGCCGTAGTTCTCCTGGCCCCCATCCCACCAACACATCGAAGGCGCTATGGTGCACGTATTTAGCTTATGTGTATTCCATTAGGTCTAGGCCCCACCTGAATAATATGGGCTAGAAAGTTCTAAGGCCAGAACATATAAAAAGTGTCCTATTACCTCAAGGGTTTCCACCTTCCCCCTGCCCAATGTTTTATTTTGAAAAATTACAAATAGATGGAAAAGTTGCGTAAACCCTTCACATAGGTTCAACAATTGGAAACAGTTTGCCACTTTTGCTTTATCTCTTTTCTTTCTGTATACATATTTGGTTTTTTGTTTTGTTTTTCCTAAAGCGTTTCAAAGTTAGTTGTAGACATCATGACATTTCACCCTTAAATACTTCAGTGTGTATCCGGTCATGTCCAGGAAATTTAACAATACAATACTTTTATCTACTATCCAGCCTATGCTTACATTTTCCAGATAGTCCCAATTTTGTCCTTTATAGCTCATTTTTCTATTGTCCTATTTCTTTAGTCTCCTCTAATTCAGAATAGTCCCCCAGCCTTCTTTGTTCCTTAGGATATTGACATTTTTGAAGAGACAAGCCAACTGCTCTGCAGAGTATCTCTCAATTTTGACGTGTCTGAAGTTTCCTCCTGAGTAGATTTTGGCTAAATGTATTAGGCATGCTTCATGGGCGTTGTTGTGTCCTTCATAGTATATAATACCAGGAGGCTTATGATGTTAGTTTGTTGATGATATTAAACTTGATTATTTGGTAAAGGTGTATTTGCCAGATTTCCCCATTGTAAAGATATCTTTTTCTCTTTTGCAATCAATAACTAAGATTCTGAATATCTTGTTTTCTAATAGCCTTTCACCTAATGAGGTTAGCATCCACAGGTGCATCTTTCTAGAATCAGTTGTTACTGTGGTGGTTGTAAAAATGATGACTCTCCGTTTCTCTTGTTCCCTGTACACTCATTATTTGACTTACCTTTGTAAAGAAAAACTTTCCCCGATCTTTCCTTTTAAAATATCAGTATGGACTCAGTAATTTTTTAAAAATTCATTATTTATCATTCACTTCTATCATAGTACATTCTGATGTTGTAATTGTCCCAAATTTGACTAGTAAGAGCCCCTTCAGGCTGATATTTTTAATTAGTTATTGAGCACTCTCCCCAAGCCACTTTTCTTGGTCTAGCTTAGAAGGAGGTTCACGCTCACTTTGTACTTTCCGTGCTCAAGACCAGTAATCACTGATTTCTCCAAAAGGTTCTGGCTTCTTCTAATGGGGAGTGGTGTTTAGAAACCAAAGTCTGGGAACTAGCTATGTTTATTACTATGGGGATGTTATTGCTTCCAGGATGGGGGTATCCTTGCTTTTAGTACTATTCAGTGCACACACATCCATATATAAGATTATGAGTACTTACTGACACCTCTAATTCTAATCCCATACCACAGCATTCTTTTTCTCCTTCCCTCATTCTGTAGCTGTATCTCCTCCCACAGAGAAAACCATGATTCCAATAACATGAATGTATTAATATTTACTTGTTTGTGGCTACAATAACCCTCTCCCTAATTTTAGAATCGCTACACCAATATCAATACCAACAACAAACTCACTGAGTTCAAGATCTCTGCAGTTCTTTTTGTCCTTAGAATATATTTCATTGATGATATAAAGTCATACACTATGTCCAAAAGTTACCTGCATTCTTTTTCTATTTTCTTCTGTACAGTTATGTTATTTATTGGATATATAATTAGGTTCACTTTTTTCTGAGTGAATTCAATTTTAGTTTCTCCCATCCTTTCTTATTTAAATTTAACTTTTTAATATGTAAAACATTAACCTGATTCAAAAGTCAAAAATGTATAAAAAGGCATATTCAGTACTGCCAGGTGTTTTTTAAAAATTAGTCATTTTAAGCTTTAAAATGTAATAAGGCAACAGTGTGTATAGTAACCACCAGTGAATAGGACAGCTTTATCAAACGGCATAAGGGGTATCAGTACATTTGTAGAACTCTAAAGGGCCATCCAAATAATTATTCTTCTTGGTTTGATTCTGCATTATTACTTTCTTCTTTAACTGTAAATCTTTTAAATTTATATCTGAGAGTTGTATACTAATTTTTAGCAGAATACTGTGTACGTTTTTATTGGTTTTTTTTAGGTATACATCATCTATAGAGCAGTGTTTTTCTAGCTACCACATCTTATTTGTGAGATCTGAAATAGTTTCAAAGAAAACTTAAAATAACATTTTATTTGTGTGGTTTTTCTGTGTATTCTCCTGAAATAGTCAAAATATGGGCACGTTCGGGGAGACAAAAACTGAAAATTGAAAAATCTGGTCAAATATTCAATTGTGCCTAAAGAAATTATAACCAAGTATCTGATTGAATATATATACACCTATAGATACATACATTTATACATATATACACACATATACATATACATACATACACTTTTTCTTTGGATACTTTGTCTCTATATAATAAGGACTATATTAAAAAGTGATATACTTTGAGAAATGTGAAATAATGGGTTGTGCAGATTTTAAAGAAGCTATAAATTAACCTTGAAAAATATTTTATGTAACATTGTTATTTTCACCCCAAAGCAGAGGAATTTCGAATGAATAAAACATTTCTTGTTGAAGGTAATGTCAGCAAAATCACTTCAATTCAGCATGGTTCATTTACTCATGCAACACAAATTAATTGCATAATGTGTATTCGGTTAGGTCTTGACTATTTTCCCTAAGCATATCTTATTTTAATTCTAGGATGCTTTGATTTAGTGTGGAATGTGATGATTATTATAAAATGTATACTTAGCCATTTAAGTTGGTTATTTAAATCATTAGCCTGAAGATCATGCATACCCTGGAATCTCACAGGGTGGCTAGAATGTGGATTTGTAAGCTTTTGAAAATGAGGTGGTGGGTCGCTTGACATCTGGATTTGCTTTCTAACTTGGTAGACTAAGGCAAGATGCCTAGAATAGTGCCCTTTCCTTTCCTAAAACCTAATAATTATTTTTGAAAAGTCCACAAAACTTGCTTTTATCTAAATTCCACTTTTGAAAGGTTTATATACATTAACTTTTTTTACATGCAAATACTGACCCTGGAAGTGTTAAGCTCCTTTCAGTCGTTTATACTGTAGTCTGATGCATTTTAATCTGATTGCTTTCCCTCTAAATCCTAGAAGAGCTGTAGTGAGACTGCATTTTTAAAGGGAGAAGTGAATCTGTTGTAGCCCATAGGGAACTTCAAGGAATATCCTGGAATGGATGCCTAGTGTCCTTGGGAAGCAAGATGGGAGGAGGGGGAGAGGGTGTGGTAGGAGAAGGAAGATTCCTGTATAAATATAGCAAAAGGCCAGACTTGTCCAACTCTCATCTTCCTAATCCTGACACAGTTTAATTAATCTGACTGCTGTGCTTGCTACTGAGAGTTGTCGATGGAAGGAGGCTGGATGTTATATGCGGGCAGTCTTGCCTAAATTGAAATGAAACTCCACACCCTATCATAATTTGTTCATGCCTTATGCCTGAACTATTTCTTTCTGTCACAAGAATTAATAATCTTCAAGCTTCCAAATGCATGAATCAGAAAAATAGCAGGGAGTCAGAGATTTTCTCTATCAGTCTCTTTATGGGTCCATAAATTGAGATCTCAAGAGTCAGATGTGCTTGGCACAGGAGTGGCAGAGCTTGGACTACAATAATGGCCTCCCCACTCCTGATCCAGGGCTTGGACCCTTTGCCCAAATACCCAGTACTTGCTGCTACTGAACTGACTTTCCTTTCTTCTCTTGGAAAGAGCATTTAAGCAAAGTTATGGGCCCATGAGAGCACTTATATCTGCTTGCAAGGAAGTTTACTTCTGGAAAATTAGAGATTATATTTTCATTTGATGCACGTATTTCCAAGTGTATGTATTTCTAAAGATCGATTTTTTAAAAACAAAAAATTTTAATTTAGATGATAAGCAGATTTTTACCTTTTTTTTTTTTTTCAAAGCAACTTGATCCAGTAAGTTTTAGCATCTTAACTGGAAATGTTCATGCAGTTTTGCTGGATCTTCGCTATGGCAGTAAAATGCGATACAGCGCTGTGGTTAAGAGTGCAGAACGGAGTCAGTCGGCCTGCTAACTATTTACTAGCTATGTGAATTGGAGAAACCTCCTGTTTCCTTAGAAAACAGGGATACCTACCTCATAAGGTTATGTGAGAGTTAAATTAGTGTATAAAATTTGCAGCACAGTACCTGGCACTTTGTAAATGCATAGTAACTATTACCTATCATCATTATTATCATAATTATTACTACTGATACTGCCTGGAAAAGGAAGTCCATACAATCCAGGCATTTTTAGTTCAAGATTCATGTGCAACTTCTCTGTTTCCCATTTCATAAGTATTACAAATATTTTTACATATTTTTAACTGCCTGAAAATAAAAAAATACAATTTATAGACTTTATTTTTAAGAGAAATTTTAGATTTACAGAAAAGTTGAGCAGAAAGTGTAGAGAGTTCTTCTGTACTCCCTCTTTTCCCCTCAGTTTCCCTTATTGTTAGCAACTTGCATTGGTATGATCCGTTTGTTATAGTTGTTGACACAATGTTGATGCGTAATTATTGACTAAAGGCCCTTGTTTGCATTAATGTTCACTCTTTGTGTTGTATAGTCTATGGATTTTGCGAGATACATATTGTCATGTGTATACCATTACAATATCCTACAGAAGAGTTTCACTGCCCCCAAATTCCCATGTTCCACCTATTCATCTCTGGCTCCCCATCCACCGGAAACCACTGATCTTTTATTGTCTCTCTAGTTTTGCCTTTCCCAGAATGTAATATAGTTTGAATCATAGAGTGCATAGCCTTCTCAGATGGTTGTTTTTACTTAGTAATATGCATTTAAAGTCCCACTAAGTCTTTTGTGGCTTGACAGCTCATTTCTTTTTATTGCTGAATAATATTACATTGGATTTACATTTTATCTGTTCACCTTTTGAAGGACATCTAGGTTGCTTTCAAGTTTGGGCAATTCTGAATAAAACCTCTATAATCATTTTTTATGCAGGGTTTTGTATGGACATAAATTATCAACTCATTTAAGTAAATATCCAGGAGTGCAATTGGTGGATCCCATGGTAAGACAATGCTTGGCTTTGTAAGAAACTGCCAACTGTTTTTCAAAGTGCCTGAACCATTTTGCATCTCCACAGCAATGAATGAGAGTTTCTGTTTCTCCACATCCTTACCAGCATATAGTATGGTCAGTTTTTTAGCCATCCTAACAGAATTTTATTCATAGCTATTCTAATAGGTATGTAGTGGTATCTGTTTGTTATTTTAATTTGCATCTCCCCAGTGACATGATACGGAGTCTTTCAATATGCCTGTCATCTGCATATCTTCTTTGGCGAGGTGCCTATGCAGATCATTTTGCTCTTTTTCAGTTGGGCTCTTTTGTTGAGTGTTGAAGAGTTTTTTATATTTTGGATACAAGTTCTTTATCACATATATGTTTTGCTGATATTTTCTTCCAATCTCTGGTTTGTCTTTTCATTCTCTTAAAAATATCTTCTCACAGCCAAAGTTTTAAATTTCAGTTAAGTTTCTTCTATTATTATTTTTCTTTTTTTTAATTATTATTATACTTTAAGTTTTAGGGTACATGTGCACAATGTGCAGGTTAGTTACATATGTATACATGTGCCATGCTGGTGTGCTGCACCCATTAACTTGTCCTTTAGCATTAGGTATATCTCCTAATGCTATCCCTCCCCCCCTCCCCCCACCCCACAACAGTCCCCAGAGTGTGATGTTCCCCTTCCTGTGTCCGTGTGTTCTCATTGTTCAATTCCCACCTATGAGTGAGAATATGCGGTGTTTGGTTTTTTGTTCTTGCGATAGTTTACTGAGGATGATGATTTCCAATTTCATCCATGTCTATTTTTCTTTCATGGATTGTGCTTTTGGTGTTGCATCTAAAAAGTCATATCCAGGCCGGGCACGGTGGCTCACGCCTGTAATCCCAGCACTTTGGGAGGCCAAGGCAGGCAGATCACGAGGTCAGGAGATCGAGACCATCGTGGCTAACACGGTGAAACCCCGTCTCTACTAAAAATACAAAAAATTAGCCGGGCATGGTGGCAGGCGCCTGTAGTCCCAGCTACTTGGGAGGCTGAGGCAGGAGAATGGCCTGAACTCAGGAGGCGGAGCTTGCAGTGAGCCGAGATAGCACCACTGCACTCCAGCCTGGGCGACAGAGCAAGACTCTGTCTCAAAAAAAAAAAAAAAAAAAAAAGTCATATCCAAACCCAAGGTTACCTAGATTTTCCTCCATGTTATCTTCTAGAAGTTTTATAGTTTTGTGATTTACATTTTCTTCTATGATCAATTTTGAGTTAATTTTTGTTAAAGGTGTAAGGTCATGTCTAGATTATTATTAATATTTTTGTATATGTATGTACAGTTGTTTAATTTTCACTCTTGTAAGTGAATTTACATTATTCTTGGATATATTTATAGGAAGATATTTCAATCACTGAAGACCTAGGAGAATATTAATTGTTTTTCAGCTAATAGTGAAGAGTCACTATGAAGAGAAATATTATTAGAACATAAAATTGTTTTCTTAGTGAGGTATTGTGACATTTGGTCTTTTACTGTATTTTGGGATGATTTGGAAAGACTAGAATGGTGTGTATGATTTGGAACTGGTTGTATTCCTTAATTAAAATGTTTGGTACTGCTCTTGTTTAAGTAGTTGTGCTCTCTTAAAACTTTTTTTTTTTTTTAAATCCATCCCATCCTTTGAGTTACTGGTTTGGAAGATTGTTAAAATGAACCTGGCTTCCTTTCTTTTCTTTTTCTCTTCTTCTTTCTTTCTCATTCTCTTTCTTTCTTTTTAAATCACTGTACTTGGCTAACAAACCTTAACATCTGCTGACATTGTTGATCCTAGGAATAAAAACGTGAGATGATCTCTGGAAATATTTCTAGGCACAGAGCCCAGGCAATCCATAAAACCCATATATTTCAAATCATGCCAGTTTTGTGAAATATTTTCAGAAATACAGTTGCCAGTGATTTGGTTACATAGGCCTGTTTAAAGAAAAGATTTTAAAGTTCTTGAGGTGATTTGTAATTTTCATACTCTCAAACTTCATGAAAACCAGGAGCCTTTTCTTATCCAAATCTTCCCTTTTAGATTGTCTTGGTATTCTTTTTTCCAATAATGTAGCCACTCACATTATGATGGTTTGCTTAGTATTAAACCAAATGATTTGAAACAAGAAGTGAATAAAGGATTTTTTTTAAATTTACTTAAGCTACAAAGCAGAAATGAGGTCATGTTTTACTTTTAATAAGGAGTTTTCAAATACAGGCCATTATCGCTAAATGTTGTGTGTAATATGGTGGGCTCATGGTGAAGGAATTAGTGGGCAATTTAATGATTAGCATTTGGATTTTGTTTAGCTGTCCTTTGTAGGATGTATTTTTACCTCTTATCCTATTATATAGTTTGCCACATATCATTATCTCACAATTGCCCTCTGTTTAAAAGTATTGACTTACAAAAAATAAATAAGGTAGACCCAGCAATTCCATAGGCATATGTACCTATGTTCCACCAAACACAAGAATGTTCATAGCAGCATCATTTGTAACACCCTCAACTGAAAAATACTCAAATATCAATTGATAGTAGACTAGATAAATAAATGACATATTTATAAAATGTTCATAAAATATATTCATAAAAATACAATACTTTACATAAATGAAAACAAATAGCTTACAGTTATACCCAACAACACAGACAAAACTCACAAAAGAATAAATTCTATATAACTGCATTTATAGAAAGTTTAAAAACAGGCAAATATAGCCCATGGTATCAAAAGTCAGGGTAGTGGTTACCCTTGAGGCAGGTAATGATTATAAGGGGGCATGAGAAGGCATTTGGGGTTTTGGCAGTCTTGTCGATCTTAATGCTGGCTACATGGGACACGTTCACTTTGTGACAATGCGTAGGCTCTATGATGTTTGCTTGTATGCACGTATGTTATATTTTAACAGCATGCTAGAAGAAAGGCAATGTTTACATCAACATTGGCTCCAGTGAAGGCAGCATTGAATAGGGAGCAGTTAATAATAGGAACCTAAGAAATGCGGGGCAGTTCTGGTTGTAAGAGATGTGTGAGGTTTATTTTTTAAAGATTATTTAACATTATTTAAATTATTATTTACATTTTGCATTTGAGAATTATATTTTTAAATAAATAATTATTTATATTTACATAGATATAAAACACAGATTTCCCACTGCTAGAAATACATTATCATTTCATTAAAATGGTATTTGTGTTGTTATGAAATCAGCTATCAGATATTTGAATTAATAGAAGAGAGATCGTTGCTTAAAAGTCTTTCGTGACTTATTGCTCACGGGACAGAATTCTGATTTCCTGGGGAAGCATAGAAGGCCCAAGGTGATCTGGATTCTCCCCAAGTCTATTTACCCCTTCTTCCCCAACCGTCCCTATCACACTGTCTCCAAAATACCCAGCTTCTTGCAGCTCCTTGGACATTGGTTTTTCCACACGAACTAGTCTTTGCTCTAGGTGCTCCTTCTCCCCTGCGTGCCTATCATGGTGCTCCTTCTCCCCTGCGTGCCTATCATATTTACATATTTCTGACTAATGTATTTCTAGTGCTTAATAAAGTATCTGGTACTTGATGGGATGTCAGTTAATTGAAGACAGCTTGAAGACTCTATCAGTCTCTTATAGTGTACTGTATCATCTTAAATTCTTAGATAATTTTATGTCTCTTTGTTAGGTTTAAGACACTCAGTGTAGTGTGAGTTTTCAGTTTGTCTTTATTCTACTGTAGTATTTAGACCATGCTAGGAACTTAAGTGTGGAATGGACAAAAGATTTGAAGTTTTGAATTGATACAGACACCAAAGTCAACTAGATTTGTCTTTGATGTATGCCTTATAAATTTTTAGCTTCTAATTTACCTTTCTTATTGCATTATTTATAGATGCAAAAGCAGTTGGTATTTATTTTTAGTATATGTTTTGTGGGTAGGTGCTAGGCAGTGAGAGAAATCCAGGCAAGTTAAAGAATTTTTTTTCTGAATAATTTACAAAGCAAATAAAATAAAGAATAGAACAAAAGCTACCTGTTCATTTTAGGTCCATTTAGATCTATTGTGTGTATTGTGGAGAAATATCTTGCTGCTGACCCCCTGCTTTAAGGGAGAGTGCTGCATAGTTTAAAGGTGCCTATTGGGAATATTTTTGCTTCTCTGCGGGGCTATCAATAGCGCTCTTTGCTTCATAGAGATGGATGGGGCTGGGGTAAGTGGTGTCTGAGTATTCTAAAAGGAATGAAATCAGTCATCAAATGAGAGTTAGAATGGTGTCTTTTCAATGTTAACAAGCCAGCCTTCTACCTCTATCCCTGAAGAAAACCCATGAGTGCATCAGAGCTCTTGCATGTTTTGTTGTTGTTTTATTTGTGGCTTTATAGAGTTGTATCAAGAAACAGAGCACTATCAGTCTTTGTTAAAATACTCCTCCCCTTCCTGATACCTTTTGAAAAGTTTCTTCCTTGTCTATTTAAACATTGAATTCCATTCTTGTTTGACAATTCCAAACCCTAAACTCTGTTGTATGTGAGGGTGGTAGCTGAATTTTCGACAGCTGTTTTTCATAATTTGGTAACTTATTTACCTATTCTCTTCTAATTTTAGGTTCTCATTTGCTGGTCAGGTGGCTCACAGAGGTGATGTAAAAAGGAGGACAAAAGAAGTGTTAAAAAGGAGGATACCCAAAATTTAGTGTCAATAAAGCTGCCGAGCTGAGGGAGGGGATGGCATCAGAATACTGACAATGATTCCTAAAATCATGGGAGGACAGAGATGGGGGGGCAATCCTGAAGTGGTAAACGGGAAGAAAGCTGGGGTTCGCAGATGGTGGAAGCCATGAGTTAAGGAAGGGTGGAGTCGTTGTCATCAATGGTATTTTACTCCCTCACTTCCTTGAAAATGGCGTCCTATATCAGAGACTCACAGTGAAGCAAGAGTTGGCAACACTGTAATGAAATTGCAAGAGGCAGAAAGGTCCATTCCCAGATGGCTTGGTGAGTCATCTTGTGGGGACTTCTGCTTTAAAACATCATTACTCCTTAACTGATAAAGCCTAGGCACAGCTAACTGCTCTGAGCTTCAAGATAACCTTTCAAGTAATTTGGGAAAGAGGAAATGAGATGCTTTTAAAGCTTGCCTTTAAACTGTTAGAATAGTGGGGGGTGGTTATTTTGTTAATCTTTATTCTTTAGAAGGAGAAGAATTGTGTTTCTGTAGTAACACATTTTAGACTATCAAAAAAGAAGTGCTTTGACCACAGCTCAAAACCACCAAGTATTTATTTTTATACTAACTTTAGATTGAGTGAGTTTAAAATTAATTTCGATATCTGTCACTCGAAAATTAAAAAACAAAACAAAACAGGAAATGATGAATAGATAGCCATTGGGAACTGGACTGGCTTTGCTTTTGTAAATGGGGGATTAGGATTCATCTGTCCTATAAAGGACACACAGCATTTAGATTAGACATAATCTGATTGTATTGTAATACAAAGGCCATTCAAGTCAGTTCAGTGTTCAGGGTCTGTAAACACCATATGACCACTGATTGGTCCAGGGAAGAGTATTAACAGAAAGATAATAATGAGTTTTAATCCAAATCTCTAAAGCACAACAGCTGTGGCTTCAAATGAATTTTCTTTCGTATGTTAGAAGCAGTGCTGTGTTTCTTACAACATGATAAATTAAACTATTTCTTTGCTCACACAAAGAGTATGCCTATTTAACTTCACTTTTATTTGATTAGGTACTTCCCTTGTCTCAAATTTCTTTATGATACACATGTTGCCAAAATGTTTGTTTTGTTTTGCTTTTTTTGAATCAGACTACCCACATAAGAGCAAAGCATAAACCAGGCATCTCCTGGGCAAACTAGCTTATATGGCCACCCTGTTTAAAAGTTGTATTTTTAACTTTTAAAAAATTCTCCAATAAAAAGATGAAGTCACACTTAAGATATTAGGGAACCATATGCCCTTCCATATGTGTTCAAAATATATGGTGCTTTGGAAATGAAAAAACAAAAACAGAATTAAATAAAACAAACACAGACCTATGTTCACAATGAGTATTTAAAATGCCAAGTTTATTTAAATATTATTCATAAATTTTATTTTCTTCATCATTTTGAAATGTATTGCATTAGGAAGCATTTATTCTCTGTATTTTTATGTTTTACTAATGTCATTATTCATATTGCACCTACTGTGTAGTGAATGCTATGCTGTTCTGTGTAGGATATTATAAAACATAAAAAGTACAGAAGAGTCACAATCTGATAAATGTCAAAGATTTACTTTTGTAGTTAACATTTGTTGTCTGACTCCCAAGCACCCTTTCTCTTTCTAAAGTACAGTGCCCCAAATTTTCTGAGCAATTTGGGTAACATAGACTTCTCTTCCAGCTCCAAAAGGGCCCTCATTGGTTTGAGCATCAGTGTGCCCCATCCCTTTAGCCACAGTGATACCTTTTTAGTGATGGTCACATGGACCAGACATGCACAACTGGACTAGATACTAGCATTTTAATAGAGCTGCTGTAAAAACAGGCTCTGACTTTCCTGCTGGAAGTAGTTGAACTTGTACCCTTAGGAGGTAGGGGAGACCATCTAAAGATATTTAAAAAGCCTTAGGTGAATACAACATCTAAGATCTTCATACTAAAGTATGAAGATAGTCTTGGTGACACTGTTCAGCTGGATCAAGCCAAACCCTGTCACTGGAATTTTTCATTACACCAACTAGTAAATACCTTTAATTGCCCAAGCCTTTTAAATTTGAGTTTCAGTTACTTGCAACCAAAAAAATTCTAACTGAAACAAGACTTAAAAATAACTGCAAACCATTGTGTTTGCAAATATTTGGAAACCATCATTTTTGAGAAGAAGAATGACATGCTATTTCAATGATTGACAGAGGAAGATCTTAGAGTTGGGTGTTGGGTCATGGAGGTAGAGAAGAATGAACAGTAAAATATAAGAAAAGTTATCTAAGAATGCCTCTGTCAAAATTATTCTTGGCAGACAAATGCATTTTATAGAAAAATTCATCATCCTACGAGATTTTATTATTTAAAAATATAATTTGAAAATGAGTGAAACATTAAATTCTAGACAATTGGGAGGAAAAAAAATCCTGAAACAAAGTAATACCCATAAACAGAACTTAGGCAGATTAGTATTCTGTATTAAGAGAAAAAATGGGAACAAATAAAAATTTGTGTTAAGGAAAGTGTTACTTGATAGTGAACCAAATTTTGACAAAAGGCAAAGGAGGATTTATAAATGAGCTCAGCTTTGTGGCCTCAGATAGCCTGGAAAAGAAAAGTAGGTATAAAATTAAACTTGCTATGTTGAGACACAGCAAACATTTTCATCTTTTTATCTAGAATTAAAATTCACCTGTTTGTGAAACTTGTGCTGTAGCTTTGTAATACAGCATAGCAGTTCTATGTGGTATTTTATGGTAACTGAAGAATTTGATATGGGGGGATAAGACCCAGGCAGAAGAGTAGGTCTCACTTTTTATCACCTCAACTACTTTATCTCACTGATGGAATCGAGGTTAGTGAATTGGAATATTGTTTTGGCTAGAACTTTATGACCAGTGCAAAGTTATCTTTGATTCAGCGTGAATTTTGAGCTCTTGAACACTTACTGTTTTTCTCCCCTCCCAAAAGAAGAGAACCCATCTTTAGATGAAAACTTCCAAACAAAGCCTGAAATCTGCTTTGTATCCCTCACAACGTTCAGAGTTATATAATAACTAATAGAATTTTGACATCTTTATAGCTGTTTTTACAGAAAATTTCTACAAAAAGTCCAGGACTGGTATGCCTTTTATGTAATGGACGGCTTACTCCCATAAGCATAGAATTCCTATTATTATGTGTTTATTTTTGTGTGCAAAGAATAATTCTTTAGAATGGAAAAAGGTATTCCAATGATGTCATTTTTTAAGGCTTAATGATCTGGGCTCTTTGGCCTTTCACTTAAGGGGGAGATGTGTAGGTTTGCTACCTCTATACCCAAATGGTAAACACATGCCAGCCTCAGTTACAAATTAAAATTCAAAAGTCTAGGGAGGGTCTTTAGGTTCATGATGTGGAGATGACATTCACAGTGCAAATGTCCTCCACAGCTTAGGAGTGGCACTTTCTGTGAGTGCAGGACTCCATCAGACTCTGTTGACCACCAAGGTCTATGTTGCTGCTGTTGCTGCTGATAATTAAGAATATGTTGAATCAGATATAATATTATAATTTTCATCGTTATTACCATCATTAAATGGTACTATTTATTTTTGAATGTTAAAGTACTTTAGCAAAATAAATGTTTTACATGTTAGTATATTGCCTTTTATAACAGCTAGTTTTGGGTGAAGTGATGCATTAAGTTCTGCTAATTTAAGAAACTAAACAGTGAAATGACCTTCCACTTGGAAAATGTATGGTTAATAGGATGACAGGCAATCTTCCTCTAAGGGAAGGCTAAGAAAAAGAAGGACAAAAGCCTGTGCTCAGTGGACTCCTATTTAACTTATTGCCTTAATAAAATTTGTATTTTAGGAACCTATTGTGTAGGAAATTTTTTTCATGGAGAAACAAGAATGTTTTAAATAAGAGTTCTATTGGCTTCTTTGAAGGTGATCATTTTCTTCAAAAAGAGGAACATAATGTGTTTCTTGCTGTTACTTTTTTACAGAAAACCTTGCACTACGCAGCAGAACATAGTGAATTTTAAGCATATGCTATTGCTAATGAATTATCTCAGCTTTGTCTCTTTGGACACTATAGAAGTACTTTTTTTTCTTGCATCCTATTTTTGTCACTGCAGTCAGATTAATGAATTATGAACTGTACCATTTCATTAGGATAATCAGAATTAAGAGATGTTGTTTTCCTTGGGGACTTCTGCTTGGATATATCATTAATCATATTCTGCAATCTATAGTCAAGGCAGAACTGAGAATGCTAGTTTATCTGATATGTACTAAGGGTGGAAACAGGTGTCATTTAGTCTATCTTGGGTAAAGCATGTCTTGGTAAAATGGCTAGATAAGGAATGACATCTTAAAATTGCTTCTTATTTAGATCTCTGTCATAGGCCTGAAGAATCTCCTGGGAAATTGTGAAGTGTCCTTACCAAAAGTAAAAGTCATTACTCAAGAGTATTGTTTTTAGTTTTATTTATGGCTTTTAAACCAAGGGGTGTGGTATAAAATGTAAAAGAACGGAACTCTCATTTGGAGGCTTTATTTATTTTCTCTGCAGCTCCTACGTTGTTCTCAACCTCCTGAACTCCCCACTGCATCCTTTGTTGGAGGGAATCCAAATGTCTGAGAGGACATTTTTAATGGGTAATATGAGCATTTCTGATATTAAATGGCCTTAAAGAAATTCACTCACAAAGGTCTTTTTAACTGCCCCCAAATGACTCCATTTATGATGACTACTTAAGAAGTGGTGTAGATAGTTGGAAAGAGAGGAGGGTATGGCAACAGGAGAGAGAATTCCCTGTGCCCTGACAGTTGGAAGTTTGTGTCCACTGGTCAGCTGCAGGAAGATTTAAGGACTACGTGTAAAGATTGGCAGTTTTTCTTTAATATGTACTTTGAGTAGGAAAAAGAAAAAAGTATTCATTGAAAACTTTTGCTAAAAGTTCCATTCAAATTTTATTAGTTTTGATAGGTTGCTCTGAAGTACACAAATAGGAAATTTTACTATTATTTCTAGAATAGGAATATGAAAAATAAATGTGGCATAGTAAGTGTAGACTTTCCAATAGCTAATAATGTCATTAAGGTTTTAATGTCTTAGCTAGAACTTCCATTTACAAAACTCCTTTTTCTGACTTAGAATATTTACAAGAAAAAGCAAACATCCACCATTTATCTTCTCTTGTAAAACCCTCGAAATTCATTACTATAAGGAAATTCCTTATAGTAAGTGAGGAAATAAAAAATACAAGTATAGCCTTTTAAGAAAATAATCAAAGAAGTAAATTTCATGTCAAAATTATTCTTGGCAGACAAATGCATATTTGTAGAAAAATTCATCACCCTATGAGATTTTATTATTTAAAAATATAATTTGAAAATGAGTGAAACATTAAATTCTAGACAATTGGGAGGAAAAAAAATCCTGAAACAAAGTAATATCAATAAACAGAACTTAGGCAGATAAGAGTATGTTAAGAGTAAAGATAGAACACAGAATTTAATGTTAGAAGATGGAAAAACAATAGAACTGCCTAAGCCTTGTTTAAAATCAAACAATGATATGAACATTTGGTAAACTAAATTTTAAAAAGAGAAGGAGAAAGAGAAAATACAAATCAACAAATTTAGAAATGAGAAAAGGGCTATAGTCAGAGTCAAAGAAGATTACAAATTATGCAAATAACTTTATGCAAATATACTTAAAAATTATGTAATGAAATCTGCGTGTTATTCCACATTAACAAAACCAAAGGCACATAGTAAACTGGAAAAGAGATTTTTAAGTAGCTATTATAGAAAATTATCAAACTTTTATTTTAAAAAATTCTTACCACTTAAGAAAACGCATCAAAGAAAACAATTTGAGTATATAAATAAATATATGTATATACACACACACATATACACAAACATATTCTCATATACATGCACATACATAAACATTCTAAGGGTGTTTGAAAAGTCTGGAAACATAAGATAAACTTATTTTTGACAGTGTGCTAGTGACATTTTTTTAAAATGTGCTATGATTTCCATCTATCTCCAGACACCTTGTTAGGGGAAGTACCTGGTGCAATATGTCTAATTGTTAATATGAAAAAAGTATAATACAATCATATACTACATGTGTCCAGAAAGTCTGTAAACCAAGGCAAAAATAGTGTAATAATAGAATTTGACAACATGGCTGCTGTGGACTAAAATGTACCTTTTCCCCATCCTCCCAGAAAGGAGAGGCCAAAAGACCTTTGACCTGTCCTTGAGGTTTGGACACTATCATCTCAATAGTGACTATGACAGACTGAAAGCCATAAGCCCATCCTCAAGTTTCGGAGGGCCTGAGCACCTCACAGTGTTCTACCCACCTTTCCAAGGGGAAAAGTAAAGAGTGTCTGTATTTATCTTCTGGGAGAGCATTGAATTAGGTTGGCCAAGAAGGAATGAAGTTTCAAGGCTTAGAAGGGGTGAAAAGGTCTCACCCAGGGTTATGGATTATGAAGCACAGTGGCAGGTCCACTCTGAATCCTGTGGGGCATCCCAGGAAGTGCTAGGGTCTGTGGGTGATAGATGGATGATGTGGTAGAGGGGGAGGTGATGTCATGAGGGAGGCCACTGTGTTCTAGGCACTTAAAAATTCCAAGGTCTGCACTGGCTCGGAATTGGAGACACCCATCTGTCCTTGGGGTTTGAAAACCAGCATCTCAATGGTGACCACAACAGATTGAAAGCCATAAGTCCCTTCTCAAGTTTGTTGAGTTTCCTGGTGCTCTCACAGGGCCAGAGCAGGAAAGGGTATGGAATACCGAATAACACTGTTAGCAAATGGATACTCGGAGTCATACTTTATTTGATTTAGAAAAATAAAGCAAGGTGACATTAAGTTCTATTTTGTGGAGTAAATTTTGTGTGTGTGTGTGTGTGTATTTATAAACATGCACATAGTTATACATATATATCTATGAGGTATTGGCAAAAAAACACCAAAATAATAGCCGAATTCCAAAAAGAAAGCCTACCTTAGTTACTTTCTACCCAGTGAAGAGGCCATTGGAACTGGCACTCTGGGGAAGAGCAGCTCCCCTGGACTAGTCTGATGTTTTTCCAGGTTTATCTTGGGTTTTATAAAATCTGATGAGCATTAGGGCCAACACTGAGGATGAGAACCTTTCTGTTCTTCTTTCCATTGAGTAGACAGACGGTGAGTCACTTGTGTGATGTGTTTCCTCCTGGTCAGCTCTGGATAGTGAGGCCGAACAAACTGACCGGAAGTGTGTTGTGGGAATCAAAAATCAAGTTGTAGTCCAGCATACCGTGTCAGTGCTTCATGGTACTTAGTTTTGAAAGCTGAAACGTTTCTAGCAATGTTGTATTTTATGTTTATGTGTAATATTAACACTCTAGCAAGAGATTAATCATGATTGTTCAGAAATTATCTGTTAAACCTTAATTTAAAATAAAATGATGTTTAGTTGAGAGACATCAATTGTAATACTGATTTAAAGAGCCACTTGGTGAAGGAAAAATTAATTAATTATATCAGGTTATTTTAAACTGAAAGAAAAATAGCATTCTGCTAACTTATAAAGTGGCAATGTTTAAATTGACTGAATCCTCCATGCCCTGCTGCTAAATCATTTTAGGATATTTTCACACCTAATTTCTACTGAGGTTAATTAACATACTTGGAGGGACCTGTCATTATGTCGGAAAGGCAGATTTTAATAAAACTGCACTTGTATGATTTTTTAAGAAATCTCTCCTACCACATAGGATCCAGGGAAATAAAAAGTCTCTCTAGTTCTTCCTCCCAGATATATGCTGATATATGCACACCCACACATGCACACACTCACTGGGGCTGACACACACAACATATTACACACATACAACATACTACACACACATTCACACACACACATTCAGTCTGCCACACACAGTCTTCTCCCTTCTCCCCATACATGGTTGCTTGTTCAAGCTGACACATACATAAACACACACACTCTTGCTCAGGCTAACACACCTACACAACATAAAAGTTTGTGTAGCCAACAGTGTTCTACCCACTTTTCCAAGGGGAAAAGTGCGTATGCGCATGAACTTTCTCTTTCTCAGATTGACACACATAAACTCACACTGTCTCCTGCAGGCCAACACGCACTCACACACACAGACACACATGCACATGCTCAAGCTGACATGCACACATACCTATGCAGACACACAGCCAGTCATGTGAACATAACCACATAGACCCATTCAAATTCACACACACACACACACACACACAGAGGGTTACACACACAGACAGTGATGTCTACTCACACACAGTTAAGCTCTGGCTTTCTTTTCTTCCCCGGTGTTTTGTTGCTGACCTCTGACTTTTCTGCCTTTGATTTACATTCTCTTGATCTTTAACTTAGACGTGGGTGACTCAGACCAATTATTTCATGTGATTACATTTGGAGTGAAATTAATGGTTTTGATACTGGCTCACTTTTATTATTTGCATGTAGTTTAAGAAAACTTCATGGATTTATTCTGCTTTAATATGTGAAAGTGAAAGTTGAGAGATTATATAAGTAGATAAGAAAATTGCCTTTTAATATATACCTGTTGAGTCTACAGGGTCAAATGGGAAATTGGCAAACAATATATCATGAAATTCAAGAGAAAATTCTCTATTTTGCCAAATTGTAGATCAATGTTCTTATGTCACTTTGTGCTACTTTCTGTTACTTGCTTTCATTGATTATGATAATAAACACTATGCACAATAACAGTGATACAATTTAGTATTTCAATAGGAGACAATGAAAAGGTGGGCAGTTGGGTTGCCTTTCTGAAATCGAGAGCTTTCTGTTTGTGAATATATAAGGACAGATATTTGTCCTTCTTCTATTTTCAACAGAACATTGAAAATGCCTAGTGTTATTCACAATGAAGCTTTTACACAATGTGTAAAAGATTGGAAAGCAACATTTGGGACACATCAGATGTTTGTTTCTTGAAGAGAATCTGGAAATCATACTTCTGGGATTTTGTTACTAATGAAGAAAAAGGGAAAAAAAATCTTCCATAAACCACACTGGTCCATTGGTGCATATCTTTTGAAAAGTAAAATGAGATGAGAGAATGACAATTAGAGTATAATATATTATATTCTGAAAGGAACAACTAATATTTCTGAAATTTCATGTTTAAAAATGTGAGCTTTTATTTAGATATTTATTTTATTCAGTCACTTTCTTAGTCTTACTAGTTAGATAAGAGAACTTTAGGAAACCATACCTAGGACAAACATTGAACTTCTATTTGAGGAAGCCCCCACTAGGTATAGTGTTTAGAGAAATTGTCTCCCATGTGGAAACGTAGGCAGAAGATCCTTCTGCTCTCTTCCCTCCTCCCAGGAATCCTGATCAGGTAGGGCCTTAAGGTCTTCATAAAGACTTTGATTTTTACTGTAGGTGAAATACAAAGTCATTAGAGACTTGTGAGCAGAAGAGTGACATGATCTAACTTACGTTTGTTTTTAAGGAATCACTCCCATTACAATGGGGAGAACAGATTGCGGGGGCATAACAGATGAGGGAGAAGGTCCCTTCGGCGGGGACCAAGGCATTCCAGAGAAGAAATGACTGTGGCTTAAACTAGAATGAAAGTGGAGAGAAGTGATTAGATCCTGGTATATTTTGAAAACAGGGTAAATAGAATTTGCAGCTCTATTTGAAGTGGGCAAAAAGAAATGGAGACCCGTTGATGATTCCAAGGTTTTTAGCCTAACAGCTTGATGAATGAAATTTCCATTTAGTTAAATGGGTAATTTGGGGATGAGGAGTACTTGGGGTGGGGGTTGCTTCTTGGCAGTTTGATAGACATTCAGGTAGAGTAGGCAGTTCTGACTGATTCTGAAGTTTAGGTGAGAGATTGAATCTGCAGGTGTATGTGTGTGTGAGTGTGTGTGTGTGTTATATGTAAGTTGTCAGTGTACAAACATATTTAAAGATAAGAGCCTGAATGAGATCACCTTGTGAATAAATGGATGTAAGAGGCACAAAGACTAACCCCTGGAGCATTTTAACATTTATAATCAGATAGATGAAAAGGTACCAGCAAAGGCATCTAAGAAGGGTTAATAGTACAGTGGAGTGGTGTCCTGGAAACAAATGCATTATAATTTTCAAGAATGAAGGATTCCTAAATGTGTACTATAACACATAACAAATGTCAAATAACATGAGGACTGTGAATTGACCACTGAATTTGCAAATGTGGAGGGCATTAGTGACCTGGTTACGCGCTAGAGTAGTGTTGAATGAATCAAATAATCTAAATCAATGAATCAAGCAATCAATCAAGATATGGCATAGACATGTTAAAAGAATTGTTCTCTGGTAAAGAAGATAGTAACTGTATTTGGTTCCTGAAACAAAATGATTTCATGATCTTGACATGTGTTTAGGTAAACAGAAATACCAGTATAGTTCTTTTCCCTATTTTTAATTAGCTCCTGCTCTCATTCAGTTTCCATAATCTTTATAATTCTTCTCAAGTTCTATTTCAGTCTCAGCTGATGAGCTTCCCTCATGCTTGACTTAGGTAATAAAAGTGAACATCTCTGAGTTCAGTGAATGTTCTGCTCCCATTACCTGCATATAAATCTATCTGTATTTGCACCTCTCCAGTACTTCCTCCTCACAGGTATCAAAGGAAAGATGTCCCTCCTAGACAAGTCTCTCTACCTATTCTCTTGATGTGTCTTTTCTGCAGGATCCTGGTGACATTCATTGTTCCTTTCTTTTAAGCCTTTGTCCTCTCCCTCTCTCTATTGCTTCTCCCAGCTCATAGATTTGTTTGCTCATAGCTTTTCCCGTTTTGAAAGCACAGGCCTTTCCCCAATTTGTATTTCCGTCTAACTAGACAAAAACGATAGAGACATATTGTGAAGTATTTTAGAAATAAGGAAATGAAGAATGAAGAAAATCATAATCACCCATAATCCTATTCTCAGAGATGATCATTATGTGTTTACTTAAGTTTTTTTATATGCAATTTTACCAACTGTGATGCAACTATATATACACTTTTAAAATCTTCCTTTCATTCAGTTAACATCAGTGTTATTATTTTTCTTCATGTGTTTGTTTATTTCAGCTAGTTAAGGCCATGTAGTAAATTGTATCTCAGAAGTCCTCCAGCCCTGGAGCTTCATGTACTTTTCCAAAGGCTTGAAATAGTTTAAACGGTTTCTTCATGAAAAGGCCTCTGCAACATTTATCCACACAGCCTGAGGGCGCTTCAGTATCTGGACTTGGCGGAGTAGTTCTTGGGGACAAGACCAGGTCGCCGCCATTGAGGGCCCTACAGTCCACGGTCTCTATGATGTCGACCATCTCCTGCTTGTCCTCCATGGCCCAGTTAATCTTGTTGTTGCCAGTCCCCAAGACAACCATGATGTGCTTGTTCCTGAAGAAAAACATGATAGTGCATGGATCATATAACTCATACATTTTGTTGAAGTCAGGTACTTTGGTAGTATCCACGAGAAAAATAACTGCAAAATCTTTAACCTTCTCAATGATGCTGTACAAGACCTTGTCCATTTTCATGCATGTGGGGTCCCAGTCGTGGCCGAAGCGAATGACAACCATGCAGTCCTCTCCTGGAGGATGGCCTGGTCTACCTGCCAGCTGCTGTGGAGGTGCAGGAGCATGTGTGACATGGTGGCCCACACACTTGCCACTGCCCAAGGCCAGGTGCCAATGAGGGCCCTGCGTGGTGAGCACAGCTGGCCCCTCACTCCCCAGCCCCTTCTGCCCCCGAGGTCCCTGAAGACCCCCAGGGCCTGCCCATAACCCCCCAGCAACACTGGGCCTGCCTCATTCACATAACTTTGTAACACTCTCCACATGTTGTTAAACAGGTTTGTAAATAACTATTTTAAATAGCTAGAGTATTTGATACTGTGGTTATGCTATGATTTATATATTCATTATTTTACTGGATTTTTTTAAACCTACTTTCTATTTTTGATTTAAATAAAACTAAGGTGAATGTCTTTGTGTATAAATCTTTTACTACATTCCACATTATTTTCTAGGCTAGAGTCTGAAGGAAATTGCTGAGTCAAAGGATGTATACTGTTTTATGACGCTTGTTTGCTATTGCCAGATTGTTTTTAAAAATCATTCTGCCAATTTATATGCCTGCTGGGAAGTGTAAGAATGCCTTTCTCCTGAGATTCTTAACTTTGAAGAGATTTTAAAAGTTGCTTTATGAGACAGTCCTTGCTAATTGGACAATTTAATAAGTGTTATCTAATTTTTTAAACATATTTATTTGACTACTGTAGGGTGAATGTCACTTTACCATGTTTACAGTAGTCATTTATTTTTCTATTATGAATTTTCTCTGCTTATCCTTTACCCATCTTCCACATTCCCCAAAGACGTTTTGGTAGTTTTTTGTTGACTTGTATGATTTATCATATTAATGTTGTCAACCATTTGTCTGTCATAGTGGCTGTAATAATTTTTTCCAGTTTTCTGCCTTTTACTTTCATGCATTTATTAATTAAAAGTTTTAGGAGTCAAATGACCAATTTAAAATTAAATTGACCACAAAATTGGAAGCCCCAAAATAGACCCAAGTAAATATGATAAACTGGCATATGTTTAAGATATTTAATACATTGGGGACAGATGTCCAAATCTGGGGGCAAACACTGTTAGAATTCTTTCTCATATGTCATACCAAAATAAATTTCAGGTAGACTAAGATTCAAATGTTAAAAAACCCAAAAGGCATAAGAGCATGTGAAAGAATGTAAGTAGATATTTATATAATCATGAGATCGTGATGATCTTTATCAGTACGTCAATAAAGGTAGAAACCATTAAAGTAAATATTTTTAAATGTGACTAATTTGAAACCTTCCACACAATAAAAACTAACAAAGATAAAATACAAATGACAAGCAAGAAAAAAGAGTTATAAAAATATGGAAACTATTAATTTTGTAACTATTATAGGAGAGCTCTCTTGCAAATCAATTTTTAAAATTCCAAATAGAACATTGATCAAAGAACATGAAGGAATAACTTAGAAAAGAAGAAATATTAATGACTGAGAAATATTTAAAAAATCAAACTTTGCTAGCTTTCAAAGCAAGTAAAATAAATACATAATCTTTGGAAATATATAAATGTGCTTTGTTTTTGATACTTTCTAGTACGTGAATGACTCACATACTGAGTCATTCAGTAAGGTCATTAGGTATTGAGCATAGTACTCAATAGTTTGTCAGCCCTTTCCCCCTTGTCTCCCTCTGTGCTCTAGTGGTTGCCAGTTTTTATTGTTGCCATCTTTATTTCCATGAGTACCTAATGTTTAGCTCTCACTTATAAGTGAGAACATGGAATGTTTGGTTTTCAGTTGGTGTGTTACTTCACTTAGATTAATGGCCTCCAGCTGCATCCATATTGTGGCAAAACACATGATTTCATTCCTTTTTTTATGGCCACATAGTATTCCATGATGTATGTGTACCACGTTTCTTTATCCAATCCACCATTGATGGGCACCTAGTTTGAATTCCATGTCTTTGCTGTCGTGAATAGTGCTGCAATGAACATGTGAGTACATCAGTGTTTTTGGTAGAAGAATTTATTTTCTTTTGGCTAGATACCCAGTAATGGGATTGCTGGGTTAAATGGTAGTTCTGTTTTAGGTTCTTTGAGAAACCTCCAAACTGCTTTCCCCAATTGCTGAACGAATTTACATTCCCTCCAACAGTGTATAAGCATTCCCCTTTCTCTGCAACCCTGCCTGCACCTGTTGGTTTTTGACTTTTTAATAATAGCCGTTCTGATTGGTGTAACATAGTGTTGTCATTGTGGTTTTAATTTGCATTTCTCTGATGATTAGTGATATTGAGCATTTTTCATAGTTTATTGGCCACTTGTATGTCTTCTTTTGAGAAATGTCTGTTCATATCTTTTGCCCATTTTTAAATGGGTTATTTGTTTTTTGCTTGTTCAATTAAGTTCCCTATAGACTGGATATTAGACATTTGTCAGACGCATAGTTTATAAATAAGTTCTTCCCTTTTGTAGGTTGTCTGTTTATTCTGTTGATAGTTTCTTTTGCTGTGCGGAAGGTCTTTATTTTAATTAGGTCCCACTCGTCAATTTTTTTTTTTTTTTGTGGCAGTTGCTTTTGAGGATTTAGTCATAAATTTTTTCCCAAGGCCAATGTCCAGAATGGTGTTTCCTAGGTTTTTTTCTAGGATTCTTAACGTTTGAGGTCTTACATTTAAATAATCCATGTTGTGTTAATTTTTGTACATGTTAAAATGTAGGGGTCTAGTTTTATTCTTCTTCATATGGCTAGCCAGCTATCCCAGCACCATTTACTGAATAGGGAGTCCTTTTCCCATTGCTTATTTTTGTCAACTTTGTCAAAGATCAAAAGGCTGTAGGTGTGCAGCTTTATTTCTGGGTTCTCTATTCAGTTACATTGATCTGTGTATCTGTTTTTGTACCATACTGTTTTGGTTATTACAGCCATATAGTATAGTTTGAAGTCAGGTAATGCAATATCTATGACTTTGTTCTTTTTGCTTAGGATTGCTTTCAATATTTGAGCTCTTTTTTGTTCTATATGAATTTAATAATAGTTCTTTTTAGTTCTGTGAAAAATGATGCTGGTAGTGGGATAGAATTAATGTTGAATCTGTAGATTGTTTTGGGTGGTATGGTTATTTTAACAATATTCTTCTAGCCCATGATCATGGAATATTTTTCCGTTTGTACCATCTCTGATTTCTTTCAGCAGTGTTTTGAAGTTATCGCTATGAAAATCTTTCACATCCTTGGTTAGATGTATTCCTAGGTATTTTATTTTTGTGTTTGTGGCTATTGTAAATGAGATTGCATTCTTGATTTGGCTCCCAGCTTGAACATTATGGATGTATAGAAATACTACTGATTTTTGTACATTGATTTTGTGTCTGAAACTTTACTGAAGTCATCTATCAGTTATGGGAACCTTTTGATGGAGTCTGTAGGGTTTTCTAGGTATAAAATCATATCTTCAGTGAGGAGAGACAGTTTGACTTCTTATATTCCCATTTTCCTTCTTGAATGAAAGCTCACAGTTAATCTTTATGCACTATCTTGCTATTTCCAAAAGGCCGAGTCATGTTAAAAGCCTCTATTCCACCATCTTGGAAGAGAAAACAACCAAAATTGACTTGTAAACCAGTAGTTGAAAGAGAAAATTGGTTTTATTTGTGTTTGCTTCCAAGTTTTATTTTAATAGAATAAGATATTTTATAGTGATTGGAAATGATGATGATGATGATGACAATGTATATCCATATTTATTTACATGGAACGTGCTCCTTAATGTAGAAATTAAAAACTTTAAATTACAAGGCAACTACAATCCCATTCACGAAATAATTTTTGTGATTTTTTTGTATATATGTTTGTGTCAATGTATATAAACACTAAAAAAAAGAATATATTCTGAAATGTAACAATATTTTCTCTTGATAGGAAAATCAACAAACTTTCTTGTTTATTTTTATATGCATTTTAAGATTTCAGAATTTCTCACAAATTACTTTTACAATTATAAAAATGTATTTGCATTTTGAAATTGTCTGTTTTTCTTTTCTTCTTTTTAAAGTCATTTTTCTCTATGCTTAACGTCCTTCCTTTATAAAACAGTCACTTAAAAAAATTTTTTTTAAAGCTCTTCCTATCTGGAATTTATTTGATATATAGTTTCAGATGAGATTATAAATCCCCCTAAGAAGACAATATTCAAAATAGTTGACCAAGTATTTCAGTAACATTTATTAGATAATTACATATTGACTCCTGATGTTCCCTTTTCAAAGATTACTGACATATATCAATCTTTCTGTTTGAAGATAATTCTGTTCCATTGGTCTACTTGTTTTTGTGGTATTACCTCACTGTTTTCATTATTATCTCATTACATTGTATCTTAAAACTGATAAGACAAATGTTATTTTTTTCAGAACATGCTTACATATTTGTTTTTCTGGATGAATGTTAGAATCAGTAGCTTAAAGTCATTTTCCCACAGTTCTTAAGGTATACTGAATAAATATAATTTTTTTTCTCGATAATTCAGGGTCATGATTCATTGTGAATCATCATAAGTACTATAGCATTTTTGTGAGTTATTTAGATACAATGGATTTTTTGGTCATGTCCCACGTGACTCATTAGGTTTTTCAAAATTTCTGTAATAAATTTATATTTTTCCCATGTTTCTTTAATGATACTTCCAGATGTCATACTTACGTCTTTTTAAACAGCTTTTATCTGTAGTTGAATCCATGATTAAATTTTTTAGCATTGTATGTAGCATAAGACTCAACGATAGAACTCTGTGCCTTGTATTTTGATTGTTCTTGGGTCTTATGTGTATTTTCTTTGGCCATGTTTCGTGTAATTTAGATTGCCATTTTAATGACTAGTTAAGTGTGACATTACTATATTTGCATGTGAATATGAAGATATACAAGATAGAATAAGCTATAAAGGTAACAGAGCATAATTCAATGGCAAGAAACGCAAAGATAGAAGAGAGAGAGTTTTACTGAAACTCTTTATGAGTTCTCTTCATGAGACAAAGTTCTTTACATGCCATACTTCTTGATCCATCCTTCCATGTAACTGAATCTCAGATTAGATTACTTTTTCCTGAAACTTAGATGGTGTAATATAAATGAACAGAGCAAGGGGCCAGTAAACTAATACATGGATACTGAGTGATTTTTTTTCTTTGCCCTTGAGCTTTTATGTTTTCATATTCTAGAGGCAGTAATCATAGCTTGACAGCTATCAACCTGATTCAAAATTATTAATCCTTAATATTTTATCTTCTACATGGAGGAGAAACTACCAATTCTCTATTAAATGGTAGTTAAAGAATATTTCATTTGTCTATTTCACCTATTGTTATCTGTCTGTCCTATGGCATATTTTTCCAGGTTAGGAGGAACACATTGCTGATATTTTCATAAACATGTTGCCACTGACTATTTTCCTGTTAATCATGTGTTTTATTGTTTTTTGCAAAGCTGTAATGTTATTGCTGTAGTAGAAACAATTTCTTTTGTTAAAGCTCTGAAGGGAGGTAGGACCCATCAAAGTTAAGGGCCTAGACACAGTAACAGATGCTCCTGTAAAGCAATGTTTCTTAAAAAAGGTCTTCGATGAAATATATGTAAATCTCCTCTTTGTCATTTATTTTTGGAATGTTCTCTGTTTTACCACACTTCATTTGTTTTTATATTTTTATTATGAAATACTTTAGATATAGAGACAAGTATACAAACTAGCTTACCACCATGCACCTGCCACCCAATTTTATTAAACCTCAACATATTTGCCTTAGTTATTTTTTTTAGGCCAGCACTACATTACAGCTACAGCTGAAGTTTCTGTGTGCCTTTGCTTTATCCGTTTCTCTCCACAGGTAACCATAGCTTTGAATTTAGTGTGTACCATCTCCATTCTTGAGTGTGCACTTTACTTTGCATGCATGTATCATTTAAGAATTATAGGCTGGGTGCGGTGGCTCACGCCTGTAATCCCAGCACTTTGGGAGGCCAAGGCAGGCGGATCACGAGGTCAGGAGCTCGAGACCATCCTGGCTAACACGGTGAAACCCCGTCTCTACTAATAATACAAAAAATTAGCCAGGCGTGGTGGCGTGCGCCTGTAGTCCCAGCTGCTGGGAGGCTAAGGCAGGAGAATGGCGTGAACCTGGGAGGCGGAGCTTACAGTGAGCTGAGATCGCGCCACTGCACTCCAGCCTGGGCGACAGAGCGAGACTCCGTCTCAAAAAACAAACAAACAAAAAGAATTATATACGATATTATAAATGATATTTGTATGTTGTTTAACTTTATATAAACGGTAGCCTGCTGTATTCTTTTTCTTTCTTTCTTGATTGCTTGCTTTCTTTCCCTTCCTTCCTTCTTCCCTCCCTCCCTCCCTCCCTCCCTCCCTCCCTCCCTCCTTCCTTCCTTCCTTCCTTCCTTCCTTCCTTCCTTCCTTCCTTCCTTCCTTCCTTCCTTCCTTCCTTCCGTCCTTCCGTCCTTCCGTCCTTCCGTCCTTCCGTCCTTCCGTCCTTCCTTCGTCTCGCTCTGTCGCCCAGGCTGGAGTGCAGTGGTGCGATCTCAGCTCACTGCGAGCTCCACCTCCCGGGTTCAGGCCATTCTCCTGCCTCAACCTCCCGAGTAGCTGGGACTACAGGCGCCTGCCACCACGCCCAGCTAATTTTTTGTATTTTTAGTAGAGACGGGGTTTCACCGTGTTAGCCAGGATGGTCTCGATCTCCTGACCTCATGATCCGCCCACCTCGGCCTCCCAAAGTGCTGGGATTACAGGCGTGAGCCACCGCACCTGGCCTTTTTTTACTCTTTTTTGAGGGGGGTGGGGGGAGGGGATGGAGTCTCCCTCTGTCACCCAGGCTGGAATGTAGTGGTAAGATCTTGGCTCACTGCAACCTCTGCCTCCTGGGTTCAAGTGATTCTCTGGCCTCAGCCTCCCAAGGCACACGCCACGATGCCTAGCTAATTTTTGTATTTTTAGTAGAGACGATGTTTCACTATGTTGGCCAGGCTGGTCTCGAACTCTTGACCTCAGGTGATCTGCCCACCTCGGCCTCCCAAAGTGCTGGGATTATAGATGTGAGTCACCATGCCCAGCCTTATTCTTTAATTTACTTTTTAATTTGACATTATAATTTTAGGATTTATCTATGGTAAAGCTAGTAGTTTCAACTTATTCATTTCAGCTGTTGAATAGCATTCCATTGTGTAAGTATACCAAATTTATCTAGTCATTCACTTATAGACATTTATATAAATGTAAATAATATTTCATATCTATTTACCAATACAAACATGGTAGAAATGGACATTTCTCTCCTTATTTCCTTGGCAAGTATTTTCTCAACCGTATACCTAGAAGTGAAACTGCTCTGTCATTAAGAATACATATCTTCCAAATGCCTCCTGATAGTGTTTGTACCAATTTATAAGCCCTCTAGAAGCGTATGGATCGCCATTGCTCTACATCCTCATAGTACTCATTGTTAGACTTTTAAATGTTCTGCCATTCTGTATATGGTGTGAAATTGAATTTTGCAATTTTGCATTTCCCTGATTACTAGTCAGATTGAGCCTCTTTTCATGTATCATATGTTTGGAGGCAATAATAGTATTGGGTTAAGAGCTGGATGTAAAAGCCAGATAACTTGGTTTTAAATCCTGACTCTTCTGGGTGACTTCGGGCTTGCCACCATTTTGTGGCTCATTGGCAAATTAGGAATAATAATCATACCAACATGGTGGGGTTTTTCTGAGTTGACATGTGAGAATGTCTTACAAGTGTGTTGAGCCTTAAGTAAGATGTCATTGTTACAAAACATTACCAAGATGTGATAAGTGGGGTATAAAAATTTAGTGATGTAAAATATCAGGTTACATTATTGAAAGGTTAACGACTCTAATCAGCCTTATCTGCAAAGACCGGGATGGAAAAATTCTGGGGATTGGGGGAGCCTAGGCTTCCCTTCATGACCTCCCTGCCTCACCAACCTCTCCCTCTTCTTATTCAAAAGATAACTTTAGCTGAAGACCCAGGCAGAAGACAAGGAGCCAATTACAAAGCATGAAATATCCTATTATTTAAAATTGAGGGGCATGTTGTCTTAGAATTTTATTATATTATTAAATGTTTGGTCTTTCCTTATGCAAATAGCTTGTTTATCATCTTGTACATTTTGTATTGGGTTATTTGCTTTTTATTATTAATTAGAATGAGTTCTTTACATATTTTGGACATTAATCTGGATAAATTTATTTTCCCAGTTTCTGGCTTGTCTTTTAAAATTGTTTATGGCATTTTTTTGTCTGTTTGTTGGTACAAAATTTAAAATTTTTAGTATGGTTAAATTTAACAAACTTCCTTAATGATTTCTGCTTTTACATCAGGTTTAAGATATTTTTCCCTGTAAGCCAAGCTGTTAAAGATACTCTCCCATATTTTCCTCTAAATGTTATGAAGTTTTTGTGTTTTAAAAGCAAAATTCTCTCTGGAATTTATTTTTATGTCTAGCATAGTAAGTTAGAGAGCTAATTGTCCAAGCACTATTTATTATAGGACTCCAGTGTCCTCTTTGTCTATCCATTATGTTCAATGACACTGCCTTTGTTACTGTGTCTTTACAATAGCAGAAGGAGGAGGAACAGCAGCAGTAGCAGCTAACCCTTCTATAGGTCTTACTGAATGCCAGGCACCATTCTATGTTTTTTACATACTCATTTAATCCTTAACTGGATCCTATGAAGTAGGAACTCTCTTTATTTCCATTTTATAATTAAGGAAACTAAGAGGCAAAGACAGGTTAGGTAATTTGCCACATAAACCTATAGCTGGAATTCAAACCCACGCCTTGAAACCAAGAGAAGACACAGACATAAAAAGAAATAATTATAATAATATAATTTGTTAAGTTACAGATTAGAATTATGAGAGCTTAATCTAAGAAATACCTACCCTGTCCAGGAGTTTCATGAATGGTGTTTTGGTTTCATGTTGCTATAACAACCCAAAACTTAGTGGCTTGAAACCACAATCATTTTATTGTGCCTTACGTGTCTATGGGCTAAAATCTACTGAGTATGTGATGATGTCTAGAGTTGCATTCATTTGGGACTTGGTTGGGCCAGACCATCCAAGATGTTTCATTCACATGGCTGAGGGTTGGTCCTGGCATAGGCTGGGAGCTAATCTGGGGTGTTTAACCAGTACGCCTTGGTTCCCCCCATATAACATATGGCATGTTTTTTTCCTAGTACAGTGGCCGGGTTCCAAGAACAGAAAGTGAAGACTGAGAATTCTCTTATGGCCTAGGCTTGAGAGTTCCAGAATGTCACTTTCACCTCATTCTGTAGTCCAAGCCAGTCCCAAGGCCAGATTCAACATGAGAGAATTGAATTGCCCACCTCTTGATGAGAAGAGTGTCATGAGTATATTGAACTGGAGGAATTGTTGGAAGCCCCTCTGGAGATTATCAATCACAGAGGGCATTGCTCCAAAAGGAAGTTTGTTCTGAACTTTGAGGAATGAGAAGGGCTTCACTAGAAAGTATTAGGGGAAGAAGATCCAGGCAGTGGGTAAGAACAGAGGCACAAAGGAGCATAATATGTTTGGATAGGAGTTTTGTGCTGTGGAGTCACAAGGGATATAGTTGATAAGATGTATTCGAAGTAGTAAGAAAATAATAGCTAAAATTCATCAAGTGCTCACTGTGTGCCCAGCACATCCTGCTCTTTGAATGATTTATTTCTTTTATCCTCATAACAATCCTGTGAAGGAGTGACTACTATTATCTCAATTTTCTTGACAAGGAAACTGAGGTACAGATAGGTTAAATAACTTGCACATGGTCACATACCTTGTAAGCATCAGAGTTAAATTCGAACGCAGGTAACATGCCTTTAGAGTACCTTCTCCCCCCACTGCTTCATTCAGGCTCCTGTAGATCATGAAAACGTTTATGCCATATTATATCTTGCCTCCCACAGACTGTGTATGTCATGTTATGGAAATCGGGCTCTGAGTAAGAAACTGAAGCAATCCCACTGGCATTCTAATTGCTGTATTCTTAACACTGGTCCAGAAGTCTTAGGAGCACTTGAGTCTTTGAGTCCCTCAGATGTTGATGGTGGCTCCATGGTTTCAGGAGGTGTAGGTCAAGTGACGAGGTCTTCCCTCTATGTGAGTACATCTTCTGGTAATGCTGAAGGTGGTATTTGTGAGAACGCTCAGCCCAGCAATAATGGTAGTAGCAAAACTGGCAATAAGATTCCCTTTGGATACACACAGAGAGAGAAGCAGTTGAAAACAAAAACCAGTGTTGGGGAGAAGCAAAGATGATGACAAGCAGAACAGGGATAAACAGACTTGTGTTGGTAACACAGTTGCCAGAGCTGCTTTGGATTTCAAATGACCTTCCAATCTTGAACCCCTTTCTGTCTCTCCAAGCCTGAGTTGAGTTCTTGGGTGCTCTAGTTATGTGGTGGAAACTCCTATCTTTCTTATTTCCAGATACAGGATTATAATCAATCTCCATTATGTAGCATAACCTGAGTGAATTTTTGCTCTTATAATCGAAAGATCCCAACTAAGTTGGATATTTGGTTCTTAGCAGATGCTCTGTTACTGGCTGTATTTTTTTTTTAAGAAAGGGGCTGAGCCTCTTTACATCAGAATTATCTTTCTTTGATGCTTTATAGACTCTAGTCCAGGGCTTTGCACTCAGTAAATGCTACTGATATTTGCCGATTGATTGTTCTGTCCATTGAGATTTGTAACATGTATGTTACATGTATGTAACATGTATGTAACATGTATGTTGGTCATGGTCAAATAATGATAATGTGCAAAATATCATGCACAGTTTATAAATCTTATTTTATAATATCATGCTTCTACCTCTGAGCTGTTCCATTAATTAGACAAGACAATTGGTCTAAATATTATTTGAGTCTTTAAAATAATTTTATATAAACAGCTGATGTTTATATTAAGACTTTTTTAGATTTAAAAACATTTTTATTCAAAATCAGGCATATATAGTCATGCACTAGTAAAAATGGTCTCAGCAGTTTATTGCTTCCCATGGGTGGCACATTAATACCATGTTGATTACTTTGTCTGTTTTTTGTTAAGTATAATGAAACATTACCGTGGAAATGTTTGTATTTACTAAAAATGTGTTTCCTTAGAAGACATATGCCCTGTGTCACAAAGATTCATCTACTGAACTATTTATAATATAATAAAGGTCATGATGAACAACACTGACTCTGAAGCCAGATTCTCTGAATTTTAATTTCATCCAAATCATGTATGACTTTGGGCAAGTTACTTAAACTCTCTGGCCTCAGTTTCTTCATCGTAACATGAGGATGATAAAAATGTTTCCCTCATCACAGTATTCTAAAGATTGAATATGTCAACTGTTGAATGAGTTAATTTACTGTTAAAGCACGTGACATGTAGTCAGTGATATGTAAATAAGGCTTAGTTATTGCGTTTTTGTTATTTACTGTTAGTTTCTAAGGCTGGCAAAGACATTTTATTTTAAGTTCCATTTTACCGGTAGTTTTATCTGCCAAACATTTTGGGTAGCAGTAAAAGAAAGCAGAACAGCAAACCTTATAACAAGCAGCATAGTATCATGGAGAACACTCCTTCTCTGGGACCAGTCACTTTACCTCCCAGAAATTTCCTCTAGTTTTATAAGTTGTAAGCATGGCTGTTTGAATCACTGTCATTCAGCTTCAAAACAGCTGTGCCATTCTAAAGTATCAGAGGGTGACATAATGGTAGAACACAGAACACTTGTAGAAATACGTGAGGAATGAGTCTGTGAGGTTTAATTTGTGCTAAAAATTCATCAACACATCTAGAGCAACTCAAATCTTCCCAAGACAGATGGAGACTGTTTTAAGGTTGGTTTCATGATTCTGATTGGGACTGCTTTAATTTTATCATTGGATACTTCAAATGAAGGGATGAAATGTAGGGTAAATTATTATCTAAAATAGCCCTTCTGTTAAGATGTAGAGAGCAGAATGTGAATTTGAGAGGGGGAAGGAATTAATGTAGTAAATGGGACTGGAGACATTAACAGAAGGGGCTTAGAAAGAGGTGAAGCTAAGGAATGTAGCATTTTAAATGGATGATTTAAAATGATGAATTACATAAACGAACATGCCCAACAGGATGCATAAGGAAGTGTGTGAAGAGGGCTGTCTATTTTAAAGATTGGAATAAGCAGTACATATTTGGAGGGTCTCAGAGTATATAAAGAGATCTGGTTAGCATGGCAGCCAGCTGCTTACCTCTGATGAAATAAGAAATATGCTTAAGCTGAAGTGTAAAGGATTTGGGGTAGGCTTTTTAAACAATAAAGATTGTTAAACATTGATTTGAATTACGTTATCTCAGCCCTGGTAATATTGAGAAATAGCTTAACTGCTAATCAACCAGAGATGTTCCCATGCAAAGATTAAGTGATGGATCTATGACATCTTAACTACAATTTGGTTTGCTTTATATTTTAGTATTTCATAGCAATTTCTTACTTGAAAGTATAAAATTTTCTCAGACTCTTTCCTTCTGCCACCCTTTGTTTCTGTCAGATGTTCTGTAATTTTGTATATTGCTACTTTCCATTTCTTAGTTCCTCCATAGTGCTGTGATTTTGTGTAAATGCATTAGAAGACCTCTCTCAGAAAAATGATATGCCTGCCTCTTAAATCACACTCTAAAAGTGTGATGTGTAATTGTTCCATTTCATTTTTTATTTTACAAATTTTTATATGGCAGGTGCCGTGATAAGCCCTAGAGGTTCAGAATTGAATTAGGCATAATTTCTCTACCATTGGGATTTACTGTGTAATGGGCTGAAGATAGACATGACTACAATAAAATGCTAGAAGTTATGTAATTGAAATGTGACATGGCATCTTGGCACAGAGGAGGGAGTTGGGAACTTTGTCTTGGGAGGATGTATACACCAACAAATATGCCCTCAGACCATGTTGCAGGGAGTACATCTAGGTAAGGGGAAGTTACTGGGAAGATTTGTCATTGGAGCCTATCTCTACCCCAGGCCAGGAGAAACTTGGTCTAAAGCACTGGAAAATACTTTAGATCAACCTTGATCATTATGGTTCATATAATCACTCCTTGGCAAGGCCTCCGTGAGCAGCTACTTCCTAGCAACAACTCCATAGCATGAAGGAGAAATCACAAGTTTTAGTTGAAAAGTGCCTGTATTTGCCACATTACCTCCTGAGGATATTTTGAGATTAGGTAATAAACGCAAAAGCACCTAGCAAGAAATAGACACTGAAGAAATATGTATTCAAAGAAAGGAAGGGATACCAAATGGAATGTGTAGGCTTTGTTTGGATTCTAACTTGAACATACCAACCCTGAGGTGACTATTTTGAAGCAATTAGGAAACTTTGCTTATGAATTGGGTAACAGATGAAATCAAGGAACCACTGGCAACTTTAGAATGGTTGAAATAACATTGTAGTTATGTAAGAAATTGTCTATCCTTTTAAGAGATATAAACTGAAGTGTGTCTGAAGTCTGAGCTTTGCTTTAAAAGACTTCAGCAAAATAGTAAAGAAGAGATGATGTAAATGTGGCAAATTCTTTATATTGTTAAATCTGAGTGATGGATGTGTGAAGGTTCATTGACCTATTCTCTCTGCTTCTGAGTGTGTTTGAAAATTTTCATAGCTAAACTCCTCTGCTCTTCCTCCCCCAGTGAGTATCCATAACTAGATTGGTAGCTTAGACATACAAGTATTAGCAGCATGCAAGATTTAATTGAAAAGAAGAAAATAATAGGCAACTGCAAAATTCAGAACTAAAAAATCTATATACAATATAGATTTTTATTTTTACATGTGAGCTTAGGTATACCCCTTCAATGTGCAATCCCTAAAGCAGATATCCATTTAAAAGCAGAATGGCAAATTTCCTCAGCTTTGATTTCAAACTGAAATCGTGTTCAGAATTCATAGGCAAGAATGAACAATTTTAATGGATATGATTTGTAGTGTCCAAAAAGGGCAACTATCAATAAATCTCTTATTTATTCCCATTGCTTTATTATTTGCAGAATCACTTTCAAAGTTTATGCCATCTAATATTCTTTCTTTAACAAAGTTTATTCCTGTTTAAAATATTTTTTAAAAATGATTAATTTCAGTGTTTTATTTTCCCTTAATATAAAATATAGATACATTTTATTTCCAACTTAGATTACGTAAAAGCTTTGGAGATGAATTTTCAGAAATGGGTTTTTATCTGAAGATGTATTTTCTATATTGAATAATCAGAGTTGGAATTAAAAGTCACTTGAGATTAGCAGGTTGCTTTTTTTGAAAATGTTTTATCTGCTTTCAGAGTTTTAGCTCTTGGATGTCAGATTAAAATTCTGAAGCATGTTCGATTCATTTCAGAATTGAATGTCAAATCCAAAGACAGATATTTATAACTGAGTTCTGCTCAGGCAAAAACTCAGTTTCTGGACTGCCACTTGGATGATTGCAAAGCTCTCATTCACAGTTGATGTTACCATCATTTTAAATAAACAAATTAAAACTTTGAGATTGGATTTTAGCAAACCAGCCATTTAATTCCCTGCTTATTATGCTTTAAGTTTGCAGAATGTTTTGGGGTCTATATATTGCTTTCAAATAGTTATTTTTTCCCACAATAGTACTCTGGCATTGGTAGTATTATTTCCACTTGACTATAAGAAAACTGAAGTTCTGAGAAGTGAAATGACTTGCCTAAGGTCATTCAGCTACTTAGCAGTTTAGCTAAGATTTCCATCCAGTTCTTCTGACTATGAGTTTTTCCATTTTAATATTTCTATTATAAATTTCTACAAGCAAGAAACTGGTAAAAAGAAAAATAACTTACATGCTTTTTACATACCAATATTTCAACATTTTGATCAGTGGAATATTTGTTCCTGCAGATGCCTAAAGAGAAGATGAAAATTCATATACTAATTTTCAGCAGATTTTAATGTAAAGGAATACAACACTGACTCTAGCAGAAATAGCCAGCTTTTAAAAAAAGTAGATTATGGTTGTTCCCTTTTAACACTGACGCCTTAAATGAAAGCCTGAGGTATGCTTTTAAAACTAATCATCAATGGGTATTTCACCATGAAGCAGGACACCTTTTTCGTTCGACTATGTTGCTGAATCAGTATAATCATTATATAGTTATATATAATTATGTAATTGTGTAATTAACAATAGAATTCAGTATAAATGAGAAAAGCTGTACAATGCAGGAACTATTGAGTAAAATAAGCATGACAGATAAATCTGTATATAGTATACTACTCTTACCAATCACCTGAAATGGGAGTGTGTTGATTAGGTTAAAATCAAATATGTAAATATCACCAAATCACTAAAATAGAATGGATAAACCATTAATATAAAATATTATTCTTTTAGGGGAAGAAAGGGCAAGTAGCTAAGTTAGAATTCCCTGAATAAAACCTTTTATGTAGATAAAATTTGGAAACAACATAAATGTTTTAAATAATTATAAAACAATATTAAATGTACAAAGCCATTCCTAAAAGTCAAAAGCAAAGTGAAATAAACAACCATGTAACAAGTACATGGCATACCACATGGAAAAGAGCTTCTTAAAGCTTTAGCCACAGTAATTTGACTATACTTACCAAGGAATATATACCATAGGAACAAAATAAAAGGTAAAAAGAATTTGAATTATTTACAGTGAGTGTATTATTGGGGTTAGTAATCATATTGTGATCCTGACACTAGTATTGTGAGATAAAGCAGATGAGTAATTATGTTTGTGTCCTTACATACTGGAATTTTGGGCATTGGAGAAGGAAGATAAAGATGAAGATCAGTGAAGATGAATGAGGTTAATAGAAAACTTGTAGTCCTGAATTTGAATTACAGTATCAGTATGAACTTGTGATGCATTTTATTTAAAAAATATTTTCTAGCTCTATGAAATGGAGCCTACAAACAATGACTGTATAATATTGAGCACTCCCATCCACCAGACTTGTAGTATCTAAAAGGCGTGTCCCACTCTGAGGAATGGGGGGGCCTTGGAGAAAGGGTGATTCTAGGGCTGGGGCAGGAAATAAAGAAGAGATAGGAAGCAAGGAAGCTATAAAGGCTACTAGATTTGTGTCTCAGGAGTCCATTTGAACAGGCTCTTACTAACCAAAGATGGAACAATTTGATTATAAATTCAAATAATATCAGTAATAGATTGAAACACATGAGATATGTTAGAATCCATAAGTTGGTAATGATACTTACAAAAAAGATCCCTCCGTGGCCACCTGTGGAAGATTCTAGTGGCCCAACTCAGTACTTTGAAATAAACACAGGGAAAAAAAATGAAGCATTTTCCTCTTTTCTCTATAAACTGTACCTCAGGATAATCAAGAATTGATGACAGGATTTTCTTTTTGTAGGAGTATATTAGCTAATAAATGAAGAATGAATAGTAGGATTAGAGTATTACTATCGCACAATAACAGATTGAGGTAATGACCACAAAGCAGCTGGTCATGTCAGAAAAAGACATGAAGGCATCATGTGCCTCCTGATGAAGTCCCATAACTTATTGGTGACAAAGATTAGATCTCAATTTGATCAAGCCTCTAGATCTGACTATCGGTTTTCAGAAAGAAAAGAAAAATGAATGAATGCATTAAAATATACCATAGGGATACAATCAGCAAAACCTAGCCCGTGGAAAACTCTGAAGTACCAATAATCTGGTTTCTTTCACAAATAAATTGCAAGAAGAAAATGTGAAAAGGAACTATAGGCTAAAATAGTCTTAAAAGACATATCAACCAATTGAACTATTTGGACCTTATTCAGATCCTGATTCAGGAAATAACTGGGGAAAAACATGCAGATGAAAATTGGGGAAGCTTAAACACTGACTGGATATTTGATGCTATGAAGGAATTGTTATTAATTTTATAAGTGTGATAACATATTGTGTGGCTATGTATTTTTTAATTCACATCTTTTAGAGACATACTAAAATATTTATAGGTAAAATGATATCATTCTGGGTTTGCTTCAAAATAATATGCAGAGAGGAGACGTGGCAGGGAGTATATATGAAACACAAGATGTTAATTTGTCAAAACTGGGAGTGAACTATACTATTTTTACTACTTTTGTGTAGGTTTTAAATTTTCTACAGTAAGATTTTAAATAAAAGTGTATTTAAGATGGACCTCAGAGGTTGTATTATGGAGAAAAGTAATTGTTTCTGTGAAACAGTTATTATATTAAGAAGAATCACTTGTTAGGGTTTTTTTTAACCCCATTCCCAAAAGTACATTCATAATAAAATGTAGTTAACATTTCTTAAATATCAAGTATGTGCCAGACAGTTGCTCTAGTCACTTTACATGTATTATCTTGCTTAAAATTTACCAGAATCCTGTGAAGAAATTCTACTGTCTTCACTTTTCAGATCATTCCGAGAGATCAAATGTCTTTAACCAAGACACAGCTGGTAGAGGGTGCTATCTCGGAATGCTGCCCTTTGGCTTTCAGTGCTGGGGTGCTCAAGCCTACTCTGTTTGGCCTGAACAGTCCACAGGAGTGGAGACTTTGAGTGAGAGTGTCTGCTGTTATACCTTTTACATTTTCTTGATCAGCATTCTTTGCCCAGACTCAAGACTTTCTGGAGAGATTATAATTTGCATTTTGGCTAAATAAGAGACTCCAAAACTAGTCAGCCTCCTGCAAGGCAGTACTAGCCACTATCTGAATCCTTAATGAGGCGAGCTGTTTCCCTTCCCCACAAGATGGGGGGGAAAGAAAGCACAATTTTAGTTTTCACATTTTTCTCGATCAATTGTTCCAAAGTGGTTTTCCTTAGTATAGTGTAGTCAAATAGACTGCTGTCTTTAGGCAGTGCTAGGATGGTGCATCCTAATGTGAGGCATTCTCCTTATCATGCATGTGCACACAGGAGTGGGGGAATATAGTAAGAAACAGCAATTTTAGTACTAAGAAATGAAAACAGCCCTTGGGTAAAACTCTGATGTTGCCCCAGGGGGATAGCTCCCTCATCTCGGATCTAGGGGAGCTAATAACATCTTTTAAAAGGTGAAAATTCAAGTTATCTGTGGACTGTCAGAACATTTTGCATAAGTCATCTCCAGGTGAGTAAATTAAAAACCTCAAGTTAGTAAAATCTTCTGCAAAGTGATCCTCTCTTGTAAAGTTGCTGCTGCTTGCTACAAATTTCCTCAAGATTGGTATAAGAGTATATGCTCTTTGATCTTAAAATAAGTTGTTTTCCCACCTTTTTTTGTAGGTGGATTTTTCTATACCCCAAGCAAGCGTAGTCAAGTTAAACCCTCCATAGTTTCTGTTTCATGGGAAAAAGAGCGAAATAAATTGGCATAGTCTATAGTTGTCTATTTTTTGGTTTAAATGGAAAAATTACCTTTGTGACTGGAGATACTTCTCACTTACTGTGTGTAGGTGTTGAATGGCTTCAAGATATATGGACGTTCAAAAACAGATTCAGTTAAACTGGGGATTGCTTCATAATTTAAAATATGATTACTTCTAACAAGAATTTAATGTCAGCTTTCTGATATCAATTATTGTAAAACTTGTGTCTTATTAAAGTCAGCCAATTCAAGTCACTGAGACCATTCCTTATTTCAAAACACTGTGTAATAACAACCGAAATTAGCGAAAATAAATTCTTAAGTGTTGGTTCACATAGAAAAAAAAAATGTAAGGGAATGAAAACTGAGATTTCTTTCTAGATCTTTAAATATATCTAGACTTTACATTATTTATACTTTATGAGGGAGAAGCTATGGCTATCTCTTTGTATCAAATTTATAATCTCATTATATAAAAATGATTTATAATGCACACACCACAGTGCACCCATAGATGTTGCAGATAGCACTGACAACATACAAAACTCCCCACCACAGTTAACCAGGGTATTCTCATCTACCTCTACTCCCTTTTTGCCCCCATAAAATGAAAATCATAGAAACCTTCTAGGGTTAGTTCCTTTCTATAACTCTAACTTTTCCCAACAGTTCCCTGCATCTATATTTTTCTGCTTTTTTTCCCCTGAAAGTTTTTTCTTCCCTCTAAAGCTTTCTTACCTACTACTTGACATCCCTTCCGTACCTCCTTCTTCTGAGAACTTTCTACCCTAGTTACCCCTCTTTTCTTTTTAGCTTCCTTGATTTCAGGCTCTTTGTATTATATCTTCAAAGTCGCTCACGTTTTTTTGCTCTAGAAAACATTTTTCACTTGCTTCCACTGGCCTCTTCCTTTCTTAGCCAGAATCCTTTAATGCAAGACCTATTACTGTTCTCTCCTATTCCTTATTTTCTCATTCATTTTTTAAAAATTCTCCTCCTCACATACTCTTTCCATTATACATTCTCATGACTTCAGATCCTATCTTTACAATGATGATACCCCCAGATGTATCTCCACCCATAACCTCTCTCTGTGTTTAAGGACCAATTTCTTCTCTTTAATACCCAATCAGATCTTGCTCAGCTGTGTCCCCATCTCATCCAAGATGACCCCTGAAGTCACATTGCTCTCTCTCTCTTCTATTATGATTGCGGATTCAAAGTAACTAGGCCTAAAGTTATGGACAAGTGTATGTTGGTTCTTATTTCCCCAGTAAGACTAAGTTTCTCAAGACTGTATCTTATGTTTCTCTTTCCTATCCCTACTCCAAATCAAATCTAGAGAAATAGCAAGAATCAAACAGTTATTAATATTAGGAGGAAATAAATGTGTCCTTTGGGGGAAGAAAATGTCACTTACATGACGAGAGAATTTTAGAGTTACTGACCTACAAAATCGTGGCTGTTTTATTATTATTTTAGTAATAAATGCTCATTGAACCTTTCCATGGTAAATAGCATTTTATTAGGTTATAGAATTTCTATCATTAAGTTTTAGAATATTCCGACACCTCCAGAAACTGATCATCTGTTTACAAATTTAGCTACAATATATACACTCTAGTAGACCAAACAACACAGGTATGGGTGCATAAATAATAAATATTATTTATGATAAATGTATAAATACTTGTGGAGGTTGGGTGGGCGTAATGGTAAGGTGTCAAGTAGAAGCTGATGTTGACTTAACCAGAGTGATTTCCCAGAGGGAGATGGATTTCTATAGATTCTGGTTTAAGACTGTAAAAACAGAAGACTGGCCTCATAAGAACAGCTTGAGTTAAGGATCAAATATAGAAGGCAGTCACTGGAGGCAACGCAGAAAGGCATAATGGAGACAAATCCAGAGATGTAGGTTTAAACTAGAAAACAGTCTCACTCCAAAATGTTGTTCTTTCCTCTCCAAACTAAATTATTGCCAAAACTATAAATATGTCATTTGTTCATATAATAGCTAACATTGACATAATGGTTGCACATCTCATTTTGAGTTTTAAACTGTAAAGTAAAGCCATTGCATGTGCAAAGCATTACTTTCTTCCTACCTCCTGAATTGTTCTGCCTCCTCTCCTCCCTGCTAACTCCAGTATTTCTGTTATCTTTTCTTTTTACCTGTATGCACCACTGACTGACATCTGCCCCCAGCCACCTGCCATGGCAGCTGTTGCCCACTGTATTAGTCCATTTTCACACCACTATAAAGAACTACCTGAGACTGGGCAATTTATAAAGAAAAGAGGCTTAATTGACTCACAGTTCCGCATGGCTGAGGAGGCCTCAGGAAACTTACAATCACGATGGAAGTGAAAGCAGGCACGTCTTACATATGGCGGGCAAGAGAGCATGTGTGTGGGAAGTAAAAGGGGAAGAGCCCCTTATAAAACCATCAGACCTCATGAGAAGTCACTATCAGGAGAACAGCATGGCAGAAACTACCCCCATGATCCAATCACTTCCCACCAGGTTTCTCCCTCACCACCTGGGGATTACAATTCAGTAGATTTGGGTGGGGACAAAAGCCTAACCTTATCACCCACTAACACTTTAGCCACAGCTGGATTCCTTCAGACAGTCTTGTGTCCTTGCTGAGTGGTAGTGCTTACTGAACAAATGCATCTGTTTCTTTTCTCTTGCAAGTTTCAGAGTACAGTGGAAAGAGCCTGAGATTTGGAGTTAGACAGATCTGGGTTCATGTCTGATTTTTCCAATCATTCAACATGTGAGTTTGCAATTTCCTTATCGTCTTGGAATTTTTCTCCTCATATGTAAAGAAAGGGGCCATTAATTCTTACATTTAAGGCTATTAAGGGGGATTATGACAAAATGTGTTCCAGATAATAGCACAGTTTCTGCCAGAATGGATGCTTTTCTTTGAAGTTTCTCAATGTGTGGTCCCTAGAACACTTGCATCGGAATCACTTAAAATGAGGACACTGGGTGTTACCCTCAGCGTGTTTAATTTAAAACTTCAGGTGTCTATATTTTAAGCAAATTTACCAGTTCAGCCTTATGCAAACAGAGCTAAAAAATCTCCAGGATATGTACTCATGTTCTTCCCTTTCCCTTTCCCTTTCCCTTCCCTTCCCTTCCCTTCTTTTTCTCTTACCTCAATTAACAAGAAAATGTACAGGAAGCATAAGAATTTTAAGGTACCAACTGCATTAGGTTTTTTGTCAAGTTATTTTCACGTTTAAGAGTTTCGTTTTTCTTTTATGTAAAAAGGAAATGGGCCGGGCGTGGTGGCTCACACCTGTAATCCCAGCACTTTGGGAGGCCAAGGCAGGTGGATCACCTGAGGTCAGGAGTTTGAGACCAGCCTGGCTAACATGGTGAAACTCTGTCTCTACTAAAAATACAAAAAATTAGCCAGGCATGGTGGCATACACCTGTAATCCCAGCTACTCAGGAGACTGAGACAGGAGAATCACTTGAACCTGGGAGGCAGAGGTTGCAGTGAGCCAAGATGGCGCCACTGCACTCCAGCCTGGGCAACAAGAGCAAAATTCTGTCTCAAAAAAAAAAAAAAAAGAAAATGAAATGGCCTACTTCTTCAGTCACTGCTTGGAATAAATTATTATTAAAGTGGTATCAATCACTCAGAAAAGGCACACACACAAATGGTAACTATAATAAAAATAATTAGAGTTGTGGGGATCCCTCTTTATTAAGAATAAGAAGCAGTAATGTTCATCTTGGCTTATAACAGAATATAGAGTTATCCTAGGGCTGGGATGAAGGTGAAAGAAAAAGGCACTTGTCTTGAGTGAAGACTTTAGGGGGTGCCAAAAGTCCGGTAATCAGGAGAAATAATATTTTGATATTTTAGAAAATAAAAAGTAAAGCCGGGTGTGGTGGCTCACGTCTGTAATCCCAGCACTTTGGAAGGCCAAGGCGGGTGGGTCACTTGAGGTCAGGAGTTTGAGACCAGCCTGGCCAACATGGTGAAACCCTGTCTCTACTAAAAATACAAAAAAAATTAGCTGGGCATGGTGGCAGGCGCCTGTAATCTCAGCTGCTAGGGAGGCTGAGGCAGGAGAATCATTTGAACCTGGAAGGTGGAGGTTGCACTGAGCCAAAATTGTGCCATTGCACTCCAGCCTGGGAGACAGAGCAAAACTCCATCTCAAAAAAAAAAAGGAAAAAGTAATGCAAATAACTCATAAAGAACAAAAAATCAAAATTTTAAATAAAGATAGGCTCAGTATTATTTTTCTTTTTGTTTCAGCTTCCAATGGCTTGCCATGGCACTGTTACTGTCTAAAAATACTGCATTAAAATATTGCTTATCTTGATTGCTGAGGTTTTTAAATTTCACACTTAAGATAAGTGCCTCACCTGCCTCACTAGCCTGGCCTTGGTTTATCTTCATGCTGAATCATTTCATATTTAATTAGCTAAAACAGAATGGTTCATTTTCATGCACTTTCTTGGAGAATCTCCACTTACACTTTTAAGTGACATTTGTACAAATATTCTACTTTTGATACAAATATTGGAAAATATCCACATTTTGAGGATGTCAGTATGGCTATCAGGGTTTCAGATAAGTCTCCAAAAGATACATGATTGTGCAAATGACAGTGTCACTAAAAGACTGTATTACGTAGAGAAGTAGCAAGACTATAAATCTAAGGGCTTACTACTGTTTATTTGTTTGGGGCTCATTTCTGATTATTTGCAATAAAAACTGGAAAACCAGGAGTCAATAAAAAAGGAAAAATGTTCATGTAGATCAGAATCATCCTGGCAAGAGAAGTGATCACGGAAGGAGATTTTTGTATAATTAAATGTCAGTTTGCATTTTGAAATATTGCCTGCTGCCTCCCACTCAATCACCAAGTGAGATGAGAAGGAATATTCTCTATGCAAACCCAGAACTGACAGGAGCACTTGTTGGGTTCCCCGTGAAGGATGAGCTATAGATCAGAAGTATCAGAGCAAATCATTTTCCCAAGGCAATAAAATGCAGCTGATAAATTACAGCATAAATAGGGGACATTATAATTTTTCCCTCTAAGAAAAGCAAATAACAAACAAAGCTGTGTAAACCTTTGGAATTTTAGAACAGGGAGGAATTTTAGAGGTCATCTGGTTCATTCTCCCTTTACAGAAGAGGAATTTGATGCCCAGACAGATGCTTGGTTTCTCAAGATTACTATCAAGTGACTGACAGAGCTGTCACTTTTTTCCACATGACCATGAGAGTATTTGTTAGGTGGTGGAGCAGGTGAGTGGTACAATAGGGAGTAGTACTGGTCTCCTGTTCCTAGTAGGAGAATGGCTTAGAAGTCTTTACATCTGATATAATGGGACTGGGAAGTGGAGAGACACTATTGGATAACTACTCAGAACCGTCTGAACACACAAGTTTCTTAGCATTTCAAGAAGTACTTTTATTTCTTTCTGCCCCATTCCATCAATTACACAAATGCCAAATTTACTGAATCAAACACTACAGGCCTGGGCGTATGGATTTGGGTAAAAGCTTCCTGGGTGTTTCTGACGTGTACTTGCATTAAACATAGCTGCACTGGAGAGTCATTTCTTTCTGACAAATATGTCGCTGTCAGTCAATAACAACAATGTGAATTAATTCAGGGGTGAGCTTGAGTGGGAGTGCAGGGTGAAGCATAAGAGCATTAGGAAAGAAATATATGAAAAGGCAAAAGAGGAGAAATCTTCCAAAGCAAATATTTCCTCTTTTCAATTTTGTTTCATCAGTGTAAGAATGGAAGGAACTGAGATCCATAGTTAGCAGCACCTCAGGGAGTTTTCTTCCTTGTTCTGCTTATAACCAGACTAAGCTACTTAATGCCCTACTTAGAGCTAATCAAGAATCATACATGGGCCAGTTGTCATGGAACATAATACTACAATATTCATCATCAAGGAATGATTTCAAAGGAAAAGTTGTTTCTGATCTTTTTTTCTTTTTTCTAGCCTCAGATGTAGAGAACTGAGTTAATTATGCTCCTCAAATCATAACATGTTAATACTCATTACTGGTTCATGAGAGGCTCTTTTCTTATATTTATTTCCTTATATTTCCATTTCCTCCCTCCCATCCCCAAATAGGCAAACTTCTCTTATGTTTGGCATGAGTCCTTTTAAAATTATCCCAACATGCTACAAATATGTTTAGTATTTTAGTATGTTTTATGCTCCTCATCTGGGTCATTGAGGTGAGAGGAGAGAGGAAAGAAGAAGTTTGACAGATGCTTCAATGTGCTTTCAACAGGCAGGCATTTGGATGCTCCATTTCAAAATGCTTTACAGTCCTCTCAATTTTTCTTGGTGGTATAATACCATATAAATTTTGCTTGTTGATATGAACATGGTATCCCAAGAATTCAAAACAACAAATTCAGTCCAGTTTATTCTTGCCTGTCATCTTCTCCATAGTCCCTGAGTGATTGGATGGTTGAATGCCAGCTGCCTATGTATTGAAAGTATCTTGTACCCATTTATATATTTGAAAATCATGAAATTGGTCTACAGTCTGATATAGTCACCCGAGGATATTAAGATTTGTTTCAGTGGCTGAACAAATTTTATGCATGCTGTTCTTTCTCAAAGTTTTTTCTGTGTGTAAGTCACAGTGATTTTAACAACTTCATAACTTTGATTTAAGAATCTATCTAAAAATAGTGGGGAATGTACTTTATGAGCATTTTTAGAGTAAATTTAACAATTACACTTAGGGGCAACAAGTAAGTTTGTTTTTCACTATTTTCCAGGTTTTTTTTTTTTCTATAATAGAATTAAGTCAAAGTTGACCACTTCTTTTATGGGGAAAGTGAGAACATAAAGACTTTAAATGTCATCAAATGTAACATTAGAGGCAGTGGAGATTTTTGACAAGGAAACTTTTAAAAGATCAATTATAAAAGGACAAAAGACTGTTCAAAAGAAAATTAATATGGAAAGAACAGGTAGCAGGAGTGACAATAAATTAAAAGTTCAAGCAAAATCAGCTTGTCTTCAGGCTCTTGTTCCACACATCCTCTTTCTGGGCAGCCTTCTCTATTTCACATCAACTCCAGCTTGCAGCGGGGTGATGACAAAATGAACAGGTCACGGGAACATCCTCTTTTGTTTGCAGCCTGGAGAGTGGGTCATGCCCTAGGACCATCATAACACTGATGTTCAACAAGGCATTTTCTTCTGTTCCCTTCTGAACAGTCTCTGATTTTGATTCTTACAATCAAATGTCTGACAATCTCAATTGCTCTGATATTGAGTCTTTGTGGCCTGTTCTCATCATTGTCTTTTATATACCTGACCTTCTTCTCAGTAATTGGGCCATCTTCTGACTGTAGTACTTTTGGGAATAATTTCTCCAGCAAAGTTTGCAGGTTCATTTCCTGACAGCCATATCATACCCACCAAAGCTGCCCACTTTGAGTCTTGACCTGGTGTTCTGAACTCTCAAGGGAGCCTCAGGAATTGCTATTTTCTTCTCATGTTACTCTTGAGTATGTTACATTTACTGTGTGCTTTGACCCAATAGAACAAAGTCCCTGGTCTAAATCTATCTTTGTTCCTTATTAGTCGCAGTAGCTTGTAATAGGGTAACTGCAAGGGGAAGATAAGAACCTGCCAAAAGACCAGAAAAAATTGCTCACAGGAGGTACTGACTTCAAACTCACTGTGTTTCCAAATTAACTTACCTAATTATGTGTGTGTGTGTGTGCGCACGTGTGTACATCCAACATTGTATTTTCAATTCTTCCAGACCAAGTTTTAAAATATTGTAACAGAGGAAAAGAATGAAAATCATGTTAGTGTCAAAAGTTACACTTTTTGACCTGAAAAAGCTTATGAGAAAGCTTATATTCCCTCTATGTTTAAATAACTACAGATAAAACCTTGCATCTGCTGCACAATTAATACAACTTTTGTGACTTTTAAAAAGGACAAGTGGTAAATGATACCTAAGATTTGTTTCATTGAATTAATTATAGAGCCATTCCTTTATCTGATAGTTGCTGTGTTTCACAATTTATCTTTTAGCTTTCAGAGCAGTGAAATAGGCAAACCCCTAGTGTCCACAGCTTGCAGGTGAAGTAAGGAGAGAAGTATATTGGAAAAGTTGGGCAGATGTTACTGATTGGACATGTGTTTAGCTCCTTTAGAGTCAGAGCCCTAGAATGGAAACTGGACAGCCCTGTTCTGCTTCTGATAAGATTACACTGGAATGGTCTCCAAGATACAGCCTAGTCCCTTTCAACGAGTTGAAGAGGAGGACAGTCTTTAAGAAGAAATATTTTACTAGTGTCTAACAAGAAGCTTTCCTGCTGTTATCTTCCCCCTTCCTGATTGGCTTTCAGTGTAAATACCCAATAGTGGCCACAGCCATTTACACAGTAGTCCAAGATGCCATATGTCCTTACCAATATTAAGAGATATTGTATTGGTTTTAAGGCTTCTATGCTTCTATATGTTTTCTACTACGTATCATGTTTAAAACTATAATGACAAATATAAAATTATTTTTAAATATTAAGAATTTTTATAACAGAGCAGGGAACAATTTTTCTAAGCTAAAGGCAGAGGTCAAAAATGAAAAGGTGGATAGATTTGAATATATTAAAAATAAAAACTTAAGTACATCCATAATGATCCAAAAATCATTACGAACAAAACTAAAGATAAATGGGAAAATATTTGTAAATATTTGAGAGACAGAGTTTATGTGTTAAATATACAAAAAAATCCCTTATAATAATGAAATATAAGTTCCAATGGGGAAAAAAACAAAGGTCATGAATAGGAAATTCACAAATAAAAGCTATAATACATGGTTAATATGCATATGAAAAACTACTCAATTATTGCAAATAAGTGCATTTGAAAATATGCTGTGCTTTTCAGATTGACTGAGTTCTTTAACCAGCTTTCTCAGTATTGTGAGAGTAAGAAATAAACACTCTCATACACTGCTGATAGAAGTGTAAATTGGTATAGCTAATCTAGAGATCAAATTGGCAATATATATTAAAAGTACACCTAGGAATTCTACTTCCAAAAACTTATCCTAAGGGAATAATCATGGATATACATGAAGGCACAAATACAAAAACAAAAAATAATTCTAAATATCTTTAAATAGTCCAAAATAAAAAAAAAAAAAAAAAGAAAAAGAAAGAAACCTGTCACATCACTGCCTTTAGGCTCCAGGGAAAATGAAGTGGTTTTAGGTGGTCCCTAAGCCTCTTACCTCTGAAGGTATTTGGGACAAGTGACTACCAGTGCCTTAGGGGGGTTACCTAAGATTCTCTAGTCTTGCCCATGTTCTCTCCTCCTAGGGTCCCTACAACCCAGGAATCAGACCTCAGTTTGGCTCAATTATCTCTATATTGTGGATATTTTGCTGTTCTTATGATGTTGAACATGAATATTTAATGCATGGAAAGATATTCATAATTGAAAAACTGGAAAACAAAATCATATGCAGAGCAATCGGATTTTTGTAAATATAAAATTACATTTATGAAACTAGAAAAATATACTCTAAAAATATAGCAATACCTCAGATATATCATGGGTTGGATTCCAGACCACCACAGTAGAAATAACAACTATCCCAATAAAGCAAGCCACACAGATTTATTGGTTTCTCAGCACATGTAAAAGTTATGTTTATGCTATAATCTAATCACATCTAAAAAAATGTACATACCTTAATTGAAAAATATTGCTACAAAATGCTAATGATCATCTGAGCCTTCAGTGAGTCATAATGTTTTTGCTGGTGGAGGGTTTTACCTCAGTGTTGACGGCTGCTGACTGATCAGAGTGGTGATTGCTGAAGCTTGGGGTGGCAGTGGCAATTTCTTAAACCACAGCAATGAAATTTGCTACATCGATGTACCCTTTCTTTCACAAAAGATTTCTCTGTAGCTAGCAATGCTGTTTGATAACAATTTATCCACATTAGAACTTCTTTCAAAATTGCAGTCAATTTTCTCAAAACCTGCTGCTGCTTTATCAAGTAAATTTATGAAATATTCTAAACTATTTAATGCATTTCAACAATGTTCACAGCATCTTTACCAAGATTCCATCTCAAGAAACCACTTTCTTTGCTCATCCGTAAGAAGCAGCTCCTCATTCATTAAAATTTTGTTATGAGATTGTAGCAGTTCAGTCACATTTTCAGCCTCCACTTCTAATTCTACTTTTCTTGCTATTTCCATCATGCCTGCAGTTACTTCATCCACTTAAGTGTTTCTTGAACCCCTCAAAGTTATCCATGAGGGTTAGAATTAACTTCTTCCAAATTCCTGTGAATGTTGATATTTTGAGCTCCTCCTATGAATCACAAATGTTCTTAATGGCATCAAAATGGCAAATCCTTTCCAGATTTCTTTGGATTCACCAGAGGACTCACTATTGATGGCAGCCATAGCCTTTCAAAATGTATTTCTTAAATAATAAATTTTCTTTGTGAACATATAACTTTTAAAAATTTTATTGAAGTGTAGTTTACATCCAGAAATGTATGCCTATTGTAAATGTACAGATCAATGGATTTCTACAAATTGAGTATATCTCAATTTGAACATGTATCAGTCTGCTTTGTGCTTACTTCAAGTCGTTAACCTTCCCTTTGAACCTACACTCCTCCAAGCTAATGACTAGCCTGCCTCTTAAGAGCATTGATTTGTTTTACGTGTTTTCATGCTTTATGTAAATAGATGAAATTGTATAATTTGTAAACTTCTGGACTGGCTTATTTTGCTCAATATTGATCTTGAGATTCTGTGAATGGGTAAATACATTATATTATGTTTGGGTACTTTTGAGTTTGGAACTCAAAAGTAGTGCTTCTGTGAACATTATAGTGAATATGTATCCATTTGGTGAATATATCTACATATTTCTGTTGGATATAGTATACCTAAGAATAAAATTGCTGGGTCTTACAGGATACATATGCTTAGCTTAGTAGACATTGGCGATTTCCAAAATGGCTGTACCACTTTATACTTCCACCGGCGTATACAAGTTTTGGTTGCTGTACATCTTCATGAAACATATTTTCTGTCATTTTTACTTTAACCATTCTCGTGAAGATAATCATATCACATTGTGGCTTTAATTTGCATTTCCCCGATGACAAATGAGGATGAGTGCCTTTTCACATGTTTGCCATTGGGATGTCTTTTCTGAATTCACAGGTTTTGTTCATTTTTCTGTTGGGCTTTCTGCTTGTTGATTTAAAGGAGTTTTCATATGAGAGTAATTTGTTGTATATATGTATTGCAAATGTCTTTTTCCACTCTGGGAGTTGCCTCTAAAATATCTGAATAGTGTATTTAGATGAAGCAACAGTTTTTTTTCTTTTTTTAGTTTGTATTTTGGGTTCAAGGGTACATGTGAAAGTGTGTTACATAGGTAAATGCATGAACAGGGGTTTGTTTAACAGATTTCACCACTCATGTATTAAACCCAGTACCTAATAGTTAGCTTTTCTGCTACTCTCCCTCTTCCCATTCTTCCCCCTAAAGTAGACCCTAGTGTCTGCTGTTTCCTTCTTTGTGTTCACAAGTTCTTATCATCTCACTTATAAGTGAGAACATGCAGTATTCTGTTTTCTGTTCTTGCATTACTTTGCTAAGGATGATAGCCTCCGGCTCCATCCATGTTCCCACAAAAGACATGACCTCATTCTTTTTTATGGCTGCATAACATTCCATGGCGTACATTTACCATGTTTCCTTTATCCAATCTGTCATTGATGGGCATTTAGGTTAATTCCATGTCTTTACTATTGCGAATAGTGCTGCAGTGAATATTAATATGCATTTGTCTTTATGACAGAATGATTTATATTCCTTTTGGTATATACCCAGTAATGGAATTGCTGGGTCAAATGGTAGTTCTGCTTTTAGCTCTTTGAGGAATCACCATGCTGCGTTCCACAATGGTTGAACTAATTTACCCTCCCAGCAACAGTATATATAAGTGTTCCTTTTTTCTGCAACCTCATCAGCATGTGTTATTTTGTGACTGTTTAATAATTACCATTCTGACTGGCATAAGATGGTATCTCATTTTGATTGGCATTTCTCTAATATCAGTCACATTGAGCTTTTTTTCATATGCTTCTTGGCCGTATGTATGTCTTCTTTTGAGAAGTGACTGTTATGTCCTTTGCCCACTTTTAATGGAGTTGTTTTTCTCTTGTAAATTTGTTTAAGTTCCTTATAGATGCTAGATATTAGACCTTTGTCAGATGCATAGTTTGCAAATATTTTCTCCCATACTGTAGGTTGTCTGTTTACTCTGTTGATTCTTTCTTTTGCTGTGCAGAAGCTCTTCAGTTTAATTAGATCCCACTTGGCAATTTTTGTTTTTGTTGTGATTGCTTTTGATGTCATTGTCATGAAATCTTTGCCAGTTCCTATGTCCAGGATGGTATTGCCTAGGCTGTCTTCCAGGGTTTTTATAGTCTTTGATTTTACATTTAAGTCTTTAATCCATCTTGGGTTTATTTTTGTTTATGGTGTAAGGAAGGGATCCAGCTTCAATCTTCTGCATATGGCTAGCAAGTTATCACAGCACAATTTATCAAATAGGGAGTCTACTCCCCATTGCTTGTTTTTGTCAGCTTTGTCAAAGATCAATGGTTGTAGGTGTACAGCCTTATTTCTGGGCTCTATATTCTGGTCCATTGGTCAAAGCACCTGTTTTTGTACCAGTCCTATGCTGTTTTGCTTACTGTAGTCCTGTAGGATAATTTGAAGTTGGGTAATGTGATGCTTTCAGCTTTGCTCTTTTTGCTTAATATTGCCTTGGCCATTTGGGCTATTTTTTGGTGCCATATGAATTTTAAAAGATTGTTTTGTAGTTCTGTGAAGAATGTCATTGGTAGTTTGATAGGAATAGCATTGAATCTGTAAATTGCTTTGGGCAGTATAGCCATTTGAATGATACTGATTCTTCGTACCCATGAGCATGTGATGTTTTTCCATTAGTTTGTGTCTTCTCTCATTTCTTTGAGCAGTATTTTGTAATTCTCATCATAGAGATCCTTCACCTCCCTGGTTAATGGTATTCCTAGATATTTTAATTCTTTTTGTGGCAGTTGTAAATGGGACTGCCTTTCTGATTTGGCTCTCAATTTGGCTATTATTGGTGTATAAGAATGCTAGTGATTTTTGTACATTGATTTTATATCCTGAAACTTTGCTGAAGTTGTTTGTCAGCTGAAGGAGATTTTGGCTGCGACTATGGAGTTTTCTAGATATAGAATCATATCATCTGCAAACAGATAGTTTGACTTCCTCTCTCCCTATTTGGATGCTGTTTATTTTGTTCCCTTGTCTGATTTCTCAGGCTAGGACTTCCAATACTATGTTGAATAGAAACGGTGAGAGAGGGCATCCTTGTCCTGTGCTGGTTTTTAATGAGAATGCTTCCAGCTTTTGCCCATTCAGTAAAATGTTGCTGTGGTTTTGTCATAGATGGCTCTTATTATTTGGAGATATGTTCCTTCAATACCTAGTTTATTGCAAGTTTTTAACATGAAGGGGTGTTGAAGTTTATCAAAACCCTTTTCTGTGTCTATTGAGATAATCATGTGGTTTTTGTTTTTAGTTCTGTTTATGTGATGAATCACATTTATTGATTTGCAAGTGTTGAACCAGCCTTACATCCCAGGGATGAAGCCTACTTTATCATGGTAGATTCGCTTTTTGATGTACTGCTGGATTCAGTTTGCAAGTATTTTGTTGAGGATGTTTGCATCAATGTTCACCAAGGATATTGTCCTGAAAGTTTCCTTTTCTGTGTGTGTGCCTGTGCCAGGTTTTGGTATCAAGATGATGCTGGCCTCACAGAATGAGCTGGAGAGGAGTCCCTCCTCCTCAATTTTTTGGAATAGTTTCTATAGGAATTGTACCAGCTCTTCTTTGTATATCTGGTAGAATTTGGCTATGAATCCATCAGGTCCTGGACTTTGTTGTTGTTGTTATTGATATGCTATTTACAACTGATTCAATTTCAGAGTTTGTTATTGGTTTGTTCAGGGAATCAATATCTTCCTGGATCAGGCTTGGCAGGACGAATGTGTCCGGGAATTTATTCATCTCTTCTAGGCTTTCTACTTTGTGTATATAGAGTATATAGAGGTGTTCGTAGCAGTTTATGTTGGTTGTTTTTCTTTGAAGAAACAATTTTAATTTTAGTGTATCCCAATTTTTTCTCTTATAGTTAATACTTTCTATGTCTTTGCCTACTCGAGTCTTGAAGATGTTCTCTTTTCCTTTAAAAACTTTATTATTTTTTCTTTAACATTTAGATTTGCAATCCTTCTGGAATTGACATACAGTGAAGGTAAGGATAAAGATAACTTGTCCAATATGTATATTCAAGCAACTTACTCCATTCATTGAAATTACTATTTTTTTAGCACTTTGTCATAAGTTACCTTTGTCAGTATTGTCATAAATCAGGTGAATATATATATGTCGGTGTGTGTGTGTGTTTGGACTCTTCCTTCTGTTCCATTGGTCAGGTTACTTTTCCTTGGGCCAAAACCAGACTGTCTTAATTAATAGAGCCTCATAATATGCTGTGACGTCTCTTAGTGTAAGTCCTGCATCTTCATTGTTCTTCAGAATTGCCCTGGCTATTATTGGTTCCTTTACCTTTTATATGCATTTCAGAATCATGTCAGTTTCCAAAAAGTAAACCTGCCGGGACTTTGGTTAAGATTGCATTGAATCTACAGATTAATTGGGGAGAATAAATAAGTTAGTTTTGTAATAAGAAAATGCAAAGTAATTTTAAGCATGGGGTGACCACATGCTCCATTTTACCTGGGGCAGTCCCAGTTTAATCTGTTGACTGGGCATTTTGTTCAATTTAGCATTTTCCCTGGGAAAAGTGTTCTTATTTGTCTGATTAGTCATTTGACTAGCTTGTGTAAGTTTGATTATTTTATTACAAGTACAATATAAATTTATTGCCTAAGAAAACAGTTGTCTTTGGGAATAAGTTATCCTAAATTAAAATTTCTCAAATATTTCTAAATGTCAGTGTTGGAAAAATTATCCTTACATATACTTGATTTTCCAAATACATATTGTCAGCAAACCTTTCAGGAAGAGTTAGGAAGAATACCCTATTGTGATGTTTGGAATAAAAATTCTTCTTGACTGAGAGAGAAGGGAATTAGTAGAGAAGTTGTCTACAATCAAGGATGAAGTCCAAACGAGATCATGGCACATTTAATTCAGTTCCAGGTATGTGTTGGGAACCAAGTGAAAATTACTCCAAGGAGGCAGAATGGAATGTGGAAAACAGAAAACAGGAGGAGGCAGAGAGGCAGTGTGATGTTTACTCAAAGAAATTCTGCAAATTAGAGAATGAGAGCTGGGCTTAGCTCCTGAGAATTTTATATGGGACTCTAGCTTCCCAGCCATGATGTGGGTCAGGAGGCCCCATCCTGCCAGCCCTCTGGGACACCTGTGCCTTAGAGATGAGAGGGAAGCATCTATGATCTGAGAAGAGGGTTCTGGGACAAACAGCCTGGACTTTTGTGTCTTTTCTAGGGGCTAAGGAGACCCTGGAAGTACTGCTGTTCATTCTCTAACATGAAGCAATCAAATGCTCTTTCCACATCTTGTTGGTGACAGGGTAAAGTCTGTTGGTGGCTGCCTAGTAGGGTCGCAGACTAGAGAAGAACCTACTCTCAAATAGCGGCAATCTTTAGTGCAATGGTTCTCAACATTGGCTGCCCATTAGAATCACCTGGGAAGGTTTATGCTCCTAGGCCCAGCTGCCGCAACCACTTACGCTCTCCTCCAACCCCAGCAGCAGACCAATTAAATCAGAATCTCTAGAGATGGGAGTCTGGCATCAATATTTTTAAAAACTGTCCTAGGTACTTAAAAATTATTTCTGTAATGAATAAAAAATATATAAACATCATGTTTTAATGTATGGGTACATTGTGGAATGGCTAACTTAAGGTAAGTAACATATTAATTACCTCACACACTCATCATTTTTTTTGTGCCCAGGTACTTTCGAGACCCAATCAGGGGTTAGAATCATGGAGTCATCCCTGACACTAGTCTCTCCCTCTGCCCCCAGGCCCACCTAATCCACAACCAAGACATGTGGATGGGATGTTTCTTCTCCAAGTGTTTGGAATTCATCCACTTTTTCCACTGCTGTCACCATCACCCTCCAGGTCCATGTGCCGTTTTCTCTTGCCTGGAAAATTGTAATAGTCCTGAACTTGTCCACATCCACATGACACCCTCTCTACTCTGCACCCTATTTTTGAATCCAGTTGTGATTTTTTTCACAGCTCAAATCTGATCATATCAGGCCCCCAGTTTAAGGCACTTCTGCATTTTCCCTAGACTGACAGCTCACATTGCCTGCAAAGGCCTGCATGTGCTCTGCCAACCAGGCCCTGCTCTGCTCTGCAGCTTTATTTCACATCTCATTCTGCCCTGCTCTCTCCGCTCTAGATGGACTGGGCTGCCTTTAGTTTGTAACATCTGCCATCTTTCGTCTTGCTTCTGGACCTTTGCACATAGGATCTCCTTTGCCTGCAGTGTTTTTCCCTCTACTGCTCTTCATCCTTTAGCTCTTAGTTTCACCATTGTCACATCTTGTCTGACTGCGCTGACCAAGGCAACCCCTGTTACAGCACTGTGTTTTTTAGAATACTGGTTATAGCTGCATTTGATCCATACCAGAGGAAAAAAGATCATCAACTTCTTGTTAATGAAATTGATGAAATTGTAGGTAAATGTAATCAATTTAAGAGCTCAGCCCCAATACGTTTATGTATTTCAACTCTTAGCATGTCTGTGTTGTTTAACCAGAACTATGTGAAAATCATATGCGTGTTTAAAAGGCTAGAAATAAACATAAATGATTATTATGTATCAATTATAAATGAAAAAGACCAGAAGTAAACATGTAATGTTTGTGGTTCACCTTTTTTTGTTGTTGTTATGTACATGTAACAAACTGTGGTTCACTTTGGTAGGAATATGGAAGATTTTTCTCCAATCTTTTTTATGTTCTTTGTATTTTCCAAAATCTCTAGAATGATATAAATTATTTTTATAATAAATAAAAATGCAATAATTTCAAAAATGTGTCTGGATGGACTACATGGAAATTATGACTGGAAATAAAACTAAGCTAATAAAACTAAGCTATGTAATGTGTTCTCTTTGACTCTACCTGTACTTTTCCACAAAGCAAAATCCAGAGAATACCATTCTTGTTTGTAAACTTGTAAAGATGACATGAGAATTCAATGAACTGAAAATATTACTTCTTTGATGGATGGGTCTGTCTTGTAGGAATCCATCCGTTCAATTGCCTATGTTGCCTTCCACCCCTAGAATGTTCCATAGCAGGTAGGAGAGCTTGGTCCCACCTCCCAGGAAGACTCAGCTGTTGACTTGCTGGAGTGCTTCCAGGACCCTCTTAGAAAAGTGTTTATGGTTACACTCCAGCTCTGGCAATCATAGTGGGAGGAACAGAGCTGCGAGATCTGCCCTTGCCCAGGTTTTTATGTTGGTTATGTTTTGCAGTTTGCTGTCTTGTGCTCTGCTGCTGTTTCATGCTGCACAGCAGTGCCATGCAGGGCAGAGGGAGAATGGAATCTAGACTTCCTCATATAAAGAAGACTATGGAGCCCAGCCAATAAAGATTGTTCTTTCTCATAGCTAGAGGTATACCGTATACACATTTTGGTTGAATACCAAAAGCTAAGTGTTAAAATCAATATTTGACTAAGAATAAAGCCCAATTCTATGATTAAAAAAAACTCTTGACACTTAGGGAGACTGAAGGGGGCAGATCCACTTGAGCTCAGGTGTTTGAAAGCAGCCCAGACAACATGGTGAAGCCCTGTCTCTACTAAAAATACAAAAATTAGCCGGGCATGGTGGCACATGCCTGTAATTCCAGCTACTCACGAGGCTGAGGCGGGAGAATTGCTTGAACCCAGGAGGTATAGGTTGCAGTGTGCCGAGATCATGCCACTGCCTGCCAGCCTGGGCAACAGAGCAAGCATCCATCCCAAAAAGAAAAAAAAAAAGAACCTCTTGATATAAGGAAGTAAAAATTGTATTATGAGTTAAGTATTACTTAATTATCTCTTTGAGGTAATAATTTATTTAGAGGTAGCAAAACTGGTCTTTTGCTTTTAATTCATCTTTAAAAGATGAGAATAATTCTCAAATATATTCCTTTTTTCCTAGAAAAGTTAATGCCATCATGAAATTAAAAAATATAGTGCTTAAGTATTTATTTAATATCATTACAAATATTAGTTATAGTATAATCTGATTTCCATCCTAATAGTATTTGTTTATAGATATGTCTATTTCAAAGTATGTGTATGTTTTGTCCATAGTTATTTAGCTAGTGCTACATTTAGCTGTCAATTTATTTTTCTATTTAACTAATTAAGAATTTTTGTAATTGTTTTTTCATGAAATTAATAGCTTTCATGTTAATTATTGTGACATTTTATGCTTGTAAGAAGAAATATTTTTCCTTCTACTGATAGAGTCTCAATATCATAAGCATGAAATAATACTTTCAATTCTAGTTTTATCTGAAATACACATATACAATTGATATTCTTGCATTAAAATTAAAATCCATTCCTTGTTCTCATTATTGACGTCATTAAGCTATTTGTATATGACCATAACTTGAGATACTTTGATGATCAAGTATGCCAGAAAAAATACTGATTTGCATAGACATTGAACAGTTGGGTCTTCTGAAGGCCAGGAACAAATTAACTATCAGCTTTTGGCTGAAGCTGAACTGTAGCTGAATTAATCATAGCACTTATTTTATTTTGTCAAAGATTTATGGAGAACCTTATAAGTGCTAGACATCTGATTGGCTTTGGATCTACAATAATAAGTGAGAATAAAGTAACCTCATCTTCTTTACATTTAGGTAACATAAATGTCCCAGCCTGTTTGCCCATCATATTACCTAATTCAAAAAATAGTTCAAATATCTTCCCTACTAGCTGAAAGAATTCCAGTGTTTTATCAGTTTTCCCACCCTGAACATTTTTTGAGCCCCTGAGGTATCCCAAGTCAGTTGTTGTTCAACATCTTAACCAGCTGTGTGGTTTTGGACCACTGCCTTCCTTGTCGTTGGTCACCAGCATCCCTCAGCCCGTTGCTCCTACTCTCCCACATATGGCTTTCACCCCAGATGCCATCCCAGACTCTTGCACAATTCCCCCACTAATAGGAAGACCAACTGTGATGTTTGCATGACTTCACTGATGGTTTGAAGATTTTTTTAAAAGGTGCAGGATGTTATACAAGAGGATAATTCAACAATTGTAAATAGATATGGGGGTTCCCTGAGTTCATGGACTAAAACCCTCCTTAGGTGTTTCGTATTGTGCAAAGTTTTCTCTGCCCAGTCTCAGGCCTGTCACCCCATTTCAAGGGTCAGCTTACCCTTCCACAGCAGGAATGCCTGGAACAAGATTCACATGTCTAGATCCTAGGCCTCCTGTTCCCTCAGGCCCAGAGACAGTCATAGTCTCATACCTCTCAGTGTCCATTTCCTGCCCCCTGTCAATCTTCTGGTAAGACTGACAGTGAAAACATCTCTTCCTTCTCACACCCATCCACAGAGGTGTGATCTTTCTCTTTAGTTCTTAGGATAATTCAGAACAACATCACTGCTTTCTCCAAAGTTGGGTTTATTCAATCAGGAATGACCCCAAATATGAGGTTCATGCAATATAGTCCAGTTTGAGCTTCAACAGTTCCAGGCTGTTCTTTCAGAGGTAAGATGTGTTCATGTTCTTGCAGCTTCCAGTCTTCACTGATCTCCTGTAGTTAACTACTTGAACACATTCATCTCCCAGTATCTAACAAAAACTTTCAGGGACAATACAATTTAAATCCACTTGCAGGAAAGAAATATTTTATGAAAGAAAAGATAATTTGCAGAGAAGCAGCTGTGTCACAGTGAAGACAACCTTTCATATGATTGTGGAAAGCAGATTAAGTTTCTTGGAGCTATATTATCTCCAGAGTCTCCATTACAGAATAGAGTCTATGCTTTACCTTCACATAATACAAAGATCCTCTAAGATGCTTTTTCCAAAATGAAGAAGCAGTGTGCCTCCAAAGCTGAGTTCAAAATTTTTCACCAAGGGAAACAAACTGCTAGAAACATTTAAATGTCAGTTTTTCTGACTCAGCCATTGATGTCAAATAATCCCAATCTCTTGGGATTCACACTAGACCAGAGCACCCCCATTAAAATCTATTTCACTAGCACTCAACAAAGTGCCAGTAAGTACTTGGGGAAAAAAATGAGACCAATGAACTGTCTAGTGAAATCAATTACTGAGGAATAATTTCATTCCAATGTAAGAAGTTCAAAGTATTTTGGGGACTGTTATGCAGAGATTTCTCCACAGTTACTCTCCTAAACAATGAGTAGCAGAAGGATTGCCTCTTCTAGTTTATTACAAGCTTTTTATTTTTTAAGGTTCTTAATTTTATACGTTTCTTTAACCATAGGGCCAAGTGTAGCGTATTGTCTATAATCAGTGTTTAATAAATGATTAGTTGAATTGGATCAAATATAGCCTCCATATCTGAATCCTATTATGAAATATACCAAAACATTCAATGAAATGAACCCTCTCTACTGACCTCTTAATTTTCTCTGAAACTCTATTTTGGGGAAAGGAATTGTGTATAGTCTGGTACTCAGAACTCAACTTTTTGCCTCCCTTTGCAGTAGAAGTTCAGGAGGCAGTACCAGGCACTTCAACATAGTTAAATGGGTAAAAAGCAGTGTCAGAGCCCTATATCTTCTCCATCTATGTGTTTTAATCTTCACAAAGTATTCCCCAAACTTTCCCACAATACCCAGTGTTCCATTTCCTGAGAAAGTTGGTTGCAGGAAAGAGCTAATGTCACATGGATGCTGACACATACCCATGTTTTGTCAGAATTTGAACTTTAAGCCTTATTTTTAATTACAGGATGAAAGACTGTCCTAAACAGTTGGGATTTTAGTTTGCAGATGAGTGATGATACTTTTTCCTTGGGGAGCACAACGTTATTACCATTCCTAATCTCAAAGTGGAAACAGCTGTGTGCTTAGCCCACATACAAGCTAAAATAATTAGAAAACATTGACCTTGGCCGGGTGCGGTGGCTCACGCCTGTAATCTCAGCACTTTGGGAGGCTGAGGCAGGTGGATCACAAGGTCAGGAGATCAAGACCATCCTGGCCAACACTGTGAAACCCCGTCTCTATTAAAAATACAAAAATTAGCTGGGCGTGGTGGTGTCCCCTGTAGTCCCAGTTACTCAAGAGGCTGAGGCAGGAGAATTGCTTGAACCCAGGAGGCAGAGGTTGCAATGAGCCAAGATGGCACCACTACAGCCTGGGTGACAGAGCAAGACTCCATCTCAAAACAAACAAAAAAGAAAACATTGACCTTGGTTACTGTGTTCACAACCAGTGCTACACACGTATACACCCCATGCCCATACCACACACATATTACACATGCCACATATACCACACACACACACCCTCTGCTATACCCATAGATCCCCTACACTCCCCATACATCACACACACAAACCACACACACACTACATATACTACATACCCCATGCACACCACCCTCATACATATCACAGTCACATATACCATACACAAACCACACACATATCACACACACTCCACACCTATACACCCCCACACATACCACACACACCCCACACGCAAACCACACATCACATGTACCGCAGACCACAAACACATAAAGCACATATACACACACATCACACTCACCTCCCATCCCGCTCACCTTACACCCTCCCACACAAATACAGCCATTCATTTATTCAGCCAACATTTATTAAGTGCCTATTTTATACAAAACACAATCTTAGATACTGAGGATACAAAGATGAATAAAACATAGTTTTTATACTCAAGGAGCTTGAAAACTAGCAAGAGAGGAAAATGTATACCTTTCCAAAGAATTTATTGTACTTTGTTGTAATTTCTTGTTTTCTCCTCTGTATTTCTCATTGGATTGTTTGGTCCCCTGAGACATCTCCTTGATGGCGTTCACTGTTTTCTCCCTGGTGTCTTGCCCTCTTCCTACCTAGTCTGTAACAATATACTGAAATGAGTGAGTGAATAAGTAAAACCATATATATGTCATAAAACTATATAAATAATTAAACCAATAATATAAGAATTCTGTGTTGTGCTAACTTTGTGAACACATGCCTCAGGAGTGCAGAGGTGAGAAGAGACTCGGGCAAGGGAGCATCACGAGGACATCAGGAAAAGTGGGGAGGAAGGAAACTGCCATCTTGGAATTGGCAATTAGAAGTGTTTATAGTGACTTTGCAAAGACAAGCACTACCTGTGGAAAGGAGTTGCAAGCCAAGTTGTTAGGGGTTAAGGAATGAATGGGAAGTGGATAAAACTGATTGATTTGAGTTGAGGAATGAGCTTTTTCACACTTACATAGAAGGGAGGCAGTCTCTTGTTCTCCATCTGATGTGGCCACTCTTGAGTCAAAGAATGTATTGCTGTACATATGCAACAGAGATGTCTTTACCTCTGGATCAGTTTCCTTTTTTTTTTCAAATTATTATAGAAAACAATTGGATAACAATGCAGGTCAGGGAAAATCCTAGGGAAAGTTGTAACATTGGAAAATTTCCTGATGGATTGCATCCTAGTGATTTAAAATCACTCCTTTGGATATTCCCTGACTGTCCAGTTTGAATTCATCAGCTCTTTCCTCCAAAAGCAGCAACTCAAGGACCAATCTTTTCTCATTCTTTTGCCTGCACTAAAATGTCTTATTCTTTTATGAATGTTAAGTTGTTGGTCATCTAATCTGGTAAAATAATACAAAAAAAGCATAGAGTTTTTGGTTCAGTTGTCCTGACTTTTCTTACACTCATTCCTGGCAGTCCAAAGCACAGTGCTGCCCACTGCTCTGTTTAAAATCAGACACCCCCGAAGGTCCTTCTCTCCCACTCAAGTGAAACATGTAATTAAGATAGTCTGATGAAAAACTTTAAAATAGAAAGTGAGATTTTTCTCTCTTCTTCCATTTAAACTCACTGTTACTTTCCCCTTAGCAAGAAAGCTGACATTATAAATGTTATCACATTCACACATATTATAAACCTAGAAATTATATCATCTCAGGCCAAGAGTGGATGCTGAGACTCTGATATCTTGCCTCTCTGCCACCTCTAGGTCATTTTCCCAAGACCTCTGCAGCTAAATATACCTTGGTTGCAAGTGGCTGTTAACAGAAGCTGATCTTCTTTTTCCCCTGAGAAAGAAGGAAGTGTGAAGCCAGAACTAGGACTAATAAATTGGGATTTGGTGAACAGAATGCATACCCCACCCCCAGGCATTGGGTCTTTTCTAGAGTGGCCCATGAATGTGGTGTTGGAGGTTTGGGAGACCACGTGTGAGAGTAACTCTTGAAGAAGGTAAAATAGGGTTGAAAAGTTGTGGAGAATGCTGGTACTCTGAAGAGGTTACAGAATTCTAGAAGAGCCATTTATTTTATATGGAAGATATCTTTCTTCCTACTTAAAATATGTATATTTAAATAAATCAAAAGTAGAATAATTTCCAGGATAAATGGCAATCATAAGAGCACAGGTAACATGGCTTTATTTTTAATAAGGTAATGCAAACAAAAAAGTCATAGGAACATTGTAATGTGTGTCTTGTGTCTGTGAAATACTGTGTGTTAATTTGCAATATGGACAAGCCTGGGCACCTCCAGGTTAAATTTTCAGATGAAAGTGTCAACAGTTCTCCTCTGAGACAAGGATCTTGCTTGCTTGAGTTGAAATATAAGCTTAGGTTTCAATGATTGAGTACGATGGTGCCTGGCCTCGTTCTGCAAGGTTAAACGTTATTGGCTTTTCTTATGTTTCACAGTGGATTAGTTTTCTAGACAGTGCAAAATGTTAGTAATGAGCTTATTTTAAAAATCACTTATTTCAACTAATTCTTATGATATGTTTTAATAGATATTTGAACATAACTAATATGGCACTGATATTTTCTTAAGTTGTATGAGAAAAGTGACTTTGTGATAACATAATATCTTAGGTTTGAGGAATAAAAGCAAAAATATTTATGTGCAGTTCAAACCCCATTTCAATTATAGCTGAATTATTTTCTGTAGCTTAGCTACAGGAACTGCTTAAACCTGATTTCTGCATAGTTTGAGCAGATTTTAAGGCAGGAGCTGAAAGGAATAGATTGACTTGGAAAATTTTGTGTAAGAGAGTTCTTTAAAATGGCATTATTAGGTTAAAGTATTAAAAGGGACAAGTAGGTTTTGCATATCAAAATTAACAATGTTCAAACCTTCACAATTGGATGTATGGGTATAAACGAGATTTTTTGGCATACTATACATTAGAATCAATATGTGGTTTTATGGTCATACCTTTTCTGAATTTTAAACATCTTGTTTGTGAACACTCCAAATATGGACTTGTCTCTAGTAGCTCCTTCCTTTTCTTAGAGCTCTGAGACAACTTGGATCAAAAGGACTGTTGAAAGCCAATACCTTGCATTCCCCCTGAGTTTGTTCTATAAGCAGAAGTCTCTTACAAGCCGTGATCCTTCCTTCATATAAACGCTTCATCTCTTATGGCACAGCACTGCCACCTCAGCCATTCTTTCTCACACATACCCTTTCCCCTTAATTTTTGCCAAATTCCCCTCCCCTTTCTTTTTGGGAAGGGTCTTTTTATTTATTCAAATTGTAAACCAAAACGTTTTTATAATCCCACTGATAATTCTGAAAATGCTGGTATTCCTGGTATTCACTAAAATGAAAAATTACATAATGGCACTGAAAAAAATAAAATGTCAAGGCAATCTTCATCAACCAAGGGTCTCAAAGTACTGAAAATCCCTTTCGAAGCTTCCCTTAGTTTATAATCTACCTCTGTACTCTTATCTAAACAAATGAAGAAAACATCAACACTTAAAAATATAAAAAATTATTTCTTATTCTATTTTATTCTTTTTCAATTACCAGTTTACTAAAATTTTATATTATTTTGTATTTCAGATGTTCTACATTTCAACTCCATCAAATATTAAATTGATGTTTATGGGCTAACCCGGAAACTGAAAAACAATTTGTTTCACTACAAGAATAAGAAAATATGTCCAAATTCCTGTCGGCTGACTTATAAAGGGACTTTTAGAACACAACCCAATGTAAGTTGCAGACATACAGTATTTTGTTCTTTGCTACCTGCCCTGCAGTTAAGGCATGTATCTGTTTGTATATGCCCAGGTGTATGCTGATTGTATATATATTTGTGTCTACCTGTGAATATTTTCACAATTCCAGATTCATAACATCATTTATTCCTTTCTGCAATAAAATTGGAATGCCTGTTATGTAAAAGGTGCAGTTGTAGGCCTAAGGGATATCCAGAGACGAGGCGACTGTCCTCATAGAGCCCATACTGTAATGGGGAGACAGACATAAGCCAAGTAATTGCACAATTGACTAAGAAATGCATACTCTGATAGGTGTCACATAGCATGATATGAGCATATAACCAGATCTTGCCTTGTGTCCAGGGTCAGAAAGGGTTTCATGAAGAAGGTAACTTGCCAGCTGAGATCTCATGGGTGGGAAGTTAAAAGAGTAAAGAGGGTGGGAGGTGATGGGAAGAGGGGCAACGATGGGGTATAAAGTGCTCCAGGTGAAAGGAACTTCTGTTCAAAAACCCTCAGGCATGAGGAACTCACGTTCAAAGACCGTACTTGCTTACTTAGGTACATCTGATGATTTTTTTTCTAGTAGTAACCACTGGGTGGCTGGGCAAGTTTTAGCTTAAACAAACCCGTAAAGATTAATTGTAATCATACTAGAAAATAGGGCATATATAATTTCAGAAGCACTTGTACTTGTTTTGTTTTTCAGGCATGAGGTACTCCTTAAGCCCTGACAACCATCTTGAAGATGGAATCATGAATATGGCAAATTTTCTACGGGGCTTTGAAGAAAAGGGGATAAAGAACGACAGGCCTGAGGAACAGTTGAGCAAAGAGAAAAAGAAAATTCTTTTTTCCTTCTGTGAGGTGTGCAACATCCAGCTGAACTCTGCAGCCCAGGCTCAGGTGCATTCCAATGGCAAATCCCACCGCAAACGAGTGAAGCAGCTGAGTGATGGGCAGCCCCCACCACCTGCCCAGGCCAGCCCCAGCAGCAACAGCAGCACAGGTAGGAGGCAGGGTCCTGGGTTCCATGTGCTGCGGGGATAGATGGTCCTGGTCTGGAAAATGAAGGATTTAGAACAAGACTTAATTTTTACCTTAAAACTGTGCCACCATGATAACATGTACTCTTTCTCCTACAGGTAAAATACATGAGCTGTTTGTCATCTCTCGAAATATTTGTTACACCCACTGACATACACACTGGCACACACATGTACACACACATGCACAATTTGTATATGGGGCCAGAGACTTCCTGTATCCCCACAATGTGTGAACACTTCTGAATGTATTTTGAAATGTGTTTAAAATGCATCAGTGATGTCATTTTTTCACTCTCTTAAAATTAGCTTTCCTGGGTTTCCTTTATCTGCTTTCTATTGGGTGGCATACCACTTGATAGTATATAAAAAGCTACAGCTTTATTTATAACATCCTGTGATGCAGGAGAGAAGCATTAATCTTGCATGTTAAACTTGTCATATTCTTTTAGAGAGTTGCCAGCAGTGTGCTGGGTGTTCTAACAATAGGAACAGGCATTGCCAAAACCAACAAGGTTTCCCTCTGAAATCCAGCACCATCATCCATTGCTTTCACTTGCCTCTCACCCTTTCCTTGTGGGCTGGATAGAGGCAGAAGCTCAGGAATTTTTGCATTTCTGCCTCTGCTCTGAATTCTAAACAATCTTTCAAATCCTTTATCTTATCCTTGGGCAGCCCCTCCTCCTCCACATTGCTGGTCACTGGGTATCTCCACTGTGACAGAATTAAAGAAAAATGTGAAATTTATCGTTATCCATGGTGAAGATTTCTACAAAAGGCGGGCTTCCTCCCAAGGTTTGAGGTGGGAGGCCAAGATAAGCCTCCTCCCAAATGTGGGGGAAGAGCTCCAAATTCTACTCTAGCAAGGGTTTGCTCTGTAATGAGGCCCCAGCTTGAAGTGAGATGATACAGAGAAAACATTTGTTGGAATTTCACTCAGTGCTGTTACATGGTTCTTGGTGTGTTGTAAATAAATAATTTTTATATTTCAAGCCAAATCTAACTACTTTTTACTCAGTTGATTATTTAATTTCATTAAATTGTTTTCTTCAGTCAATATTTAACATGCTATGAAAGAAAGTAAAGGGGCTTACAGGATTTAAGATACACACTTATAATAGTAGAAAAATTATTTTTCCATTTTCTATTTATTATAATTATTCCAAGGTGTATTCATTTACCTATAGTTATATATTAAAAATATAGTTAATGTTATGGCCGGGCGCAGTGGCTCACGCCTGTAATCTCAGCACTTTGGGAGGCCAAGGCAGGTGGATCGCTTGAGGCCAGGAGTTCAAGACCCGCCTGGCAACATGGTGAAACCCCGTATCTACTAAAATTACAAAAATTAGTCAGGCATGGTGGCACACACCTGTAATCCCAGCTACTCAGGAGGCTGAGGCAGGAAAATCGCTTGAACCCAGGAGGTAGAGCATGCATTGAGCCGAGATCATGCCACTGCACTCCAGCCTGGGCAACAGAGCGAGACTCCATCTCAAAAAATAAAAAATATATATACATATAAAATATATAATATTATATTATTAATTAATAATATTATATATATATTTAGTGTTAGGTTCAAAACTGATACCTAAGTTAGAGCACAAATAACCTGAGTAAAAGTTTGAATTACATCTGTTATGGTGTAAATGTCTATAAATACCATAGTCATTAAAAATTATATTTCTGAAGAATATCTCATGATAGGGGAAATTGTCTGTGATGTAATGCTAAGTGAAATAGCAGGAACTAAAGCGGAATAGACCTCGTGCTATCATGTGTGCATATGTACACTATCTACTATTTAGAGTCTCCACTGAATGAGGTTCAAGCCTGACATCGTTTCATTTTTTTTGGTCACTTTCCTCACTTTTGATCTATCAAATTTGTGTTTCCTGCTGGGTAGCAACTCTGTTAACACTCTCTCAACTCATAACTTCTCACTTTTGTATATTCAGAAAGATTCTTTGATTTAGAAGATTCAGTTCTATTTATAACAACATCATTTTATTGCCAAATTAAGATTTGTCTAGATGGACTCTAGAACTTAGAGTGGAGGGCTGGGCAAATGAGCTTCTACCCTCCCCCTGCCTCAGCCTGCTCTTCAGCCTAGTGGTGGGAAACCATAGAAGGATAGAAAGGCGGAGGTTTACCTTACCTTACAGCCTCTGCAAGGTGGCAATGCTGTTCTTAATTGATGACTACTATTTTGGCTGTCTCTGTGGGTCATACATCCTCTTAACAGACCCTGTGGATGAAGGGATCCCCCAGATGGTTCCTTAGGCATTGAGAATCCCTTGTGAGATAGCTGCATCTTCCAGCTTACTCATAGTTGTTAGCAGAAGCCTTCATTCCTTGACTGTATGTGCCTCTTTCTTCCACACTGTGTTAGTCCTGGCAAGATTGTGTCGTCTGTTCTCGTATGCCTCAATGCTTGGGGATTGAGGTCAGAATCCATCTGAGAATGAACATTCCTCTTGAAAACCTGGAACTGCTGGGGCCCAGGCAAATACAGGTGGAGTGGACCGCGGGGGGCTTTTCTTTCCTGCTCAGGTAACACAGGGGAGGCTGGCAAGCCCACTGACAAAGCAAGCACCTAAATAAGAAACAAAATGCCAGTCTTCCTTTTTTGCCCATCACTTGGCTTCAGAGAATATTATGGGTTGAATTGTGTTTCTTCACACACACACAAAAAGATATATTGGAATTCTAACCCCCAGTGCCTCAGAATATGACCTTATTTAGAGCTAGGGTGTTTACAGAGGTAATTAAGTTAAAATGAAATCATTAGGGTGGGCTGTAATCCAATATGACTGATAACCTTACAAAAAAAACAGAAATTCGGACACAGAGACAGATACGCACAGAGAGGGAAGATGATGTGAGAAGAGATACAGGGAGAAGACAGCCATCTACAAGCCAAGGAGAGAGTGCTAGAATAGATCCTTCCCTCACAGCCCTCAGAAGGAACCAACTCAAGTAACACATTGATTTTTTATACTTCTAGCCTCTAGAACTATAAGATGATAAATTTCTGTTGTGTAAGCCACTTAGTTTGTAGTACTTTGTTACAACAGCCCCAGAGAACAAACACAGGGAAGAAAATCAAAGCCCATTTCATGCCCACAGAGAAAAATATGTGGTAGTAGATATTCTTCCCAAGAATTGTTAATTTAAGAGGTGACTTCCCCTCTTCTGGGTCGGTTTTATAGTGTTGGAGTTGGCATCGATGGGAATTGGGTCCACAGGGTGATGGTTGAGACTTGTTTCTAGTAATAAAAGGTGGCTGACCCTTAACCACTGGAAGTTCTTCTGCCAAATTTAGTATTCAGGGTACTTACAGAACTTTTAGATCTGAGCTTTAGAACAACAGGAAGATTCTTAGAGTGTACCTGAAACCAGTCTGCTGTGTGTGTGTGTGTGTGTGTGTGTATGTGTGTGATCAATGTACCAAAGTGAGCAAGGGACTTGTGATAAGTAGCAGCAAAATCCTTTTCCCAGCACTGTCTCTCTAGCCAAATGTTTTATGAATACTCTAGGCTGTGAAAGAGAGACTCAAAGGGGAAGCAAAAAGAGCTGAGGTAACTTAGTTTGCATATAAAAGATCCCTAATGCTTTCCCCATCCAGTTCCAAGGGGTAAGTGGAAATAACAGAAACCACAGATGGGTCTTGGCTTCCGGAAAGGAAAAAGTAGTTGTCCAGTTTCAGCTTTCTGCATATGGCTAGCCAGTTTTCCCAGCACCATTTATTAAATAGGGAATCCTTTCCCCATTGCTTGTTTTTCTCAGGTTTGTCAAAGATCAGATAGTTGCAGATATGTGGCGTTATTTCTGAGGGCTCTGTTCGGTTCCATTGATCTGTATCTCTGTTTTGGTACCAGTACCATGCTGTTTTGGTTACTGTAGCCTTGTAGTATACTTTGAAGTCAGGTAGCGTGATGCCTCCAGCTTTGTTCTTTTGGCTTAGGATTGACTTGGCGATGTGGGATTTTTTTTGGTTCCATATGAACTGTAAAGTAGTTTTTTCCAATTCTGTGAAGAAAGTCATTGGTAGCTCGATGGGGATGGCATTGAATCTATAAATTACCTTGGGCAGTATGGCCATTTTCACGATATTGATTCTTCCTACCCATGAGCATGGAATGTTCTTCCATTTGTTTGTATCCTCTTTTATTTCATTGAGCAGTGGTTTATAGTTCGCCTTGAAGAGGTCCTTCACGTCCCTTGTAAGTTGGATTCCTAAGTATTTTATTCTCTTTGAAGCAATTGTGAATGGGAGTTCACTCATGATTTGGCTCTCTGTTTGTCTGTTATTGGTGTATAAGAATGCTTGTGATTTTTGTACATTGATTTTGTATCCTGAGACTTTGCTGAAGTTGCTTATCAGCTTAAGGAGATTTTGGGCTGAGATGATGGGGTTTTCTAGATATACAATCATGTCGTCTGCAAACAGGGACAATTTGATTTCCTTTTTTCCTAAATGAATACCCTTTATTTCCTTCTCCTGCCTAATTGCCCTGGCCAGAACTTCCAACACTATGTTGAATAGAAGTGGTGAGAGAGGGCATCCCTGTCTTGTGCCAGTTTTCAAAGGGAATGCTTCCAGTTTTTGCCCATTCAGTATGATATTGGCTGTGGGTTTGTCATAGATAGCTCTTATTATTTTGAGATATGTCCCATCAATACCTAATTTATTGAGAGTTTTTAGCATGAAGCGTTGTTGAATTTTGTCGAAGGCCTTTTCTGCATCTATTGAGATAATCATGTGGTTTTTGTCTTTGGTTCTGTTTATATGCTGGATTACATTTATTGATTTGTGTATATTGAACCAGCCTTGCATCCCAGGGATGAAGCCCACTTGATCATGGTGGATAAGCTTTTTGATGTGCTGCTGGATTCAGTTTGCCAGTATTTTATTGAGGATTTTTGCATCAATGTTCATCAAAGATATTGGTCTAAAATTCTCTTTTTTTGTTGTGTCTCTGCCTGGCTTTGGTATCAGGATGATGCTGGCCTCATAAAATGAGTTAGGGAGGATTCCCTCTTTTTCTATTAATTGGAATGGATCCCTTCCTTACACCTTATACAAAAATTAATTCAAGATGGATTAAAGACTTAAACGTTAGACCTAAAACCATAAAAACCCTAGAAGAAAACCTAGGCATTACCATTCAGGACATAGGTATGGGCAAGGACTTCATGTCTAAAACACCAAAAGCAATGGCAACAAAAGCCAAAATTAACAAATGGGATCTAATTAAACTAAAGAGCTTCTGCACAGCAAAAGAAACTACCATCAGTGTGAACAGGCAACCTACAAAATGGGAGAAAATTTTCGCAACCTACTCATCTGACAAAGGGCTAATATCCAGAATCTACAATGAACTCAAACAAAATTACAAGAAAAAAACAAACAACCCCATCAAAAAGTGGGCAAAGGATATGAACAGACACTTCTCAAAAGAAGACATTTATGCAGCCAAAGACACATGAAAAAATGCTCATCATCACTGGCCATCAGAGAAATGCAAATCAAACCACAATGACATACCATCTCACACCAGGTAGAATGGCAACCATTAAAAAGTCAGGAAACAACAGGTGCTAGAGAGGATGTGGAGAAATAAGAACCCTTTTACACTGTTGGTGGGACTGTAAACTAGTTCAACCATTGTGGAAGTCAGTGTGGCGATTCCTCAGGGATCTAGAACTAGAAATATCATTTGATCCAGCCATCCCATTACTGGGTATATACCCAAAGGACTATAAATCATGCTGCTATAAAGGCACATGCACATGTATGTTTATTGCGGCACTATACACGATAGCAAAGACTTGGAACCAACCCAGATGTCCAACAATGATAGACTGGATTAAGAAAATGTGGCACATATACACCATGAAATACTATGTAGCCATAAAAAATGATGAGTTCATGTCCTTTGTAGAGACGTGGATGAAATTGGAAATCATCATTCTCAGTGAACCATTGCAAGGACAAAAAACCAAACACCGCATGTTCTCACTCATAGATGGGAATTGAACAATGAGAACACATGGACACAGGAAGGGGAACATCACACTCTGGGGACTGTTGTGGGGTGGGAGGAGGGGGGAGGGATAGCATTAGGAGATATACTTAATGCTAAATGGCGAGTTAATGGGTGCAGCACACCAGCATGGCACATGTATACATATGTAACTAACCTGCACATTGTGCACATGTACCCTAAAACCTAAAGTATAATAATAATAATAATAATAATAAAAAGAAATAAAACTAAACATAAGCCAAAAAAAAGAAAGTAGTTGTGAGTTTCTATCTCTCACAGGGTCCACAAAGGCAGTAAGATCCTGGTGTTCCTGGCCCCTAGCAAGGGTGGGCAGATGGACCTGAGGCAGTCTCATAATTTCTTATGGGCTTAGGGAGTACAGAAGCTGCTGGTTGAACCTGGGAACCACAGGGACATAGTCTTTTCTGTTAGACTGGGACAGTGGCAGGATAATGTTTTACATGTACCACAGCAAAGAAATACCTCACAGTTCCTGCATGAACTAATGACTAAGTATCAGACAGAAATAAACATGCCTCAGCAGATGTCCATGTGCAGAAGTGACAGTCAGGCCATAAACACTCCTACCTGAGCCCTGGAACCATGTAAGCCCATAAGTACTCTCCACAACCCACCCCAAATCTGGTTGCAACTCTGGGGAAAGTCACTCCAGACTGCCTGAAATTAAATATCTATCATCACATGAGTTGGAGTTTGTACTAGGCAGCATAATTTATCATTAGCAGGTTTATACTTAAATATTGGCTAAAGGAAATTTTTCAACTAGAAAGGAAATGAAAATGAATCTTGGAGCTTTGAGAAGGAAAGAAGAAAGAACAATGGAAAGAATAGAAATATGGTACATAATAAACTACCTGTAGTAGGGTTCTCCAGAGAAGCAGAACCAGTAGGAGAAAGGAATTAGTTCACACAATTATGGAGGCCTCCAATTTTCAAGATCTGTAGGAAATCTGGAGACCCGGGACAGCCAATGGTGTTATTCCAGCCTAAGTCCAAAAAACATGAGATTCAGAAGAATTGATGGTATAGTTCTAGTCTGAGGACTGGCTGGCTCAAGACCCAAGAGGAGCTGATTTTTCAATTTGAGTCTGAAGGCAGGAAAAGAAACTAATGTCACAGGTGGAAGGCAGTGAGGCAGGAAGAAATACCCAGAATACTGTGTAACCAAATATCTGAACATCCAGTGACCCAGTCAAGTTGACACATAAAATTAATCTTTACATTATCATTTTCTTCATGAGTTTTGTAAATCATATTTGATGACTGAAACAAAATATAATCATCTGATGCTAAAAACAATGATATTTGAAAGTAGGGAAGTTAAATGTTGATACCAATAAATTGTCTGCCATAAGTCACATGTGTATATCATTATAATATTAATGGCAACCACTACGAAAACTACACAAAGAGATACAACCAAAATATAAATAAATAAAGATGGAGTCCTAAAAAGTGTTCAAGTAAGCCACAGGACAGAAAGAAGAGAGAAACAGAGGACCAAGAAGCAAAGGAAAAAACAGAAAGCAAATAATAAAATGTCAAACTTAAAGGCTAACATCAATAATTACTTTAAATGTAAATAGCCTAAATAAACCAATCAAAAGAAAAAACGCATTTAAAAAAATAACCCAACTATATGCTGCTTACAAGAAACTCACTTCAAAATCAATAAGAGGTATGTTGAAAGTAAAAGGATGGGAAAGAATATATCGTGCAAACAGTGATTTAAAAAATAAAAGCAGGGGTAGCTATATTAATATCTGATGAAGCAGGGAGTAAAGAAATTTACTAGGGACAGAGTGAGACATTATGTACTGATAAAATATTCAGCTCACCAGGAAGACCTAATGATCCTAAATGTTCATGCACCAGACAATAGAGCCTCAAAATACATGAAGCAAAAACTGATAGAGCAGAAAAAAGAAATGGATAAATTTACAATTGCAGTTGGGGACCTACTCTCAGCAACTGATAGGATTATTAAACAAAATAAGCAAGAGTATAGAGGATCTGAACAATATAATCAACTAAAAGGATATAATTAATTTATATAGACCTCTACTCAATAACAGTAGAACACTATTTTTTCCAAGTGCCTGTACAGCTATTCACAAAGGTAGACCATATATTGGACCATAACACAAACCTTAATGCATTTGAAGGAACTGTAATCATATAAAATATTTTCTCTGACCATAATGAAATCAAGTAGAAATTAGCAGAAAAAACAACAGGAAAATTAAACAATATATCTCTTAAATAATCTATGAATCAAAGAAGAAGTCTCAAAGGAAAACCTAGATGAAAATGATAGCACAACATAGTAAAATATGTGGGATGAAGCTAAAGCAGTGCTGAGCTGGAAATTTATAGCCTTAAATGCTTATATTTGAAATGAAACAAAGTTCTCAAATAAGTAAGTTCCCAACCAAGAAGCTGGAAAAGAATAGAAAAACCAAACCACAAGCAAATGGAAGGAAGAAAGTAATAAAGACCTAAACCAACAATCTGTGAAGTTGAAAATAGGAAAGCAATAGAGGAAAAGTCCATAAAACAAAAAGCTTATTCTTTAAGAAAGAAAAATCAATGAAATTTGTAAGCTTTTAGCAAGACTGAGGAGTACAAGAAGAAAGAAGAAGATACCAATGAGATACATGATATTATGACACAACTTGCAGCAATTAAAAATATAATAAGCAAATACTAAAAACTTGTGTTTATAAATTTGACAAGTGAGAAGTATGAACCAGTCCTTCAGAAACCATAAGTCACTAAAATTCAACTAAAATAAAAATAGACTATCTGGGCCAGGTGCGGTGGCTCACGCCTGTAATCCCAGCACTTTGGGAGGCTGAGGTGCGCAGATCACTTGAGGTCAGGTGTTGATACCAGCCTGGCCAACATGGTGAAACCCCACCTCTATTAAAAATATAAAAATTTACCTAGCATGGTAACATGTGCCTGGATTCCCAGCTATTCTGGAGGTTGAGACAGGAGAATCAACAGAACCCAGGAGGCATAGGTTGTGGTGAGCCAAGATTGTGCCATTGCACTCCAGCCTGGGAGACAGAGCAAGACTCCATCTCAAATAAACATAAACATAAATTTAAAAGTAGACAATCTGAATAGGCCTATAGCCATCAAATAAGCTGAATTTATCATTACAAAGCACTTGAAAAACAAATTTCTGGATTCATATGGTTTCAGTGGAGAATTCTACCAAGGATTTTTTAAACTGACACCAATTTTATACAGTTGCTTTCAGAAAATAGAAGAAGAGGAAACACTTCCCAACTTATTTTATGAGGCTAGTATTATCCTAATACCCAAATCAGACAACACATTATTTTTAGAAACCCTACAGAATAGTATCTCATAAACTTAGAGTAAAAAATTATCAACAAAATGTGAGCAAATTGAATCCAGCAATGTATGAAAAGAATTATATACCATAACTAGGTGGGATTTATTCCAGGTATGCAAAACTGGCTCACCATTTAAAAATTAATAATCTACCACCTGGGCATGGTGGCTCACACCTGTAATCCCAGCACTTTGGGAGGCTGAAGTGGGCATATCACCTGAGGTCAGCAGTTCGAGACCAGCCTGGCCAATGTGGCAAAACCCTGCCTCTACTAAAAATATAAAAAAATTAGCTGGGCATAGTAGTGAGTGCCTGTAATCCCAGCTACTCAGGACGCTGAGGCAGGAGAATCACTTGAACCTGGGAGGTGGAGGTTGCAGTGAGCCGAGATCACGCCACTGCACTCCAGCCTGGGCAACAGAGCAGGACTCCATCTCTAAAAACAAAAACAAAAACAAATCTACCATATCAACAAGCTAAAGAAGAGAAGTCACATGATCACATCCATTAATGCAGTAAAAGCATTTGAGAAAACCCAACACACATTTTCGGCAAGCTAGGAATAGAGGGAAACTACCTTGATTTAAAGAAGCATCTAAACAAAGCCTACAGTTAACATCATACTTAATGGTGAAAGACCGAATGTTTTTCTCCTAAGACCAAGAGCAGGGGAAGGATGTCCGCTCTCAATTCTCTTATTCAAAATGGTGCTGGAAGTTCTAGCCATTATAATAAGGCAAGAAAAGCAAATAAAAATAAAAGCCTGTAATCCCAGTACTTTGGGAGACTGAGAAAAGAGGATCACTTGAGCCGAGGAGTTCAAGACCAGCCTGGGCAACACAACCTGTCTCTAAAAAGCAAAAAAAAAAAAAAAAAAAAAAGAAAGAAAATGTTAGCCAGGCATGGTGGTGCACACCTGTAGTCCCAGCTACTCAGGAGGCTGTGGTGGGAGGATTGCTTGGGCTCAAGAGGTCGAGGCTGCAGTGAGCTGCAGTCACACCACTGTACTCCAGACTGCGTGACAGAGTGAGACCCTGTCTCAAAAAGAAAAAAAATCAATTGCATATTATATTTATATACTAAAAATGAACATATGGAAATCAAAATTTTAAAATGCAATACCATTCATAATCACTCACTAATAAAATGAAATACTTAGATATATACTTTAAAAAACATGTGTAGGATCTGTATGCTGAAAATTACAAAATGCTGAGAAAAGAAATGGAAGACCTAAATAAATGGAGAGACATACCATGTGTTTAGAAATCAGGATTAGAAAACTCAACAAGATTAAGATGCCAATTCTCCTTAAACTGATCTATAATTTTCATGCAATTTCTATCAAAATCCCAGCAAGTTCTTTTTGTAGACATAGACAAGATTATGCTAACATTTATATGAAAAAGCACAGACCTTTTAGCTAGTTTAGCTACTAGCTAAAACTTGACAAAGAAGAAAAAAGGAGGGATCTCCTACCCAATATTGAGGCTTACTATATGTAAAAGTAATCAAGACAGTGGTTTTACTGGAGAGAGAGAGAGAGAGATGAAAAAGACTAGAGAACCCGGACATAGATACACACACACATACTCAATTGATTTTTTGATAAAGGTACAAAAGCAAGTCAATGGAGAAAGAATACCTTTTCAACAAATGGTCCTGGAGTAATTGAACAGCTATAGGCAACAAAACAAACAAACTTAGGCCTAAATTCTGACACCATATAAAAAGATTAACTCAAAGTGAATTATAGATTTAAATGTAAAAAACATAAAAATTTAAAACTTCTGGTGGCTGCCCTAGAATTCCTGGGCTTGTGGCTGCATCACTCCAGTCTCTGCTTCTGTTTTCACAACATCTTCTGCTCTGTATGTCTATGTCTTTTCTTCAGATCGCCTTTCTCCTTATCTCATAAGGATGCTTGCCATTGGGTTTAGAGCTCACCTGTATAATCCTGGATTGTTTCCTCATCTCAAGATTCCTAGCAATCACATCTGCAATGAGTCTTTTTGCAAAAAAGATAGCACTCATGGGTTCCAAGGATTTGACATGGATATCTTTTGGGGGTGACTTGTTAAATTGTGGTACATCTGTACTAAGGAATACTACTCAACAATAAAAAGGAATGAACCCTTGATACATGCAACAACTTGGATGGATCTTCAGGAAATTATACTGAGTGGAAAAAGCCAATACCCAAAGTGACATACTGTATGGATTCCATTTATACAACATTTTTGAAATAGCAAAATTGTAGAAGTAGAGGACAAATTAGTGGTTGGTAAGGGATAGGGGTGAGTTTCAAGAAGGAAGTAGATATGGCTACAAAACTACAACATGAGAGATCCCTGGTGGGGGATACATGAATCTACACAGGTCATACACACACACACACACACACAAACACACACACACACAGGAATCCAGGTAATACTGGAGAAATCTGAATAAGCTTTGTACATCAGATCAATGTCAATATCCTGATTACACTATTATTCTATAGCTTTAAAAAATTTTGAGATCACGCCACTGCACTCCGGCCTGGGCGACAGAGCGAGACTCCGTCTCAAAAAAAAAAAAAAAAAAATTTTACTATGGGTAGAAGCTGGGCAAGGTGTTCAAGAAAACTCCATAATTTGTTACAACTGCATGTGAATCTCTGATTATCTTGATAAAAATTTCAGTTAAAATTTATAATAAAGATGACCACCTAAACCCCCCAGTTTTCTAGTAGCATAATTAGAGATAATAGGAAACAGAACCCTTGGGGATTTTTCTTATTTTAAATATTACCAAGTTCCTATTTTACAGAGATTAATAGAACAATATCTTAAGTATCAAGAGAAAATAAATATTTAAGTGAATTGCAATATGGTATGCTAAGAACAATGACAGATCTACATGTAACGTAGATGTGGCACAGAAAAAGGAATGATTAAATTTATGGAGGTCAAGGAAGGCTTCTCAGAGGAGGTGATCTTTGAGATGAGTATTCAAAGACGAGTTTCAAATTATTCAAGAAAAAACATTCCAGGTATAGGCAATGGCAATGCAGATGCATGTAGGAACAAACTATAAATATTTTCTTATTATAGGAGTGAAGTATGATTTGGGGGAAAAGAGGAAGATCCCTTTGCAAAGGTAGAAAGGAATCAGAACAGGAAAAAGGGTTTTCCGGTCCTATGGGAACAGAGGTACAGGAAAAACAGCTGCAAAGACATAGATAAGAAAGTCACAGGCAGCTTCTGGAATTCAGAGCTAAGTTTTCCTGAGTTCTCTCTGTCATTCTGGTTTATGTTAACTAGGAGCCTCTGCATCAATTCCAGACATCTCACTTAGGTATTGCTTCCCCAGGATACCACACAATTGCAGAGCTTATTTTCCATGACCCATCCACAGCTTCCCAAGTCCAGATAAAACTGACTATATTAGTTCTTTATGTAGAACTAATATAGCTAGTGACTGACATCCTGCTCTCTGCTATCCATTCTCATTTAATATTAAAATTTTAAGACTAAAAAAAATTAGTCAAGCAAAGAGAATGGAGAAAAGTGATCCAAAGGGAATGAAGAGAATGCTCAAAATCTCAACTTGAGGAAAAGCTTGGTGTGTCTAAAAAGCTGAGATGTGGCTGAAACTGAGTAAGACAATTATTAATAGAAGGAAACACAAGAGAAGTTTAGAAATGTCAGCAGAAGCTTTCAGAAAAAATTTTAAAACAATGTTTTTTTAATTATGATTCTGTGGGTCAGAAATGTGGGCTGGGCTCAGCTAGGTGGTTCTTGTGCTGGACTCATTGGTGGACACCCGTGGAGCTGCAGGCTGCTACAGAGTAACTGCCTTAGATGGTTTTAGATGGCTTCACACATGCATCTGGCAGTTGCTGCTGGCTGTAGGCTGGATAATTCTTACCAGTAGACCCCTCTTCAAGGAGATTAGACCAGGCTTTGTTACCTAGCAGTCACAGAGCAGTGTTGCAAGACAGCAAGAACAGAAGCTGCAACTTACTGCATTCTTTTGGTCAGAGCTAGTCACAAGGTGCTATGGTTTGAATGTTTGTGTCTCTCTAAAATTCATACATTAGAACTTAAACCCCAACGTGACAGTATTAAGAGGTGGTGCCTTTGAGAGGTGATTAGGCCAAGAGGGTGCCACCATTATGAATGGGATTAGTGCTCATATAAAAGAGGCTTCAAGATCTGCCTGCTCCTTCTGCTTTTCGACCAAATTGAGGACACAGTGTTGGTTTCCTCTAGAGGATGCAGCAACAAGGCGTCATCTTGGAAGGAGACAGCAAGCACTTACCAGACACCAAATCTGCTGATACCTTGGTCTTGGACTTCTTAGCCTTCATAACTGTGAGAAATAAATTTCTATTATTTAAAAATCACCTCAGTCTGTGGTATTCTGTTGTAGCAGCAGGAATGGCCTAAGACACAATGCCAGCTCAAATTAAAGGTGTGGGAAAATAGACCCTGCCTCGTGATTCAAGAAGTGGCATCTTTTATTTGGCCTTAGAAATTTTAAACTGGCAAGATAGACAAATAGGAACAGCTCCAGTCTACAGCCCCCAGCATGAGTGATGCAGAAGATGGGTGATTTCTGCATTTCCAACTGAGGTACTGGGTTCATCTCACAGGGGCTTGTTGGACAGTGGGTGCAGGACAGTGAGTGCAGCCCACCGAGCATGAGCCGAAGCAGGGCGAGGCATCGCCTCACCTGAGAAGTGCAAGGGGTCAGGGAATTCCCTTTCCTAGCCAAGGGAAGCTGTGACAGATGGCACCTGGAAAATTGGGTCACTCCCACACTAATACTGTGCTTTTCCAATGGTCTTAGCAAATGGCACACCAGGAGATTATATCCCGCACCTGGCTTGGAGGGTCCCATGCCTAAGAACAATGACAGATCTGCATTGAGCACAGAGCCTCACTCATTGCTAGCACAGCAGTCTGAGATCGAACTGCAAGGTGGCAGCAAGACTGGGGGACGGGCGCCTGCCAATGCCGAGGCTTAAGTAGGTAAACAAAGTGGCCGGGAAGCTCAAACTGGGTGGAGCCCACTGCAGCTCAAGGAGTCCTGCATGCCTCTGTAGACTCCACCTCTGGGGGAAGGGCATAGTTGAACAAAAGGCAGCAGAAACCTCTGCAGACTTAAATGTCCCTGCCTGACAGCTTTGAAGAGACTAGTGGTTCTCCCAGCATGGAGTTTGAGATCTGAGAACGGGCAGACTGCCTCCTCAAGTGGGTCCCTGACCCCCGAGTAGCCTAACTGGGAGGCACCCCCCAGTAGGGGCAGACTGACACCTCACACAGCTGGGTACCCCTCTGAGACAAAGCTTCCAGAGGAACGATCAGGCAGCAACATTTGCTGTTCAGCAGTATTCACTGTTCTACAGCCTCCACTGCTGATACCCAGGCAAACAGGGTCTGGAGTGGACTTCCAGCAAACTCCAACAGACCTGCAGCTGAGGGTCCTGACTGTTAGAAGGAAAACTAACAAACAGAAAGGACATCCACACCAAAACCCCATCTGTATGTCACCATCATCAAAGACCAAAGGTAGATAAAACCACAAAGATGGGGATAAAACAGAGCAGAAAAGCTGAAAATTCTAAAATTCAGAGCACCTCTCCCCCTCCAAAGGAACACAGCTCCTTGCCAGCAACAGAACAAAGCTGGACAGAGAATGACGTTGATGAGTTGAGAGAAAAAGGCTTCAGATGATCAAACTTCTCCGAGCTAAAGAAGGAAGTTCAAACCCATCGTAGAGAAGCTAAAAACCTTGAAAAAAGATTAGATGAATGGCTAACTAGAATAACGAGTGTAGAGAAGTCCTTAAATGACCTGATGGAGCTGAAAACCATGGCACGAGAACTGCACAAGCTTCAGTAGCCAATTCAATCAACTGGAAGAAAGGGTATCAGTGGTTGAAGATCAAATGAATGAAATGAAGTGAGAAGTGTAGAGAAAAAAGAGTAAAAAGAAACGAACAAAGCCTCCAAGAAATATGGGACTATATGAAAAGACCAAATCTACGTCTGATTGGTGTACCTGAAAGCGATAGAGAGAATGGAACCAAGTTGGAAAACACTCTTCAGGATATTATCCAGGAGAACTTCCCCAACCTAGCAAGGCAGGCCAACATTCAAATTCAGGAAATACAGAGAATGCCACAAAGATACTCCTTGAGAAGAGCAACTCCAAGACACATAATTGTCAGATTCACCAAAGTTGAAATGAAGGAAAAAATGTTAAGGGCACCAAAGAGAAAGGTCGGGTTACCCACAAAGGAAGCCTGTTAGACTAACAGCGGATCTCTCGGCAGAAACTCTACAAGCCAGAAGAGAGTGGGGGCCAATATTCGACATTCTTAAAAGAAAAGAATTTTCAACCCAGAATTTCATATACAGCCAAACTAAGCTTCATAAGTGAAGGAGAAATAAAATCCTTTACAGACAAGCAAATGCTGAGAGATTTTGTCACCACCAGGCCTGCCCTAAAAGAGCTCCTGAAGGAAGCACTAAACATGGAAAGGAACAACCGCTACCAGCCACTGCAAAAACATGCCAAATTGTAAAGACCATTGAGGCTAGGAAGAAACTGCATCAACTAATCAGCAAAATAACCAGCTAACATCATAATGACAGGATCAAAATTACACATAACAATATTAACCTTAAATGTAAATGGGCTAAATGCTCCAATTAAAAGACACAGACTGGCAATTTGGATAAAGATTCAAGACCCATCAGTGTGCTGTATTCAGGAGACCCATCTCACGTGCAGAGACACACATAGGCTCAAAATAAAAGGATGGAGGAAGATCTACCAAGCAAATGGAAAACAAAAAAAGGCAGGGGTTGCAATCCTAGTCTCTGATAAAACAGACTTTAAACCAACAAAGATCAAAAGAGGCAAAGAAGGCCATTACATAATGGTAAAGGGATCAATTCAACAAGAAGAGCTAACTCTCCTAAATATATATGCACCCAATACAGGAGCACCCACATTCATAAAGCAAGTCCTTAGAGACCTACAAAGAGACTTAGACTCCCACAAAATAATAATGAGAGACTTTAACACCCCACTGTCAATATTAGACAGATCAATGAGACAGAAGGTTAACAAGGATATCCAGGACTTTGGCTCAGCTCTGCACCAAGCAGACCTAATAGACATCTACAGAACTCTCCACCCCAAATCAACAGAATATACATTCTTCTTAGCACCACATTGCACTTATTCCAAAATTGACCACATAGTTGGAAGTAAAGCACTCCTCAGCAAATGTAAAAGAACAGAAATTATAACAAACTGTCTCTCAGACCACAGTGCAATCAAACTAGAAATCAGGATGAAGAAACTCACTCAAAACCGCTCAACTACATGGAAACTGAACAACCTGTCCTGAATGACTACTGGGTACATAACGAAATGAAAGCAGAAATAAAGATGTTCTTTGAAACCAATGAGAACAAAGACACAACATACCAGAATCTCTGGGACACATTTAAAGCAGTGTGTAGAGGGAAATTTATAGCACTGAATGCCCACAAGAGAAAGCAGGAAAGATCTAAAATTGACACCCTAACATCACAATTGAAAGAACTAGAGAAGCAAGAGCAAACACATTCAAAAGCTAGCAGAAGGCAAGAAATAAGTAAGATTAGAGCAGAACTGAAGGAGATAGAGACACAAAAAACCCTTCAAAAAACCAATGAATCCAGGAGCTGGTTTTTTGAAAAGATCAACAAAATTGATAGACCGCTAGCAAGACTAATGAAGAAGAAAAGAGAGAAGAATCAAATAGACACAATAAAAAATGATACAGGGGATATCACCACCGATCCCACAGAAATACAAACTACCATCAGAGAATATTATAAACACCTCCATGCAAATCAACTAGAAAATCTAGAAGAAATGGATAAATTCCTCGACACATACACCCTCCCAAGACTAAACCAGGAAGAAGTTGAATCTCTGAATAGACCAATAACAGGCTCTGAAATTGAGGCAATATTTAATAGCCTAGCAACCAAAAAAAGTCTAGGACAGTTGGATTGACAGCCGAATTGTACCAGAGGTAGAAGGAGGAGCGGGTACTATTCCTTCTGAAACTATTCCAATCAATAGAAAAAGAGGGAAACCTCCCTAACTCATTTTATGAGGCCAACATTATCCTGATAGCAAAGCCTGGTAGAGGCACAGCAAAAAAAGAGAATTTTAGACCAATATCCCTGATGAACATCGATGCAAAAATCCTCAATGAAATACTGGCAAACCGAATCCAGCAGCACATCAAAAAGCTTATCCACCATGATCAAGTGGGCTTCATCCCTGAGATGCAAGGCTGGTTCAACATACGCAAATCAATAAACATAATCCAGCATATAAACAGAACCAAAGACAAAAACCACATGATTATCCCAGTAGATGCAGAAAAGGCCTTTGACAAAATTCAACAGCACTTCATGCTAAAAACTCTCAATAAATTAGGTATTGATGGGACATATCTCAAAATAATAAGAGCTATCTATGACAAACCCACAGCCAATATCATACTGAATGGGCAAAAACTGGAAGCATTCCCTTTGAAAACTGGCACAAGACAGGGATGCCCTCTCTCACCACTCCTATTCAACGTAGTGTTGGAAGTTCTGGCCAGGGCAGTCAGGCAGGAGAAAGAAATAAAGCGTATTCAATTAGGAAAAGAGGAAGTCAAATTGTCCCTTTTTGCAGATGACATGATTGCATCTTTAGAAAACCCCATCATCTCAGCCCAAAATCTCCTTAAGCTGATAAGCAACTTCAGCAAAGTCTCAGGATGCAAAATCAATGTGCAAAAATCACAAGCAATACACCAATAACAGACAGAGAGCCAAATCATGAGTGAACTCTCATTTACAATTGCTTCAAAGAAAATAAAATATCTAGGAATCCAACTTACAAGGGACGTGAAGGACCTCTTCAAGGCGAACTACAAACCACTGCTCAACGAAATAAAAGAGTACACAAACAAATGGAAGAATTCCATGCTCATGGATAGGAATAATGAATGTCGTGACAATGGCCATAAAGCCCAAGGTAATTTATAGATTCAATGCCATCTCCATCAAGCTACCAATGACTTTCTTCACAGAATTGGAAAAAACTACTTTAAAGTTCATATGGAACCAAAAAAGAGCCCACATTGCCAAGACAATCCTAAGCCAAAAGAACAAAGCTGGAGGCATCACACTACCTGACTTCAAACTATACTACAAGGCCACAGTAACCAAAACAGCATGGTACTTTTACGAAAACAGAGATATAGAGCAATGGTATAGAACAGAGCCCTCAGAAATAATACCACGCATTTACAACCATCTGATCTTTGACAAACCTGACAAAAACAAGAAATGGGGAAAGGATTCCCTGTTTAATAAATGGTGCTGGGCAAACTGGCTAACCATATGTAGAAAGCTGAAACAAGATCCCTTCCTTACACCTTATACAAAAATTAATTCAAGATAGATTAAAGACTTAAATGTTAGACCTAAAACCATAAAAACCCTAGAAAACCTAGGCATTACCATTCAGGACATAGGCATGGGTAAGGACTTCATGACTAAAACACCAAAAGCAATGGCAACAAAAGCCAGAATTGACAAATGGGATCTAATTAAACTAAAGAGCTTCTGCACAGCAAAAGAAACTACCATCAGAGTGAACAGGCAACCTACAAAATGGGAGAACATCTTTGCAATCTACTTATCTGACAAAGGGCTAATATCCAGAATCTGCAAAGAACTCAAAACAAATTTACAAGAAAAAAACAACCCCATCACAAAGTGGGTGAAGTATATGAACAGACACTTCTCAAAAGAAGACATTTATGCAGCCAAAGACACATGAAAAATGCTCATCATCACTGGCCATCAGAGAAATGCAAATCAAAACCACAATGAGATACCATCTCACACCAGTTAGAATGGCAATCATTAAAAAGTCAGGAAACAACAGGTGCTGGAGAGGATGTGGAGAAATAGGAACAGTTTTACACAGTTGGTGGGACTGTAAACTGGTTCAACCATTGTGGAAGACAGTGTGGTGATTCCTCAGGGATCTAGAACTAGAAGTACCATTTGACCCAGCTATCCTATTACTGGGTATATACCCAAAGGATTATAAATCATGCTGCTATAGAGGCACATGCACACGTATGTTTATTGTGGCACTATTCACAATAGCAAAGACTTGGAACCAACCCAAATGTCCATCAGTGATAGACTGGATTAAGAAAATGTGGCATATATACACCATGGAATACTATGCAGCCATAAAAAATGATGAGTTCATGTCCTTTGAAGGAACATGGATGAAGCTGGAAACCATCATTCTCAGCAAACTATCGCAGGGACAAAAAACCAAACACCACATGTTCTCACTCATAGATGGGAATTGAACAATGAGGACACTTGGACACAGGAAGGGGAACATCACACACTGGGGCCTGTCATGGGGTGGGGGGAGGGGGAGGGATAGCATTAGGAGATATACCTAAAGTAAATGATGAGTTAATGGGTGCAGCACACCATCATGGCACATGTATACATATGTAACAAACCTGCACATTGTGCACATGTACCCTAGAACTTAAAGTATAATAATAAAAAGAAACTAAAACTCAATTAGTAAATAAATTTAAAAAAAGAAATTTTAAAATGAGCTCGAGTAGATTTTAAAGTCAGGACATTTTGGTTGGGGGAGAAGATAAGGGTAATAAAACCTGGGTATTTTGCAGCAGGAAGTGGAGTAGTAGTTTGGACGTGGGAATGGACAGCAGGATTAGAAAATGGGTTGTCAGTTGGAGTGTTATACATAATTTTATTTATTTTTTGCTGCTATAGTCTGTACTGTTCTTTGACGCCCCCAGGATCCTCTGTTATTGTTTCCCCTATCTCCCTTAAAGATTTCTTAATTTCATTCCTATTCTACATTCAAGAAACAGTTATTGGTATTAAATGGCTTCTGGGGTCAGGACACTAATGATAGGTATTATAACTCTTAAAATATGTGTGTAGGGTTTTAAATACATAGGCCAGATTTATCACATTGCATCTCATGCATATTTAAAATGTTAAATTTATCCTCAAATGTGTTTTCCCAGAAATTTTTGAAGAACTTTAAAAATTAAACTTGAAAATGCGATACCGTAGAATTACCACAAGATGGTGCCATGAGTATATTGAAAGTATGATAGTTTCTTCATTCCCTTGCCCACATCAACATTCTGATGGAACTTATTATTAATGAGTATGGAAAGCAAAGAAATACCACACCAAGGAGTGAGGGTGTGTGGACATGCATGTGTGGGCAGGAGCATGCTCATTTGAAAGACTGAGCACCTTGTATGTGGTAGGCAGAATCTATAGGGGAGACATAGCAGGGGATGGGGAGGGTGGGAAGAGCAGGAGAGATCTTTCTTTAGTTTTCAGGAATAAAAATTACTACTTAAATATATTAATATTGCTCCATGACTGGAAAACATCTCCATTTTAAGAGATATTAGGAATGAACATTAATTTTAAATGATGCAACCTTTGGTTTGTATGACAGATTTAGAGACAAGGCTAGATAATGTATTTTACCTTTTCAGTAGAAACACATAGTTTTAAATGCTTGCTTTCACTTAATTTTTGATGAATCAACTTGCCATTTATCATTCAACCAAAATATCTGACTTTTGCAAATATAATTACCATGGTGAATGTATAACAAATCATTGAGTTTCTACCAGTAAGTGCACTAGATAAGTAAATCATTTCAGTGTGAGGTAGGTGGGTTAAAGTATTTACAATGTACTTATTTCTTTAAACCTCTTAATTAGTAAGTTCAGAAAACTCCTTTCATAGAATAATTATTATACAATCCATGTATTGGATAGAACCCATATGACTTATGGTTTTTAATAAAGGGACAGACTTAGAAGGGGAAAAGGCCTTGGTCAAAATATGTCAGATTACACCTTTGAAAATAGGGCATCCGCTTTTCTTTGTATAAGTCACAGGTCCTTATAAGAGCACTGAGGAATTGTCTCTTACTTGTAGTACTTCAGACCTGGTGACGATACATATAGTAGAAGGAATACTGATATACTTTTCTAATTCATTGTCTTACTCAGAATTGATCACTGTTTAGTTTTCAAGTATTTTACAAAATCCTGACTCTATTCTTCAAAGCAAGGATAAGAGTTGGTACCCTTTATCAGTTCTCCCCAGATAAATTTAATTGAGATTGATATTGTAGGGCTTATTGAGATTGAAGTTCCTTGGGAATGAGAGTAGAGAATTTTGGAAATAGGATGAAGTCTCAAGTTACAACTCTAACCACCTCCTGCCGCACAAATGCTTTGAATTTGAGACAGAGCTCCAGCCGTTTTCAATGGTGTCAGAAATCTAAAACTATGCCTGACGTAGACTTGGAAAAGTCATTATAGAACATCTCCATATTCTGTACATGTGGTTAAAAACTGTCAAACAAGGGTGTGGATTATACAAGTGTGTGGATTAAGTACAGAACTCTAAGGGATTGATACATAAAAGAGTTTGAATGGAAGTTTGATAAAATGATTAAAAGGAGTGGTTGACTCTTTTTTAGTGAAGGACGGATTGTCTTTTTCTTTAAGAATGCTTTGAATATAAACTTTTACATCTTATATGTATTAAAAGATAAGAGTTGCTTAACATCAAGTCTTGCTTTTTAGATTTTGAAAACCAAATACACCTTTCAGTGTGGAAACTGAGTCTTAGACAATCATGGCAAGTGTTTACTTACATGTCTGAGTGATTTAAATCATCAAAGGCATATTTAAAACCTTGGTGTCTGCCTGGAATAGAAGTGTTACCCATTTTAAAGTAATCTGGGGAGAAGGGTTTTCAGTAGTGAGCCAAGCCCAGTGGTAATTAGTGAGTTCAATTTCCACTGGGGGATGAATGTATTTTCACTTGGACTGACCAGCTTTCTTCACACAGACATTTGACTTTCACATCTTAACAGTGTCACAGCCAAGGAGGCTGTTGGACAGTGTTCTGGGTTAGACAACCCTGTGGAATGTTACAGCTGACCATGTGGTTGGTATATGTCCTTGGCACTTAATGGTTTTTCTCGAGCTGGTTTTTGAGCCAGCTGTGAAACATATTTGCTCTTCTGATTACATGGAGTTTGGAGGACGTGGAAGGGCTGGATATTGTACTTTTTAATGGGCTGAGTGTGCTGGCACTCACACATAATGTTAACACACTTCATTTCAAGAGCTTGCCCTCTGGTGAGCCTGCACTGCAATCCAGAGACTCTTGTCCTGTAGACACTGAGTATTTATCTATTATTTTATGGACTTGATGTGAAAGGTATAGGGAGCTTTTTTTTTTTTTTTTAAATCATAGCCCTGAAGTGTTACTCATCTTATAGGATAGTAAGTTACATTTAGAAGCTGCTATAACTCCATCAAACCTTCGGGGCACCATTTTGGTTGCTAAAAAAAAGAAGAATTCACCAAATTATGTTGTATTGTCAAAAAAATAAATGCAGTTTCCTTCTTCAGATAGAAAATGACTTTGTGATGGTGTTCTAGATACTAAGAGCCACACATTCCAGTCTAGTTTGTTCAGTGAATAGAAAGACCGCTCTTCACATAAATGCCACCTGGACACTTCCCCAGTGCAGGTCTAGGCCCCAAAAGGCACCCAGGAAATGCTCTTTGAAGACAGCGAATGTTCTATTGACCCAAAATCTTAAGTGTAGTGTCAATTCTCTGCTATATTAAAGTTCTTTAATGTACTTAAAGAAAAGTATTTATTTGGGAAATGTACTCGTAAGAAAGACTCCAAGCAAATGCAACACATTATTCTTGTTTTTTGAGAACATTTGTTTTTAAAATGGATTTTAAAACTAAACAGTTGACTCTTGATGGCAGAAAATATTGCTACTTTTTTCTAAAGATGATTTTAAAGAACCTCTATTGCAAGTAGTTTATAGCATATACAAATAAAACAGAAATCTTTACTTCATAAGGCAAAGCTTATTTTTTTGTTTGTGTCTGACAGTGCCACATGCACTGTTTAACATTATGGATATTTTGCTTTTGGGTACAATGAGAAGACGGTGAGATAACCCAATGTTTTGCCTCCCTCTGAAATACATGTGTCCTTTTAAAATTTCCTTTTGAAAATTAAGGTAGGTTGCTAAAAAAATACTTATGTCAAGTGCCTTTCACACTAGTGGGTATAGAGTTTAGGTGATCAATGAGTATTATTATTATTACGTTTTGTATTTTTTTTTTATTCAGTCATTCTGAGTGGCTTCTTCTTGCCTATCTTTTCCATGTCCTAGTTTTGTCATCATGCATTATTGCCACAATTCTGCTCTGCTTTGTGTCTCAGTCTTAGCAGCACCTTCCCTCATATTTTTGCCCATCCATTAAAGTAACACTACCCTCCAGATTTCTTGCCTAAGCAAGAGAACACCTGCTTAGGTACCATTTCCCAATCCATAACTTTCTAGCAGTTTAGGTGAACATTTATACAGTCCACAATCTCTTACTTGCAATTTCTGAAATCCAAGAAGCAATGAAAACTGGAAGATTTTATAATTCATATTGATGGGAAAACGTGACATGAACTAATGTGAGCTTAAATTATAGCATTTATTTATCCCAATGAGTATGAATATGCACGTTTTGCTATAGAATGTTAATGTGTCTGATTATAGAGTTGTTGCCCCAGACCCCAATGCGGCATTATATAACATCTGCCACTGGAGGCATTATATAATTCCTGGCATATGTAGAGTATTACCTTTCTAAAATGAAAACATTTGAGTTCTGAAATGCATCAAGCACTAAGGGTTTTAGATAAGGGATTGGCCTATAATCAAATATCCTGGTTTAATTTTAAACTTTTATCTTATTACTAGGGAGCTTCATGTGTGGTAATAATAAAAAGATTTTTAGGCTTACAATCTCTCATGAACTGTTGCTATGACTATTTTTGAAGGAAAGTTTATGTGTGTGTTGGGTGGGGCAGAGAGGACAGAAGAGAGAGAGGACACTGAACGATTGCAAAGTCAATGATGCCCAATGCTGTTTCTCATAATACATTCAAATGTTGCCCTAGGGGTTTCAGGAGACACAAAACAAATAGAATTCAGGTGGCAAAAGTGACTGTGAGGGGCAAGTGTGTCCAATGGCATAGGTATATGTATACACACACGCTTATGTGCATGTCCAATCGTGTGTCTAATCTGTCTCCAAGCAAGGGCATCTAACCAGCAGCCCGTAAGGAGTCAACTTTCCATATGGGGACACAGTGAGAATGCCCATGAGAGTGCTGTGTTTAATGTTGCTCCAGAATGCTGTGTTACGTAAATGTGTGCTGCTTAGTTTTACGCAGATGTTTCATATTGTAGACACTTCTAAATGTGTCATCTCAGAGCTGGTAGGATTACTAGAACTGAACCCAGTCATTTATAGGAGATCCTCAAATCAGGAATTGCCTTTACTGGATTCTAATTTGTTTGGCCTTCAGAGTCTCAATGAGAACCTAAAACCCTTTTTAAAAAATTGAATAGAACCTTAAATGTGTTGTCAATGTTGCCTCCTAAGAATTTCTTCCAGTTTACTTTTGTGATTTTTAATAAACGTTTTATTTCTTTTTTGCTTTGCAGTTTGCATGCACATGTCAAAGCTGTATATTTTGTGATCTCAAATCACTGCTACTGCTTTCTGGGCTATATGTATTTCTGGGGTATGTCTAATACTGCATTCTGACCTTGTGTCTTAGCTCTTGCATCTTATATTTTAGTAACAAAAGAGAAAGGATGATAAAAAGCAAAAGTATAAATTTGGGGGTAGTTGGGATAAAAATACATGGGTTTAATGAACTATAGATTTTTTAAAATAATGAGCAAAGATTATAGTGTTAAAATATCTATCTTGCATGTTTATTGTTACACAGAATAGATTTAAATCTTTATAGTTTGTGAAATTGTCTTAGAATAAAATTGATGGTATTTTGTCCTGGTGCTAGCATAGCATCGCACATTTTTAACTATCACCATTATTTTAATTTAGAGATGGGCACTTAGGAGTTAAAGGATGTTTGATTTGCCCTTTAATGGATATCTGTGTCAAATATATGGAATTATTTTTGTTATAATTGTAATAGTCTCCAGTGATTTCATTTGTCTATAGCGAAGTCCCAGGAACCTACAGCTATTTTGATTTATGCAGCCTTTATAAGTCCTTATAATATAGACTACTGATTTCTTCCCTGCATCCTGCTCATTGTTGAAAAGCCAGAGCTATTTTTAACATTTACACAATTTCAATAGATGATTCTTCATTCCACAAGGTTTGGTGCTAAATCTGTGGAGACTTTCATAATCATATCCTTTTTGTGGTTTGCTTGAATTTGATCACAGTGGCTGATTTCATGCATTGATAATGAAGGCTTAGGTTGCCTGTTTCTCAGCATAAATCCACCTCAGACTTGTACATTGACAGTGCTTCTGGTTTCAGCACGCATGGAGATATAGAATTGAAATTGCTCTGCTTTCTTTACAAATGACTCAGAGTGTGCTTGTCCTTCCCTAAAATGTTGCCAGCGTGTAAAGGATTTTCAATGAGCAGTGCAATAAGCCAGCAACTGGGAAGGCTGGAGCGGCACTGATATAACGTGGTGCTGTCACACAGATAATCA